>NC_053489.1:270039740-270737865 GCF_905171775.1 Rana temporaria
ATCGCTCTGTTGATCCCCGCTGAGCCGACGGATGACAGGGCAGTCCCTGCACACTGTGCAGGGACTGCCCTGTCTTTTCTCCGCTCTCCCCTATGGGGGTATCGGATGAACACGGACCATCTGTCCGTGTTCACCCGATCCGCCAGACGGATGGAAAAGTAGGTTTTTCCTCCGTCACACTTTGGCGGATCGGAGCGGGTCGGATGTCAGCGGGCATGTCACCGCTGACATCCGCGGCTCCATAGAGGAGCACGGAGCGCCCGTTCAGGTCCGCCTAAAAAACTGGCAGGCGGACCTGAAAGGGCCGCCCGTGTGAAAGAGCCCTTACCCTTTTAAGAAAATTGGTTTCAGACATTCTTTAAAAGTGATAGGGCTAAAATGTTTACATGTAAAATCTGACATTTCTATTTTGTTTTATTTAGCCCACTCATGGAAATCTCCCAAAACTGAATCTGGTTGTGTTTAAAAATAGAGCCATGCTGGCTATAAGTTGTGATAAAGTTACATGATACACTGGAATTTGGCAACTTTTGAGTGGATCAATATCTCCCCCACATTTTGACTCTACTCTCTTGCTCCCATGCTGATGACCCTTCATCATTTGATGTCATGCCGTCAACCCCCACTACCGATTACCCAACTTCAGGGATTTTGACCTTCTTTCATTCACCCATACTTCCTCCTTCTACACCCTCTTTATCTCTTCTTTTAGTCTTTCTCAACCCCTACCTCTTGGTTCTGTTATTATTTAGGCATCCTGGGTCCTCCAGATGGTCGATTATACTAGTGGTCATTTATGCTACTTTGTTTATGTTTGGTCCTGATACCTGAAAAAGTAGCCATCAACCACCTATCTCCTAATATGATTTCTTTTTATTTCATCTTAGTACCGGTACACACTGGGGCAACATGACTTCCAGCGTGACTTTACAATGCAACTTGGAGACGACTTCAGCGCTACTTGGAGCGACTTACAACGCGACTTCAAGTCGCCTCCAGGATAGGTGACTTTGCCAGTGGCCAATCACATAATAATCTGCTCTGTGGAAGGGAGGGGTTTGCCTTAGAAAACTATTTTCACTTCCTGGAAAGTTTCTTCCGTTAAGACAGGGGATCCGACTTGGAGGCGACTTCCATTGAAATCAATGGGTACACGTCGCCCAGAAGTCGCCTTGAAGTAGTACAAGAACCTTTTCTGAAGTCAAAGCAACTTCAGTAGTGTGCATTAGGATGGCTCTCATTCACTTCCATGTAATTTGTCATGTCGTGCGACTTGGGGCGACTTGGGGCGACACAAGTCGCCCCCCAGGTCGCGGTAGTGTGAACCGGCTCTTACTCTGATATATTTTATGTAATAATAATAATGTAATCTGATTATTGTAATTTGATTGAAATATTATTAAGATATTTAACAAGGAAAACATTGTGTCTACTAATTTTGTGTGGAGGGCAGGGGAGGGCTGGCAGCCTTAGGCCTGGGGGGCAAGTCCAGTCAAGTGGCCCGTAGAGCGTGGAAAAGTGATGGAATGAGGAAAACAGTCTACGATTTTTCATGATCACAAGAGTCCGCACAGAGGCTCCCCTTACATCAGAGTCCGCACAGAGCCCCCCTTACATCAGAGTCCGCACAAAGCCTCCCCTTACATCAGAGTCTCTACAGAGCCTCCCCTTACATCAGATTTATCAGATCTGATGTAAGGGGTGTTCTGGGAAACTTGATTTAAGGGTGTATGCTGTGGACTATTGTGTAAAGAGGGTCTCTGCTCGCCAAAGCCTGCCCCCTCCCCTTTAACAAAGTCCACAGAGCACCCCTTTTTATACACTGGGAGGTAGGAGAGACTAGAGATGGTAAGCTTACCAGGGTGGAGGCTGAGGCGCAGGCAGGCTGTCTGATGCTTTTTTTGGGTTCAAACTTCCTGTCCAGTGCCCACACATGCCCGGAGAGTGTGGGCAGGGCAGACTCAGAAGGAGGAGGAGCAGATGAGCTCTATCTTTCCTCGTGTCTGTGCAGAGAGAGAAGGGGATATCAGCGCTGGTGTGCGCTGAGGCTGAGCTATGTGTGAGACTAGACATTTCTCAGCTCTGCAGCCATCTACCTTGGAGCTGACACAGGCACGGCTGCACAGTGGGAGGTGAGCAGCGGCCGTGACCTGTGTTAACAGAGCTCCAGCAGGCATATTTCTACTCTGCAAAAACAGCATTTGGTACTAGCGGCCGGTGGCTGTGCATAGTGTCACCAGCCCGGGGGGAGATTTCCACCCTGCCCCCCCCCCTGCCAGCCCTCCCCTGGTGGAGGGTGATGGGTGGTAGCCTAAATTTTTAAGTCATGCTTATCTTGGTGGAACTTATTTAGACTCAGCATGAATCTTCACCAATAAATCTCTCTTACCGACCACAACAGTACTTTCTATTAGAATTATGCATCTTTCATAGCTATTCAAAAGTATTTTTAATAGTACATTGGCAGCCTTCTTAGTGAGATGGTGCTCTAAAAGATAACTAAACCCAAGAATAAAAATGTATTATATTGCAGCTTGCCAGTCCTTAGATTGGTGGAGGCATTCATTTTCAGTTTTCAGGGTAAGAACATTTTTAGCAAGTACATGTGAGAAGTGTAACCATTCTTTTAAGCTCCTACTAATGTCCCTAACCTTTTTTTCAGTTTGCATAAAATGTCTATTGAAACTAAAGTTGGCTGTAGATGAATTGAAATTTGACTGATTCATCACAGACCAGCCAAATTCAGTATGTGGCCATCTCTGCATGACAGAAGCCCATCATTAGATCAACTTCTGTCGAACAGACACAGTGAAAATCTTTTGACGATCAGTGGCAGCAGTCAATCAGTGTATTCTAACAACAGCGGGTCCCACTGGTAAATTACAATGTCCCGGCGGAAGGGATTCCTCCATTCACAACGTTTTGCGTAAATGGATAAATCGTTTTTTTATTTCCATTCAGCCTGCTGGATCTATGGCCAGCTTAAAGTGGATGTAAACCCACTCTCATCCTTTCTAAACTACTGCCATAGTGCTGATCTATAAGGATATGCATGCCTCCTGCATGTATCCTTACCTGTCAAATGTTTTCCCTCTGTCTGTTATAAGAACTGAAAAACTGCAGATTCTGTGGGTGGGTCTGTTGTCTGGAGCTTGGTAGGTGGAGTCGTGATGTCAGTAGACTCCCCGCCCACCTCTACACTTCCCTTACACTAAATTCTGCTATGATCATTAACATCCAGTCAAAATCCAGAAAAGTAACCACATGACTTTAGAAAAGGAGTGGGGGTGGGAATTGAAAAATAATGCCTTTCTCCCGGCTAGTGCATGAGATATATAAATAACCTGTCACTTACAGCAAGGGGCGGAACGGACTAAGGTTTTTCTCTGTAAGGCCTCGTACACATGACTGGATTTCTCGGCAAAAAACAGCAAGAAAACTGCTTCTTGCTGAGATTCCCGTTTGTGTGTACGAGGCATTCAGGTTTCCCGTCTGGAAATCTGGCCAGAATCTCGAAGGGGGAAAAAAAAGAACCTGCTCTCTTTTTTCTCGTCGAGATTCTCGTTTGCCTGTTTCCAGATGAGAAACCCGAGAGTGTGTATACTTACTTGTTGCCGTGGAAACCCGCGCATGCTCTAAATGACTTTGACGCATGCGCGGTAGCTTTCACGGCATAGATAGGGTGAAGCAAGATGGCGGCGATGACATCGAATGTGACGAGCGCATGCTCGTTGTACTCGATGAAGTCACCGCATTCTTTCCTTTAAGAAAACCGCCGTTCTTTTGAAATGAAAGTCACTACACTCGGCGGCAACAGTTTCTTGCCAAGAATCTCGTCAGGGAAAACAACTGTTTTTTCCTAAAGAGATTCTCGGTCGTGTGAACGAGGCCTAAGTCCGTTTTATTTCACTGAACAATAAAAGAGGATGGCTCGGAGCTGGATTAACTCTTTGTGGCAAGACTGGGCACAGATGATAGGAAATCTTATACTCTACATTGTGACATCAAAAAAATAAATAAAACATTTCGGGTTTACATCCACTTTAAGTTAACCTCAGGTTACAAAATAGTCCCTGACATCTAGTTCTCTATTATGAGTGCAGTATGTCAGTTAAAATTCAATGTTTAATAAAAGTAGGATCAACTCACATGTGCATGGCCTAAGTAGCTTGGGCTCCTGTAGTCCAGCTGGGCAGCGGTGCTGGTCAGCAGTTCCTGGCGGCTCCGGTGGTTCCCAAAGCTCCACTCCTCTCTCTTTCTCTCACCCATATCCACAGAGTTGCTTCTGCTCTCTACAGCTGGCTGTCCACACTGATACAGACCAGACCCCTAAACCCTGGTCTGGCCTCAGAGTAAATGAACTTTGCCTACTGGCACACCTGGACCTTGGAACTATTTTCATATCGCACTAGCTGCGTTTCTAGTGCTCCATCTTTTTTTAAATTTAGTTCTCTGTCATTCAGCTCTTAAAACAAAAACCTAAAATCTAAATGGAAATTATGCACAGTCCCATGGGTTGTTCCAAAACAAATCTTACAGTAACTTGAAAAAGTATTCATACCCCTTGAAATGTTTGACATTTTATCATGTTACAATCAAAAACTTAAATGTAGAAGGAAAATTATAAATGGTTTTCAAAATGTTTTACAAATAAATATGTGAAAAGTGTGGTGTGCATTTGTATTCAGCCTCCCTGAGTCAATACTTTGTAGAACCACCTTTCGCTGCAATTACTGCTACAAGTCTTTTTGGGTATGCCTCTACCAGCATTGCACATGTAGAGATTGACATTTGTGCCCATTCTTCTTTACAAAATAGCTCAAGCTCTGTCAGATTGGACGGAGAGCGTCTGTGAAGAGCAATTTTCAAGTCTTGCCACATGTTCTCAATTGTATTTAGGTGTGGACATTGACTAAGCCATTCTAACACATGGATATGCTTTAATCTAAACCCTTCCATTGTAGCTCTGGCTGTATGTTTAGGGTTGTTGTCCTGCTGGAAGGTAAACCTTCACCCCAGTCTCAAGTCTTTTGCAGACTCTAACAGCTTTTCTTCTAAGATTGTCCTGTATTTGGCTCCATCCATCTTCCCATCAACTCTGACCAGCTTCCCTGTCATCCCCACAACATGAAGCTGCCACCACCAAGTTTCACTGTGGGGATGGTGTGTTCAAGGTGATGTGCAATGTTAGTTTTCTCACCACACATAGCGTTTTGCTTTTAGGCCAAAAAGTTTAATTTTGGTCTCATCTGTTCCACATGTTTGCTGTGTCCCCCACATTAATTCTCGCAGACTGCAAACAGGACTACTTATGGCTTTCTTTCAACAATGGCTTTCTTCTCGCCACTCTTCCATAAAGGCCAGTTTGTGGAGTGCACGACTAATAGTTGTCCTGTGGACAGATTCTCCCACCAGAGCTGTGGATCTCTGCAGCTCCTCCAGAGTTACCATGGGCCCCTTGTCTGCTTCTCTGATTAATGCTCTCCTTGCCCAGCCGGCCAGTTTAGGTGGATGGCCATGTCTTGGTAGGTTTGCAGTTGTGCCATACTCTTTCCATTTACAGATGATGGATTGAACAGTGCTCTGTGAGATGTTCAAAGCTTGGGATATTTTTTATATCCTAACTCTGCTTTAAACTTCTCCACAACTTTATCCCTGACCTGTCTGGTGTGTTTCTTGACCGTCATGATGTTGTTTGTTCACTAAGGTTCTCTAACAAACCTTTGAGGGCTTCACAGAATAGCTGTATTTATACTGAGATTAAGTTACACACAGGTGGGCTTTGTTTACTAATTAGGTGACTTCTGAAGGCAGTTGGTTCCACTAGATTTTAGTTGGGGGTATCAAAATGAAGGGTACCGAATTCAAATGCACACCACACTTTTCAGATATTTATTTGTAAAAAAAAATGAAAACCATTTATCATTTTCCTTCCACTTCACAATCATGTGCCACTTTATGTTGGTCTATCACATAAAATTTATTTCAAGGGGTATGAATAATTTTTCAAGGCACTGTACATTGTGAAGACAAGCATTCAACAGTGAATAACCAATATATGGTGGTTATAAGTTCCTTAAGCGTTTCAGATGGGACATTGATGTTATTAAACTTTCTCCCTTAGGGCTGTCAAACTAAATTGCATCGTGGGCCGCATCAGCGTTACGGTTGCCCCCAAAGGGCTGGTTGTATTTGTAAGACTATATAAATGTGTCCAGGGCTTTTTTTCTCAGAGAATAGGTGCAAGAACTCAACCATGAATGGTGGATGTGGCTAAATTGAAGTGGGAGGATCTTAAAGGGGCAATACAATGTTTGAAATTGAGGGATGTGCTATGTACCTAGTGTAGAGTTCAAGGGCTTGCAATGTACATAATGAAGGTTTCAGGGGTGTGCAACATACATAGTGAAAAGTTCAGGAGTGCCCTATGCACAGAGTGCACAGTTAAGGGATGCACTTCATACAAAGTGCAGAGTTCAGTGGTGTGCTGTGTACAGAGTGCAGGTTTGAGGAGGGCGCTATATACAGAGTGAAGGGTTTAGGGGTGTCCTATGCACAGTGTACAGGGTCCAGTTTTTTCACTGGCTGTCTACATCTCACTTCCACCCTTGTTCAGCTCTGACGTCTGCACCACTCTCCCCCATCCTCCACCTCTGCACGCATCTCCCTCCACTGCCCTCTTCTCCCATCCCCCAAAAAATCTCTTTCTCACTTGCGGGGAGATCATTAGTTGGCATCTGTGTACCAAGTCACAGATAGGAATCACAATGCAGTTTACCAGGTGTTGCCCTATCCCACACTGCATCTGCTTCTCCCTTGTTTCCACCATGAGCGCAGGGTAGGCAGGGATCTGTAAGAACCACTGCGAGGAAAGCTGTCCTGATGAGTGATAGTGATGAGTGGAGAGTGGAGGACAAGCGCCTTATTTGGTCGAGTGGAGTTCCACCACATTCCGGCTGAAAAAAAGCCCTGGGTACGAGGGTCACACTAAATGGCCTGGCAGGCCGGATTCGGCCTGCAGGCCTTGTGTTTGACCCATGTTCTAATCTGTCTAACTTTATATTGGATGAACTGTTTACTGTAAGGAGGCCTGATGTTATCAATCTCCCATATAGTACCTGAAAGACCTAGGCAGTTTGTGACCAGGACATCCAGGGTTGCAATTTTTATATTTATCTTCACAGGGTAAACATTTTTTATTTTTTTTTGCTTAACCTATTGTATTTTGGCTAAGTTTTTTTTTAGAAACCAGGAGACTATGCATTGCAGATGAGGCAGACAGACAATATTTCATGTTTGTTTAATGTAGCTGAAAATGGTACCACTTTATTGAAATTGAGTCCTAAAACTTTCTGTTTATGGTCAGAAGGCTTATGTCTCACCATCTGTTTCTTGATTTGATGATGCACTGCATTGTGGTTCTTTGAAATCAGCAGAGATTAAGAATAACTGACTCATTTTACTATGAAGAAATAAGAAAGTGGGAAGTTCTATCTAAAGACTGTGCAGATGTCAATGCTCCAGAATGCTCTACGTTAGAAGACATTATCTATGCTGAGGAACAGGCCACATAAAGGAACCAGAGCTCAGGATCTATTTATTACAAGAGAATGACATAGGACATTTAAGATACGTTTCTTGGGTTGCCTTTCTGATGTTTAAATTCTGCCATGTTTTGGATATAGGACCAGATTATCACTAACCCTTAAAACCTTGTCAAAAGAAATAAGCCAGTCCTCTTATCTTCTTCAGAGTAGCATGTGCTCGTTTAGTTCTGCTTCATTTGGTAGAAAAGTCTTCTGAAATCACTTTAATGCTCTTCTGATTGCTTTTATAATTGCTGTTCTGGATATTATAGTCAGAATAAATAAGTATGTTTAGTAGAAATACATAGCTGTAAAATGAACATGAAAGTCTTGCATAATTTAAAGCAGACCTTGCAGTCCCAACTATTTCCTCTGACCCCACCGAGTTTTGGGAGCTTTAGGTTTCCCAGGAGGCTGCAGGAAAGATGTGTGACATCACCAGTACATAGGTGAGTGGTTATGTTATGGGAACAATAATCTTTAGCATGCAGACAGTTTTCTATTTTTTTTTTGCTTTTTGTTTCCTTTCCATACTAAAAGTTTCCTTAATGCGCCCAATATTAGCAAATAAAGCTCCTATTTTTTAAATTAGGCTGATATCTTGGAGCAGCACCTGTTCCTACTCGCACATTATGGTACTCCTAGAACCAACTCTTACATTTATTTGAATATACCCCTGAATTTAACCTTAGCCAAACACTAAATTTAGACTTAACTTAAAGCGGAGTTCCACCCAAAAGTGGAACTTCCGCTTTAAGCACTCCTCGCCCCCTGACATGCCACATTTGGCATGTCATTTTTTTTGGGGGGGGGGGGGGAGTGTGTACCTTATTTTTAGTGGGACTTCCTGTCCCACTTCCTGCTTCCTCTTTTTGGCTGCCTAGGTGACTCCTCCTCTCGCCGACACAGAAGACCGGCTGGCCAATAGCTGTCACGGCCAGGTGCCCACAGTTGCTATGACGGCACCGAGAAGTGGCCACTGACCCCCATGCTGCTGAGGTGGGTTCGCTTGCTGGGGTGAGTGGGCTTGCTGGGGTGGGTAGGTTTGCTGGGGTGGATAGGTTGGCTGGGCTTGGTAGGTTGGCTGGGGTGGGTAGGCTTGTTGTTGAGGAGGTGGAGGTGTGTGGTCCAAATCACACACATGTGATTTAGGGGTTAGCTCTCGTTTCCTGGCCTTGCTCGGGAGCTGGGTGATGATCCCCTCACATAGCTCCCTTTGATCCGCATCAACCTCGCGGAGCTTATTAGCTGTGAAACAGCCAAAGCCTTCAGCACTATCGGGTGCTGTGGTGATGACAGATGTGGCCCTAGTAAGGAGCTCATCCAGGTGGTGGCTCTTCCTGGCCCTTTTTCTAGGAGGGCGCAGGGTAGGGATTCTGCATTGAGTTGTCTGGCTGCTGGGCCCGGCCTCTTGGCTACAAAGTTCCTGTGTCTGAAAAAGGAGCATCATTTTTGTTTTTGTGTCATCAATCCCAAACACTTTTCAGCTCATTACTTTTGCAACTTGAATGTGTCCAAAAAGCAAAGCCTATCATTATGCCTCCAGCATTTCTCATTCATGTCCAAATGTATTTATTTCACTACTGTCTATTTGATATGCAACTCACTTTGTTTATGTTATAATTTTTGAGCCATCATAACAACACATTAACATCATTGTATATTTGAATTACAATATTTTCTAGAATGCTATACCTGGGTCAAGCTGAGCTCCTCCTCCTCCTTTTCATCCTGTGTAGGATCTGCCTCAGTATCGGTGGCCTCTGCTGATGTGGAGGGTAGTGTGGAGAGATGTTTGCGTGGCACAGTTTGATCCTTCAAAAATTGCAGGCTGGAGAAGTACCACAGCTTGGGCACATACACGTCTTCTGCTGCTGCTCCCGATTGTTTAGATTTCTCGATCTTCTTGGTCTCCCTGTTATACATGCTCCTCAGGCCCCCAATTTTGGTCTTTATCATATTTTCGCTTGCCCTGGGGTACACCAATCCACCAGTTGATCAATTGCTGCCTGCCTTTTATTTTTATTAGAATAGTCCTTATGTTTGACCTGCCACAGACAGGAGTGCGATCTGTATTGCTTGATAAAAGCATTCATGAATTTGTGTGAATTAAGTTTTCCCGTTAATTTTGGGCTCAAGTTTTTCAGATGTCTGCAATAAAGAATACAATACAAACAATAATGGATAGCTTCTAGCTCATAACCTGCTTACAATATAGGCCTTTATCTAAGCACTAAGCAGTATATTGCAGTAACCACCAGTGTCACAATGTAGTCACCTACCTTTTTTTTGCGTATCCCTTCGGCTTGACTTCGTTTCGCAACTATGGATTCGTTCATGCGTCCGGTACATTGACCACTCGTTATGGATTTTATAGCCTGCGCATGCCTGAAACTCCGCTCTCCGTGCGTCATGATGCTGGGGCGTGACCACATTCTTTATTCTGCATGGGACATACATGGCGGAACATGTGTGAGGGAGAACATGATGGCGGAATCCACGAAAACAAACAGGCCCCGCAGTGGTGGAGATTATCTCAAACACAAGGCCACCCCCATGAGCAAGGGGGAGATGGTGGAGATGGTGCACAAATTTGAAAAATATGATTATGACTGCAAGATGGAGAACTATGATAGGCCCAACAGCCATAAAGACTGGGTTCTTGAGAAGGTCCTCGCGGTATTGGAAGGAGAATATGGGGTCAAACAAACGAAAGATCAAATTCGCAAACGATGGTCAGATTTGAAACACAGAGAGAGGAACATTTGGACTCCATTCACCGCACCATTATTAAAAAAAAGTAAGCACATTTAATGACTGTAGTCATTGTGGTGATGTTATAATTAGCTGTCTGTACATTAGATGGATAAAAGTCGTTTTTGCATTTTTTTTGGAGAGGGGGCAAAAGAAGAAGTTAAATAAAGTTAATGCAGATATGAATTATACTTGTTCTTTCTGGCTAGGCTTTTTTTGTGTAATAATTTATATACTGTATGTAATGATTTCTACAGGACAAAGGCACAGAGAAAGACACCAGACAAGACACCACAGGGGACAAAGGGAGGCTTCCCTATGGCTGGGCCCCAACATGGGAGATAACAGGGCCAGCATCACCCCCAAAACGTAAGTCATAACTTGAAAAACACAAATTTAGCCTTCGACAGGGGTGTTTCTAGGTGGGACAAAGGCCATGGGTTCAGGGCGTAACTTAATGGGTACATTACACTTTATGTTAGCTGCATGGCTCATCACTGTCCATTAATGACGCATTTCCAGGGTAGACATGGGTAGAGAAGAGGCCCTGGGGGCAGTCATGCCTTCTAGAATGATCATCATATATCCCCTATGCCATAGAAGACAAGAGTGATGGGTGTCTTCTGCATGAGTTGTTCAATGTGGCCATATAGACATTTTTTATCACATTTAAAATTACATCATCTTCCCTTTACAGTGCATTTTTAGGATTTTAATCATGCATAGTGCAGCATGTGGTAGTGCACTATCTGGAGCAAACAGACCAGTGCAAGGTTGGTCTACTAAAAATTCAGCAACAGGGTTTTTAAGAAAAGATTTGACATTTGGGGTGGCTTCATGAATGTTGTATTGTTTATTTTTAGAGGAACGTGAGTGTGGTCAGCACCAACATTTGGAGGAGTGTGATCAGAGCACTGGACCCAGCAAAGAGCCTCCAGTGGACAGCACATCCCCAGACACAGGACATGCAGAGGGTGGAGGAGTTCATCAAATAGAAGATGATACTTTGGAGCCTGTTGTTTGCCCCAGTAAGTATTTTTTACATCTGGCTTCAAAAGTCTAGACATGTCTAGTGATTAGATGTCCAAACCAAACACACACACAACACAGGAGCAAAGTATGTAGTGCATTGAACATTTTGGCATGTAGAAGGAAGAGGTGGAATGAGCTGGCAGTGTTGCTAGGTACCCAAGTTTTGAAGACACAGGCACCTGGGCCTATATTTCGAGAGTATCTGTAGTGTGTACATTCCTAGTAGTGTAGGTGTCTGAAGAGCAAGCAGGTTACAACCAAGAATTGACTGTCTAAGTTTAGGTATTTTTCAAAACTAGCCATGAATAATAATGTGCCCATCTTTTTGGTGTCTCAGCCACTTGAACATCATTCCCATTATTCTTTCTTACCTTCGTCCAAGGCCATGAACTACCAGGATGCACTATTGGTCGGATCAGTGTTGATACGCTGCAGGCAATGACTGAGCTAGAAAAACTAAAGGAGGCTGCCACTGGTGTTCAGAGACAAATCCGGGATTATTCCGACCTGTTAGCAAAATTTCAAAAAAATTTTAGTCTACGTTTTATTTCAATTGTTACCTCCTGTGTTTCTTTTGATTTTTGGACTTTATTTAACTATACTTTTAAGCACAGGCTCTGATTGATGTTATTTAGAAATCACACCACTTCCTTTCAATTACTGCGATTTCATAGAAGAAAGGAACACTGCCATATGATGTGACTTTTCATGCGATTTTACCTCTCAAATCGCATGACAATTCACACAAAATTACAATATGTGCTTTTTAAGTGTCTCAGGTCAGTGTTTCTCCACCCCCCTTCTCCGGGTGCTCTTTTTTCTTTATTGTAGGCAGTATAAACCTAATAAAGTCAATTTTGAACAATAAAAACTGACCAATGCACCTGTGGCAAAAGTTAAAAATAGAGAAAATAGGACCTGGTAATGCACCTGGAGAAGGAGAGTTGAGAAACACTGTCCTAAGGGCCAGTTCATGTGCATTTTTTCTGCACCAAAAATGCATGCACAGTGTTTTCCATGTATTCCAATGGCTCTAGTTGGCTCTAGTTCACAACATGCAGTCAGTTTTCGGTCAGTTTCTGGTGCAAAAACTAACTGCATGATGTGAACTAGAGCCAACTAGAACCATTGGAATACATGGAAAACACTATGCATGCATTTTGTGCACAAAAAAAGCACACCAAACTGAACGGAACTTCATCTGGTGTGAACTGGTCATACATTTACATTTTGGGCTAATAATTTTTTTCTTGTCTTTTCAAAGACAAAATGTGAAGAACCACAGAAATGAGGACACAAACCTTCAATTTCCCTCATGATCACTTATCCAAAATTAGGAGGCTTTTTGCCTACATGGAGATTTAAAATTCCATACAACACACAGTGGGTGTTTTTTTTAAACAGCATTCAAAATTTTCACTACAAGTGCAATGCAAGTACACTGAAAGTGCACTTGGAAGTGCAGTCGCTGAACATTATTTAGCCTAAACGAGGGGAAGCTCTGCTGTTTGTAACATCCATTCATGGGCATGATCCAAAAATGTATGTTTGGTATCCTATTTGCCCCCCTCAGATATTCAGTGAATGGACCTCCAAATGCACTTTCAGTGCACTTGCAGTGCAAAGTGGATTTAACATTCGTAAAGAAGCAACACTTTTACTAAGTTTTTTTTTGTAGGTACACACATTTTAGGCAGGAGATCATAAGGGAAATTTTAGATTAAGGCCTCTTCTATATTTATCAAGGAAAGTGATGAGCTCATACCACCTGAGGAAGGCAAGATATTCCTAAGTTGAGAATAATATTAATAATGTCTCGTTTTAATGTAAAAATGTTGAAATTTTAAGTTTTAAATAATTGGAAATGTGTATTGCTCTGTTGTCTCTTCTTCAGCCTTCTCCCGATGTTGACATGCCGGCTCGTCTCGCTGCAATGATGGGTGCGCGGCTTGCATCCGACTTATATAGGCCTCACAGTCCCATCATGCTCCGGTACCTACCCACGTGGGTAGGTAACACGTGGGTAGGTACCACGTGGGTAGGTACCGGAGCATGATGGGACTGTGAGGCCTATATAAGTCGGATGCAAACCGCGCACCAGTCATTGCAGCGAGAAGAGACGACGGGTCAACATCGGGAGAAGGCTGAAGAAGAGAAGTGAAGAAGATGACGTCACAGAAGAGCGGGCTGGCCGCCTGCTAGTATAGCGGCGGCCAGCCCTGAAGGAGAAGGCACCGGACAGCGGGAGGAAGAACTGGGGTGTGCCGAGTCAACAGCGGAGAGTGGCGAAAATAGAAGAAGACTCCTGGAGAGCGGAGAAGACCCCCGGAGAGCAGAAGGAGAGTGGAGGAGACCCCTGGACAGCGGAAGAAGAAGAAGCCCCCCCCCCGGAGAGCGGAAGAGAACCAGACGGCGGTGAAGAAGAAGCCCCCCCCTCTGAAAGAGCTAAAGAAGACAGGGGGAGCCTCCGGAGCAGACTAATAAAATATTTTAATACCCTGTGTTGTTTTTTATTTGTGTTAACACACTTCTTGCAGGTGAATGGGTAGGGGTACGATGTACCCCATACTCATTCACTTAGGGTGTGGGGCCGGTATCTGGGGGCCCCCTTATTTGAGGGGGCTCCCAGATTCCGATAAGTCCCCCGCCCGCAGACCCCGACAACCAACGGCCAGGGTTGTCGGGAAGAGGCCCTGTCCTTATCAACATGGGAACAGGGTGCTCTGAGGTGGGGGGGGCCCGCAGTGCGCCCCCCTGCCCCAGAGCACCCGACCCCCCGATGTTGAGGGCATGCAGCCTGGTACAGCTCAGGAGGGGGGGGGGCGCTCGCTCGTCCCCACTCCTTTCCTGGCCGGCTGGGTAGCGTGCTTTGAATACGGGTCTGGTATGGATTGTAGGGGGACCCCTACACCGTTTTTTCAGCGTAGGGGGGTCTCCTTACATCCCATGCCAGACCTAAGGGCCTGGTATGCTCCTGAGGGGGGAACCCATGCCGGATTTTTATTTAAAATCCGGCGGGGAGTTCTCCCTCTCGGGAATGCATACCAATGCCGACGCTAGAATTGGCGGGAATCTAAGTCGGATCTCCCGTCGCTTCTATGACGGCTTTGTCTCCATCGCGGCAAGCCAGCTCGGCGCTGGCTCCCGCGATGGGGCTCGTAGGTGCTCAATCTCGCCGAGAAAGGGAGCGAGATTGACACAATATCGCGGTCACCCACTGTACATTCTAGGGGCAAGAGTGGTAATAACCCTCTCCACTTTCATATGACCAAAATGGTGAACAAATGAAGGTACATTTTGAAAGCCACTCCGTTTTTTTAAGATTGGCAGCCCAGTGGGCAGATAAGAAGTGACATAATATATACAAAAACAAAAAAACAAATCATAATAAGCAGATTTTAACATTTAAAAAAATAGAGACCAGAAATTAATAGTGTACTACATGCTAGTGACTACATGCTTTAGAGAATTCTGGCAGAAATCTTACAACAACAAAAGGGGTATACTGCGTATATGTTTTGCTAAGTCAGTAAATAGAGTAGTTGTATCAGGTGATTCTGCATTTTGGGGAGGGTTACAAAAGAGTTTGTGCACCCCAAAAAAGGATCTCTTGCACTCTGCATGAATTTGAGGACTACAATACAAATGTGACACGGTTTAAGGGTTGTTAAGAGAAGCCAAAAAATATAAAAACAAAAAAATATGTTTTAATATGCTAGGTGTGGATGTGTCCAGGGTAGCATGCTGGGGAGGTTAGTGAAGGCAAATATGCATGTAGGCCAAGAAAAAGATTCAGCATGCAAAAAGAGGACATTCACAGCAAATTACAATAATGGGAATGATGTAAGAAAGAATACATAATAAAACATTATAAAACATGAAGTGGATAGAATGTGATATTACAGAAAATAACTTACCCGAACATAGTCCTTCTGCAGGACTTGAATAATGGCACAACAAGTCTCAGGAATTATGACTCCCAGAGCCTGGGGAGAGATCCCAGTGGTGAACTTTATATCCTGGAGACTTCTCCCTGTCGCCAAGTAGCGCAAAGTGGCTATGAGTCTTTGCTCTACTGGAATAGCAGTCCTCATACAGGTGTCCTGCTTCCTAATATAGGGGGACAGCAAGTATAAAAGAAGCTGAAAGCAGGAGTCCGTCATCCGCAGATAGTTTTCGAAAATCATTAGGATTATTCTGCTGGAGCTCCCTGAGCAATGGCATATAGTTACATAGTTACATAGTTAGTCAGGTTGAAAAAAGACACAAGTCCATCCAGTTCAACCACAAAAAATAAACAAACTAAATAAAAAACACAGTACAATCCCATACACCCAACTCCATACCCACAGTTGATCCAGAGGAAGGCAAAAAACCCCAGCAGAGCATGATCCTATTTGCTACAGCAGGGGAAAAAATTCCTTCCTGATCCCCCGAGAGGCAATCGGATTTACCGTGGATCAACTTTACCTACAAATCTTAGTACTCAGTTATTTTATGTACATTTAGGAAAGTATCCAGGCCTTTCTTAAAGCAATCTACTGAGCTGGCCAGAACCACCTCTGGAGGGAGTCTGTTCCACATTTTCACAGCTCTAAGGCCCCGTACACACGACCAAACATGTATGCTGAAACTGGTCCGCGGGCCAGTTTCAGCATACATGTTCGGTCATGTGTAGGCGCGAGCGGGCAGAATTCCAGCAAACATTTGCCCGCCGGGCCTTTTCCCAGCGGGCAAATATTCCTGGACTTGTTTTAAAACCGTCCGCTGGAATCCTGCCCGCTCGGACATGTATGGTCGTCAGTACAGACCTACCGTACATGTCCGAGCGCCCGCCGTCCCTCGCATGCGTCGAATGACTTCGACGCATGCGTGGAAGCATTTAAAAGGCAGGCCCGCCCTCGTCGCCGCGTCATCGTCGCGTCATCGTCGCGGTGACGGTGCGGACACGCCCCGCGTATTGTTTACGCGCGGACTTCTGTACGATGGTTAGTACAGCCATCGTACAGAAGTCCCCGGGCAGACATGTATGGTGAAAACGGTCCGACAGACCGGTTTCATCGTACATGTTTGCCCGTGTGTACCCGGCCTTACTGTGAAAAAACCTTTCCGTATTTGGAGGTGAAATCTCTTTTCCTCTAGACGTAAAGAGTGCCCCCTTGTCCTCAGTGTTGACCGTAATGTGAATAACTCAACACCAAGTCCACTGTATGGACCTCTTATATATTTGTACATGTTGATCATATCCCCCCTAATTCTCCTCTTCTCAAGAGTGAATAAATTCAGTTCCTCTAATCTTTCCTCATAGCTGAGCTCCTCCATGCCTCTTATCAGTTTGGTTGCCCTTCTCTGCACTTTCTCCAGTTCTCCGATATCCTTTTTGAGAACTGGGGCCCAAAACTGACCTGCATATTCCAGATGAGGTCTTACTAATGATTTGTACAGGGGCAAAATTATATGGCAAAATTGGTCACGATGAAGCAACCAATTTTTGGTCCAAACAGTCCTCCTCCTACTCCTGGACCTGGACGGGGCTTGAGTTTTAGCCAGAACTCCAAGCCCATAAACAGCACGCTCTCTCGTTGGATTGCACAACATGTCTGCTTGACGAACGGCTGTTCAGAAACTAACAAAATTGCACAAAACTGAAAATCGCGAATCCACACAGACGAAACCTCTACTAACTTTCGATTAGCAGAAGGAGCCCAAAGAGTGACGCTGGAGAATTAAACTTCCTCTTTTGAACTCTCGTCAGTATGTTGAAACATCACTACGTTCGTGTTTGTTGCTGAAAAAAGTCAGATCGTGTGTATGCTATGGGCGTTCAAGGGCCAACTCCCTTCGGACAAAAATCCAAGGAAAAGTTTGTTTGAAGTCCGATCGTATGTATGAGGCTTAAAGCTCCTCCATAGATAGAGGAGACACGCTAATACAGAAAGTGTGTTACTGGCCAAATCATCAGAAAAAAATAAAGGAAAAACCCTAAAAACAGAAAACAAATGCAACAACCACATCTAAGGATTAATAAGCTGCAATATCTTACATTTTGGTTGTTGGGTTTAATACTACCAATAAAGCCAATAAATGGAATCAGTTAAACACCAAACCTTCTCTATTGGATTGTAAATCAGGTTTATGCCTTTTAGGGTACAAAACTAAAAAAACTTTTTTTTTTCCTTGGCAAATGATGTGAACTTTTCTGTAAACACACAATACATATGTAAAAGTGAGAACCTAATCAGTGAAGGGCATATAGACATACAGTAGGTTATCTATTTTTTCCAGTACTTTCTCAGTTTTTGGAATCATGTGATTATTATACAGTATATACAGTATATACATTTTGCCATGTTAAAATATATGGCAACAAAAAAGGTTCAGCATATTTGTTGTAATCTGCTATAAAAAGTGATATACCTCTATCCCTATTTTTTAAGGGCTTAACAATAGTTTAGCCAGCCACGGGACTTTTAAAAAGGCATATCACACCAACACAAAAATAAAATAAACATAAAATAACAATGTATTAGTATACACATAATTAAAAATCTCATTACACATATAAGAGATTACGGTAGTTAAAATTAGAAAGCTGATTTTATCTATTACAATGCATGTTCACATAAAGTATGCATTATATTTCTATATCCATTTCATCAAAATGATTTCAAGGGTGTTTTAATATAATCAAATTGATAGAAAAGGGGCATGTCCTATCTCCCCAATGAAACCATTAGAACCATAGCAATCTAGAAAAAAATATACATTTACAGTGCCTTGAAAAAGTATTCATACCCCTTGAAATTTTCCACATTTTGTCATGTTACAACCAAAAACGTGAATGGATTTTATTGGGATTTTTATGTTATAGACCAACACAAAGTGGCACATAATTGTGAAGTGGAAGAAAAATGACAAATGATTTTCCAATTTTTTTACGATCAAAAAAATACAGAAAAGTGTGGTATGCATTTGTATTCAGCCCCCCTTGGGTCAATACTTTGTAGAACCACCTATCGCTGATTTACAGCTGCAAGTCTTTTGGGGTATGTCTCTACCAGCTTTGCACTTCTAGAGAGTGGTATGTTGCCAATTCTTCTTTTCAAAATAGCTTAAGCCATCAGATTGGATGGAGAGCATCAGTGAAGAACAATTTTAAAATCTTGCCACAGATTCTCAATAGGATTTAGGTCTGGATTTTGACTGGGCCATTCTGACACATGGATATGCTTTGATTTAAACCATTCCATTGTAGCTCTGGCTGTATTTTTAGGGTCGGTGTCCTGCTGGAAGGTCTACCTCCGCCCCAGCCTGAGGTCTTTTGCAGACTCTAACAGGTTTTCTCCTAAGATTGCCCTGTATTTGGCTCCATCCATCTTCCCATCACCTCTGACGGTGGTGTTTTCAGGGTGATGTGCTGTGCTAGTTTTCAACCACACATAGCGTTTTGCTTTTATACCAAACAGTAAATTTCTGGTCTCATCTGACCAGAGTACCTTCTTCTACATGTTTACTGTGTCCCCCACATATATTCTCGCAAACTGCAAATGGGACTACTTATACAATGGCTTTCTCTTTGCCACTGTTCCATAAAGGCTAGATTTGTGGAGTGCATTTCTAATAGTTGGACAGTGGACAGATTCTCCCACGTGAGCTGTGGATCTCTGCAGCACCTCCAGAGTCACCATGGGCCTCTTGGCTGCTTCTCTGATTAATACTCTCCTTGCCTGGCCTGTCAGTTTAGGTGGACGGCCATGTCTTGGTAGGTTTGCAGTTGTGCCATCCTCTTTCCATTTTTGGACGATGGATTGAACAGTGCTCCATGAGATGTTCAAAGCTTAGGATATTTATTTGTAACCTAACGCTGCTTTAAACTTCTCCACCTCTCTGGTGTGTTCCTTGGCCTTCATGTTGCTGTTTCTTCTAACAAACCTCTGATGGCATACTAGCACATTATGAAATACTTACCTTAGAATGAAGCCTTCCAGCGGTGCGTTGTCACCACTGAAGGCGTTTCCATCTTCACCTGGTCCTCCCTTTATGCCCTCTGGCCATCTGATAGGCCGTGCTGCGATGATGTCACTCCCACAGGGACCTCGGCACAGAGCTCTGAAGGGACAGTAGGGTATGCCGTCCCTGCAGAGTGCATGCGCTGGTGACATCACTGGCTGCATGCAGTGTAAATATCTCCTAAACAGTGAACGTTTAGGAGATATTTACAGTACCTACAGGTAAGCCTTATTATAGGTTTACCTGTAGTTAAAACTGTAAAAAAAGGGTTTACCTCTACTTTAAAGGGGTTGTAAAGGTAAAAAAATGTTTTTCCTAAATAGCTTCCTTTATCTTAGTGCAGTCCGCCTTCACTTACCTCATCCTTATGTCTGTAACTCCACACAGTAATGCAAGGCTTTCTCCCTGGTGTGGAGTGTCATGCTCGCCCCCTCCCTTGGACTACAGGAGAGTCAGGACGCCCACTAACGCACAGCTCCTTTCTCTATCTGCAACGTAGAGAGCGTCCTGACTCTCCTGTATTTCAAGGGAGGGGGCGAGCACGACACTTCACACCAGGGAGAAAGCCTTGCATTACTGTGTTGAGTTACAGACAGAAGAACAGGAAGTGAGGATTTCTCAGAAGAAATAAGGACATTTAAAAGAAAAATCAAAGGATGAGGTAAGTGAAGGAGGACTGCACTAAGGTAAAGGAAGCTATTTAGGAAAAAAAATTGTACCGTTACAACCCCTTTAAGAAATAAAGCATCATCAGCCTATAGTTTGCGAGTCATTAACTGCTTAACGGCTAGTTTCCCCAACGATGAATGTCGGCTCCAGCACCCGACAGCCGATGCAGAAAATCGATAGGGGGCCGACATCACAGGCTCCCTGGACAGTTAAGTGTCCATATATTAAAAGTCAGCAGCTATAGTATTTGTAGCTGCTGACTTTATTTTATTTTTTTCCACAAGCGGAACATGGCTTTAAGTGGCGCAACACATAATTTTTTATTAGGGGGGCAGAATAATTTTACTTTAAAACCAATTTATTTAAGCTTATATTCTTTGTAAGAACGCCTTACCTGCAATGAAAAAAAAAAAAAGCAATGTCAAAGAATGCAAGGAAAAACGTATAGACAGCAGAGCCTTCTCACAGTTATGCTTGAAATTAAATCTTACAGTGGGACGATTTAAAAAAGAGGGTCTCGAATATCAATAACATAGAGTAAAATGAAATCCATGTGTGAAAGAAACCCAGTAAAGGAAATTGGTTAAGGCAGCTGGCGTGGGGTTAAGGTTATGAAGCTTACTGGCAAAATATGCATTTAGAACAAGTCAGATTGTTTTCAGGGGTGAAAATTGCCTTTTCTAACCTCTTACATTTATTTCTTCTCTCTTAAAAGAGTAATAAAAATTTAATAATTTATTACATTAACATTTTTTGGGTAGTTATTGTGAATGAACATTTAAGAGAACTTAGTAATGCTGTAATAATTAGGTATTTCAAGCTGTTATGGACCAGATGTGACCCTTTATCTCATTGACCAATATAAGGGTTTAGGAGGCTCAGTTTTTTTTGAATAGCTCTTTAAAATTACACATGTTAAATTTTATGTTTAAACATTATATATATATGTATATATATATGTATATATACATATATATACATATATATATATTATGGCAGATCGAGGCTCTGTCCCAATAAAGATGGGATTAAAGTGGACACAGAGGGCCGGATTCAGATAGCCTTTACGCCGGCGTATCTATTGATACGTCGCGTAAGTGCTACGAAACGCCGGCGTATCTTCTTTCTGTATTCAGAAAGCTAGATACGCCAGAATTTCCCTAAGATCCGACCGGCGTAAGTGTCTTACACCGTCGTATCTTAGGCTGCATATTTACGCTGGCTGCTTGGTGGCGCTTCCGTATATTTACGCAGAGAATATGCTAATTAGGTAGATACGCTGAATCAGAAACGTACGTCCGCCCGGCGCATTTTTTTACGTTGTTTACGTTAGGCTTTTTCCGGCGTAAAGTTACCCCTGCTATATGAGGGGTATCCTATGTTAAGTATGGACGTCGTTCCCGCATCGAGTTTTGAAAATTTTACGTCGTTTGCGTAAGTCGTTCGCGAATAGTGCTGTACGTAAGTTACGTTCACGTCTAAAGCAATGATGATTTGCGGCGTAATTTCGAGCATGCGCACTGGGATTCTTTCACGAACGGCACATGCGCCGTTCGTAAAACACGTCAAATACGTGGGGTCACAGTGAATTTCAAAAAAACACGCCCACATCATCCACATTTGAATTAGGCGGGCTTACGCCGGACCACAGACGTTACGCCGCCGTAACTAAGGGCGCAAGTTCTTTCTGAATATGGAACTTGCGCCCTAATTTACGGCGGCGTAACGTATCTGAGATACGTTACGCCCCGCCGAAAGATGCTCCAATGTATCTGAATCCGGCCCAGAGTCTGCATATCGGCTGAGTGCAGAGCTGCAGAGCTTAAACTTTATAACAGAGAAAACTGCTCTGGCAGTTTTCTCAGATATACTTATCTCTACAAGGGGCTCTGTGGCTTGGAGATTCCTCAGAGATATGGATGGGACGGGATCTCCAACCCTGTGTCCAGATCTTATAGATAGCCTGCAGGGTGTGTGCCCAGGTGCACACAGCTCATATAATGAAGGGCTGGTGAGAGTTAGAAGTGAGAGGAAGGTGGAGTTGGAGCAGTGGCTGTTTGGTAGCGTCTCTGTGTGAAGATAGATGCTGTGTGCGTCCAAGAAGCTCAAAGCTGTGTGCGTTGAAGGGCTTCAAGCTGTATGCGTCCAAGAAGCCAGAAGCTGTGTGCATTGAGAGGCTTGAAGCTGTGTGCGTTTAAGGAGCCCAAAGACTATATGCATCCAAGACTAAAAGATCTGGTGGTTTAAGGAACCAGTGCTGTTGAAGAGTAGCCAGGTGGGCTAGTATTTTCAGTTACTTTCTGAACAACGTTTAAACCCCTGCGTGGGACTCCTGAGTGGACTTTTGTTTTGTTTTTTTCCTTATTTAATAAACGTGGGCTACCAGGCCCTTAACAATATATGCCTGTTTGGTGTGGACTCTCTACACAAAAATGCATCTACCACGAGAGCTAACAACCCCCAATGTCACAATATATATATATATATATATATATATATATATATATATATGTGTATATATTTGATTATGTATATGTTAAATAGAACCTCCAGTCAAACAATGAAAAGACTGGTTGAACAAAAACATTTAAACAGTGAGTTGGATTCACGTAGCTCTTACGTCGGCGTATCTTTAGATACGCCGCGTAAGTAGAAAGATGCGCCCTGTATCTATGCGTGCCATTCTGGTAGCTAGATACGCCTGAATTCTAGCTTCCTCCGACCGACGTAAGTGTTAGTACGCCGTCGTATCTAGGGTGCATATTTACGCTGGCCGCTAGGGGGGCTTCCGTAGATTTACACATAGAATATGTAAATGACCTAGATACGCCAATTCACGAACGTACTTGCGCCCGCTATGCCGTTTACGTAAGGCTTACGTCCGGCGTAACGTTACCCCTGCTATATGAGGCGCAGCCAATGTTAAAGTATGGATGTCGGAACAAATTTTAAGTTGTTTACGTAAGTGGTACATGAATGGGGATGTGCGTAGGTTACATTCACGTCGAAAGCATTGAGCCGACGTATCTTAGGGAGTATATGCAACGTGACTCTGAGCATGCACGCGAATGCGCGGATCGTTAGTGAAAAAATTTACATGGGGTCACGGTTACTTTGTATACAACACGCCCACTACCTTCCACATTTGAATTAGACGGGCTTACGCCTGCCTATTTACCCTACGCCGGCGCAACGTACCGCACCAGATCTTTGTGAATAATGGTCTGGGCGCCCTATTTTACTTCGGCGTAGCGCATATGAGATGTGCTACGCCGGCCAAACTATACGCTGAGCTACGTGAATCTAGCTCAGTATGTTTACTGTTTACAAAAAGATAAGAAATTCGGCTTGCCATTCTTAGGAACCTCACAAAATAGTCTGCGTTAATATGAGCCTCTGCAGCAGCCAGCAGCTCACAAAAAGTAGAGTATGTGTAGTTCTTGTTCAGATCTTAAGGCTCCATTCACACCTTGGCGACAAAACCCCCGACGCTCGTGCCGCTGGAGGGGAGAATTGCCATTGATGTCTATAAGATGGTTCACATCTCATAAACGCCGTACGCCTGCCGCCTGAAAACAAGTCCCGGACCCTTTTTTTCAGGCGGCATTGGCGTTCGGCCATAGACATCAATGGCAATTCTTTGTGAAATAAAAAAAGTAACCTAATCGCGGCAAAATACGCCGCGTACGCGGCATTACAATGTGAATGGGGGCTAAAGCATGCAAGAAGTTTGGGTAGCACTGATGGATCCTGGACCAGATAGCTGTGACAAGGACAGCAGGTAAGTGCTTAGGGACAGGGGGTAGTAAAAGTACTGTGACTTTAGATACATTAACTACCTGCTATCAACTCACAGTAAATATACTGCGAGTGGGAGACTCGAACGATCACATACATGTACGAGATTGTCCTTCTTCCGGGTCACAAGTGTGGTAGCTGATTTCAGCCAATGATTTGGCAGAAATAAACTGATCCGCTGTGTCCAATCACTCACAGTGTTATCGGTGCCTTGAAAATCCTAGCCAACACACCTGACCAATGACTATGGTTTGACATTAGGCCCCAAGCAGCCTTTTCTCCTGTTCTCATTGGTCTAAATGTTTCACTCACATAGGTAGATTCACGTAGAAAGGCTTATCTTTAGGACAGCCTAGCCTAGCCTGTTTAGGCTACACCGCCGTAAATTAGTTAGGCTAGTAGTGATTTTCAAACCACTTACCTGCTAATCTATGGCGGCGTAGCCTCAAACGAGCGGGCGTAAAGGCGCCTAATTCAAATGACTTGGAGGGGGGCGTGTTGTATGGAAATGAGGCTTGACCTCACGTTTTTTTACGTTTTTTGACACTGCGCATGCGCCGGGCGACTACATTTCCCAGTGCGCATTGCGGCTAAGTAGGCCGTACAGGCCTATTGATTTTGACGCGGACGTAAACGACGTAACTCCCGATTCGCGGACGACTTACGTAAACGACGTAAAAATTCGAACCTCGCGGTGGGAACGGCGGCCATACTTTAACATTGTTATTCCACCTCATAGGAAACGACGTTAAACGACTGCGGCGGGCTCGCCTACGTTCGGGAATCAGCGTAAAAGCTAATTTACATAATCTACGCCGGCCGCAATGGAAGCGCCACCTAGCGGGCATCCAAAAAATTGCAAGCTAAGATAGAACGGCGCAAGTCGGCCTATCTTAGCTTTGTTTAAACGTATCTCTGTTTGAGCATACGCCTAAACAAACGCCGGCGTAGATTCAGAGTTAGGTCGGCTTATCTACTGATAAGCCGGCCTAACTCTTTGTGAATCTACCTAACAGTGTTTACAAAAACACACAACTCTATATTGACATCAATGGGTATCCACCATAGGTTTAAGCAACGTTACTTCATACACAATCCTCCCAGTGTAACATATGTAAGGAGAGAAATTGGGCCACATAGTATAATTCCGTTTAGAAAGTGGTTATTTATTAAATAAAATATAAAATGGTCACTCACATTTGAGAAGACAAGTAAAAGCAAATAGGATCAAAATAACGCAGTGGCATCAGCAGAGCCCATCCAGACGCGTTTCTCCTAATAAGGCATCATCTGGGGTAGCCCAGGCAACCACCATGTGGTTGTATGGTGGATGGTGGGACTTACCCTACACGTTGATGTTCTGTGCTCCAAAATAGGCAGTGATGTGACCTAAATATATCGGACATGTAGTGATCTTGCCATCCTCCCACGGTTGTTTGCTGCGTGTGCTCTGATGGGATTAATGCCTCTACATGCTTGCTGTAGAGAACTATTTAAAGTCCACTTGGGACTTCTGCCTAATGGCTCTTTTTATAGTTTCACATGGGGAAACCCAAAGTGTAGTTTTTCACCTCAATAATGAAAGTGTGAAAATCCTCCAAATTGTACATGTAACAATAATCTAGGAATGTATACACATTAAAAATAGCTTAAGCGTTAAATACTCTTTTTTTATATATATATATATATATTGATTATTTAATGTTTAACTATATATTTATTAAAAGGGGGGTTTTCTGTTATGTTTGCCTTCTTCAAATTGCTTCTGAATTCCAAAGCTAAATACTTTTTACTTTTTTTAAGATTTCAATTTCCTGCTTGACTATTGTGGAATATAGAGGAGAATAAATATATCTCTGCTAGGAATGTTGCTTACATTCTTTATATAAAGCTGTATTGTTCATGCTTTCTATCATGATATTAATAAAAGCATGTTTTAGTCAAATAAATTTGTAGGCATAGCATCTATTTATAGATCTATTTGTCATGGTTTGATGTGTAGATTTATTAATTCTTTTACAGTTTAAGTCCCACCATAAATATAGAATCCTTGACCCAGCAGCACAGATCGATCCATAATTTCTATTGGCATATATAGAGCTATATAAACAGAAATGTAGTACCTCTGCTTCCAAAAGCGTAACCACTTGCAGACCAACTACTGCAGATGTACTGCAGCAGGTCGGCTTTATTGCGCCAAACAATGTACCTGTACATAATTTTGTGCAATAGACACTGGGGGTGTGCGCACACTGCTGGAGGCGTGATCGCACACTGATTTGGCACAGGGGATAGCAATCAGCTGGTCTGGCTGACCCGACATCCACCGACCACCCGCAATCATTCCTCAGAGAGGAAGAATGGTGAGGTCAGGAACATGCTGGCTATAGCGCAGCAAATGTGAAAAGGCAGAAGCAATTAGGCATGCATGGGCACAATTCAACAAGTACCCTTTGTAACAGGCATTTCCGCACGATTGTGCGAATGCCTATTCGCATGTGCGAACGTGTGAGCGTGAGTACGCACACGTGCGCGCCCATTAGCAATGACATATATAAGGATGGCAGATGCACCAGGGCCGTGCGGTCTGATCTCCAGCTTTCCCTTGTTTCCTGTTCCTGTGCCAGTCCTTGATCTGATTCTGTTCAAACTTCCGACAATCCTGATTCTCTCCTATCCTGACCCCGGCTTGCCTTGACCTTGATTTACCTGCATCTGCTTGATTCTCTGTTGCCAAACCTCTGACGCAACTTGACCATTCTCTTATGTATCTTATGTTCCGTGTATAACCTGGCTTGTTTGACTCTGCACCAGTCTACTTAGCTTCCTTCAGTCGCTACGTACATGTGTCCGCAGTACACCGGAACCTGCAACGTACCTGCATCCGCAGCATGCCTGCATCCACAGCCAACCAGCAGCTTCTACTACTGCTGCCATATGCTTCTCCTGCTTCCTTGCTAAATGGAGAACATTGCAGGCACTCCTACCTCACTGTTCTCTCGCAGCTGCTGTTGTAACCCCAGTGGTCCTTGAACTGGGGTTGTACGAGAGGCCTTCCTCCGCTCCTCAGGCTCTACCCAAAGGTACCTGACAGGTGATCTGCCTATGTAAACAAGGCAGATCGGTGTTCTGACAGGGAAGTAGATATAGATCTTGTGTTGCTGCTAAGCAGGAACACCAATCTCTGTCTTCATCCAGTAAGAGAAACCCCCACACAGTTAGCAAGCACCAGCTAGGCACACATTTAACTCTTTGACCGTCCTTGATGTTAACCCCTGCCAGTGTCATTAGTACAGTAACAGTGCAAATTTGTAGCACTGATCACTGCAATAATGTCACTGGTTCCCAAAAAAGTGTCAAAAGTGTCAGGTGTCCGATTTGTCTGCCGTAATGTTGCAGTCCTGCTAAAAAATGTAAAACTAGTAAAAATGACTAGTAAAAAAAAAAAAAAAATGCCATAAAAATATCACATAGTTTGTAGACGCGATAACTTTTGCGCAAACCAATCAATATAGGCTTATTGAGATTTTTTTTACCAAAAATATGTAGCAGAATACATATTGGCCTAAATTGATGAAGAAATTAAATTTTTTACATTTTTTTATTGGGTATGTTTTATAGCAGCAAGTACAAAATAATGTTTTGTTTTTTTTTCAAAACTAACGCTCTTTTTTTGTTTATAGCGCAACAAATGACCTACAGAGATGATGAAATATCACCAAAAGAAAGCTCTATTTGTGGGAAAAAGAGGACCAACATTTTATTTGGGTACAGCGACTTACCACAGCGTAACGGTCAGTTAAAATAACACAGTATCGTATTGCAAAAAATGGCCTGGCTTTCCGGGGCTGAAGTGGTTAACAGTTGACCTAACAGATTAAAAAAAAAGTGGATAGCAATGGAGAGCTGTAAGAGAAAAGGTCTACAGCGTCAACTTTTGATGCATTCAGACTTATGCCTTGTAAACACGATCGGAATTCCCGACAAGAAAAGTTTGATGTGAGCTTTTGGTCGGAAATTCCGACCGTGTGTAGGCCCCATTGGAACCTCCGACAGCAAAAATTTGAGAGCTGGTTCTCAAATTTCCGACAGGAAAAGCTCTTGTCGGAAATTCACAATCAATTTGACGCATGCTCGGAATCGTTGAACTTAATTTTTCTTGGCTCGTTGTAGTGTTGTACGTCACCGCATTCTTGACGATCGGAATTTTGTGTGACCGTGTGTATGCAACACAAGTTTGAGCCAAAATTCAGTCGGAAAAAAAAACCCACGGTTTTCTTGTCAGAATTTCAGATGGTGTGTATGCGGCATAAATGTAATCTGTGAACAGTTGGATCTTTTTTGTACCAATAATATATAAAAACCACTGGGAGCTCTCTTATAGAGGTTAGTTCTCCACCAACTCATCTCTTTTAAGAAACACACCATTTGAGTAAACCAGGCCTGCACTGTAAATATAATTTTAGCAACAATATATACTAGTGGCTTAAGAAATTGGTTACTATTAGGCCACGTTTGGTTTGAGGTAAAGCTTTTCTTGATACAAAAATGCATAATTTGTGGGACAATAATAGTAGATGTTCTACAAGTGGCAAAGAAGGTAGGAGGGAGTGGACGAGCAGCACATCTTTTCACTGTAGCAGTGGACTGCAGTTAGCTCTTAAAGCACTGGAAGACACATTATCCAGCGACTCTCAGGAGGTACTGCAGGGAAGATTTGTAGCAGAGCAGCAGGCTGTAGGTATTGGCATATGCACCATTACATATAACTAGTGTGTATGGTGCTGTATTCCCCTCAAAGATACCCTAACTTCAACTACAACATACTTTGTAAATGGATCCTTCCAGAATAAAGGAGATGCATCCAGATTTTCCATTTTCTGCCTTATAGGAACTCATTGTTCAATTTAAATGGTCAAAGTCTGGATAAATACATTTAATATTGCTCAACTACTTAAGTGGTCTACCAGTCTAAGTCCAAGATTTACATTGGAAAATAAAATGTCAGTTGCAGGTTGGGATTGGCACATACCTTAAGTATGAAGCCTCGTACACACGACCGAGGAACTCGACGGGCGAAACACATCGTTTTCCTTGTCGAGTTCCTTGTTAGGCTGTCGAGGAACTCGACAAGGCAAGTTTCTCCATTCCCGTCGAGGAAATAGAGAACTTGCTCTCTTTTTGGCTCGTCGAGTTTCTCGACAGTTTCCTAGACGAAAATGTACACACGACCGGTTTTCTCTGCAAAAAATATCTCCCAGCAAGTTTCTTGCTGGTTTTTGCAGAGAAACTCGGTCGTGTGTACGAGGCTTAAGAATAAGAACAAGAATAATAAAAATAAACTTAATTTAATATATCGCCTTTAAAGGTGGCTTCTAAGAGCACTTTACAAAGAAAACGCAAGAAATACACAGGATAAAACAAAGGAAAAAAGGGACAATTACATGAAAGCTTCTATATTGAAAAAGTTTTTACATTTGGTTTGAATGATGTTTAGAGAAGATGACTCTGATGTTGTTTGGAAGTGAAATCCATAGTTCTGGGGCATCGCAAGAAAAAGTCTCTTTCCCCCACCGAGTGTAGGTGAGTAGGGGACACACACAGAAGACCAGAATATGAGGAGTGGAGGTTACAAGGCGGGGTGGGTTAGGTGATAAAAGATCAGTCAAATGATGGGCCTTATACAGTAGGTGAGTAAGAGGATCTTAAAGTTTATGCAAAACCTGACAGGTAGCCAGTGCAAGGACTCCAGGATGGGGGTAAGATGATCACTTGTACCAAATTAATTGTGGTTTTAGGTACACCAGTGAGTAGAGCATTGCAGTAGTAAGCCAATAGAACACAATGTATGGATTAGCTTTGCAGCTACAGTGTATGATAGCATGGGATGCAGCCAAGCAATGTTTTTCAAGTGGAAAAAAGATGTTCTGACAACATTTCGTATATATATATATATATGGATCAAAGGTTAAACTAGCATCAAATATCATCCTTTCATTTTTCAGACTGAAGCTCAAATACAATGCCATCTATAGAAAAGCTATCAGGACCGGCCTTACATAATTGATGGGCAGTGCCAATAAGCATGACTTCAGTCATGTCACAGTTTAATTGTAGGCAATCCAAGTTTTTATAGTAGTTAGACAGTAGAGAAGCAGGGAAAGTAGAATGCAGTTTAGTGTGGCTGTATATCGGTGTGTCGTTGTCATAGAAGTGATAATTGAGCCTTTTTTTAAAATAGGAAACTAAAAAAAGGTTAAGGATTTTGTTCACTGTCAAATTTAAGCAAAACCTTTAGCACCTACAGCACGGCAATACCTACAAGGGGTTAATTCTGAATGAAAAAGCATAATTTAAGACTAGTACAGTAGGCCCTGACCTAATGAAGTCCACAGGTCAGCTTGGAGTTCTACCCAGACGGCTAAGCCAATCTCATTCTCTGTCTGACAGTGTAATGTGTAGGATGCTAATTGTAGAAGCCTATGCAATTATACAAAGTGTGATCCACAACTGGATGCCAGTGGGCCATGAGCTTCCCAATGCAGACACAGGCTTTGGATCTCAGGCGACTATGGACACACCCAAAGTGGGTAGTAGGAAGGAGCTTCTGCTCCAGTACTAAGCATGCAACCCTCAAATATGGTTCATTGACTGCGAGCAACATATTTGCCATTCATTGTATATGTAAATCTGATCCCTTAAATGGCATCTAGTGGGCTCTTCATGTTAGCAGAATTCTGACCACTAGAGTACAGGCAAGCTGTGTTCCCAAGAAGAATGCAAAGAAGCAAAATAACTATGCTAGAATGCATGCGCTTCAATGCCTAGTGTAGTCAGTTTTAAAGCAGGGGCACTGTCAGGATTACAACGTAGTTCACACAAGTAAAGCAATGCAAACAAGACACTTTTTTAATACAAGTACATAATAACACAAACACAGAAACACAGAAATATGAAATGTTAAGGTAAAATACACTTTAATGGGATAATTAGACAAGAAAGAAACCTCATTCTTCTACTATTCCAACTTTATCTCTAACATAATCAGCTCTGACAAGCTCCTGATGCTACATATTTACCCATAGATTATATTAACCCAGTGTTTCTCAATTCCAGTCCTCAGGCCCCCCCAACAGGTCAGGTTTTCAGGATTTCCATTATTTTGCACAGGTGATTTGATCACATTCACTGCCTTAGTAATCACCACAGCCTTTTCATCTGAGGGAAATCCTGAAAACCTGACCTGTTGGGGGGGCCTGAGGACTGGAATTGAGAAACACTGTATTAACCTATCTGATTTATTTTTATTAATGACATTTATACTTTTTTTTTACTTATTTACTGTTACAGGAACATGTACAAACAGGGCTTTTTTTCAGGGGGAACTTGGGGGAACTCAGTTCCACCACCTCTGGCTCAGACCCTTTGGTGCCTGCTCACCACAATCACTTGTAAACACAGAAGTCTGGTTTCTGTGTTTACAAGTGACAGCTTTGTAACCCCCTGAACTCTGCACTCTGTATGTAATGCAATCCTGGTATTTAATGCCCCTTTAACCACTTGCTTACTGGGCACATAAACCCCCTTCGTTCCCAGGCGAAATCTCAGCGTCCGGCACTGCGTCGCTTTAACTGACAATTGCGCGGTCGTGCGACGTGGCTCCCAAACAAAATTGGCGTCCTTTTTTCCCCACAAATAGAGCTTTCTTTTGGTGGTATTTGATCACCTCTGCGGTTTTTATTTTTTGCGCTATAAACAAAAAAAGAGCAACAATTTAAAAAAAATATATATTTTTTTTACTTGTTGCTATAATAAATATCCCAATTTTTTTTTTAAAAACTCTTTTTTTTCTCAGTTAAGGCCGATACGTATTTTTCGACGTATTTTTGTAAAAAAAAAAAAAAATCACAATAAGCGACTGGTTTGCGCAAAAGTTATAGCGCCTACAAAATGGGGAACAGAATTATGATTTTTTTTATTATTTTTTTTTTTACTAGTAATGGCGGCGATCTGCGATTTTTATTGGGACTGGGATATTGCGGCGGACGTATCGGACACTTTTGACACAAATTTGGCGCCATTCACATTTATACGGCGATCAGTGATATAAAAATGCACTAATTACTGTATAAATGTGACTGGCAGTGAAGGGGTTAACACTAGGGGGTGAGGAAGGGGTTAACTGTGTAGCCTGGGTGTGTTATAACTGTGTGGGGGGAGGGGGGTGACTGGGGGAGGTGACCGATGCTGTGTCCCTATGTACAAGGGACACAGATCGGTCTCCTCTCCTCTCACAGCACGTGGAGCTCTGTGTTTACACACAGAGCTCCACGTTCCTGCTGTCACCTACCGTGTCACCGACGATCGCGTGTACCCGGCGGACATCGCGGCCGCCAGGTACACGCATCGGGTCTTCGGCGATGCGTCGGGACAGTTTTTACCCGCCGCGCGCCACCCAGTGGCGCGCGCGGGTAATGCACATAAAGGCCGTTTTTAAACGGCCACTTGGCACTTGAGAGCCGCACTGCGGACGTATTTCGTCTATAGCGCGGATCTCAAGTGGTTAAGACCCTTCTACTGTTTGTGAAATCTGAATGGGTCGTGGTTGAGTTCCTGCACCTATTTTCTGAGAAAAAAAGCTCTGTGTACAAATAACATTCTTCTACTAAAGGCCCCTTTCAAACTGCCGCAACTCAAAAGTCGTGTGATTTTGCTGCGATTTTACCTAGATTTTAAGGGCCGCAATTTAAGTTAATGTCTGTGTACAGGGACTACTTAGAAGTCCATGCGACTTAAAGTTGCACAGATATGAATGGTACTTAACCACTCCTGCCCAGCCTAGAGCAAAATGACGGCCGGGCGGTAGTTCAGTTATCCTGACGTCTTTCAGGATAACTGCCGGTGTGCGGCCTGGGGGCGCGCAGCACAGCAATCGGTGGTGCACCATGTCAGTCTGACACACTGCTACACCGATCTCAGAAACCACATTATTAGCCGTGTCCAATCACTGCGTATTCGTGTATCGGCTTTTTCTCATACGCTAATATAGAAAAATAGTTGGAAACAACTGCGCTAAGATGAGCGATCGGGATTAATAAGCAGCAATTAGGTTGTGTATAAACAAAATTAACAAATGAAAAAAGAAAAAAATTGCGCTAAACCCAAATACACACTTGTATTAAACAAGTGTATGTGGAGACCATTGTATCTAAATGAATGGTCCAATGGAATCAGGAAGTCAGGGTTTCTTACCCTGCTGATATTGATATATGTATAACCAGTGATCAATAACATAAACAGTGATAAACCATAACTTCAAATAATTGAATAAACAGTAACAATATTAGTGTTTAAAAAGTCCAAGACTAATTTTTAAATTAGATAGTAAGTCCATATAATGAATAAAAACACCCGTGAAGATTCCAGAAATATTGCAATTAATACACCAGACGTGAATCCTCCACCGATCATGCAGCTGCTTACCGGAAATCTGGGTCCTGCCGGACCACTATCCACATATCTCTCAAGCAGAGATTTTGTAAGGCAGTAGTAACTCCTTCACTTGCACTAAACCACTCCGTGCTCAACGAGGGATATAGAAGACAACAAGACAGAGCTCCACATAGCATAAATCCGGGTAATTTATTTTTAAAAGCAGTAGTAAGCATATGTACATACAACTCACATTTGGGTTGAATAAACCAGCATTTGGCCTGTAACGCCGGCCGGACGTGTCCAGGAACAAAAAGAGGCCACTCGTTTGGAGGAATGAAGGGGATGGCGTCCACACGTCACTCAATCCACCCGACGCGTTTCGTGACAAGATCACTTCGTCTCGGGGTACGAGTGGCGTGGGACGCCACCCCTTTATATAGACATACAAATACAATTAATTGGTGAAGCAAATTCACTAACCAAGCCTCGTTCCGGGACTCCCCCATGCACCGGAAGTGTATTGATCCACATCCGGGTCACAAGTCGTAACACCGCCCAAATGGGCGGATACCTGCGGGACATGTAGAATCCACTACGGCGAGGCGTGGCAGGAACATCTGAGAGGCGGGACCGCAAAGTCACTGCTCCGGATCTAGCAACACAGCTCAGCGCGTCGGACGGTGGGACATTGAGTGCTGCACACGATCGCACCATATGCGCCGTTAAACAACATCCAAACCACCATCCGGCTCGGGAACTGTATAAGCCTATATACATTACATGAAAATTTAAACCATTAAAATTAATAAAACATATTAAAAATAAACGTTAGATGCTGGGCTGCATCATAACGTTATAAACCAGGCCTCATTATGGATTTTCCGCGCATGCGCCCATCTAAGTGATTGCGCTCCACAGAGCGGCTCACCGCGATGACCCTGCACATCCAGGCACCTCCGCTCCCTCTAAGACAACAGCAGAATAACCTCACCACGTGAGGTGTATAGCTGTTGGCAATTGGATCTGGCCATACTGGACATGTTCTTGACCCATCGGTGCATATCTTGCAACCAAAGGAGTGTGACCCCTATCTAAATGGCATATCATGAAAAAAACTTGGTTCAATATTACTGAATCCGTATGGACATAAATTATATTGAAAATATTGGAAAATATTTTTTATTTTTTATTATTTATTATTTATTATTCATAATGGTGTCTTAATGTTGTGTGAGTGACCACACTGATTAAATATAAAAATTAAAAAATTTGAAAAAAATTAATTATATAAAAATTGATCAAATCTATTATGTGTAACCACACTAAACCAAAAGGTTATAAATACATATGTACAAAAAATGAATCTTATTTTGTTATATTGTGTGAGCGCCATAAATTGATTCCCAATATTTAGTTGGGTTTCAGTGCGTGCAAATTTCACTCCCGGTGAAGGGTGTTTTAAATAATAAAACTAATGTTTAAATATATTAATTATATAAATTAAGAGTGAACAATTCATAATCAATATGGATTTTGCACCAATGTTTTCAAATCCATGTCCAGTAGCACATCCATAATTCTATCATTAGTATAGACAATCTAGTTGTCTTCAGAGAGAGAACTAAAATGTATAAAATATATCATAAACTAAAATCAGGCATTATTTATAAAAGCATTGATGTCGGTGTCCACATTGAGGCCATAGGGGAGATATGTCCTCAGCCTGTGAATCCATGCCATTTCTGTTTTAGAGATTTCTCTGATTAAAGAGCTTCCCCTCCAGTTGGGCTTATATTTGTCAATGCCCACAAACAACGTTCCTTCTGGATTTCTATGATGAACTGAGTCATAATGTCTCGAGACCGAATGGTTTGGAAAGCCACTTCTTATTTTGGCTATATGCTCATTCAGTCTAATTTTAAGTTCTCTTTTAGTCCTCCCCACGTACTGAAGTCCACATGGACACTGAAGCAGATAAATCACCCCTTTACTAGAGCAAGTGATAAATGGTTTTACTTCATGGGTTCGTCCAGTGCTGGTGGAGGAAAATTGAGAGATCTTACGATCTTGGCATTTGTTTAGGGAACACACTTGGCAATTTTTACACCTGTGATAACCTGTGAGGTTTTGCCAAAAAACTCGTGTTTCCTTGGGGGGATCCTGTACACTTGGGGCCACACTGACCCCCAAGGAAGAGGCTCCTCGGAATATCACGGATGGTCTCACTGGCAACACAGGTGCAAGCACAAGATCGCTTTGTAATATATGCCAATGTTTCCTAATCAAATGCTTAACATTTCGATGTTGTACTGAGAAGGTGGTTATGAATGGTAGAGAAAAGGTGTTATTCACTTGTTTAGTTTGAATCTTTAGCAAGGATTCCCTATTCATATCACGGGCAGATTGTACTGCCTCATCCAATACAAGTGGATCATATCCCTTCTCAAGGAACTTTTTTGTTAGAACAGCAGCCTGTGCATCAAAAACTTCAACGTCTGTACAGTTGCGTCTGATCCTGGTGTACTGTCCTTGGGGGACTGCCTTCAACCATGGACCATAATGGCAACTGTCCAGAGGTATGAACGAGTTCCTGTCAGTTGGTTTAAAAAAAGTACTGGTAACGAACTTATCTCCTACTATGCCAATATTCAGATCCAAAAAATTAACCAGACTCTGGCTTGCAGAAAAAGTAAATCTGATGCCTCTGGTGTTATTGTTGAGGGAATTCATAAACAGATCTAAGTCATCTCTCTCTCCATCCCATAGGAGGAGGGCGTCGTCGATGTACCTAACCCAAAGTATGACCTCAGGCCTTCGGCAATCATCGACGACGTCCTCCTCCCACTTGGCCATGAAGAGATTTGCCAAACTGGGGGCGTATTTAGCCCCCATGGCCACTCCTCGATCCTGGCGAAAAAAACAGTTATCGAACCAGAAATAGTTGTGACTCGCTGCAAATTGAAGCAGGGTCATGATGAACTCAATCTGGTCTGAGACAAGAGTTGAGTCTCTGGTCAAATAAAATCTCACAGCCTCGAGGCCCAGATCGTGGGGAATTATGGTGTAGAGGGATGTCACATCTGCTGTGACCATCCATACACCTTCCCTAGGGGATAATCCTGACAGCAGGTTGATCACCTGTTTTGTATCTCCAATGAAGGATGGTATATTGCGCACCAATGGCTGCAGATAAAAATCAATGTACTTGCCCACCCGGGACGTGATGGAATCAATCCCACTAACAATGGGACGTCCCGGGGGGCAAGTTTGATTCTTATGGATTTTCGGGAGATAGTATATTACCGGTGTGCGAGGAGCCACCGGCACTAGGAACAGACTCTCCTTTTTGTTTAAAATCCCTTTCTGGAGGCCCTGATCTACTATGACCTCCAGGTCGCGTTTGTACTTAATGACTGGGTCACGGTTTAAAGGGGTATAGGTGGCATCATCGTCCACGATGCGATGCATCTCTGCATCATAATCGCATCTATCTAGGACGACGATGCCACCTCCCTTGTCCGCCGGTCTAATAACAAGTGATTTGTTGGAACACAATGAGTCTAGTCCTGTCTCAAGAGCTTTATTGAGTCTGGCCTTCCTAATCTTCATCTTATCCAAGTCCTTAAGTACAACATCCCTAAAAACCCTAATGCTAGCAGGTAGGGTTCCGGGATTGAACAAAGAGGCATTGGATAGATTAGAATGCCTATATTCTGAAACGCACTGAGGCCCTTCTTCAATAGGATTCGTTAAGAAGTGTCTTTTGATGCTCAATTTTCTAGAGAACTTGTGAACATCCATAAAGGTTTGAAATTTGCTCAGATTTCTCGGAGGTGCAAACTTCAAACCCCTGTCCAACAAAGCTTTTTCAGAGTCTGTGAGTGTTTGTTGGCTTAGGTTGTAGATACCTACACCTACACTCTTTTTCTCTTTGGATGCTTGGGCTCTCCTCCCCCCTCTGGTCCCTCTCTTGGTTCTGTAGGCCATGCTGGGCCGTGATGGCTCCTGGGAAAACCCCAATTGTATGGAGAACGGGATGGAGGAGGTCCTTGCATATTTTCTGGTCTAAAGTTCCCATAACCCCTATCAGGTGGTCCAAAACCAGGTGGGGGAAAGAATCTTTCCCAGTTACTGTATGCAGCCTCCCTAGGTCCAGGCCCATAAGGCCCCATTGGATCTGATAGAGGGAAGAAACGATTCTGAGTTGGAATATTGAAGTCATAGGTGCCATCTCTCCTGTTTTGGGGGTTAAAATCCCTTTGGATAGAGTTTCTAAACATATTTGTCTGATCTCGGCCTACTGGAGAGTCAGTCCTATAGTGTTGAAATTGGGACTCTGATCTATGACTTCTTAATTTCTGTCGACCTCTAATCGGGGTGTGGGGCTGGGCCGTGTCTTTTTTGGCATTTTTAACCTTAGCTCTAAGTTTCTGTTGAGCTTGAGCAGCTGCAGAAGTACTAGGTTGGTCCCCTTTATTAGATGAAGCCAGTGTGCGCTGTAAGGGCACTGGGGGGGCACCAGAGATTTGTGGAGTTGTGTCCATTGTCTCTCCATCCTCTACTTCTGAAGCGATTTTTTTCTGCCATTTAAATACCAACTTTGACTTATAGTCCTCTAAGTCGCGGTTGTATTTCTTTTTCTTCTTGACTTTTTGGTCTTTGTCCTCTTTTTCTAGATTTTTTTGGAGGTTGGCTGAATAATCCTGATATTCCTCCTCCTTCTTATGAGGAATCAATGATTCCTTTACCATTTTAATCTCAGAGTCTAACTTGATCAGTTTGTCTTTCTTCCTCTCCGCTAGAAAGCGCAAGAAGGAAGTGCCAGCATCATTGAAATATTTGGCCCAACCGATCAAGTCAGACTCATCTGTTTGAGGACTAACCTCCCACCTTAGGCTCCTGGGAACCATCCCATTTTTGACGTAAGTCTCCAAAAAAACCACGTCCCACTGGGTATGAATTTCTGCTGTCATGAGATTTTTCAATCTCATGAAGAGCCCACTTACTTCAGAAGTGGTGGGTATTGGGGTGGAATCAAACACCCCCGCAATATTGACTATTCTATTTGAGCGAAAGTCAAAAATATCCATAGTGACCCTATACGAATCACCAAACAAAGCTGCAATTGAAGGTATATACAGATAATATAGAAAAATAGTTGGAAACAACTGCGCTAAGATGAGCGATCGGGATTAATAAGCAGCAATTAGGTTGTGTATAAACAAAATTAACAAATGAAAAAAGAAAAAAATTGCGCTAAACCCAAATACACACTTGTATTAAACAAGTGTATGTGGAGACCATTGTATCTAAATGAATGGTCCAATGGAATCAGGAAGTCAGGGTTTCTTACCCTGCTGATATTGATATATGTATAACCAGTGATCAATAACATAAACAGTGATAAACCATAACTTCAAATAATTGAATAAACAGTAACAATATTAGTGTTTAAAAAGTCCAAGACTAATTTTTAAATTAGATAGTAAGTCCATATAATGAATAAAAACACCCGTGAAGATTCCAGAAATATTGCAATTAATACACCAGACGTGAATCCTCCACCGATCATGCAGCTGCTTACCGGAAATCTGGGTCCTGCCGGACCACTATCCACATATCTCTCAAGCAGAGATTTTGTAAGGCAGTAGTAACTCCTTCACTTGCACTAAACCACTCCGTGCTCAACGAGGGATATAGAAGACAACAAGACAGAGCTCCACATAGCATAAATCCGGGTAATTTATTTTTAAAAGCAGTAGTAAGCATATGTACATACAACTCACATTTGGGTTGAATAAACCAGCATTTGGCCTGTAACGCCGGCCGGACGTGTCCAGGAACAAAAAGAGGCCACTCGTTTGGAGGAATGAAGGGGATGGCGTCCACACGTCACTCAATCCACCCGACGCGTTTCGTGACAAGATCACTTCGTCTCGGGGTACGAGTGGCGTGGGACGCCACCCCTTTATATAGACATACAAATACAATTAATTGGTGAAGCAAATTCACTAACCAAGCCTCGTTCCGGGACTCCCCCATGCACCGGAAGTGTATTGATCCACATCCGGGTCACAAGTCGTAACACCGCCCAAATGGGCGGATACCTGCGGGACATGTAGAATCCACTACGGCGAGGCGTGGCAGGAACATCTGAGAGGCGGGACCGCAAAGTCACTGCTCCGGATCTAGCAACACAGCTCAGCGCGTCGGACGGTGGGACATTGAGTGCTGCACACGATCGCACCATATGCGCCGTTAAACAACATCCAAACCACCATCCGGCTCGGGAACTGTATAAGCCTATATACATTACATGAAAATTTAAACCATTAAAATTAATAAAACATATTAAAAATAAACGTTAGATGCTGGGCTGCATCATAACGTTATAAACCAGGCCTCATTATGGATTTTCCGCGCATGCGCCCATCTAAGTGATTGCGCTCCACAGAGCGGCTCACCGCGATGACCCTGCACATCCAGGCACCTCCGCTCCCTCTAAGACAACAGCAGAATAACCTCACCACGTGAGGTGTATAGCTGTTGGCAATTGGATCTGGCCATACTGGACATGTTCTTGACCCATCGGTGCATATCTTGCAACCAAAGGAGTGTGACCCCTATCTAAATGGCATATCATGAAAAAAACTTGGTTCAATATTACTGAATCCGTATGGACATAAATTATATTGAAAATATTGGAAAATATTTTTTATTTTTTATTATTTATTATTTATTATTCATAATGGTGTCTTAATGTTGTGTGAGTGACCACACTGATTAAATATAAAAATTAAAAAATTTGAAAAAAATTAATTATATAAAAATTGATCAAATCTATTATGTGTAACCACACTAAACCAAAAGGTTATAAATACATATGTACAAAAAATGAATCTTATTTTGTTATATTGTGTGAGCGCCATAAATTGATTCCCAATATTTAGTTGGGTTTCAGTGCGTGCAAATTTCACTCCCGGTGAAGGGTGTTTTAAATAATAAAACTAATGTTTAAATATATTAATTATATAAATTAAGAGTGAACAATTCATAATCAATATGGATTTTGCACCAATGTTTTCAAATCCATGTCCAGTAGCACATCCATAATTCTATCATTAGTATAGACAATCTAGTTGTCTTCAGAGAGAGAACTAAAATGTATAAAATATATCATAAACTAAAATCAGGCATTATTTATAAAAGCATTGATGTCGGTGTCCACATTGAGGCCATAGGGGAGATATGTCCTCAGCCTGTGAATCCATGCCATTTCTGTTTTAGAGATTTCTCTGATTAAAGAGCTTCCCCTCCAGTTGGGCTTATATTTGTCAATGCCCACAAACAACGTTCCTTCTGGATTTCTATGATGAACTGAGTCATAATGTCTCGAGACCGAATGGTTTGGAAAGCCACTTCTTATTTTGGCTATATGCTCATTCAGTCTAATTTTAAGTCTGTTCCTAGTGCCGGTGGCTCCTCGCACACCGGTAATATACTATCTCCCGAAAATCCATAAGAATCAAACTTGCCCCCCGGGACGTCCCATTGTTAGTGGGATTGATTCCATCACGTCCCGGGTGGGCAAGTACATTGATTTTTATCTGCAGCCATTGGTGCGCAATATACCATCCTTCATTGGAGATACAAAACAGGTGATCAACCTGCTGTCAGGATTATCCCCTAGGGAAGGTGTATGGATGGTCACAGCAGATGTGACATCCCTCTACACCATAATTCCCCACGATCTGGGCCTCGAGGCTGTGAGATTTTATTTGACCAGAGACTCAACTCTTGTCTCAGACCAGATTGAGTTCATCATGACCCTGCTTCAATTTGCAGCGAGTCACAACTATTTCTGGTTCGATAACTGTTTTTTTCGCCAGGATCGAGGAGTGGCCATGGGGGCTAAATACGCCCCCAGTTTGGCAAATCTCTTCATGGCCAAGTGGGAGGAGGACGTCGTCGATGATTGCCGAAGGCCTGAGGTCATACTTTGGGTTAGGTACATCGACGACGTCCTCCTCCTATGGGATGGAGAGAGAGATGACTTAGATCTGTTTATGAATTCCCTCAACAATAACACCAGAGGCATCAGATTTACTTTTTCTGCAAGCCAGAGTCTGGTTAATTTTTTGGATCTGAATATTGGCATAGTAGGAGATAAGTTCGTTACCAGTACTTTTTTTAAACCAACTGACAGGAACTCGTTCATACCTCTGGACAGTTGCCATTATGGTCCATGGTTGAAGGCAGTCCCCCAAGGACAGTACACCAGGATCAGACGCAACTGTACAGACGTTGAAGTTTTTGATGCACAGGCTGCTGTTCTAACAAAAAAGTTCCTTGAGAAGGGATATGATCCACTTGTATTGGATGAGGCAGTACAATCTGCCCGTGATATGAATAGGGAATCCTTGCTAAAGATTCAAACTAAACAAGTGAATAACACCTTTTCTCTACCATTCATAACCACCTTCTCAGTACAACATCGAAATGTTAAGCATTTGATTAGGAAACATTGGCATATATTACAAAGCGATCTTGTGCTTGCACCTGTGTTGCCAGTGAGACCATCCGTGATATTCCGAGGAGCCTCTTCCTTGGGGGTCAGTGTGGCCCCAAGTGTACAGGATCCCCCCAAGGAAACACGAGTTTTTTGGCAAAACCTCACAGGTTATCACAGGTGTAAAAATTGCCAAGTGTGTTCCCTAAACAAATGCCAAGATCGTAAGATCTCTCAATTTTCCTCCACCAGCACTGGACGAACCCATGAAGTAAAACCATTTATCACTTGCTCTAGTAAAGGGGTGATTTATCTGCTTCAGTGTCCATGTGGACTTCAGTACGTGGGGAGGACTAAAAGAGAACTTAAAATTAGACTGAATGAGCATATAGCCAAAATAAGAAGTGGCTTTCCAAACCATTCGGTCTCGAGACATTATGACTCAGTTCATCATAGAAATCCAGAAGGAACGTTGTTTGTGGGCATTGACAAATATAAGCCCAACTGGAGGGGAAGCTCTTTAATCAGAGAAATCTCTAAAACAGAAATGGCATGGATTCACAGGCTGAGGACATATCTCCCCTATGGCCTCAATGTGGACACCGACATCAATGCTTTTATAAATAATGCCTGATTTTAGTTTATGATATATTTTATACATTTTAGTTCTCTCTCTGAAGACAACTAGATTGTCTATACTAATGATAGAATTATGGATGTGCTACTGGACATGGATTTGAAAACATTGGTGCAAAATCCATATTGATTATGAATTGTTCACTCTTAATTTATATAATTAATATATTTAAACATTAGTTTTATTATTTAAAACACCCTTCACCGGGAGTGAAATTTGCACGCACTGAAACCCAACTAAATATTGGGAATCAATTTATGGCGCTCACACAATATAACAAAATAAGATTCATTTTTTGTACATATGTATTTATAACCTTTTGGTTTAGTGTGGTTACACATAATAGATTTGATCAATTTTTATATAATTAATTTTTTTCAAATTTTTTAATTTTTATATTTAATCAGTGTGGTCACTCACACAACATTAAGACACCATTATGAATAATAAATAATAAATAATAAAAAATAAAAAATATTTTCCAATATTTTCAATATAATTTATGTCCATACGGATTCAGTAATATTGAACCAAGTTTTTTTCATGATATGCCATTTAGATAGGGGTCACACTCCTTTGGTTGCAAGATATGCACCGATGGGTCAAGAACATGTCCAGTATGGCCAGATCCAATTGCCAACAGCTATACACCTCACGTGGTGAGGTTATTCTGCTGTTGTCTTAGAGGGAGCGGAGGTGCCTGGATGTGCAGGGTCATCGCGGTGAGCCGCTCTGTGGAGCGCAATCACTTAGATGGGCGCATGCGCGGAAAATCCAAAATGAGGCCTGGTTTATAACGTTATGATGCAGCCCAGCATCTAACGTTTATTTTTAATATGTTTTATTAATTTTAATGGTTTAAATTTTCATGTAATGTATATAGGCTTATACAGTTCCCGAGCCGGATGGTGGTTTGGATGTTGTTTAACGGCGCATATGGTGCGATCGTGTGCAGCACTCAATGTCCCACCGTCCGACGCGCTGAGCTGTGTTGCTAGATCCGGAGCAGTGACTTTGCGGTCCCGCCTCTCAGATGTTCCTGCCACGCCTCGCCGTAGTGGATTCTACATGTCCCGCAGGTATCCGCCCATTTGGGCGGTGTTACGACTTGTGACCCGGATGTGGATCAATACACTTCCGGTGCATGGGGGAGTCCCGGAACGAGGCTTGGTTAGTGAATTTGCTTCACCAATTAATTGTATTTGTATGTCTATATAAAGGGGTGGCGTCCCACGCCACTCGTACCCCGAGACGAAGTGATCTTGTCACGAAACGCGTCGGGTGGATTGAGTGACGTGTGGACGCCATCCCCTTCATTCCTCCAAACGAGTGGCCTCTTTTTGTTCCTGGACACGTCCGGCCGGCGTTACAGGCCAAATGCTGGTTTATTCAACCCAAATGTGAGTTGTATGTACATATGCTTACTACTGCTTTTAAAAATAAATTACCCGGATTTATGCTATGTGGAGCTCTGTCTTGTTGTCTTCTATATCCCTCGTTGAGCACGGAGTGGTTTAGTGCAAGTGAAGGAGTTACTACTGCCTTACAAAATCTCTGCTTGAGAGATATGTGGATAGTGGTCCGGCAGGACCCAGATTTCCGGTAAGCAGCTGCATGATCGGTGGAGGATTCACGTCTGGTGTATTAATTGCAATATTTCTGGAATCTTCACGGGTGTTTTTATTCATTATATGGACTTACTATCTAATTTAAAAATTAGTCTTGGACTTTTTAAACACTAATATTGTTACTGTTTATTCAATTATTTGAAGTTATGGTTTATCACTGTTTATGTTATTGATCACTGGTTATACATATATCAATATCAGCAGGGTAAGAAACCCTGACTTCCTGATTCCATTGGACCATTCATTTAGATACAATGGTCTCCACATACACTTGTTTAATACAAGTGTGTATTTGGGTTTAGCGCAATTTTTTTCTTTTTTCATTTGTTAATTTTGTTTATACACAACCTAATTGCTGCTTATTAATCCCGATCGCTCATCTTAGCGCAGTTGTTTCCAACTATTTTTCTATATTATCTGTATATACCTTCAATTGCAGCTTTGTTTGGTGATTCGTATAGGGTCACTATGGATATTTTTGACTTTCGCTCAAATAGAATAGTCAATATTGCGGGGGTGTTTGATTCCACCCCAATACCCACCACTTCTGAAGTAAGTGGGCTCTTCATGAGATTGAAAAATCTCATGACAGCAGAAATTCATACCCAGTGGGACGTGGTTTTTTTGGAGACTTACGTCAAAAATGGGATGGTTCCCAGGAGCCTAAGGTGGGAGGTTAGTCCTCAAACAGATGAGTCTGACTTGATCGGTTGGGCCAAATATTTCAATGATGCTGGCACTTCCTTCTTGCGCTTTCTAGCGGAGAGGAAGAAAGACAAACTGATCAAGTTAGACTCTGAGATTAAAATGGTAAAGGAATCATTGATTCCTCATAAGAAGGAGGAGGAATATCAGGATTATTCAGCCAACCTCCAAAAAAATCTAGAAAAAGAGGACAAAGACCAAAAAGTCAAGAAGAAAAAGAAATACAACCGCGACTTAGAGGACTATAAGTCAAAGTTGGTATTTAAATGGCAGAAAAAAATCGCTTCAGAAGTAGAGGATGGAGAGACAATGGACACAACTCCACAAATCTCTGGTGCCCCCCCAGTGCCCTTACAGCGCACACTGGCTTCATCTAATAAAGGGGACCAACCTAGTACTTCTGCAGCTGCTCAAGCTCAACAGAAACTTAGAGCTAAGGTTAAAAATGCCAAAAAAGACACGGCCCAGCCCCACACCCCGATTAGAGGTCGACAGAAATTAAGAAGTCATAGATCAGAGTCCCAATTTCAACACTATAGGACTGACTCTCCAGTAGGCCGAGATCAGACAAATATGTTTAGAAACTCTATCCAAAGGGATTTTAACCCCCAAAACAGGAGAGATGGCACCTATGACTTCAATATTCCAACTCAGAATCGTTTCTTCCCTCTATCAGATCCAATGGGGCCTTATGGGCCTGGACCTAGGGAGGCTGCATACAGTAACTGGGAAAGATTCTTTCCCCCACCTGGTTTTGGACCACCTGATAGGGGTTATGGGAACTTTAGACCAGAAAATATGCAAGGACCTCCTCCATCCCGTTCTCCATACAATTGGGGTTTTCCCAGGAGCCATCACGGCCCAGCATGGCCTACAGAACCAAGAGAGGGACCAGAAGGGGGAGGAGAGCCCAAGCATCCAAAGAGAAAAAGAGTGTAGGTGTAGGTATCTACAACTTAAGCCAACAAACACTCACAGACTCTGAAAAAGCTTTGTTGGACAGGGGTTTGAAGTTTGCACCTCCGAGAAATCTGAGCAAATTTCAAACCTTTATGGATGTTCACAAGTTCTCTAGAAAATTGAGCATCAAAAGACACTTCTTAACGAATCCTATTGAAGAAGGGCCTCAGTGCGTTTCAGAATATAGGCATTCTAATCTATCCAATGCCTCTTTGTTCAATCCCGGAACCCTACCTGCTAGCATTAGGGTTTTTAGGGATGTTGTACTTAAGGACTTGGATAAGATGAAGATTAGGAAGGCCAGACTCAATAAAGCTCTTGAGACAGGACTAGACTCATTGTGTTCCAACAAATCACTTGTTATTAGACCGGCGGACAAGGGAGGTGGCATCGTCGTCCTAGATAGATGCGATTATGATGCAGAGATGCATCGCATCGTGGACGATGATGCCACCTATACCCCTTTAAACCGTGACCCAGTCATTAAGTACAAACGCGACCTGGAGGTCATAGTAGATCAGGGCCTCCAGAAAGGGATTTTAAACAAAAAGGAGAGTCTGTTCCTAGTGCCGGTGGCTCCTCGCACACCGGTAATATACTATCTCCCGAAAATCCATAAGAATCAAACTTGCCCCCCGGGACGTCCCATTGTTAGTGGGATTGATTCCATCACGTCCCGGGTGGGCAAGTACATTGATTTTTATCTGCAGCCATTGGTGCGCAATATACCATCCTTCATTGGAGATACAAAACAGGTGATCAACCTGCTGTCAGGATTATCCCCTAGGGAAGGTGTATGGATGGTCACAGCAGATGTGACATCCCTCTACACCATAATTCCCCACGATCTGGGCCTCGAGGCTGTGAGATTTTATTTGACCAGAGACTCAACTCTTGTCTCAGACCAGATTGAGTTCATCATGACCCTGCTTCAATTTGCAGCGAGTCACAACTATTTCTGGTTCGATAACTGTTTTTTTCGCCAGGATCGAGGAGTGGCCATGGGGGCTAAATACGCCCCCAGTTTGGCAAATCTCTTCATGGCCAAGTGGGAGGAGGACGTCGTCGATGATTGCCGAAGGCCTGAGGTCATACTTTGGGTTAGGTACATCGACGACGTCCTCCTCCTATGGGATGGAGAGAGAGATGACTTAGATCTGTTTATGAATTCCCTCAACAATAACACCAGAGGCATCAGATTTACTTTTTCTGCAAGCCAGAGTCTGGTTAATTTTTTGGATCTGAATATTGGCATAGTAGGAGATAAGTTCGTTACCAGTACTTTTTTTAAACCAACTGACAGGAACTCGTTCATACCTCTGGACAGTTGCCATTATGGTCCATGGTTGAAGGCAGTCCCCCAAGGACAGTACACCAGGATCAGACGCAACTGTACAGACGTTGAAGTTTTTGATGCACAGGCTGCTGTTCTAACAAAAAAGTTCCTTGAGAAGGGATATGATCCACTTGTATTGGATGAGGCAGTACAATCTGCCCGTGATATGAATAGGGAATCCTTGCTAAAGATTCAAACTAAACAAGTGAATAACACCTTTTCTCTACCATTCATAACCACCTTCTCAGTACAACATCGAAATGTTAAGCATTTGATTAGGAAACATTGGCATATATTACAAAGCGATCTTGTGCTTGCACCTGTGTTGCCAGTGAGACCATCCGTGATATTCCGAGGAGCCTCTTCCTTGGGGGTCAGTGTGGCCCCAAGTGTACAGGATCCCCCCAAGGAAACACGAGTTTTTTGGCAAAACCTCACAGGTTATCACAGGTGTAAAAATTGCCAAGTGTGTTCCCTAAACAAATGCCAAGATCGTAAGATCTCTCAATTTTCCTCCACCAGCACTGGACGAACCCATGAAGTAAAACCATTTATCACTTGCTCTAGTAAAGGGGTGATTTATCTGCTTCAGTGTCCATGTGGACTTCAGTACGTGGGGAGGACTAAAAGAGAACTTAAAATTAGACTGAATGAGCATATAGCCAAAATAAGAAGTGGCTTTCCAAACCATTCGGTCTCGAGACATTATGACTCAGTTCATCATAGAAATCCAGAAGGAACGTTGTTTGTGGGCATTGACAAATATAAGCCCAACTGGAGGGGAAGCTCTTTAATCAGAGAAATCTCTAAAACAGAAATGGCATGGATTCACAGGCTGAGGACATATCTCCCCTATGGCCTCAATGTGGACACCGACATCAATGCTTTTATAAATAATGCCTGATTTTAGTTTATGATATATTTTATACATTTTAGTTCTCTCTCTGAAGACAACTAGATTGTCTATACTAATGATAGAATTATGGATGTGCTACTGGACATGGATTTGAAAACATTGGTGCAAAATCCATATTGATTATGAATTGTTCACTCTTAATTTATATAATTAATATATTTAAACATTAGTTTTATTATTTAAAACACCCTTCACCGGGAGTGAAATTTGCACGCACTGAAACCCAACTAAATATTGGGAATCAATTTATGGCGCTCACACAATATAACAAAATAAGATTCATTTTTTGTACATATGTATTTATAACCTTTTGGTTTAGTGTGGTTACACATAATAGATTTGATCAATTTTTATATAATTAATTTTTTTCAAATTTTTTAATTTTTATATTTAATCAGTGTGGTCACTCACACAACATTAAGACACCATTATGAATAATAAATAATAAATAATAAAAAATAAAAAATATTTTCCAATATTTTCAATATAATTTATGTCCATACGGATTCAGTAATATTGAACCAAGTTTTTTTCATGATATGCCATTTAGATAGGGGTCACACTCCTTTGGTTGCAAGATATGCACCGATGGGTCAAGAACATGTCCAGTATGGCCAGATCCAATTGCCAACAGCTATACACCTCACGTGGTGAGGTTATTCTGCTGTTGTCTTAGAGGGAGCGGAGGTGCCTGGATGTGCAGGGTCATCGCGGTGAGCCGCTCTGTGGAGCGCAATCACTTAGATGGGCGCATGCGCGGAAAATCCATAATGAGGCCTGGTTTATAACGTTATGATGCAGCCCAGCATCTAACGTTTATTTTTAATATGTTTTATTAATTTTAATGGTTTAAATTTTCATGTAATGTATATAGGCTTATACAGTTCCCGAGCCGGATGGTGGTTTGGATGTTGTTTAACGGCGCATATGGTGCGATCGTGTGCAGCACTCAATGTCCCACCGTCCGACGCGCTGAGCTGTGTTGCTAGATCCGGAGCAGTGACTTTGCGGTCCCGCCTCTCAGATGTTCCTGCCACGCCTCGCCGTAGTGGATTCTACATGTCCCGCAGGTATCCGCCCATTTGGGCGGTGTTACGACTTGTGACCCGGATGTGGATCAATACACTTCCGGTGCATGGGGGAGTCCCGGAACGAGGCTTGGTTAGTGAATTTGCTTCACCAATTAATTGTATTCGTATGTCTATATAAAGGGGTGGCGTCCCACGCCACTCGTACCCCGAGACGAAGTGATCTTGTCACGAAACGCGTCGGGTGGATTGAGTGACGTGTGGACGCCATCCCCTTCATTCCTCCAAACGAGTGGCCTCTTTTTGTTCCTGGACACGTCCGGCCGGCGTTACAGGCCAAATGCTGGTTTATTCAACCCAAATGTGAGTTGTATGTACATATGCTTACTACTGCTTTTAAAAATAAATTACCCGGATTTATGCTATGTGGAGCTCTGTCTTGTTGTCTTCTATATCCCTCGTTGAGCACGGAGTGGTTTAGTGCAAGTGAAGGAGTTACTACTGCCTTACAAAATCTCTGCTTGAGAGATATGTGGATAGTGGTCCGGCAGGACCCAGATTTCCGGTAAGCAGCTGCATGATCGGTGGAGGATTCACGTCTGGTGTATTAATTGCAATATTTCTGGAATCTTCACGGGTGTTTTTATTCATTATATGGACTTACTATCTAATTTAAAAATTAGTCTTGGACTTTTTAAACACTAATATTGTTACTGTTTATTCAATTATTTGAAGTTATGGTTTATCACTGTTTATGTTATTGATCACTGGTTATACATATATCAATATCAGCAGGGTAAGAAACCCTGACTTCCTGATTCCATTGGACCATTCATTTAGATACAATGGTCTCCACATACACTTGTTTAATACAAGTGTGTATTTGGGTTTAGCGCAATTTTTTTCTTTTTTCACTTTTTCTCATACGCGTCTGACAGACGCGAGTAGAGGAGAGACGATTGGCAGCTCTCCTGACAGAGGGGGTCTGCACTCATTGAGTATCAGCGCAGATTTTCTGCGTATGCCCACACTGGACCACCAGGGATGCCACCAGGACCACCAGGGATGGCACACAATGGATGGATGACCAGGTATGCCACCCATGGCCACCAGGGAAGGCAGTGCCCAAAATATGCCAATCAGTGCCTACAAATGGTGCCAGTCAGTGCCCATTACCAATGCCTACCAGATGTCTCCCTATCAGTGATGCCCATCAGTGCCATCTATCAGTGTCCTTCAGTGCCACCCATCAGTGCCACCTATCAGTGCCCATCCATGCCCATCAGTGCCCACCTATCAGTGACCATCCATCCCACCCATAAGTGCCCATCAGTGCCGCCTATCAGTGCCATCAGTGCCGCCTATAAGTGCCCATCAGTACCGCCTATCAATGCCCATCAGTGCTGCATACCAGTGCCGCCTATTAATGCCCACCAGTGCCGCCTTATCAGTGCAACCTCATCAGTGCCCATCAGTGAAGGAGAAAACTTACTTATTGTCAGAATTTTATAACAGAAGAAAGAAAACCTTTTTTTATTTAAAAGAAATTCAGTCTCTTTTCATTTATGGCGCAAAAAAAACAAACCCCAGAAGTGATAAAATACCACCAAAAGAAAGCTGTATTTGTAGGAACAAAATTATCAAAAAATTGTTTGGGTAAAGTGTAGCATGACCGCACAATTGTCATTCAAAATGCGACAGCGCTGAAAGCTAAAAATTGACTTGGGCAGGAAGAGGGTGTGAGTGCCTGGTATTGAAGTGGTTAAAGCTGAACTCCAGACCAACAATACTCAGATGAAATACATACTGTATACTGTAATTTTTCCCTGACATCGATCCAATTTTGAGATTTACACAACCCTGAGCATACCGCAGTCATATCTATCAAGTAACTGATTTCCAGGCTCCTGCAGAAAAACATAATAAATGCATATTTATTTTTTCTACAAAAAAATATGCATTTATTATTTTTTCTATAAAAGTGAACTTATCCTTTCACTTGTGGCCCCACATTATAAGAAGCAGCATTCGTATTAGTTCATCTCCTAGTCACAGTTCTTTTCTATCAGCATGTTCATTTTTCGCACATGAATACTACATCTCAACCATCTAGCTACTGGTGCTGCTTCTCTCTCCCCTAGTTCTGCTGTACAGTGGACGGTAAAGGCTGATACATTTCTAATTCAGGTACTTACAACATTAACCCTTTTGCTGTCAGGTCTGTAGGTCGTACGGACTTGACAGTGGGGGGTTTTACATACATTCCAAATGTAAATCTTTCAAGCAGACTCCTACCTGTCAGATTGAAACATTTGGGTGGTTGCGTTGCTGCCTGATTGCTGCCACACACCTCCTTTAAGGCCCCCTCTGCTTGCACTCCCGCCATGTATCCTGGGCTCCACTTGCCCAACTGCGGGCCCGGGACCGCCATAATGGGTTCAGCTGGCTAGAGAGGAGGGAGGGAGCAGGGCTGACTTATGTCTGCCCTCCCCCCTCCTTGCTGCTGACCAGGAAAGTGACATATTTGACATAATATCTGGGTCTGCCTCCCAGTGACCCAGGCAAGCTTGGTTTGTCGCCATTTCACAGGCGCATGCAAATTAAGTTTTAACAAGTTGGGTATCTATGTACTCAGTGCAACCTCATCTTTTATATTTTTTTGTGTGCTCTAAAATGTATTTTTTACTGGAATTTTGCTAGACCTTTTCGGAAATATCATGTGACATAAATTTGGAACTACCATTTTATTTTCTAGGGTGCCTGATTTCAGAAAATATATAATGTTTTAGGGCATTTATGTAATCTTTAGGCCTAAAATTATTTTTTAAGCATGTGTGCAAAAAGATGCAAAAACGGCTCTGGCAGCAAAAGGGTTAAAGCACAAATTATACAGGTCTGTATTCATTAATAAATTATTACATGTATTTTTAAAATGCAAATAATAAGTGTAGTGGATTGCCTATTTACTCATGTTCAGATGCATGCAAGCCCCTTTAATTCCTTTTCCAAAAATCCCTGGGTTCCTGGACATACCCAGGGAAGATATGTTCCTCGGTTTCCATTTCTCAGCAGCTCAGGTAGCAGAATATGTGATCTGCAGTCAGGTGAGAGACTCTCCACTGTCAGAACCAGCATGTTGGCAGCTGGGCAGTTGCCTAATAGCATACAGCTTTTCCAGAAGACTCAACCACTATGGGGGTGATTGCTACCAGAGTACTGAAGTTCCAGTGTGGTGGTGATCCTTGGGCCTTATATCCCACCAGCTGCAATAATATACTGCATTCTATATATTTAAATATATAGAAATATACAGTCCTGTAGGGTGAGCTGCATGTATGCACTCAGTATTGTGTTAGGTGTGCATGTAACTAACATTCTCTAGTAAAGCCATGCACAAGCCCAATATCTTTACTGTCACTGTTGCACAATATATGTTTAACCACTTCAGCCCTGGGAAGATTTTACCCCCTTCCTGACAGAGCACTTTTTAAAATTTGGCACTGTATCGCTTTAACTGACAAAATAAACAAAGAAAACAACATATAAGTACCTCCTGCCTACCCCCAATAGCCTAGGCATGAAAAACAGCACATTACCTTTATCTAATTAGCAAGTGATTCAGGACAAGGCCAACCGGGGTTAATCCTGAAGTATCCAATCATGGGGGCCACAGTTTATCAAACTTCCCAGAGCAACTCCTGTGCTGAAATATATACTTTTCAAGTTGTAGGGTATCACCCATTTGAGATGTCTACTTTTACTGTGGGAGGATCAGTGGATATCCGGTGCCTCAAGATTAATAATATACAAATCTTTTAATTGGGAGAAAACTATATATATATATACAGTGAGGAAAATAAGTATTTGAACACCCTGCTATTTTGCAAGTTCTCCCACTTGGAAATCATGGAGGGGTCTGAAATTGTCATCGTAGGTGCATGTCCACTGTGAGAGACATAATCAAAAAAAAAATTCCAGAAATCACAATTTATGATTTTTTAACTATTTATTTGTATGATACAGCTGCAAATAAGTATTTGAACACCTGTCTATCAGCTAGAATTCTGACCCTCAAAGACCTGTTAGTCTGCCTTTAAAATGTCCACCTCCACTCCATTTATTATCCTAAATTAGATGCACCTGTTTGAGGTCATTAGCTGCATAAAGACACCTGTCCACCCCATACAATCAGTAAGAATCCAACTACTAACATGGCCAAGACCAAAGAGCTGTCCAAAGACACTAGAGACAAAATTGTACACCTCCAAAAGGCTGGAAAGGGCTACGGGGAAATTGCCAAGCAGCTTGGTGAAAAAAGGTCCACTGTTGGAGCAATCATTAGAAAATGGAAGAAGCTAAACATGACTGTCAATCTCCCTCGGACTGGGGCTCCATGCAAAATCTCAGCTCGTGGGGTCTCAATGATCCTAAGAAAGGTGAGAAATCAGCCCAGGACTACACGGGAGGAGCTGGTCAATGACCTGAAAAGAACTGGGACCACCGTTTCCAAGGTTACTGTTGGTAATACACTAAGACGTCATGGTTTGAAATCATGCATGGCACGGAAGGTTCCCCTGCTTAAACCAGCACATGTCAAGGCCCGTCTTAAGTTTGCCAATGACCATTTGGATGATCCAGAGGAGTCATGGGAGAAAGTCATGTGGTCAGATGAGACCAAAATAGAACTTTTTGGTCATAATTCCACTAACCGTGTTTGGAGGAAGAAGAATGATGAGTACATCCCAAGAACACCATCCCTACTGTGAAGCATGGGGGTGGTAGCATCATGCTTTGGGGGTGTTTTTCTGCACATGGGACAGGGCGACTGCACTGTATTAAGGAGAGGATGACCGGGGCCATGTATTGCAAGATTTTGGGCAACTACCTCCTTCCCTCAGTTAGAGCTTTGAAGATGGGTCGAGGCTGGGTCTTCCAACATGACAATGACCCGAAGCACACAGCCAGGATAACCAAGGGGTGGCTCTGTAAGGAGCATATCAAGGTTCTGGCGTGGCCTAGCCAGTCTCCAGACCTAAACCCAATAGAGAATCTTTGGAGGGAGCTCAAACTCCGTGTTTCTCAGCGACAGCCCAGAAACCTGACTGATCTAGAGAAGATCTGTGTGGAGGAGTGGGCCAAAATCCCTCCTCCAGTGTGTGCAAACCTGGTGAAAAACTACAAGAAACATTTGACCTCTGTAATTGCAAACAAAGGCTACTGTACCAAATATTAACATTGATTTTCTCAGGTGTTCAAATACTTATTTGCAGCTGTATCATACAAATAAATACTTATTTTCCTCACTGTATATATACGGTATATATATATATATATATATACAGTATATATATATATATTGTGAGGGGTTAGCTCGGTAGCGAGGTGTGTGACCCCTTGGATGGGTTTACCACACACTGAATTTATACAGACTGGCAGTCGAAGACGGTTGAAAACAAAGTTTTTGGTTTATTTTTCCATCTTGCTGGAAAACAATTGCAAGCATCCAAACAGCATAAACAAATCAAACATAAAATAAATCCTAGCCACTCTGGGCGTCTACCTTCCACACAGGAACCTATCTATGAAGTCTAACACAGCCTACTGCTGGGTAGACAGTGCTGGTCATACAGCACAATTGGTTTCAATTGGGAGAAAACTATTTAACCTCTAAAGCAGGCACACAGCCACACAATGAAGTTGGACAAGAAGCAGTTCAATCTTAAAATTTGCGTTCTTTACTGGTAGATCAGTAAGGATGTGGAACTCCATTCCACAGTTAGTGGTGTCAGTGGGAAGTTTAGATAACCTCAAAAAACATTTAGATGTGTTACTCAGTGAACACAAAGAACAGGGATATTTAAAATGGTAGTGACATACGTGCAGGTTGAACTGGATCACAGGTGTCAAACACAAGGCCCGAGGGCCGAATGCGGCCCTCCAAACCATTTCATGTGGCCCTCGCACCTCTCCTGCAGCTGTAGGAGAGCTCCAGCCCTCCTCTGGTCCTCCTCCAGTCCAGACCCTGTACTTTATGCATCCATCTTCTTCCCAGCAGCAGCATAAGGTAAGGGGGGGCACTGTGATGTAAGGGAGGTGGGAGACTCAACTTCTGATGGTGGGGTGGCTCTTGACGTCTAATGTAAGGGGAGGGGATGCGCCGGACATCTAATCTTACAGATACAACCAGCCCTTTTGAGGGCAATCATAATGCTGATGCGGCCCATGATGAAATTGAGTTTGACACCCCTGAACTGGATGGACCAGTGTCTTTATTCAACCTTTCCAACTATGTAGTTATTGTACAGCACAGAATATACATATTGTGCAAGTTTTTTTTTTTTTTACTCACATTCATTAACTGTGAATGTTCTTTGTAACATTTAAATTCAGATGCTCTGTATTCTAGTTATACTGATCCTTGAATCTTAACAAACATGAAACAATATGGGTGAGAATCACACTTGAAACAAATTAAATTTCCAGTGGCAAAGAGGAATCCAATTAGGCTACAGGAGAAACCATTTTGTCACCAACATAGAAAGTTATTCTTCACATTAGGGGGGTCAGATGTTTTATGTCTTTGCAATAGAAAGTGTTGATGGCTATCATATGAATTTTAACCACTTGACCACTGGGCACGTAAACCCCCTTTATAACCAGACCAATTTTCAGCTTTCGGTGCTCTCACAATTTGAATGACAATTACTCAGTCATATAACACTGTACCCAAATGAAATTTTCGTCCTTTTTTTCACACAAATAGAGCTTTCTTTTGGTGGTATTTAATCACCGTTGGGTTTTTTATTTTTTGCGCTATAAGAGAAAAAAGACTGAAAATTCTGTAAAAAAAAATAATTTTTCTTTGTTTCTGTTATAAAATTTGGCAAATTTAGTATTTTTTCTTCATTCTTTTGCATAAATGTGAAAGATGAAGTTACGCAGAGTAAATAGATACCCAACATGTCACCCTTCAAAATTGCACACGCTCGTGGAATGGCGCCAAACTTCGCTACTTAAAAATCCCCATAGACGACGTTGCAGGGTATTGTGGGGTATTGCGGAGTATTGTGGGGTATTGCGGAGTATTGTGGGGTATTGCGGAGTATTGTGGGGTATTGCAGGGTATTGCGGGGTATTGTGGGGTATTGCGGGGTATTGCGGAGTATTGCGGGGTATTGCGGGGTATTGCGGGGTATTGTGGGGTATTGCGGGGTATTGCGGAGTATTGCGGAGTATTTTGGTGTTTTGGGAGGCATTGCGGAGTTTTGCGGGGCATTGCGGAGTATTGCAGGGCATTGTGGAGTATTGCGGGGCATTGCAGAGTATTGCGGGGCATTGCAGAGTATTGCGGGGCATTGCAGAGTATTTTGGGGCATTGCAGAGTATGGGGGCATTGCAGAGTACGGGGGCATTGCAGAGTATGGGGGCATTGCAGAGTATGGGGGCATTGCAGAGTATGGGGTCATTGCAGAGTATGGGGGCATTGCAGAGTATGGGGGCATTGCAGAGTATGGGGGCATTGCAGAGTATTGCACAGGGAGGGATGGATGGCTGGATCTGTGACTGAATGTGTCACAGATCCAGCCCGCAGCAGCAGCAGCAGCTGCTGCTGCTTCCGCTCTCTCCCCTCTCCTCTCTCACACTGTACCGTTCGGTACAGAGAGGAGAGGGAGGAACCGGCGTCATCACATGACGCCGGTTTGTTTACTAGTGATCGCTCCGTCATTGGACGGAGCGATCACGTGGTAAACCGCCGCTATCAGCGGCGATTTACCGTGATCCGTGATCAGTCGGGTCCGGAGGACCCGGCGATCACGGAGACTCCGTGTGCGCGCCCCACAGGGCGCGCGGGAGTGCGATTCTAGGAGGACGTACATTGACGCCCTCCTAGAGTTAAGCAACCGCCTTTTAGACGTATTTTGTCTATAGGGCGGTTGCTAACTGGTTAATGTGGACTGATTAGCTCTTTAACTTGCATTGAGATCTTATGTTCTCAATAGCAGAATTTATGAATAGGATAACTGATCAAAGGAATAAAAAGGGGGCCATTGTCTTTTTTTTTTATGTTTTTAGGTATACTTTAGATCTGCTTATGTGAGCAATCTTATTAATGTGGGTTACTTAATTAAAAACCTTGTTTTTATGTATAGTTTGTAAATATACATGTGCAAGAGAGCAGCCATATTTGATTTGTTTGTGCCATTGCTGATCATCTTTTCAAATTGCAAGTTTGCTGGCTTGGGTTTATCTAACAACAGACGTTGTTATATCCAATGAGTACCATAGACTAAGAGCAGATTTTTATACCCCGCAGGCAAACTTTTAAAATACAAATATAATAATGCTATATATAGGTCCTTTTTTAGCTGTAATTGCTTTTGTCAAGATGAATTTGGTTCTCCACAGTGAAGGTAACTGACAACTGTCTACATGACATTCCTGTACACCTTCTTCTGAATCCGGCAAGATTAGTTTATGTAAACCTTATGGATTGTAGTCTTTTTAGGTTTGCTTGCAGAGTTAATGTAACAAATTATAATAAAGATGTTCAGAAAATGATTGAAAGAAAGCAGATTTAATTTGTTCCATTCCCAGCTTGAATTCTCTTGTATCTGCAGGTTAGAGCAATGGCTATTTATTTGTTGGGAAAGATTTTATAGAGCTCATAAAACATCAATTACAGATTTAGCATAAAATGTACTTTTTTTTCTTTGCAATATGATCCTGCCATGAGGTCTACTCCCATGGGTATGCTAAACTGAAGCAGCAATAACAAATGTTAGAGTTTATAAAGAAATAAGGGCATCCTGCTGTGAAAGAGTTAATAGTGTGTAGGGGGCTTCACTCTATTAAAGTGACACCAAAGGCCATGGGCCAAATTTCACCCAGTTGTTTTGTGCAAGGAATTCAGTCTTTGCACATTGATTTCCCTCTTTTTATTGTCCCCTTTCAGCAGTGAAGGCACTATGTTCTCTGTCCTTAGGCTCAAGAGACTATTGAGGTACAGTCTCATAGAAAAGAATGCAAACTCGGGTCATAAATATGTTAAATTGGTGTGTGGGTTTAAGTGGCTTTGAAAAGAGAATAAAAAAGAACCTCAGACTAATTAATGAATATGAATTGGTGTGATAAAGGGTGCCCCTAAGGACATACAATAATGCTGAGTATTAGGGTTTGGAGCTGTTGTTTCTCTTCTTGTTAATCAGAAGAAAGTTATTTGCCATATTTGTCGCAAATCATTGTTTTTATTATTACTAATAATAATATATTTAGGGCAAAATATTGATTAAGCATTTATTATGAGAAAGGATTAGTTGATAATCTTAAATAATTCAGAAAAAATATTTAAAACCATTAAAATGATTTAAAATTCAGAAACATGTTTACTTGATCAAAGAAGGGCTAGGCATTCAGCAAAATACTATACTGATTTAAAGAAAGACTACAGAATAATCTAAGGCTGGCCATAAGTTAAACTGTAATAAACGTTGGTTGGTGATATCAGTTTATTACTGGCCTATAAGGATCAATAACAAGCCCATCCAGTGGTCTGAAAAGTTAGCTATCATTGAAAATAGACCCGATCCTTCCCTCCACTATGTAGAAGAATGAAGCAGAAAAGAACCAAACACTGATGCTGTCACCACTGGATGAAAATTACAGTTGGTCTTTATGAATCCACAACTATCAAAGGTCTATAGAAGAAGTGCTGTATTTCAGAAAGCAGCAAGATACTGCACAATTATCTTTTACAATGCAGAAGCAGAGCACGCAAAGCTCCTAACTGTTGGAAGCATAGGGTCCATCAAAATGTAGTTTTTTTTCAAGAATGGTTGTAGTTTAAATAAAATTACTGTGCTGCTTTTTTGATAACATTAGTGCTTAGTGGAGTTCTTAGAGGAGAGGGGTTAATGAAAATTAATTTAAAATACAGTATAAATGGGGGCGTGGCTTAGCTGGGGATGTAGATGGTCATTTTCCCTGTGAGCTCCGCCGAACATCCGTCTGTTTATCCTGTTTTCGGGTCCCTTTTGGCTCCACTTCGATCCCGCAGCGTGCACTATTATTCCCAGCTGCTCCATCCATCCTCTGCTTGTCTGCATCGGGTCGTGGAAGATGTCCCGGCGGAGTTCTGCAGGCCGTACAGCTCCAGACCACGTGAGCCAAGATGGCGCCGCGGCCTCTCAGTCAGCTAAGGAGCGATACAGGGCGGCGGCTCAGAAGCTATTCTCCCCGATCAGTGCCCGTGATGTGCCGGAGGTCCCCGGGGACAACGAGGGGACTCATAGCGGCTCCCAATCAGACGCGGATGACACCGTGCCCCTGGAGGATCCCTCTGCGCCTGTACTGCCATGTGCCATAGTGAGTACTACCCCAGGGTCTCATGAGCAGGGGATGACTGCGGCCTCGGGCTTGGATGGCCCTGAACCCACACTAAGGGACATATCTACGGCTATTACAACCTGCAATGCCTCTGTGACTCATTTGGCTGCTGAGAGTAAAGGCAGAAATGTCATTTATGCGTCAGGACATGCAGAAGCTGCGGGATCGCACATCTGACGTGGAAGGGCGAGTTAGTGTATTGGAGGATGATCTGGGCCCTATACAGCGGGAGTCTCATGCCCAGCAATTGATGGTCGGTAAACACACTGCAAAACTCGATGAACTCGAGAATAGAATGTGCCGCAATAATGTTAGAGCTATTGGTATCCCAGAGAGGATGGAGGGGAAGTACCCGGTCGCTTTCATAGAACAGTGGCTGACAGAGAAGTTTGGGAAGGAATCCTTTTCTCCTAAGTTTGCGGTGGAGCGTGCACATCGTGTCCCTCTGAGACCTTTGTCCCCGGGTAACCCCACTAGAGCTTTTCTATTCAAGATGCTCAACTATAAAGACAGAGATGCTATTTTGTCTAAGGTACGTTCTAGTGATGGATAACTCCAAAATCTCTCTGTTCCTGGATTTCTCTGCGGAAGTGCAGAAACAGCGTGCGCAATTTAATGATGTCAAGAAACGGCTACGCTCTCTGGAGTTGCAGTATGCTATGCTCTACCCTGCCCGTTTGCGGGTGGTGGCCAGGGATGAAGTCCATTTTTTTGATAAACTCACCTAGGTCATGCAGTGGCTGGACAGAAAGGAGCGCTCCTTGCGTGATGATCTGGGGAGACGACGGAGGAATGAGTGACTGTTGCCGGTCAAGTTTGTTCTTCGCTATGCTGCCTGATCGCAGGATCAGAGGGTCTGATTGTTTCAAACTCCTTCCAAGGCGGAAGACTGTTATCACAGGAGATGTCTACATTGATCATTGACGTTTTGTTAAAGTCCGGAAGAGCCCTGTTGTCTGTTGGCTCTTTGATGCCGGCTAGTGTATTTAGCCCCCCGGAGATGAGTCCCTCGTGGACAGAAAGGTTTCCTAAAAACATTTTTTTCTTATTTTTTTTCTTTTTGTTTTTTTTATTTTGAATGTGGTCCTGTTGGACCGTATACCTGCAGTCTGCCTAACTTTTGCTTTTACAGGGCATTCCCACATTGCCTGGACTTGAAAAGGGGTGCGTCTCCTTTATACTGTGCTCTTCTAGTCAATGCTGGTTGGTGAAGTTGCTATGGTCTAGATTTGTATTTTTTATATTTGAACAAAATGTTTACTTTTTTGCACTATGGCTACACAGCGTGTGGTAACTAGTTGGAATGTGAGGGGCCTGGGAGACAGAGTGAAACGCCTGGCGGTGGGACATATGCTTCAACGTCTGGGTTCTTCCGTGGTTTGCCTGCAGGAGAACGATATGCTACCTGGTCAGGTGTCCCAATTCTCTTCTAGGGTTTATGGTACTCAGTTTCACTCTACTCGTCCTATGCCAGGGGGGTTAGTATACTTATTAGCACTAATGTGGCGTTTGTCCTCACCTCCTCTCTCATTGATCCAGGAGGCCAATTTATTTTTTTATTTTGTATTTTGGATAATTTGCATTGTATTATAGCGAATGTGTATATCCCGCCCCTTTTTCAGTGGAAGTCCTTAAAACTCTGGCCACTTTCCTGTCCCATCATCCGGGTATCCCTGCCGTTATTGTGGGGGATTTCAATAATTTTTTGTGTGCAAGTCTTGACAAATTTTCTCCTGGGGCGTCGGCGGCTACCCCGAAAGGGAGCCTGACACCTTTTGCTTGTCTTGTGCAGGAGCTGGGGCTTAGGGATGTTTGGAGGATTAGCCACCCGCAGGAGAAATGCTATTCATGTCATTCGGCTTCGCATAGGGGCCTTTCTAGAATTGGCCTTGGCCTGGGCAATAGTGAGATGCTCCCTTTGGTATCTTCCGCACGGTATGAGGCTAGAACTATTTCAGACCATTCTCCTCTATGTGTGGAAGTGCTGACATCCAGACTTTCTAAACGTACCTGCTGGAGGCTCAATCCATTCTGGTTGTTACTGTTTCCCGCTCCTGACCCCATTCAAGTCGACCTGGTTAGTTTTATGAGGGTCAATAAGCACTCTACGGGGATGGGTATTTTTTGGGATGCACTTAAGGCTTATTTAAGGGGCCAGTTCATTAGATCCATTAATTCGATCAAAACTGGGACAAAGTCCTGGGAGCAGTTAGTGTTGCGGGAGGTTGAGAGGGCTGAGTCAGCGTTTGTTGATTCTCCCTCTGTACAGACTGAGAGGGCATGGACTGAAGCTCAGACTATCGCTAAGCAAGTAATTATAACCGATTCACTGTCCCTCAGACCGTTGGTGGGCCGGACTATAAAAAAAATGATGAACAATTTCCTATGCACACTGCACATATGTTATTTTGAAGTGAAAAAAACAAATGGGAACAAATACAATATTTAAAATGAAGAACAAGTAAAGTTAAACCAACAAACTTACCAGTATTTCAATGGGAACTATGGGCCTCTCATCATCATCAGCCCCCCCACCATCATCATCATCATTACATCATCATCAGCCCCCCCCCACCATCATCATCATCATTACATCATCATCAGCCCCCCCCACCATCATCATCATCATTTCATCATCATCAGCCCCCCCCCCCACCACCATCATTTCATCATGATCAGCCCCCCCCCCTCACCATCATCATCATTACATAAATATTACATCAATATCAGCCCCCCCCACCATCATCATCATCATCATCATCATCATCATCATCATCATTTCATCATCCCCCCCCCCCCCACCATCATTATCATCATCATTACATCATTATCAGCCCCCCACCATCATCATCATCATTACATCATCATCAGCCCCCCCACCATCATCATTTCATCATCATCAGCCCCCCCCACCATCATCATTTCATCATCATCAGCCCCCCCACCATCATCATCATCATTACATCAATATTACATCAATATCAGCCCCCCTCACCATCATCATCATCATCAGCCCCCCCCACCATCATCATCATTACATCAATATTACATCAATATCAGCCCCCCTAACCATCATTATCATCATCATTACATCAATATTACATCAATATCAGCCCCCCTCACCATCGCAAGCCCCCCTCCCTCCCTCACCATCGTAAGCTGCTCACTAAACTGCTGTGCCTGTGACGGTCCCACTGTGTCACGAAGGTAACAGTTCTGGCGCGCTGTGATAAATGTCCCGCCCTCCTCCTCCTAGACCAGCTTGTCTGATAGACAGAACACTGGCACTATCACACAAGCTAGTCTAGGAGGAGGAGGAGGGCGGGACATTTATCACAGCGTGCCAGAACTGTTAACACTGTGATCTCCGTGACACAGCGGAATCGCAGTGTTACAACCTGCCAAGGTCGGGTGGGCCGGTTACAAGTCCATGGGAGGCCGCATGTGGCCCGCGGGCCGTAGTTTGAGGAACCCTAGTTTAGAGGCACAAGGCAGGGGTGTCCTTTATCACCCCTGCTGTTTGCCTTAGCCCTTGAACCGTTGGCGGCCGCGATGAGATCGTCCCCCTTGGTCACTGGCTTTAATAGAGGTCTGTGTGAGGAAAAGATTTCCCTTTACGCAGATGATACATTGCTGTACTTGGGGGATGTGGACACGTCTCTTACGACAGCTATGGAGTTGATTAAACATTTTGGCTCGTTGTCTGGCTTTTCGATAAACTGGAGCAAATCTGTCCTTCTGCCTGTGGATGGCCCAATTGCTTCGTTGCCGGATGCTGCTGGGTCTCTGAAAGTGGTTTCATCTTTTAAGTATTTGGGGGTTCAGGTATCGGCCAGCCCCCAGAAGTTTTTAGAGGGAAATCTCCTACCCCTTTTCAAAAGATTACAAATGACCTGTAACACTTGGTATAAACTCCCGCTATCTGTTATAGGTAGGATAAATTTGATCAAGATGGTGTGGGGCCCCCAACTGTTATACATCATGCATAACTCTCCTCAGTGGATACCCCGTAGATGGTTCACTCAGATTGATACTTTATTTAGATCATTAATTTGGAAGAAAAAAATTGCCCGCATCTGACTTTCTACATTACAATATAGTAAGGATCAAGGAGGAGCGGCAGTTCCTAACCCCAAATTCCTGGCCTCTAAATTACAGCATTTGTGTGGAATGGGGTGTGTTGAGGAACGTGACTCCATCGATACTTTGTTACGCATGGGATCTCGGGATGCCTCGGTTTTGTAATTCCATTTGGCAGCCCTGGATGGAGACCCCGGGTTTAGCACCTCCGAGACTGGTTATGTCTCGATTGTTGTAGGTTTGAGAAACATCTTTAATCTAGAGGTAAATGCGGGCTTTGTTGGTTTTCTACATTACATAAGAACTATATTTTAGGCGTTACACTTTGATTACTGGTGGGGATTGGTTTTGAATATGTGGGCAGACTGTGGGTTGCAAGGTTTCAGTTGTGGCCCGTTGGCCTCATGAGTGGTTTTGTTGGGGGGTGGGGCTGTTTCTGTCTGCCCAGCACAGTCTAATTTTTGTCATTATGTGTCTTGTATACAATTTTGGTGCCTCCAATGTATCATATGGGATGTGTATGTTTAATTCTGTTATTTTCTGACTTTCTTTATGTGGGTCTGTGTTTTGTATTTTATTTTGTTGGCACAATAAACCATTTTTCTGATTTAAAAAAAAAATACAGTATAAATCATAAGTCATACCAGTAACTGAGGTTCATCCAGCACACTAGAAATTATAATGACAGTGTCCCAACTACCGTATTTATCGGCATAAAACACGCACCGGCGTATAACACGCACCCTAACTTTAAGGCCTCGTACACACGACCGAGTTTCTCGGCAAAAACCAGCAAGAAACTTGCTGGGAGATACTTTTTTGCCGAGGAAACCGGTCGTGTGTACATTTTCGTCGAGGAAACTGTCGAGAAACTCGACGAGCCAAAAAGAGAGCAAGTTCTCTATTTCCTCGACGGGAGTCTCAAATTGGCTCATCGAGTTTCTGGTCGGGCTGGTTTCCGACGAGAAACTCGAGCCTGTGTATGCTAAGAAACCCGCGCTTGCTCAGAATAAAGTATGAGACGGGAGTAAAAGTAGCATTTGTAATGGAGATAACACATTTTTCAAGCTGTAACAGACTGAAAAGTGCAAATCGTCTCTTAACAAACTTTTACTTAACACGCAAACACATGAGATTAGCAAAACCAGCCCCAAGAGTTTAGCCAGTGGAATCGAACTTCCCCTGCCGTTGTATGTGTTGTATGTCACCGCGTTTGAGAACGAGGAGATTTTGTCTTGACAGTGTGTACGCAAAGCAAGCTTGTCGAGTTCCTTGACAAGCCTAACAGGGAACTCGACGAGGAAAATTATGTGTTTCGCCCGTCGAGTTCCTCGGTCGTGTGTACGAGGCCAAAGAGGGAAGTTTCAGGAAAAAACTTTGAAACTATTGAAATTCTAATGGTTTAGGGATAATTCTGTATATAGCAATTCAGCAGACGATAGCTGTTATAAAAGGGGCAGGGTTTCACAAATGATGTAATTGACCATATATGGTAAGTGATATCACTGGGATCCCATCGACGGTCACAGGCCTGTCATTTGCTGAGAGTGAAGCAATGAAAATAGATGTGTATCAGAGGATGGTGGGTTTCCTCTTGTACTGTGTCAGCTGGCATCAAGCATTGTGATTGACATTGATCTACATTGCTGAAAGGTTGATTAACCCCCCTGGCGGTATTCCAGAGTCTGACTCGGAGTGAGATTTTTGGGCTACGATCGGTAACCCCGAGTCAGACTCGGGCTCGCCTCGCTGAATCTACAGGCATGGTTTACTTACCTTGTCCCTGGATCCAGCGATGCCACCGCGCTGTGTGAGCGAGCGGAACCTCGCTCGATTCACACAGTGCCTCTGTGTGCCGCCAAACTCCGTTCCCTGCGACGTTATGACGCACGGGGGCGGAGAACGGCGCCAAATTCAAAAAGGTAAACGAACACAATACATACAGTATACTGTAATCTTATAGATTACAGTACTGTATGTAAAAAATACACACCCCCCTTGTCCCTAGTGGTCTGCCCAGTGCCCTACATGTACTTTTATATAATAAAAACTGTTCTTTCTGCCTGCAAACTGTAGATTGTCCATAGCAACGAAAAGTGTCCCTTTATGTAAAAAATGGTTTTAGAGCAGCTAGAAAACAGCGATAATAAATTATAATCACTTGCAGAATTGTGCGATAGCGATTTGTGGGGAAATTCGTCATAAAAAAATAAAAGTAATGACAGCGACCATTCTGCAACTGAGCAAATTTCAGTGATTTTGAGTTGATTACATTATTGAATAATTTTTATTATAATAATTGTTATTATTTGTTATAATTATTTATAATTATTTATTATATTATAATTTATAATTTTGTTTTTAAAAAAAAATCATACCCGGGATGCCTACTAGACTCTTGTTTGGACAGATTTAAGTGAGTTATTCCTAAGAATTACAGGCCTACAGTATAAAACGCCAAATTTCCTTGCAAATAATGGTACCGCTTTCAGCACCTTTTTTCTGAAATAATCATACCGCCAGGGAGGTTAACATGGTGAGACATATTTTTTTTTTTAATAAAGGACATGTCAGAAATTGTGTCTGTCTTTATTTACACTTTAATCTACTTATTTTTTGTAAATGGATAGGGGTACATTTTTACTTCTTACTCCCTCACATAGGACAGTGATATCTTGGTGCCTACTTTTTGTTAAAGGGGGCTTCCAAATTACAATACATGCCTCTGCCCACAGAGCCCCACAACCACTAGACCTGCATCATCAACATGGAGACAAGGCACTTTACCAGGGGGGTACCCCATGACAAGTTAACCCTCATATTGACTGCACGCCCCCCCCCCCTATTTAATGGCCAGCCAGGCTGCATGCTCAAATAGGGGTCTTTTGGGGGGACCTCTGAGGGGCCTGGTAGTAATTATGAGGCGGTATTAACCCTTTTTCGTCCACTATTCCACGGGGTTCATCTCTTGGGCTGAGGGTGATTTAACCCCTACTACCATTTAGCCTAGGTGGAGTGCCCTCTGTACTCTTTGCTATATTACTCCCCCCCCCCTTATCTTTTCCCTCTCTCTTTTTGCCTTTTTTATGTGATTCATAAAAACATATTGTTTATTTTACTTCCCCACAAAGAAAATATGCAATCCAGGAAAAATACCTCTTAGTGAAAAAATATGATTAACACACTGTTATAAGCCTTTTGCCCCGTACACACAAGACAAGAAACCGTGGATTTTTTTCTGACGGAATGTTGGCTCAAACTTGTGTTGCATACACACAAATCTTGTCTGAAATTCCGACCGTCAAGAACGCAGTGACATACAAGACGTACGGCGAGCCGAGATCAATGAAGTTCAATCAGCAGTTTGCGCATGTTTTTTTGCGCGTCGGAATTGCATACATATGAGTGGACTTTCTGACGAGAATTTTTTCCCGTTGGAAAAATAGAGAACCTGCTCTCAATCTTTTGCTGGCTGAAATTCCGACAGAAAATGTTGGATGGAGCATACACACGGTCGGAATATCCGACCAAAAGGCCACATCCAACTTTTTTTGACTGAAAAACCTATCCAGGTGATCCCCACCCAGAAGGCAAATGGTGGGGTCTACCGAGTACACATATGCTTTATAAGATGTTAAAACAATATGGAGGCATTTTTGTTTAATCCTTATCGCCTGAAAATGGCAAATCTTGCTTTTCTTTGATACAAAAGCTGCATTATGTGTAACGTACATTATGTCTGTAAGTTTGAAAAACTTCTCTGTATTCTTGATTCATGCTCTTCTTTAAATAAAATAATATTGAATTAAAATAATACCTGGTGACCCTGCCATGAAAGTATTTATCAAGGTTTTTTCTCCTACAGGGTAACAACACTATTTCACAAAATTCTTCAAATTGTGCTCCGGATTGTTCATTTTGTTCTCTCGCTAAGAGCTAATTACCATGTACTGAAACGTGTCGAAATGCATGTAACTTGCATTTTCATGCACTGCCATTGCTGTCAATAGAGCCTATAACGCAGGTCAACAAACCAAAAAACAGACTAGTACCATTTAAAAAAAAAGATGAAATACAAAAACATAAATGATGCTTGGAGACTAAAGAGAAAAAGTGATGAAGCTGGAGAAAGACAACAAGGTTGATTTAATAAAGGAGTTGAGAATATTCACTCAATAAATTGTGGTTGTGTTAACTTTGAATACTCAGCCATGTGCAGATGAAATACTAAACTGGAGTTTGCTTTTCACATGACTGGATAATTGGAGTGAATATTCACGCATTTTATTAAGTGAAGATTTTCAACTCCTTCAGTAAATCAGCCTAAGTGGCACTGAGAATGAATGATGTGGAGTTTTGATGATGTCTGTTAAATTGTGGAATGTTGCAAAGACTGCACACAATGAAATAGCAAGATATTTCAGAAATTGTTTCCATTAAAGTATTTATCCAAGTGGCTAATTGTACTTTTCTTCTTGATTTTTATCTAATGCAGTCTTTGTACCTAGATGCCATTAACTGATCAGGTAATAAAGAAGTTAATGAGTTTTGCTCCTCCCTTTGATGTTTGTCACATTGTCACCTCTCCCTGACCTCTGGCCACCTTTAACCTTTTTTCTAGTTTTTGCATTGCCTTAATGTCTGATTTATGATGTACCAATGAAAAAGGTCAAGTCTTCTTTTATGGTTTGCTTTCTTTTTAAAGCTCTTTGCTGATCGAGTACAGAGCAGAAATCTACTCTCTCTTTCTGCTATAACCAAACCTTTTACAAACTGAGACCAGTTTTATGGATGCTTCTATTTGCAGTACCTAACAAATATTTACCAACTCCATATCCACGTACATCAGGCATGGCAGATTCTGTTCCTTACCCATTAAATCATCATCTAGAGTCTAGCAATAATTGCTAAAACAAAAAAAACAAGCTATGTCCATAAACAGTTGATACTGAAATCAGTCAGCATCCCCGAAACTAGGCAACCAGTATGGGCCAAATCATACTATCTGTCAAATATATCACTGGACTAACAGTGGACTATTCTAAGATGACTAATAGCACTGAGAAGCTTAGAAAATAGTATGATCATAGTACTTGTTTTGTACTGGAACGTACCTTGTAGCCAGAGCCTAGTGTGCAGGAGGAGGCCTCTCTTACAGCCCCAGCTCTGGAGCTGCTGAAGTGGGGACAGCAAGCACGGGAGCGCGGCGAGGTAGGAGTGCCTGGTGATGACAGCAGTCCGGCACAGTTGGTGGTCCTTTAGGACGGTTGGTGCAGGAGACAGCGTCTCTGGAGCCGGCACAGGTACTGGATAGCAGGAGCTGGTGGAGCAAGCCAGGTTAGATGCAGAACAATAGCTGATGTCAGGATCAACAAGCTGGGTCAAGCAGGTAATCAGGTGGTTAATGCAAGCGTGGTCAGATTCAGGCGCAGGGTCTGGAAACGGTGGGCAGGAGAGCAGAGCGGAGTCAGAGCAAGCCAGGGGTCGGATTGGAGAGGTTCGGATGGCCAGACAGAGCCGGGTCGGTTGGGGTAACAGGTTCAACAGGTCACAGGTTTTACAGATACAACACTGCAGATCAGACAACAAAGTGTCACTGCAGCTGCTGGCTTTTTAAAGGCAGAGTGGTGCCAATTGTGCATTAACGAGCACGCGCGCTTTCCCGCCGCACGTGCAACCGTCGCGCACGTGCGTGTGTAGTAGGCGCATGCGTGCGCACATTTGGCGAACAAACGCACACATTTGGCGCACAACCGTGTGCATTTGGCGCGCGCCTGTGCACATGAATAGATGACTGATGCTGATTCTGGCCATTAGTATGTGTGCGCATGCGTGCACGCCGGAGCCTATTGGCAGGTCCCTGACAGTACTGACAATCAGAGGCACCTTTTTTTCCCCACAAATTTGATCATAGAGTTAAAAAAAGGCAAACCGTCAAGAGTGTAATGAGACAACATGGGTACTTTTGCTTCATAGGTACACAGGGGTTGATTTACTAAAACTGGAGAGTGCAAAATCGAATGAAGTTCTGCATAGAAACCAATCAGCTTCCAAGTTTTATTGTCAAACCTTAATTGAACAAGCTGAAGTTAGAAGCTGATTGGCTATCATACACAGCTTCAACAAAGTTTGCACTCTCCAGTTTTAGTAAATCAACACCATAGTTCTATACTTAAGTAGAAAGGGATTGGGAGAAACTCTGGGCACATCAAATGATCACTGACTCCATCATCAGCCCATCGATTGCTACAAATCACTAGGATAGAACAGTATCCTGCATATTATTACATCCCCCCTTTTACAGACATACCTCTATGAGCCTTCTTGGTCACATACATCAAGGCCCCATGTCCCCCCCCCCCCATACATCCCATCTGGCCACCTCAATCTCTTTTCAGACCACACCCCTCCCATACTTAGAATTCCTGCCAAGCCAAATCACTCTACCCCACCCTGATGCCTCCCTCGCTGGCTCATCGCTCATATGTACAATTTTACAGCCATTTGACCCTTTATTTACATGTATCCCTCCCAGCCACATTATTCCAATCATATTATTCTCTCCCCACACTCAGATAACAGTACATCCTTCCCTGGACAACCCTCCAGCCAGAGCAAATCTCTTCCTGCCTACCTTTCTCTATCTTTTTGACCACCTCATCCCAAATCACAGCACATCCTTTCAGCACTAACACCCCTTACATGGCAAAGCCTTACTGCATTCAGTATGAATACTCTGCTCTGCACACCCATACCTTCTGCTCCTCCACTACAAATATTTCTTGTCGCCATATGGTTCTCACTCCTTGTCTGTACATAATCAAATCCTCTGCTTTAGTGGTCTTCCTTCATTTGTTTTTATCCGGCTCTTGGAGCACATTCCCCCCACCCTCAGCAACAGTGGGTCATAGTTCCTGTCTCTGGCACCAATGACGGGGCACTATTCCTCCCACTGACACCACTGATGGGGCACTATTCCTCCCACTGACACCATTGATGGGCAATATTTCTCCCACTGACACCACTGGTGGGGCACTATTTCTCCCACTGACACTATTGATGGGGAACTATTCTTCCCATTGACACCATTGATGGGACAGTATTAATCGCCTTAATATCAATGATGGGGCATAGTTTAATCCCACTGATGCAGGACATTTTCCTTTCCCATTGGCCACAGTCTGGCTCCCCTAAAGTTTGGAGACCACAGCTCTACTGGATGCAAAGCTGATTCTTCTCCATAAATTGGTTAAAGTATGAAATCCTTGTATTAAAGTAGTTCTATTATATAAGCTTTAATATGTTAATTGTGTTTCAGAAGGGTGTTTTGAACCTTTTTAAAACTATCAACTTCAATAACATGTGGTCATATGTGGTGCTATGAAGGTCTTTATTTCTGCATTTCCTATTATAGAGTGACAACTGTCTCAAATTTACAATCCTTTGTCATCACCCTGTCAAGCTACAAAGTGCTGTGCCAACACACTTTATACAACGATGGTCCAATGTTGCCACTATCAGGGATCCCGTCAAAAGCAATAATGTGCAGCAATGTGGCTGATAAAGGCTGGAATAGATCAGTTGAACTAAGATGCAACTCTGGATAGAAACATGGTGGAGAAGCTGTAGTTTAAAAAAAAAAAATTACATTTGTTTATGATACACAAAGCAAACTAAATGTCATCCGGTTTTTAGATCTACTTTAATACAAGTTTGTGTCAAATTCAGAGTATGCAAAGACTAAAACTTGGCTGCAACGATTGCCAAGAGAACAATGTTGCCACAAGTCAATGACCCAGATATGCAGTGGTGTATTTACATATCCTTATTTAACAAAAGACATGCCAGAACCTATTAAAAATACGCGGATACAAATTCTTGACTATAAACCATCCTAAAAAAACGTAAGTTTAGTGAGAAAAACAACAAATACTGTAGTTTTTACTATGTTGGCGTAGGAAATTACTTTCTTCGTATTTAACACAAACTGATATGCATCTGAGCTAAGGTACATATTAAATATATGCCCTTGCATATAGCAGTAGGCATTTCTTTCTCAGCTTAGTGATTTTACCTGATATATCATTTATGGCTTATGATACTTTTAGCAGTGAAACCACAAGTGTGGTTTCCGTATTTGTTTTAAAAGAAGTTAGATGTGAGAAATCTGTCACTCATATGGGTCCAATATCCACTTGGACAGAAAATGCTAACATAAGACCTGCCACATAAAAAGTCTTTTGATTAATTCTTCCTGCTTTAGTTTTTTCTGCTTAAGTAGACGATCACCTCTTCATTTTTTTACGAGTTGAGGTATTGACATGCAAGTCTATTTATTAGAAATACAACCGCAATTTGACTGTGCTCATACCGCACCGTGAACACAGTGATGTTTATAGGTTTTCCTAATTGGGGCGTCAGTTGTGGTGGTGGCTTGAGTGCCATGAGAACAAGGTTCATTTTATAGTACACAGTGGCAGATTCAGAGCTTCCAGGCAGGCTTCGTTTTATTTTGCAAAGTTTTTTCTTTCACTTTCTTTTGGACATGGTCCGATATCAAGAAAGTTAAATACATCCAGACATGCTTTTTGCATTTATACTGACTGTATAGCAACTTTAATGCAATATTAGGAAAGAAAAAAAAACTGAAAAAAAATTGACTGGAGACTGGCTCATAACAATTGTAGTTGAACAAAATGTGTTACCATTGCCAACATGTTGGATAAGTTGTAATACTGATGAATCTAAGACCAATGAAATCATATCTTACAAAGGGGGACACACAATTCTTGTACTGCACATGTATTCGATGGCAAAAATTCAGATAACAGCTGAAAGAATTTCAAAACACAACATAAATGTTATATACACGTATTAAAGCTTGTAAGTCTTGATGTAGTGGCTGCATGTGTTTTCTTGTTACAGGTTAAAGTGTTACTAAACCCACTACAGGAAAATCAGTGTGTATATGCAGTAAAGCAGTGGTCCCCAACCTTTTTGGCATCCGGGACCGGCGTTGTTGAAGACAATTGTGCCAAGGCCCGGGGGGCTTTTTGCGGGCAATTTATCGGGGCAATGGTTGGTGTTGGCGTTTCAATCATCCTGGCACATTATTGATATGTCAGGATGATTGAAGATCATTATTTATATTATTACATTGTAATATATAATGAAAAAGTTATGAAAACTCAACATAATGCAGAATGTGCCAGAGTGTCACATGCCACGTCACGATGCGGATTGTCACTTGCCACGTCGCCTGCCATCAGATGCGGACTACAGAACGCATTCCATTGGAAAACAAATTATATGGATTGTAGTGCAAATCTACAAAATGCACAGGTGTGAACCAGTCCTTAGTAAAACTCCTCCAGTGGCTCCTATAATCCCAGCATGTATTGGTATACTGCAATCAGGGCCATGCAGAGTGCAAACCAGGCAGAACCGGCACTTTATACTTGGAGTTTGTTCACCCAAAGAGGCGAACAAGCACTTTTTTTTTTTTTGCATTTTCCCTGTACTGGCAGACAGTGTATTCCTCCTCTGATCACACCTTATGTCTGTACACAGGGATGTGTTCCCAATAACCCGACCCCCCCCCCCTCTCCACTATTCTATGGATGTGGAAGATGTTGTCATTATGGCAACTAAAGACATGGATAGGACATTGGGTCTGTGACGTGACGGCTGCAGCAGGCAACCCAAATCACTTACCTCCTAGGAACAGAATGGAGGGTCACATCTCTTTAATTACAGCGTCCCCATGTGCTCCATAGCATTGCCTTCCACATGCAAGGTGCACAATACTGCACGGATGCCCCGAGCCTGGAAAGTTGATGTGCAGGCACCGCCGTGTCTGGGATTTTTCCTCTTTTGGTTACAAGAGAAGTACCGAGCGGATCACTATTTGCCATGAAGAGAACCGGATCCTTCCGCGCAGGTGCTCTCGTCGTTCACACAGATAGGCTCACTATCTGGCAGCTGTATAGGGGAGGCACTGGAACAGGCAGGGGTTTTGCATGTGGAGGAGGGAGGGCAGGGACTGAGCCGTTGTGGGACACACACTCCATAACAAGCCGTGCAGTGCATAAAAGGTGACGGAAGAAGTCGCCGCTCAGTCAGGCCTGGACGGCTTGTATGTGCCACACAGAGATTAGACAGCAGACTCCTTCCCGCTGCGCTGTGGGCGGGCAGTGAGAGATGATCTCGCCTCAGTATAGCGCCCCCACTGTGAGAACGGAACAGCGGTGATTCGGGCGGGCGGTGAGAGATGTCATCTCTCTTCTCGCTCCACCGCCGCTCGTCAGATAGTGCGGCCCGGCTGCAAACAAGCCATGGCCCGGCAGTGGGCCGTGGACCGGGGGTTGGGGAACACTGCAGTAAAGCATGCTTGTTATACTCACTGTGGAGAAAAACTCGAACTCCCGACGAGAAAAAAGAGAACATGTTCTTTTTTTTTCTCAAGATCCACAACAGTTTTCTCGACAAAAAACATATACACGACCGTTTTCCTCATCGAAATCCATCAAGAAAAATGCTGGCAGAGCTTTTTTTGGAGAGGAAAACGGTCGTGTGTATGTTTTTTGTCGAGAAAACTGTAGTGGAACTCAACGAGAAAAAAAAAGAACATGTTCTCTTTTTTCTCGTCGAGAGTCTCAATTTCCTCGTCGTGTTCCTCGTCGGGACGGATTTTCGATGATAAACACGTTCGTGTGTATGCTTAGAAACCCCCGCATGCTCAGAATAAAGTATGAGATGGGAGGGCACCTTCGGTAAAAGTAGCGTTCGTAATGGAGATAGCACATTCGTCACGCTGTAACAGACTGAAAAGCGCGAATCGTCTCTCACCAAACTTTTACTTAACACGCAGTTAGGCTGGATTCATACCTATGCAGTTTTAGTGCTTTTTGCATTTTGCAGATTTGCACTGCAGTCATTTAACATGGTTTCCTATGGAACACGTTCTGTAGTGCAAATCAGCAAAATGCAAAAAGCACTAAAAATGCATAGGTGTGAATCCAGCCTAACATGAGATTAGCAAAAGCAGCCCCAAGGATGGCGCCAGTGGAATAGAACTTCCCCTTTAGACCCCATTCACACCTTCGCGTTTTGTCGCATGTAGCGCGACACGAACAAACGCCAGAGGGACGAAAAGCAATGAAAGTCAATGGGGATGGTTCACATCTGCACGCTGATGCGCCTGACGCGCATCGCCTGTAGTCAAAAGAAGTTCCGGACCCTTTTTTGTCGCGCAATACGCGCGATATGCGCGTATTTGAGCGTTTTTGGTTTTACCATTGAAATCAATGTAAAACGCCAGATACGCGCGTATTGCGCGACAACAAGCGTTTGCTACGGGCGTTTCGTCAATAGAACTTGTCGCCCATGCAGAAGATTAAAAAAATCTACCAACATAAGTGATGAAAAGATGATAGTTTTTCCTATTGGCTAAAAAAAAAACGTCTAAGTACAAAAACGTCGGACAACGCTGTATGCAAACGCGCATATTAGCATGAATACGCGCGAAAAAAACGCCGAAAAAAAACGCCGGAAAACGCCGCTATTGCCTACGCCTAGGTGTGAATGCAGCCTTATAGTGCCGTCGTACGCGTTGTAGGTCACCGCGTTTGAGAACAACGAGATTTTGTCTTGACAGTGTGTTTGCAAAGAAAGCTTGACAAGATTCTCGACAAGCCTGTGAAGAAACTCGTCGAGGAAAACGATGTTTCTTTTACGACAAGATTCTCGGTCGTGTGTACGAGGCATCTGTGCTAGGCTTAAAGTTTACCATACACCTTACAGTCTGACTGTTCCACCTACTTTTAATTTACTTTTACTTTATAAAGTTTATACTATTACCTACATAGACAATACATTCAATCTGTATCCAGTAAGGCAGGACACATACTACTATACTCATTGGTATATGTAAAGATAATTGTACATTCAAATTGTAACATAGGTGATGAGCGGAGAACTCTACGAATAGTCTCATGGATTCCAAACTCTGTACAAGCAATGCAGCCAGAAAAAACCCAGGCACCACAAAGAATGCAATGTGTTTATTGTAGAACAGTCCTATAATTCAACACTATAAATTAGGTGATTTAAAAGATAGGCAGCTATGTTTACACCAGTTTCAGATCAATAGCTAAAGGATAAGCTGTTTTTCTGTATACAGTAGCTTCACTAAAAACCTCATTGCTATAAACATTGCTGACAGTGTGCAGTCAGTGTGAGAAGGTTTGCATTCACACTTGATCTGTGAAATGTTTATATAACATTTCTATATATAAATTAAATGTGGATGTTTGAAAGTCTGTCAACTATTTTTGAAGATTTTTTTTAGGCTTCATTAAAAATCCATAGAATGTTAAGAAATGGTATTCGGGATTTATGTCAGTGCTTTATCAAGTCCAAGTTCTATGCTCAAATTTTAGAGCAATATTAACTTACAGAGTAACCCCACTTTTGTTCTGGACGATCTATGTACATTGCACTGATTTTAACAAACTTTGTTGCAGAGTCCTACCTTTTGTTATTCTGAAAAAGAAAATCACTGTTTGTTCCCCTGTGTCCATGAGGTAAGTGAGTATAATGGGAGTGGTTGCATAATTATCAGCCAACTGCTGCATTTCAGACCTCTAATGAGGAAACTTTCAGGGTCTGCATCCCTTTAGATGTGATTTCCTATTGGGAGTACCTTACCAAAAATGACATTTTTGTTGCAGGGGATGAATAAAATCTAACTTGTATCTTAGTGTAGATTTCTGGGAAAATCAGTGAGCCAATTACAAAAACAGGAAATTATGTTTCTGGGGGGGCATTCTGTACACATTCTGTGTACAGGAAACCTCCAGGTAGCCATATTGCATTGCATTTTATATAAAAATTACAGAGCTGCAGATTGAAAAGGAAAGGTAATTTTTAATATCATTCAATTACAATTGTGTTGTAATAATATATGGTATATTTATTTTTCCTATTTGCTATTTTTTTCCCCCATGAAAGTGGAGTTACCCTTTAAAGAAGGCTCTAAGGCAAACAACTATTTAAATTAAAACTTCCTTTCAGAATAACAATTACTATTACTAGGGATGAGCTTAAGGCCGCTTTCATACTGGGGTGCGGGAAGTGCCGGTATTCTAACAATATGGTTTCTCCTATCAATATGGTGCGCAGCCGCAATCCGAGCCAACGGAAATCAGCGAGCCTGAACAGCTGTTCGTCAGCTGTAGATGCGCTCGCTCCCGATGCTTGTTTATACACGCCGCCGATGCTTGGTAATACACAGCATTCTATAGTACACGCTGCTCTATACAGCAAGGGGCGGATGTGAGACCTGTATTTTATTTAGAAAACCATCCCCCAAAAAAGCACTGCTTTATACAGGCATACCCCACTTTTATGTACACAATGGGGTTTATTTACTAAATCTGGAGAGTGAAAAACCAGGCTCACTTCTGCATAGAAACCAATGAGCTTCTAAACCCAGCCTGTTCAATTAAGCTTTGGTAATAAAACCTGGAAGCTCATTGGTTTCTGTGCAGAAGTGAGACTGATTTTGCGCTTTCCAGCTTTAGTAAATAATCCCCATTGTGTACTTGAAAGTGGGGTATGCCTGTATTTGCTTGGACACATTGATGTGTGATGTGAAACACAAAAAAGGACACTTTATTGATGAACTTTATTATCCTATGAAATGTATTTGGTCAATCTATTTATTCGCCATATTTGCACATATTTAGATGTTTTACAGCACTGGAGCATTTGGTTGCAATACCCAGCAGGAGCATCTTATTTGGATATTGCTACCGCAATGATGAACTTTATCTGCATGTGTAATTATCTTGCTTTGTTTGCACAATTTTTTATATTTGCAGCACTGGTGCTTTTGGGTGCAATATCCAGTAGGGTACTATTGATTTTTATGTCATATTGTATATATTTCTTTGTTATTTACACATTCTATTGAACTTCATTGATGAATTTGATCTGTATTTATGGTATTTTTTCTTTTTATCTATTTATCTATTTATTCCGCTTTGCTTGCACATTTTTTATTATGCGCAGGACTGGTGTTTTTAGTTGTAATATCCCGTAGAGTATTAATAATCTCTGTTATTGATATTCCTTATGTTATTTGCTTATTATTTGTCCATTCATCTGAACCTCTTGCAGCATTGGGGTTTTGATTTAGTACCCAATAGAGATCTTTTTGTGTTATGTATTTATACACTTTGTTTTATTGATCTGTCTGGATCTGATTGGGAGAGGGGAGGATGCTGAGGGGAGGTTAAATACCAATGCTATTTAATTTCTGTAATATGCAGCATGAGGGGGTTAATGTATTGCCATTGGTCACTGATGCATTAGTGACCAGTGGCAATTAATTAACCCCTTTGTGCATTAGTGGCACCATTAACCAGTCAAACACCACTGATAAATATCCCAATGTGATTAAAGCTAATTGCAGCTACCCATCCTCCCGGGATTTCGAGAAGCACGGTGACATCAGCTGACGGAGCGACATGCTGACGTCACCGCACTTCTCGCATCCCTGGAGGACAGGTAGCTGCGATTCGCCAGTCGGCTTGTTTTGATCCTAAAGTGATTATATTTTTTTCTGTTAAGTGCAATATTTTATACCTTAAAATTATGTTTTTAAAGATGTTTATAGTATGGCGAGCAAGCCTTTTGTATTTTGGGGACCGGGGGGGGGGGGGGCGCAGTTTGCCATCTTCGCCCTGGGCACCAAATGACCTTGTCCCGGCACTGGATGCTAGTAAAACTCTAACATTGTATATAACAACATGTGCATGGTTTTTTAAGCAGTTTTTCATCATGCTAATAGCTTGGCTTTTATGTCTATGTATTTACTCAGGTTTAAATAAACCATGTTACTATGTTTTACTCTACTATGTTGGCCCCCATGCTTGCCTCATGTAAAGTCCCATGGGCAACTTTCTCTTTATAACTATGTATTAGGGGTGTGGTGTGAACACATATAATCCTATAGAAACAGCTCCAATGAAACTAAGTGTTTTGACAGATCAGCAAAATGAGTATTTCCAGAAGCAGCAAACAGAAAAAAAAAAAAGAAAAAATGTGATATATGATTGATAATAAAAATTTAAATAAGGGAAAGGGAGGAAAGGCCATGAATATCTATATAGACAATAAAAGATGACATAGGCTGATGAGAAGATCCCGGGATGACCCAAAAGGGTAAAGCAAGGTAGAGGTAAATGTATCAAAGGTAGATGAATGCCAGAAATGATTTCAGACAGTCCAAATTAGTTTATGAGAGTCGGATTTATCTTCTTCCCATGCTACCATATTCTCCAAGTATTCAATTTGGTTAATTTTACAAGCCATAGTGGCTATGGTTGGTGAGTCGGATTGGTGCCAACATCTGGAAATAACAGAACGAGCTGCGGTCTAGAAAAATCAAATCAGACCCTTTTTGACCACCAGGTCAGCATACAATTGCAAAATCTTTTCCCAAAAAGGGGCAAGACGTGGACAAGTGCCCCAGATATGAGTCATAGCTCTAGGAACCTGCAAGCAGAGCCAGTATAAGTCAGGGATAGAAGGGTAAATTTTATGGAGAATGGAGGGGCAGCGATACCATCTGAAGAGTATATGATAATTGCATTCTTGGGCAATGGAAGATGATGAAAGCTTATAGAAAGCGCTAATATTTTAGGCCACTCCAGTTCATCTGCCATTATATTTCATTCCCGTTCCCATTTGGATTGATATAAAGGTGAGTTTGGATAGGACTCCCTTAATAAGATTTGATATAGCAGGGAAAGCGGGTGGTCAGGTCTGGAAGACTGGGAGATCAATGACTCAAACTCTGAAATAGATCTAGTTGTTATATAATTATTAATAAAATGTTCATTCATAGCCATAGTTTTTTGGATGCTTTTTATTAATTGTTATATGAAATTAGTTTGTATATTTATATATTTGCACAATTGTGTGTTCTTGCAGCACTGGTGATTTGGATTCACTACCCAGTAGGACTATCTTAGAATTATTGTATTTGATTAATTGTTTTATGAAATGTTCTGTATTTTATTTATTTGCACAATGAGGTTGAGGTTTCTTGCAGCACCGGTGATTGGGACTCGCTACCCAGTAGGGTTATTTTATAATATTTCAGTTAATGGAAGCTACATATGTCATATTCCCACTATAATACATGTTGCAGTACTGTGCACTTGGGATCAATACCCAGTAGGGTTTATTTTTTTAACCTTTTTGAATTTATTCTATATATATTTTGGTTTATATAAAGATATACCAAAATATATATACAACATTTTCAAAAAGGTTAAATACAAAATCCTACTGGGTATTGATCCCAACTACACAGTGCTGCAACAAGTATTATAGTGTGAATATGACATATGTAGCTTCCATTAACTGAAATGTTATAAAACCCCACTCCTAATAGTAGGAAGCAGAGAGCATAGATGCCAGAGTTTTTTTTTTTGGAGGGGGGGGCGGTGAGGTCAGAACCCAGGAGGAGGGATGAAATCAGTTGTTGCACACTGTACATAGCATACGTCTAAACCCTGCGCAGCGCACTCCCATACCCTGCGCTCCCTATGCAGCGCACTCCTAAACCCTGCGCTCCCTACGCAGCGCACTCCTGAACCCTGCGCTCCTTACGCAGCACACTCCTGAACCCTGCGCTGTGTCCCTATGCAGCGCAAGAAAACTTTATTGGAGACTGCTCAGACTGAACACTATGGTGGATAGCAGATACAACCGGCCCTTTGAGGGCAACCAAACTGCTGATGCGGCCCCCGATGAATTTGAGTTTGACACCCCTGGTTTAGACAATCTACTGTGGTACAAGTCCAGAATGCGAAGTAGGGATGTCGCTTGAGAATAACAGGAAATGTGAGGCGAAGCCACTCCTCCTCGACACATGGGCAAAGAGAGGGTGGATTGGCTAATCCTCAGTTTATTATTTCGCCAGATGTATGTACGAATGGCTTTGTGAATAGAACTAAATAACGCTGGGGGTGGAGGATAGGGGGATGGTTTGAAACATATATAAGAGTTTGGGCAAGATATCAATTTTGATAACGGTTATACGGCCAAACCATGAAATGTGGGGTTTATCATAAGAGGTAAGACAATCACGAATGCTACGTAACAGAGGGGTATAGTTAAGATAGATCATATGGGATTTAAACGCCTAAATATTTTATGGCTTTGTGTTGCCATTTAAATGTAAAGTTGCTTTGAAGTCTATATATATCAGGGTGGGGTAAGGAAATATTCAGGGCCTCAGTCTTATCATAATTAACTTTAAAATTGCTTACCACACCAAACTATTGAAATGCACTAATTATAGAAGGGATAAATATGTGGGGGCTGGTTTTGTATAACAAAAGGTCGTCCGCATAGAGTGAAAGTTTGTAATGACTTTGACCTATCGAGAGACTCCTAGTATTGGAGTCTTGTCGTAGGGCAATGGTGAGGTGCTCCATGAACTACACGTAGAGCAGAGGGGAAAGAGGGCACCCCTGTCGAGTGCCATTGAGGATCCAAATAGGATCTGAGAGGAGGCAATTGGATCGGACTCTGGCAGATGGGTGTCCATAAAGGGCTAATAATAAGGAGGAAGCAATATCTAGCAGGTGGACATTGATGGTCAGACTTTTAGGCCAGGGAAGTATGTTTTTAAAAAAATATATTTAATAGCATATAAATTAACAGACAATAATACACTATAATATTAAAAAAAAATTTTTACAGGCAATTAACCACTGTACGTTCCTCAGAAGTCGCCAACGCACGTTTCGCCGTGGGGCTTCTTCAGGACGAAGACGAGGAATACATGGTTAGCAGTGAAACAGAAATTTATATGTCCAATGGTCCTTCAACGGATACATCCATGAGGCATATAAGGCACAGGTAGAAAAAATCAAAATCAGCAATGAGCTTGAAAAAAAGTTCTCATAAGCCAGGGATCTTGGAATGGCCAATAAAAGTCAACGCAATGGTCCGTAGGTTCGGAAACTAAATGCCACAGAAAGATTGTATAACTCAGGTAGACTATCTTGTATGGTCCTGGGCTTACTGGGACAACAGGTGGCAGCAGGTTGGCAAAGCACATGGAACCCTATTAGGGGGGCCCTTAGTTAGCAGCGCCGCCAGTAGACAACAGTGTTGAGGTCTATATGGGAGCCAACAAGCTGAATATAGAATCGCGTCTGTGTCCCAGGGTGTACACGAGGTCACATGGATGTATCCGTTGAAGGACCATTGGACATATAAATTTCTGTTTCACTGCTAAACATGTATTCCTCGTCTTCGTCCTGAAGAAGCCCCACGGCGAAACGTGCGTTGGCGACTTCTGAGGAACGTACAGTGGTCAATTTCCTGTAAAAAATGTTTGTAATATTATACTGTATTATTGTCTGTTAATTTATATGCTATTAAATATATTTTTTTAAAAACATACTTCCCTGGCCTGAAAGTCTGACCATCAATGTCCACCTGCTAGATATTGCTTCCTCCTTAATATAATTACAGATGTGGCTCATGTGAGTGCTATCCTTATGTCCCCATTCTTCCTTCCCTCTTTTTTTCTCTTTTTTTGATCCTTCTCTTCTTTCCTCCCCCTTTTTCTCTTTTCTTTCCCCCCCCCCTTTTTTCTTATCCTTTCCCTCTCTTCTTTTTCCTTTCTTTTTTTAATCATAAAGGGCTAATATTTTATGAAGCAAATTCGGGCCAAGGCCAATCTGTCGCAATGTATGCTCAAGAAATGTCCAATTAACACGTTGAAAAAATGCATTTTCGGCATCTAACCGGTACAAAAAGTAAATACAGACTAAAAACAATAAGTGAAAAAATTTAGTAAAAAAGGTATTGCATATAAAATGCAATGAATGCAATTTTTTTATTAATTTTATTTAGTTATAGTTGTAGTATGAAAAATCAAAAAATGTCTTAGAAGACAGGAGAGAGGCTTAGGTGGAGGATGGAGATTGTGCCATGATAATAAACCTGTTTGGTAAATCCCAATCGTAAAACTCAATAAAAAAATACAAAAAAGGTCCAAGATTCACAGAGGGAAAAAGGCACAAAGGCCCTATACAATATCTCTGATACCAACAATAATATTGAATACCCAAATATTTAAGAGAAATATTGTGTGAGATAGGGGGTCAAAACCAGTACAATTTAAGGACACAATAAACTGGGAGTCTATTTACAGGATTCACTTGGGTGAATAAATGGTCTCCAACTGAGAAAAAAGGAGACTAATATGGATAGTCTGTGTAGGTTCACGAGATATCATGGAATCCAGTAGAGAGGATGTACACTGTATATGAAAATTAAAAAATAAGTTCCCTGGAATCAATTGAATGCTGAACTCAGGGGTAAATCTGTGTGGTTGAATATTACAAGATTGTGACATATAGCTGGATTCACGTAGGGCGGCGTATTTTTGAGACGGCGTAGCGTATCGTATTTACGCTACGCCGCCGTAAGTCAGAGAGGCAAGTGCTGTATTCACAAAGCACTTGCCTCCTAAGTTACGGCGTCGTAGCGTAAATGGGCCCTCGTAAGCGCGCCTAATTCAAATTGTGAAGAGGTGGGCGTGTTTTATGTAAATAAACCATGACCCGACGTGATTGACGTTTTTAACGTACGGTGCATGCGCCATCCGTGGACATATCCCAGTGTGCATTGCTCCAAAGTACGCCACAAGGACTTATTGGTTTCGACGTGAACGTAAATTACGTCCAGCCCCATTCACGGACGACTTATGCAAACAACGTAAAATTTTGAAAATTTGACGCGGGAACGACGGCCATACTTAACATTGGCTAGGCCAGCTATTTGTTCGACTAACTTTACGCCTGAAAACGCCTTACGTAAACGGCGTATCTTTACTGCGACGGGCAAGCGTACGTTCGTGAATAGGCGTATCTCGCTGATTTACGCATTCTAGACGTAAATCAGCGTTCACGCCCCTAGCGGACGGCGGAACTAGACAGCTAAGATACAACGGCGTAGGTAGTCGTATCTTAGCTACATTTAAGTGTATCTCAATTTGAGAATACACTTAAATGTACGACGGCTTAGATTTAGAGTTATCTACTGATACGCCGGCTTAACTCTTTGTGAATCTAGCTAATAGTCCACAGAAACAAGACAAGATTAAAGGCAAATAGTAGAAATATTTTCAATCCTGATTTAATGAAATGTGTATGAAAGGATAGTAATACTCTCCTCAGCAGTGATATAGGTTATACCCTAAAAAACTGGTGAGTTTACTTCAAAATGGCTCAAATATGCAAATAATACTAGTGTAAATGTAAGACCACCCTGTCAATGTGCTACACTGGTGGGAAAGTTGACTGCCTTTAACTACCAATGGCAGTGAAATTTAAAAAAAACACAGCCACTGACTACCAATGAGGGAATAGCAGTGCCACTAACTACATGGAGGGAAGGGTTTAAATAGCATCGCAACAGAGCACCAGTACAGGAACGGTGAGATGCACTTTTGAGTCCACTACTGATATAATGTGAATCTAGAGTTCCAAAGGCTTCTTCTTCTTCTTCTTTTTGGAGAGCAGCTCCCCTGCAGTACGTTTTAGCCACTACTCCCTTTATAATTCACCAGCTCAGCCTTGGTAAGCTGGTTGGTTTCCATCATCAACATATGCACAGAATTACTGACTGACAGCCCACAAACATCTCCTGGTAAGTATATTGTGGCCTAATTGTTAGTGTCTAAGCCTGAAAGCAGAACATAAGAAACAGGTATTGAGCAAATACTTATTTCACCTTTTAAACAACACTACAAGGTTCCTATTCATTGGTATGCTATATTTAATTTAGAGTAGAATATTGAAGGGTTCAGTTATAACTAGAAAAACATTTGGGTTCCTAAAAAGGTTTTCCTGTTGGTTTTGGGTTGACATTCTAGCAGATTGGAGTGAGAAGCCCATGGGAAAATAATCTTCCATTAGTGACCTATGTTTGCTTGCACTCCCTTCTGCATCTTGACCCAAAGGTCTTCCTACTGTATCATGTTTCTAATAACACAGAGCACTTGTTAGTAACAATGATTTAATACATTGGAATACTTTTGCTCAATATTGTAAGTATTTTTTATGTATGGGCCTGTGAGGACTACATTGATTGATATTGGATAGGTTGCTTTACAATAACATTTAAATTGTGTTAATTGTAAGCAAACTTTCTCAGGACTGCAAATTGGACTGTGAGCCATATCATGCGTCACCACTGTTTAGATTTTCTGGACAACAGAGAAGTTCAGGACATCTGCGAAAACAGATTCCTTTTTGTTAAAACCCGGTGTAAAGCGCAAGGTTAACCTAATGTGTACATTTTTCTGGGCTTCCAGAAGCCAGATATTACAGTTAAACATGGTTACTGAGATCAACCATTTGCATCCCAACCTCACTAAATACTGATGTCTAAAGTAGCAAGCAAGCTCTGTCCCCTCAAATCACTAAAAATGTTTAGGAAAGAGTTGTACTGTCTTTTTGGGAATATCTAAAGGCTAGACATACAGTATATAAGCAGATCTGTCATTGGGAACAAGAAAGGGTAAGAAATTAGCCAATTGCTGCCTGAATTCTTTGTTACTGGGTCATCCACAACTTTTCTTCTTAACATGGCTGACTTCCAACTGTATCACAGTAGAGGAACTTATCTATTTTGTGTGCCAAAAAGACAGTTGCTAGATTACTATGTTGTATAAAATGAAAGTAGGTATCAATACAACATGCTGTTTTGGACAAAGTGGTGAACAGGGGAGGGCCGGCAGCCTTAGGCCTGGGGGGCAAGTTTAGTCAAGTGGCCATTGAACCGCCAAATCAGCTCATCATCTATGGCCCATCTGGGTTTTCAATACAGTCTCACCAGTGCAGCCAACTCCAGTGCCCATCAACGCAGCCTGATCACTGGGGCAGGCAGGTTACATTGGGTGTATAGGGGAGGTCAGCTATGGGTTTCATGTTCTCACCTTAGTGATCTCAGCAGGTCCTTGCATGCCACAACCTCCTGAGGGGGGTAATGCTCCTGGCCCTTGGGTCAAGTTGCAGCCAGCACCCAGACCTTCGTCCCGACACACCCTGCCTCTGCCTGCTTCCAAAAATCTGGTCTCCGGGAGTTGTAGGCTCCTCTTAGCTGCTCTGTTTTCCACCCACTGGGAGCTTGAGCATGGACTACAACTCCGGGAATGCAACAGCTAGCGGTCGGCCGCCGTGGCCATGCCCCCGGCCCAACTTCCTAGACCAGAATAAAAAAAAATGGTAGCGGGCAGTCAGGGCAGTCAGGACGGCCTGGGAGGCAATTGCCACACTGCCCCCTGGTCCAGCCCTCCCCTGGTGGTGAAGGGTTTTAGAACTTCTCACTAGAGATTATAGAGAGAGTATGTTCCAATAGAGACACAGACAGCAATATGGGCCAGATTCAGGTACAATTGCACCCGTGTAACGTAAGCAGTTTACGTTACACCACCGCAAGTTTTCAGTTTTAGTGCCCGATCCACAAAGCACTTACCTGGAAACTTGTGGCGGTGTATCGTAAATACGTCCAGCGCAAGGCGGTCCAAATCGAATGGGCGGGTACAATTTAAATTAGGCGCGCTCCCGCGCCGGACCTACTGCGCATGCTCTGTTTCGTAACTCCCGCCGTGCTTTGCGCGAACTGACGTAATTTTTGCGATCGGCGACGTGCGTAGCATACTTCCGTATTCCCGGACGTGTTACGCAAACGACGTGAAATTCTAAATTTCTACGCGGGAACGACGGCCATACTTTAGACAGCAATACGTTTGCTGACTAAAGTTAAGGCACCCAAAACGACGACTAACTTTGCGACGGGAAACTAGACTAGCGGCGACGTAGCGAACGCGAAAAACCATTGTGGATCGCCGTAACTCCTAATTTGCATACCAGACGCTGGTTTACGACGCGAACTCCCCCCAGCGGCAGCCGCGGTACTGCATCCTAAGATCCGACAGTGTAAAACAATTACACCTGTCGGATCTTAGGGATATCTATGCGTAACTGATTCTATGAATCAGTCGCATAGATACTCTGAGAGACACGACGGAGTATCTGAGATACTCTGTCCTATCTCCTTTGTGAATCTGGGCCTTTATTCCTAATATGTGTTTTATGAAGTTTTGGCATTAGATACACCCACTGTCCACCACAATCTGTTCAATCCTAAAATTTGGCAGTGTACCAGTTTAACACTAACTCCATACCCTGCTACACAAAAACAAGGTAGTTGTAGCAGAAATAAAACATTTGTTGTCCTATACTTTTTTGCTGTGTGCCAAATATTACTGTGTTATCAATACAGGCGGTCCCCGGGTTACAAACAAGATATGTTCTGTAGGTTTGTACTTAAAGCGGATCTCCCACGCCAAAAAACATTTTTTTCTTAATGCCTAGTTAAACGGTTAATGCCCCTAATTTGCTGAACTCATGTTTTCTGTCTCCCGCAGCCGCTCCACTGCCATCCTGCGTTAAATATAAACTTATATTCCTCCTTCCGTTTTGGTTCAATTTTAACTGTGGGCATAAGCCCACAGTCCTGCACTTCCTTCTTCCGATCTCCGCATGCGCACGAGCACAAGCAACGGGGAGCAGCGGCTTTCGAAATAGCGCGAGATTTGAGAACACGGCTGCGCAGTGAACACAGGGAGCTATGGAGAGAAGCTCCCAGAGCGCACTGCATCTAACAGGAAGTGATGCAATGCCCGGAAAACTCCCGCATACATGCAGACCAGAAGGTACAGTAATGTACAGGTACTGTACACATTTAGCTAAAAAAAATTACCGTTTTTAGCATAACAGATAGCGCCAATGTTATTAAGCAAATGATGTAATTAGGGTGATCCGCTTTAAGTTAATACGCCGATTCTCAGAACGTACGTCCGCCCGGCGCATTTTTTTACGTCGTTTGTGTAAGGCTTTTTCCGGCATATAGTTACCCCTGCTCTATGAGGCGTACGCAATGTTAAGTATGGACGTCGGGCCAGCGTCGAATTTTCCTTCGTTTACATCGTTTGCGTAAAACGTTTGCGAATAGGGCTTTGCGTAAATTACGTTCACGTCGTCTAGGCATTGAGCGGGCGTAATTCAATTTGAAAATTCGACGTGATACTGAGCATGCGCGCGCATGCGCCCTTCGAAAAAAACGTCATTTACGTGGGGTCATGCTTAGTTTACATAAAACACGCCCCCCTGTTCCTCATTTGATTTAGGAGTGCTTACGCCGGCACATTTACGCTACGCAGCCGTAACTTTAGACGCAAGTGCTTTGTGAATACAGCACTTGCCTCTCAAAGTTGCGGCGTAGCGTAACTACGATACGCTACGCCCGCTTAATTTTACGCCTATCTACGTGGATCTGGCCCTAGGTGTTTAGCCATATTTTTACAATATTTCATTTTATTTTACGTTTTTTTTTTTTTTTTTTTTTTCATATTTGTACTTTATTTCTCTTTTTCTTTATATGACAGTTTCACAAAAGGTTAACATAACATATATAATGGGTACAGAAGCATATATATGTAGTTTTTCACACTACACTCTTATATAAGGTTGGTAAATAAAACAAGAGGGGTTCTGAACAACTTAAAATGACTAAACCTAAGCAAAGGGAAAAGCACTCTTTCGTCCCCTAACCCCGTTCACATACCACTCCGAACTTCAGTTCCCATTTCTTAGTACCACCATATCATCCCCCGACAACACTCACCCCTCTTTTCCTCTACCCTTCCATATTCCCCCTACTTAACCCCTCCCCACGTTTTTATTTTTTAAGTACTGTAATATTTAACCATACAAACCTTAGAGAACTGCAAAATTTTATATTTACAAAAAAAGCAAAAAGTCTTTCTTGTCTTTTTTTTTTTTTTAAATCAAAAGCAAGTTTATTGGGGAGAAACAAAGGAATAAGAGGAAAAGAAAACCAATCAAATGTACATACAGTCATGAGAAATGTGTAGCAAGATAAGCAATAACTGTACCCAAAACATAGTGAGATAAGCTATACAATCGCAGGTATATAGTGTTCTGGACCTATATAAAAATAATAGCAATGCGCTACACTATGTCGCTCATCTATGATTAAATAGAGAAAACATGAAACTGGACTGCATCCAATTGCAGACTTAGAATAAAATAGACTTTCTTTAAATATAACTTTTTTCTAACATTTTTGGCTATCACTTTTCCTCATATCATGATACTGATGATAAACTAAAGTCATGTTCACATAAGCAAAGACTCCCTAGCATCTCATTAAGTCCGTTATTTCACTTGGGAAATTCTGTTTTCTTTTATTCTACGACAACACAGAATGTAGGATGGAAGTCTACTAGCACCAATCTAGGTATAAAGAAGTCTGAAATCAGCTGCACACAAAGTAAAATATGCTCCTTCACAGTTCTATGAAACCTTGGTAATGGTATAACCCCTGCATTCATCAAAAGGGACTTCTACTAAGTTATGCCCTGTACACACGATCTGATAAAATCCGATGGAATTTTCCGTCGGAATTCCGCTCAAGCTGTCTTGCATACACACTGTCAGACCAAATTCGGACCGTCCAAAACGCAGTGACGTAAAACACTACGATGAGCCGAGAAAAATTAAGTTCAGTGCTTCCGAGCAAATGTTGACTTGATTCTGAGCGTGCGTTTTTTTTTCTCCAAGTTCCACACAGACAGAATTTCCACCGAAAAAAAAAAAAAAACATGCTCTATTTCTAAACTCAGAGGGAAAAAAAGTCCGATGGGGCCCACACACGGTCGGAATATCCGATGAAAAACTTCCGTCTGACTTTTTTCATCGGAAATTACGATTGTGTGTACAAGGCATTAGACTTTGGTTAGTCATCTGCTACCTAACACAGCTTTGAATTGAAAAGGTGAGGGCAATAAAATGTCTACTGCTTTAGTTAACTTAAGTTATTGTTATAAGCTGTATAGTCTCATATATATATATATATATATATATATATATATATATATATATATGTATATATATATATATAGGGGCAGGATTAGGGGGCGGGACATGTTAGGGGTTGGGCGGGGCAACTGGTGGCGAGTACGCCTTGAGGCCTGGCTAGTAGCTCATGACTTGAAATTTTGAGCCCTGTATATATATATATATATATATATATACAGTATATATATATATATATATATATATATATATATATATATATTGTGAGGATGGGACCCTGTGCTGGGTGAGAAATGGCTGCTTTACGCCAAATTTTGGGGAGAAACACGAGTTAATTGGTCAGCTGTGGCTTGGGCTTTTTAAGTCTGACCTGAACAGCATTCAGGGCCCCACCCCACAGACAGGAGGTCTGTGCTAGGAGTCAGGTGACTCCGAAAGCTCTGTGAGAGAAATCACAGAGTGGATGCATCTCTGCAGGAGGCAGAGGTCATTAATATTGGAGCAGCAAGATATAAGCTAGGTGTTTAGCTGCAGCAGGACGTAAGCTAGATGGGTGCTTATGTCTAAGAAACTGGTAGTTCTGAGGAGCAGAACTTGGGGCCTAAGCTAAAGGCCTGAAACAGCCGGATGGCAAATGTGAAAGCCGGGAGGCTGAACTGTTGATATTTTTCGAAGATACAGAAATGGTGGAACACCCCTGCGAGGGCTGCTTTTGTATCTGTGAACTTTGATGTCTTTTAAATAAAAGTGGGCTACCAGGCCCTTAAAAAAACTCAGTCTGGATTGGCATACTCGCTGAAAAAACGCACCTACCATTGGAGTCTGATCCGCCAATCTTACAATATATATATATACACACACAGTATCTCACAAGATTAAGTACACCCCTTACATTTTTGTAAATATTTTATTATATCTGTTCATGTGACAACACTTTTCTACAAAGTAGTGAGTGTACAGCTTGTATAAAAGTGTAAATTTGCTATCCCCTCAAAATAACTCAACACGCAGCCATTAATGTCTAAACCGCTGGCAACAAAAGTGAGTACACCATTGAGTAAAAATGTCCAAATTGGACCCAAAGTGTCAATATTTTGTGGGGCCAACATTGTTTTCCAGCACTGCCTTAACCCTCTTGGGCATAGAGTTCATCAGAACTTCACAGGTTGCCACTGGAGTCCTCTTCCACTCCTACATGATGACATCACAGAGCTGGTGGATGTTAGAGACCTTGCGCTCCTCCACTTTCCATTTGAGGATGCCCCACAGATGCTCAATAGGGTTTAGGTCTGGAGACATGCTTGGCCAGTCCATCATCTTTACCCTCGGTTTCTTTAGCAAGGCAGTGGTCATCTTGGAGGTGTGTTTGGAGTTGTTATCATGTTGATCTACTGCCCTGTGGCCCAGTCTTTGAAGGGAGGGAAACATGCTCTGCTTCAGTATGTTAAAGTACATGTTGGCATTCATGATTCCCTCTGTAGCTCCCCAGTACTGGCAGCACTCATGCAGTCCCAGACCATGACACTCCCACCACCATGCTTGACTGTAGGCAAGACACACTTGTCTTTGTACTCCTTACCTGGCTGCCCCCACACAGCTTGACATGATCTGAACCAAATAAGTTTATCTTGGCCTCATCAGACCACAGGACATGGTTCCAATTCACCTCCTTAGTGTGTTTGTCTTCAGCAAACTGTTTGCCGGCCTACTTGTGCATCATCTTTAGAAGATGCTTCCTTCTGGGTCGACAGCCATGCAGACCATTTTGATGCACTGTGTGAATTATGGTCTGAGCACTGACAGGCTGACACCCCCCCCCCTTCAACCTCTGCAGCAATGCTGACAGCACTCATGCGTCTATTTGCCAAAGATAACCTCTGGATATGACACTGAGCTTGTGCACTTCTTTGATCGACCATGGCTGAATGGAATCCGTCCTGTTGAACCGCTGTATGGTCTTGGCAACCGTGCTGCAGCTCAGTTTTAGGGTTTTGGCAATCTTCTTATAGCCTAGACCATCTTTATGTAGAGCCACAATTTTTTTTTTCAGATCCTCAGAGAGTTCTTTGCCATAAGGTGCCATGTTGAGCTTCCATTGACCAGTATGAGAGAGTGAAAGTGATAACACCAAATTTAAACCACCTGCTTCCCATTTACACCTGAGACCTTGTAACACTAACAAGTCACATGACACCGGGGAGGGAAAATGGCTAATTGGGCCCAATGTGGACATTTTCACTTAGGGTTGTACTCACTTTTGTTGCCAGTGGTCTAGACATTAATGGCTGTGTGATGAGTTATTTTGAGGGGACAGAAAATGTACACTGTTATACAAACTGCACACTCACTACTTTACATTGTAGCAAAGTATCATTTCTTAAGTGTTGTCACATGAAAACATATAATAAAATAAGGCAGGCACACAAGCTCTAGGGCCAGTTTAAATATAAACCAATTACCTAACAGTGTATATTTATGGGTAGAAGATGCAAACTTGCACAACACCATAGGACATAAATGTAAAGAACATGCTAGCTCCAAGCTTATAGTTTCCCTAGGTAGGACTAAATAGGCTACAAAAGAATGAGAACAAATTGCTAAAATAAAACTAGGTTGGGACTTTGAGTGAGGCAATACCTAGTATATACCTCCATCCCCAATAGGTTGAATGAGAAGACTAGTGTAAATAAATAATTAAATGAAAAAAGCATAAGTGTAAATATTATCCACTAAATAAAGTGTGAATAATTTTATAGTGAAACATTCGGTGCTTCCAAAAGACATATATATCATGTGCAAAAATAGATAAATTCAGTCCAAGGGAAAAAACACAGGGAAATGGATAACTTCTGAAAATATTGTCCACATCAGAATATCAACTGCATAGATGTAAGTTGAAGGAAAAAATAAGATGAAAGAAATTCCACCACCGATCAGGTTTTTGAGTAGGATAGAGGAAATCCACCAGGGGAGAGGTAAGTAGTAAACTCTTACCAGATTGCCATTAGATTACAGCGTATAGGTCCACTCAATCCTGGGAAGGAGGGGGGAAGCTGCAACACTCCTCTGCGATCAGCTGGTCCTCGCTTGATAAATGCGGATCCCAATCTCCTCTCCTACTCAACTCATTAAAAAGCTCCAAAACGCCAACAGGGGACCCAGGAGAAAAAAAGAACTCAGATAGTGAAGTACTGTAAGAAATCTGGGCTTTTATTTAAAATTGTGTATCAGTTACACTCCTTAGTACTCCATAGGTACAGACATTTAAAAACATGGGAATCAAACAAACAAACGTGCGCCGGTGCTTCCGGGGTCACGTTCGACGCGGTGACGTCAGTGCGTGGCTCCGCCCTGACTAGTTTCGACCAATACAGTCGTTGTCAAAGGGCACTGGCGTTTTGGAGCTTTTTAATGAGTTGAGTACCCTGAGAGATGATTGGGATACGCATTTATGAAGCGAGGACCAGCTGATCGCAGAGGAGTGTTGCAGCTTCCCCCCCTCCTTCCCAGGATTGAGTGGACCTATACGCTGTAATCTAATGGCAATCTGGTAAGAGTTTACTACTTACCTCTCCCCTGGTGGATTTCCTCTATCCTACTCAAAAACCTGATCGGTGGTGGAATTTCTTTCATCTTATTTTTTCCTTCAACTTACATCTATGCAGTTGATATTCTGATGTGGACAATATTTTCAGAAGTTATCCATTTCCCTGTGTTTTTTCCCTTGGACTGAATTTATCTATTTTTGCACATGATATATATGTCTTTTGGAACCCCCGAATGTTTCACTATAAAATTATTCACACTTTATTTAGTGGATAATATTTACACTTATGCTTTTTTCATTTAATTATTTATTTACACTATTTATTATGTGGTATGATTAGCACAATTTTTCTTTGATGTTTTTGCTTGTATTTACATGTTTACCACGTGTGGTTAAAGATTGCAGCTTTGGTTATTCAGGTTAACAATATTTTTTCATTTATTTTATTTATTTATAATTATTCATACCCCTTAGCGCGATATTCCTTATTGTAATTGAATGAGAAGACTAAATTGTGGGTTAAAGATTGCAGCTTTGGTTATTCAGGTTAACAATATTTTTTCATTTATTTTATTTATTTATAATTATTCATACCCCTTAGCGCGATATTCCTTATTGTAATTGAATGAGAAGACTAAATTGTGGGACTTTTAGATGAAGCACACTGCTAAATTAAATGAACCAACTATGGTAAACATTGTTTATTAATTACAAAGAGGGCATGACATACACATAATATAAAATTGATAAATATAATGATTAAGAGTCTCAACAAATAGAGTCTAGACAATGCAATATAGTACATAATTGTCTCAATATAGCATACATGGTAATGTATAATAATCATAGGTCTCACTAAATAAAGTCTAGACAATACATAGTTGTACATATTAGTCTCACAGTAACATAACATGGTAATAAACCTTGGGTATGTGAACCGGATTTGTAATGGTAGCAAATAAATATAATGGCAATAGTGGTTGGTCCATTAAAATATTTAAAATGCAGATAGTAGGCATATACTGTGACATATCATTATGAAGAATCTCTATGTGTTTCGTGGTGTGTACAACTCATCTGGAGCAGATATACAGTATGAGGGTATCTATAATAGAATGAAGAAATGCCAAAATGATATAGTAGTAGTAAAAAAGATATAAAACATATATAATGCTTAGAAGAAAGAGGGGGAGCAATGAAGGTCCCAAACACTCTCACCTATCAGTAGCATAATAATATGGTTGTAGGATGGTATCAATGGTAGGGGGCGGCTATAGAAGGCATCATCCCCGGGAGCTGAGCGGTTAACACCAAAGGCACGGCAACAGCACCAGCAGTCAATGGTGGATAGAAAGGTAAGGTCATCAGCTGGTATATGTGTAATCAATAGTAATTCATTGTACGATCAAATTCCCAGAAGTATCTGTGGAAATTAATAAGTAAAAAATGGGTTGGTGACACAGCTGATAGACTGGGAGGAACATTCCAGGTAAGTGAATAGAGAGATTGTGCAGGGAGTAGAAAACGTATTAACCATAACATAAAAGGCATAAAAGAACCCCAAAGTGAGGGTGTGAAATTGTGGGAGTAGTGATTTAGAGGTAAACCAAGGGTATGTAGAAGGGAATATTCCACAAGGTGCAAACGTGTCATGGGGATAGAATAACATTAAGTGTTGGACCATTTCCACAGATACTTCTGGGAATTTGATTGTACAATGAATTACTATTAATTACACATATCCCAGCTGATGGCCTTACCTTTCTATTCACCATTGACTGCTGGTGCTGTTGCCATGCCTTTGGTGTTAACCGCCTCAGCTCCCGGGGATGATGCCTTCTATAGTCGCCCCCTACCATTGATACCATCCTACAACCATATTATTATGCTACTGATAGGTGAGAGTTTTTTGGACCTTAATTGCTCCCCCTCTTTCTTCTATGCATTATATATGTTTTATATCTTTTCTACTACTACTATATCATTTTGGCATTTCTTTATTCTATTATAGATACCCTCATACTATATATCTGCTCCTGACGAGTGGTACAAACCACGAAACACGTAGAGCTTCTTCATAATGATATGTCACAGTATATGCCTACTATCTGCATTTTAAATATTTTAATGGACCAACCACTATTGTCATTATATTTATTTGCTACCATTACAAATTCGGTTCACATACCCAAGGTTTATTACCATGTTATGTTATTGTGAGACTAATATGTACAACTATGTATTGTCTAGACTTTATTTAGTGAGACCTATGATTATTATACATTACCATGTATGCTATATTGAGACAATTAGGTACTATCTTGCATTGTCTAGACTCTATTTGTTGAGACGCATAATCATTATATTTATCAATTTTATATTATGTTTATGTCATGCCCTCTTTGTAATTAATAAACAATGTTTACCATAGTTGGTTTATTTAATCTAGCAGTGTGCTTCATCTAAAAGTCCCACAAGTTAGTCTTCTCATTCAGGCTACAAAAGAAGTTGACACTTCAATTATCCAATCATGTGAAAAGCATCTGCATTTTTAGGGTAGTGAACAGGAATTTGATTTTCACATGATTTGGATAATTTGTGAATATTTACACTTTTTTTTGTGAATTTATATCAGTTGTTTACAAAACTTAACATTTTTATCATCTATGCAGCAAGCTGTCGAGCCCAATTTCACGGTACAAATAAAATGCAAAATAAGATGAAAAATACTTGTGCATGGTATAACTAATTAGCAAAATGTAGAACCCCCCCAAAAAATGTATATTATATGGTGACATTTGTTTTATTTTGCTTAGAGTACAGCAGTGATCTTCCATTTTCAAAGAGAAAATACAACATCACTGAACAAATGTTAACTTTCAGGTTTTAACACAAGGCACATCCCCCTTAACATTGTTTTTTGATGTCCAAAGACCTTTCTCTTTCATGGCTTTTGATGTAGCAGCACAGTTTTGTTAATCCATTTACACTACAGAGACACGGCTCTATGGAATTCGAGCTCTTTGATAACAATTAGTCTGACATGGCAGGAAAAAATAGTACTATTATTGCAATTAGGTAAAATTATAAAAGAATTAAAGGACACCTATCATTGAAAGAGCCCACAAGGAAGTGTTTACTAATGAATTTTCACTTGTGTCACATATATTTATATTTTAAAAATGTTGCTGAAAAAAGTTTAACAGGGTGGTAGTAGGCTCCACTAAAGGGCCTCTACAACATTTTTTTGGAAGTTCTTAAAACTGGCCACAGCTGACTCTTCATTTATGAAAATTATCTTTATTTATTTATTTTTACAGGTATTTATATAGCACCATCAATTTACACAGTGCTTTAAATATATATTGTAAATTCACATCAGCTCTACCCTCAAGGAGCCTACAATCTAAGGTCTCAAATTCACATTCATACATACACATACTAGAGAAAATTTATACAAGATCCATTTAACCTACAAGCATGTCTTTGGAGTGTGGAAGGAAACCAGAGTACCCGGCAGAAACCCATGCAGGTACAGTGAGAACATGCAAACTCCAGTCAGGTAGTGTCGTGGTTGGAATTCAAACCAACAACCCTTTTGCTGCTTGGCTGAAGTGCTAACCACTTTATAATCGTCTGACTTTCTTTCTGACCCTCTCCTTTCAATACTGTGTCACTGATCTCAGACAAGAATTTAAACAAGGACTTCTCATTTTTCCTCAGTGTTCCTGATTTATACTGCATTGTCCCACAAGATTAGCATACCAGTCAGACAACTAGCTATTACTAAGGAAGGTAGGCCATGGTATCCACCAAAAAAGAGTGATTAACTAGTTTCGGGCTTGATCTAGTTTAGTGAGTGTAAGGCCCCGTACACACGACCAAACATGTATGCTGAAACTGGTCCGCGGACCAGTTTCAGCATACATGTTTGGTCGTGTGTAGGCGCGAGCGGGCAGATTTCCAGCAAACATTTGCCCGCCGGGCCTTTTCCCAGCAGACAAATATTCCTGGACGTGTTTTAAAACCGTCCGCTGGAATCCTGCCCGCTCGGACATGTACGGTCGTCAGTACAGACCTACCGTACATGTCCGAGCGCCCGCCGTCCCTCGCATGCGTCGAATGAGTTCGACGCATGCGTGGAAGCATTTAAATGGCAGGCCCGCCCACGTCGCCGTGTCATCGCCGCGTCATCGTCGCGGCGACGACGCGGCCACGCCCCGCGTATTGTTTACGCGCGGACTTCTGTACGATGGTTAGTACAGCCATCGTACAGAAGCCCTCGGGCAGACATGTACGGTGAAAACGGTCCGACGGACCGGTTTCATCGTACATGTTTGCTCGTTAGTACCCCGCCTTAGTGTCAGTGTACAGTAGACATTAGTGTTAGTTTAGGTGGCAGTGAGTCAGTTAAGCTGGCCATACATTATACAATTTTCTTATTCAATTTCCTTTAGATTTACCTTCAACTGCAAGGGGCTGCCTGATTGCATTCAAATTAAGTGTTTAGGTTTGACCTCATATTATATGGTTTTGGTAAATCTAATGGAAAATTGTACAAGAAAATTGAATAATGTATGGCCAGCTATAGTGGCAGTGTACATATCAGTTAGTGTCAGTTTAGATGTAATTTAATGTCAGTTTAGTTAGTGTTAGTTATTGTCAGTGTGTCATTTAGTGGCAGTGATAGGCTGGCCATACTTGGGTGGAATTTCAAAAGAATTTTATTTTCGAATATCTTAGCTAAGAATTTTTGTTTGAATTTCTCACCATTAGTGGGTTGCAGCAATGACCAATTTTTGTGCGGCTATTGAATTTGTGTGATTGGGCATGTTGAAAATTTTTTGAAAAACTAACGATTTTCTAATCAATGATGGCAGAATCGTGGGAGAAATACAGTATAACTGAAAAAGAAATGTGTATTAGTGCAAGAAAAGAAAATTCCCAGAAAGATAAGAAGATTCCCACCCATGAAAATTATGTTCAGTAGCAACAAGAGGTGAAATTAAAGACTTGGTTGGTCAAATAGAACATTTGATTAGTCTTCTGCCAAGCTCTGTCTTCATTGATCTGCGCCTGTCAAAGCAATCTTTGGACTAATTTTTTTATAGATCTAATTATTTGCAATTATTTTTATTATCGGCTATTTTTTGTTACACAGATCTGAGGTTTGCCCAGTGGTGACACCTTAAACTGATACAAAACTATTTGAGTAGAAAATAGGATCATGATAAAGTAGGCAATACAAAAGGATTAGTTAAGATAAGCCTTTTTTTTTTCATTCAAGTTTAAGTTTATTTTCAGAATAGAGTCATTACATTTGAAAAAACATAACAAAAAATCATTACATTGCATTACATAACTTCTTATATCGTAGTAAGCTAAGCCTTGAAGTTACATAAATGCACAGAGGCCAAGCCGGTAAGTTACAGTGGCAGACTTAAAAGTCTGCTCTTCAATTTTTCTTCTTCGTCCCTCTAACAAACCCACTACACAGGCCATTGCATCCCTGACAACTTTTTGAGATGGGAATGAGGGACGCTTTTTAGCAAAAGTATACAGGCATAGAACCCCCTGCCACACCCTCTTAAAGGAGAATTATACAAAAAAAATAGTTAAACTCACAAGTGTTTTTTTACCACTACTATTCCCTTATTTTTGCTTTTGAAATTCTCAAATGTAGCCATTTAGAAATTGGATGAAAGGTTTAGCACTGGCAAATACTTTTTGAAAGATAAAAAGTGCATTTTATAAACAACTATAAAGATCAGACTAAAATAAGGGACAGGCCCTCGAAATCAGGGACAGTTGGGAGCTATGCAATTGGCACCTGTTTGAACTACCCATGTCTTTCAGATCTACCTATCATCCTGGATAGCGAAATCCGGTGGAGATCAGCCTGCTTAATGCTGTGAATAAGATTTTTGAGGAAGTCTGTCCTGCAGGTGAATGGGCAGCTTTAGTATCAAACACATAAAGGACAGAAGAAAATAAAATGACATGAAACCTGAGCTGTATCCCCTAGAGGCAACAAAGAAAATGTGTGAAGGATTTTCTGCACAGGTGTAGGAAACAGCATCTAGAAAGGAAGGCTTATGTGTTACATGAGATTATCTATTAACATGCACTGGCTACTCTCAGTTTTTTTTTTTTCAGATTGTGTTTAATGCAGTATGGATAAGCTAGTCTTTATATTAAATGGATTCATACCCCGACACTGTAATTTTAGATTCTGCCAAGAGTATGAATAACACTGGTAATAAGAAAAAATGTCTACACAATGAACACAACTAAAGCTATTACACTAGTGAGATCAATTTTCTTTTTGTCCTTCGCAGAGTTTTTTTCAGTTCTTAAGCAATGTAATTGGATTATTATGCATGATTCTAGTTCTATCAATTTCAGAGGGCTTAAGATAGTGTTTTATGTATTTAATGGAGATCAGGTTAAATTGCTGCTTATTTTTAACATCACAGGATAGAGAAATAGCATATGCTATGTGTTTTCTATTTTTTTATTCAAAGGCATGAGAATAGATGGCTTATAAGTCATTTGCTCCATTCTTGCTGAAATGAATATAATAAAGTTACAATTTTTTTTAGTTTCCTGCATTTTACTTAACGTTTTTTTCTAGTCAATAAGATGATTGGAAATGTTCTTGTTTTTGGTTCTACAAGATATTCATTGTAAAGTAAGATACAACAATAAAGCCATTGAACTTACAGTTTAAAACAATCTAAATAAATTCCAGGTACATCAAAACAAAAGGTCTGCAAAGTTTTATGCCCCGTACAGACGCGGTTTTCCCGTCGAAAAAAAAAACGTTTTTTTTTCCGACGGAATTGCGCTCAAGCCTGCCTTGTATACACACAGTCACACAAATGTTCAGTGAACTTTTGACTGTCAAGATTGCGGTGATGTAAAAGACTACGACGAGTCGACAAAATTAATTTCTATGCTTCTGAGCATGCATCGATTTGTTACCGAATTTTGCGCATTGGGATTTGTACACACGATCGGAAATTCTGAGATCCTGCTCTCTATCTTTTTCCATGGAGCACATGATCAGGATTCCTGACCAAAAGCTCTCATCAGACTTTTTTCAACAGGAAAACCGATCGTGTGTACGGGGCATGACAGTTTGTTTTCTCTAGAAAGTAGATTCTCTCTGCTGAGGTCCTATACACCATCTGCTAATTCAGAGCTAGAGCTTCCCAATCAGCAGGGAGCATCAGCTTTGTTGATTGCAGAATCATAGGTCTTTTGTTCTGATGCACCTAGAATTTAGTTAGTTCAGTTGAACTTTAAAGGGTCAGTTTAAAGTTCAGTTCAGTTGAACCCATCTATATAAAGGGTCTAGATCAAGGCTGAACTTTGTTAACCCCTTTCCATCCCGATGGCCGCCGGGAACTCGCGATTGCCCCGTTAACACACAGATCCACTTCCTGTTAGGTGAGAGGAGACTGAGGGTGTGTTCCCAGTACAGAGGAACACCGATCAGTCTTCTTCCCTTGTGAGTCCCCTCCCCCTACAGTTAGAATCACTCCCTAGGACACACATTTAACCAGTTGATCGCCCCCTAGTGTTAACCTTTTTTTTTTTATAGCACTGATCTCTGTATAAATGTGAATTGTACCAAAAATTTGTCCAATATGTCCATCGCAATGTCATAGTCATGATAAAAATCGCAGATCGCCGCCATTACTAGTTAAAAAAATAAATAAAAAAAATGCCTTAAATTTATCCCCTATTTTGTAGACAATATATTTTGCGCGAACCAATCAATATATGCTTATTGCATTTTTTTACCAAAAATATGTAAAAGAATACATATCGACCTAAACTGAGGGAAAAAAAATCGGATATTTATTATAGCAAAATGTAAAAAATATTGTGTTTCTTTCAAACTTGTCACTCTTCTTTTGTTTATAGCGCAAAAAATAAGAACCACAGAGGTGATCAAATACAACCAAAATAAGGCTCTATATAGGGGGAAAAACATAAAAAATGTATTTGGGTAGTGTTGCATGACCGTGCAATTGTCATTCAAAGTGTGACAGCGCTGAAAATAAAAAAATGGCCTGGGCAGGAAGGGGGTGAAAATGCCCTGTATTGAAGTGATTAATACTGTATGCTCCAATATACAGGTCAATATTATCATAGAATCAAATTAATTACATTAAGAAATGAACAAAAGTGGTGGCACCACCGGCATAAAAAAATAGGAGTTTATTGAAATTTCATAAAAATCAGGAACATGATAAGCACACACTACTCCTGAGGCTTCAGCAGGCACATTTCACACACCTGTGCTTAGTCATTGCTGAGCAGTGTAATCTTTGTGCTATTTTTAATTGATAATATTCACATAGTGAAATAATTCCCAGTATTAACCATTATGACTTCCTTATAAAATAAATATGGCAATATAATGAGATGTAGTCTCCTGCCCCCTTGGAACTCACTTATATGACCTCTCTACACATTTATTTACAAATTAAACATAGAAACAACTTTAAAAAATGTATATGATTTTATATTGATATGATTGTAACCTATCATGTTTGCATGGAAAAGGTTTAAATTCCAGTTTGAAAAAAGGTCACTAATAAACGTGTACAAAATATTGAGTTACATTAAAGTTAATGACTCATATTTTACTTAATTCTTAGATAAACATGCAAAAGAAAATAGCTCGATGCCAATTGTTTTATTGTGTATTATTACTTTATAAACCTTGTTTTTTTGTGTATGTTTTGCCATTATACATACAGTTTTGCTCAGAAGTTTACATACCCTGGCAGAATTTATTTATTTTTGGCCATTTTTCAGAGACTATGAATGATAACACAAAAAATATTTCTTTCACTCATGGTTAGTGTTTGGCTGAAGCCATTTATTATTAATCAACTGTGTTTACTCTTTTTAAATCATAATAACAACAGAAAGTACCCAAATGACCCTGATCAAAAGTTTACATACCCTGATGATTTGGGCCTGATAACATGCACACAAGTTGACACAAAGGGGTTTGAATGGCTATTAAAGGTAGCCATCCTCACCTGTGATCTGTTTGCTTGTAATTAGTGTGTGTGTAAAAAAAGGTCAATGAGTTTCTGGACTCCTGACAGACCCTTGCATCTTTCATTCAGTGCTGCACTGACATTTATGGATTCTGAGTAATGGGGAAAGAAAAGGAATTGTCAAAAGGATCTGCATGAAAAGGTAGTTGAACTGTATAAAACAGGAAATGGATCTAAAAATATATCCAAAGAATTGAGGATGCCAATCATCAGAAGTGTTCAAACTCTAATCAAGAAGTGGAAAATGAATGGTTCTGTTCAAACCAAACCACGGTCAGGTAGACCAACTAAAATTTCAGCCACAACTACCAGGAAAATTGTCAGGATGCAAAGAAAACCCCACAAATAACTTCAGATGAAATATAGGACTCTCTGAAAACATGTGGTGTGGCTGTTTCAAGATGCACAATAGGGAGGCACTTGAAGAAAGATGGGCTGCATGGTTGAGTCGCCAGAAGAAACCCATTACTTTGTAAATGCCACAAAGAATCCCACTTACAATACACCAAACAGCACAGAGACAAGCCTCAAACCTTCTGGCACAACGTAATTTGGAGTGATAAGACCAAAATTTCTTTTTTGGCCACAACCATAAACGCTACATTTGGAGAAAAGTCAACAAGGCCTATGATGAAAGGTACGGAGGATGTGTGAGCTACAAAGGCACAGGAAATTTGTGGCAAATTGATGGCAAGATGAATACAGTATATTATCAAAAAATACAGGAGGAACATTTGCATTCATCAGCCAGGAAGCTGCACATGGGACGTACTTGGACATTCCAACATGACAATGATCCAAAAGACAAGGCCAAGTCGACCTGTCATTGGCTACAACAGAATAAAGTGAGAAAATAAAGAGCCTTGTCCACAAATACCACAAAAGACTTCAAGCTGTCATTGATGTTAAGAGGGGCAATAGACTGTATTAAGAACTGGGGTAAGTAAACTTTTGATCAGGGTAATTTGGGTAGTTTCTGTTGTCATTGTGGTTTAAAAAGAGTAAACACAGTTGGCTGATAATAAATAGCTTCAACCAAACACTAACAATGAGTGGAAGAAAAGTATTTGTGTTATCATTTATATTATTTGAAAAGTTAAAAATTGCCAATAAATCATAAATTCTGCCAGGGATTGTAAACTTATGAGCACAGCTGTATTTTTTCATTACACTCCTGCTTTACATAATTACACAGTGGTTGTGCTTTACTGTGTTCTTTCTCAGTTCAAGGCTATTAGTCAGATGACATAATGAACACAATCCATTCTTATGCGATCTATCTTGTATCTCATTGGATAATAATTACAGTCAAATACTGTCAAACACCTACAAATGTGTATACTGTACTTAATACAGTAGCAAGAGTATGGAAGAGTATGAATGCAAAAATTTAAAAGTCAAACACCAACCCAAAATATGTGCCTACTGAAAATACACTATACTTTAAAGCATTTTACATGAGCTTTACAATTACAAATAGGGAAGGCCAGTAATAAGTGAACAGCCATATATTAGCTACATGGAGTAGCAGCATAGTGTATATTATATACGGTAACTGTTACCTCCATCCCTAGCTAACCCCACAGTTCCAAAGGCAAGTGTTGGAACACTTCAATGTAAAACGTGAATATAGATATTAAAGTGTTTGGGCCAGATCCACATAGCGAGTACGCCGGCGTATCTTTAGTTTGAATCTTCAAACCAAGATACGACGGCTTCTGGGTTCGATCCGACAGGCGTACGGCTTCGTACGCCTTCGGATCGTAGGTGCAATACTTTGGCGCCCGCTGGGTGGAGTTTGCGTCATTTTCTGCGTCGGGTATGCTATTTTGCGGCATATAGATAGACTTGCCATGCTAAAGTATGGCCGTTGTTCCTGCATCGAAATTTGAATTTTTTTTTTGCGTAAGTCGTCCGTGAATAGGGATGGACGTAAGTCACGTCTCAGTTCCAAAAATGATGTTGTTGCGAGAAATTTCGAAACGGAGCATGCGCAATTCAATCGGCGCGGGGACGCGCTTCATTTAAATGAAACATGCCCCCTACCCGCCGATTTGAATTCTGCCACCAGAAATACACTACGCCGCCGTAACTTACGGCGCGATATCTTCCTGGATTTGACTTAAAGCCAGGTAAGATACGGCGGCGTAGCATATCTCTGATACGCTGCGCCTATGCAATTCTATGTGGATCTGGCCCTTTGTTTTTAAATCTGTGTCATATCTTTTAAGCCACTGTTAAATACAAATCAATTTTCTTCTTATATTTATAACATATTTCACAATATAGAATAAGTTCTTATGAGAATTATTGTATTTGTATATGCAACTGTCTGCCTACCTACCTACCTACCTGCTCTCTAATTAGGGGAGCCCTAAGACCAGAATCATAAGGAATCCTGAGGAAGGATACAATTGTATCCAACATACATTGAGCTGGTAGGTCAGGACTATATGGATTTGGTAGAAATTGTGGTTGACCTTGAAATCCAGCCCACCTTTTAGAAGAAAAATAATAAATGTAAATATATATGCGAAGAATTCGCATTTATTATTTTTTTTACCATAGGAGCCTGCAAAGCATTGTAAGGCTCGGCTCCTGCAGGCTTTTCCTTCAGTTCTCTGTCTGCACCAAGGTATGGATTTCAGTTCAATAGATGGAAGAAGTGTCAATGTACTAAAGCCTAGTACACATGGGCCAAATGTTGGGCAGCATTGGCCAGTTCAATAGAAACTGTCCGACATTCCGCCCGTGCATACTGTAGCTGGTCGGACAGAAGCTGGCCATTCAGCTGACTTCTGACGAAGGGGCATGACCGAAAAATGTTTGCCGATCTGTTCTCGATCAGGGCTCTCAGGCAATGGCTGAGAGTGCTGACCATAATGTTCTGGCGAGGGGGCTGTCCCCCCTGTCAGAACACAATAGCACAGCAGGGGAGATCGACGTACTAACATTGGATCATTAGTACAACAGCTCCTCCTGAGCTGTCAGTTCTCTTTCTCTTTTCATTCAGCACGCTGGGTTAAATGTAAAAAATCTAGTAGTGTGTACCAGGCTTTAGAGTGCAGTAATCTCATCTGGTGGGGGAGTCGTTGGCAGTTTGGGGATGGGGGTCTTATTTGCACCATGTTACATATTATATCCTAAATACGAATGTAACATGGTATAAATGGTGGAGTTAGCCATTAAGGAAAAGGTTTCATAGATGAGTAATGAAACAAGTATTTTAATTAATATCAGTAGGATAAAAAAAAAATCTACTTGTGAAGACGTGGTTTCTTGTTATAACAGACTGAGCGTTAACTGTTATTGATGGATAGGAGTCGAAAAACACAGTGAGAATGCTGAAAGGACTGCTATCAGTTGTATACGACCTGGAGACAGGAGATGCTAAAAGCAACAGCTGGTCAGGTCAGAAAAAAGGAACCTTAAATAAGGTGACAAATGCTTTTAAGTAATTTTGCTGACTTAAGACTGTGGGAACAGAATGAAGGGAAAGGAGGAGGATAATTCTATAGGAAGAGAGAGTGACTGATATTTAAATACAAGCATGCCTATGAAGTTGCTGTCTACAAGCTGAGTCTAAAAAATTTTTTTTCATGCATCCTCTTTGTAAACTGATAGACTAGGCACATCATTTTCTGTTTTCAGTGACTTCATTTTGATAATGTTTAAATGACTTAGGCCTGGATAATTCAAACCACATCATGCCTCTTAGACTGCAGTAAAACATATCCCAAAAGTGAATAAATGGTCAGGAAAAGAACAGGGCAGAAAAACTCTGAGGTTTCATTTCAATACAGCCACTCTTGTGGTAAGGCCTGCAGTCTTTTCTCCTCTGACATGCCTACAATTTGGTGTTACTTAATACGTCTCCAGTGTATAAAGCAGCACTGAGCACAAAGAACACGTCATTTCCTGTAAAATGGTCTTAGAAAAAACATGACTTAAAAAAAATCTGTCACTTTCCACATCTGCGTCTGCCAAATAGCTCTTAAAAAAACACTCTTTAACGTTATGGCCACTTTCCACACTAACAGCTGGTTAGTCACAGGTGCTGGCATACAAAACAGTCAGACTCTCATTTCTGGGATGTGGCATTAGCAGAGTTAGGATATGTTTTATATGTTGTATTCTGAGAGTTTGGAATTTGCCCCAGTGGAAAATGTTGTGTATGGCAAAGGCGCAACATGAGGCTAACACCAAACAGGGCATTAAAGCATTTTATTTGCAAATGGCGATAAAAAAACAAATTGCCTAAGCATCTCTCCCTGGTGCTGTCTGTCTGTAAAAGTGATGTTAACACGTACGTGATGTGGAAAATGTGCAGTGTATTGTGAGGGGCGTCAGGCAAAGTGTGCATGACTTCACACTTGCAAACTGCATTTTAGTGTGTAACTTGATGGAAAGCAGGATGATAGAATTACACTCTGCAAGGATATAGGAGGCCTCTCACAGCAAGGGGTAACTTTCATTTCAACAGTATGGAGTAAAGTGAGCCCATCAGTAAATCAGCTGAAATATGTGATCTTGTAAATTAGAATTTAAAGGGTATGTGAGCCTTGACAGTGATTTTTTTCTATTTGCTCCATTTTGATCTTATAAATATACAACTAAACACGTTTTGTTATAGTTGTTCAATAAGTGCAAAAAAAAAAAAACCTTGTGTTACGGAGGTGAGGAGAGCGTAAACTGTTCTGTCTAAACACAACTCCTGTCCTAGGTGGACAATACTGCTTCTCTATTGATGAAGTACACAGAGTTCACAAGAAGTATGTTACTGGCAGGAGACCAGAAAAAAATAAAGGCCTAAGAAAACGATTGCATCCACCACATTTCAGAATGTTACAGAGGTGAAGAGAGCGTAAACTGTTCTGTCTAAACACAAGTTCTGTCCTAGGTGGACAATACTGCTTCTCCATTGATTGACCCCATGTCAAGTACAGAGAGTTCACAAGAAGTATGTTACTGGCAGGAGACCTGGAAAAAATAAAGGCCTAAGAAAACTATTGCATCCACCACATTTAAGAACTAGTTGGGTGCAATATATTACATATTCTCCGGTTGAGATACCTTTTAAGCATACTGTATCCTGTTATGGTAAATCTTACTCATGATGTTTGGACTGGTCACAGCAATTGCAAACAGCACATAATGGCCAGCATAAACATCATTATCATGCACCCACATGTAACTTAAGCTTTTCTGTTGGAACTTTGGCAAGTCTGTAATCTCCTCAGAAAAACAATGCTGAGGGAAGAAATTCTTCCAATCATCATTTGAATAACCAGCCCTTGCTACTTTAGTTTACAGCAGAAAGTCATGGAGACTTGTATCACAACTTACAGGAAAAAACCTGTTCACATATCATTGGTCATATACAGATTGCTCAAAATACTTATTTGAAATACATTGTGCTTAGGTGGGATATGAATTATCAGAATTATGTTGCAGTCAGAATATGGATAAGATAAATTTACTAAAAAAAATAAAAAATAAATTACAAACGTTACTGACTTGGCTGGCAGGGTAAGAGGTTTCAGAAGTTCCTTGTAAAACCAACATGGTTCGATAATTAGATAATTTATACACAGTTAGGATGTTATGTTAATAATTGTACCCATGTCAAAGAATACACAGTGGTAAAAAAAATAATTTTAAAAAGGAAAAGAAAAACATACATTTAATTGACAAATGTTAGCATTTAATGTGGATCACCCCCGTTTTTGCCACAATCACAATTTTACTTTGCGTAAGTTGGATGTCCCTGGGGGGATTGGGGCTCCCCTGTGGTTTTAAGCCTAGTACACATAAGCCAAATGTCGGGCAACATCGCCTGGTTCAATAGAAACCCGTCCAACAATCTCCCCATGTGTACTGGAGTCCGTCTGACAGAAGCCGCCTGTTCGGCTGGCTTCTGTCAAAGGGGCATGATCAAAAAAAGTCTGTCGATCAGCTCCTGATTAGTGCTTTTAGCCAATGGCTGAAAGCGATGACTGGAATGCTCTGGAGTGGGGGCTGTCCCCCTGTCAGAACACAATAGCACAGCAGGGGAGATCGCTGTACTAACATTGGATTGTTAGTAAAGCGGCTTTGACCTAATCTAGCAGTTTTTTTGTTCAACTTGCTGAGTTTAAATGAAAAAAGACTAATGCCAAGTACACATGATCGGTTCATCTAATGAAAACTGACCGATGGATTTTTTCATCAGATATCCGATGAAGCTGACTTTCGTCAGTCTTGCCTACACACCATCAGTTAAAAATCCGTTTGTGTCAGAACGTGGTGACGTACACCACGTACGACGGCACTATAAAGGGGAAGGTCAAATCCAATGGCGCCACCCTTTGGGCTGCTTTTGCTGATTTAGTGTTACCGCGTGTTAGTAAAAGTTTGGTGAGAGCCAATTCACGCTTTTCAGTCTCCATGCTTTTCAGATCGTTTTCTGGTTTTCAGTTGGTGCTTGTGGGTTCGTATCTGTCTTTCAGTGCGTGTAGTCAGGTCGTATCTGTTTTGCAGTGTGTTCCTGTCCGCTCGTTTTCTGTTTTTCAGGTCGTTCTTTATAGGCCTTGCTGTTCCTCGGTGCGTTCTGTTTAAAGTTCGTTCTGATCAGCCGACCGGTTTGAAGCCATGTTGGAAGTACGTTGTCATTCTCGAGTTCGTGCTGCGTATGGGCTTGCTTCTGCAGTTCGTACTGTAACCCGAACTGAGGCCGTGAACAGGACGAGGAGGAGTTCATGGGCCAAGAATTGGTTGCTCCAGCGGGACCAATTCTCTCATATGCCTCTGCTGCGGGAAATCCAGAAGAATAACCCTGATGACTTCAAGAATTTTCACCGTCTGTTGGATTTGTTGCCCCCCTATATCACGAGGCAGGACACTGTGATGTGCCAAGCCATCACTGCCGAGCAGAGGCTCATTGCCACGTTGAGGTACCTGGCCGACTGGGAGAAACTTGCAGGACTTTAAGTTCTCGACAGGCATCTCCCCCCAGGCGCTTAGGATCATCATCCCCGAGACGTGTTCTGCCATCATCCAAGTAATGCAGAAGGACTAAATTAAGTTAAGTTTTCTCCTTTAACATCACATTCTATGTCTTTAATGTATGCTAATGTATTGTATTTCTTTAATCCTTCCCTAATTACCATGATTGTAATATGCTGTGAATGTCCCCTTTGTCCCCATGCATGCTGTAAGCTTTTAATGCTCCTTTTTTGGCCTACATGCATATTTCCCTTCACTAACCTCTCCAGCATGCTATTCTTGGCCCAAACACACCTAGCCTAGTCTGTGTTAAAAATGTATTTTGTCTGCTCCATTGTAGTTCTCCTCCCCCCCCTAAAATGTGTCCCAATGTATTGTTTCTCATTAAATTTAGGCAGAGTGCTAGAGTCTTTTTTTTTGGAGGGCCCAAACTCAGTTAGAATCCCCCCCCTTAAAATTTTCAATGGGCCATCAGAGGGGTGATGAATCTGATAAGTGGGCCTTTTTTATTTTTGGCTTTAAATACTCATTCAAATAAATGTTATACTGATGTTGAAAAAGAATGTCTTTTTGTAATCTGATTGCAATGTTTATGTGCAAAAGTACACATATTTTTTTTGTTTGACTCCACAGTTCTCTTCCACGCCACAGGAATGGCAGACTGTGGCATCCCATTTTGCCCATCGGTGGGACTTTCCTAACTGCGGAGGGGCACTTGATGGGAAACACGTCCGCATAGTGCCCCCACCCCGTTTGGGGTCATACTATTATAACTACAAAGGTTTTAATAGTATTGTGTTAATGGCGGTGGTGTCGGCACAGTACGAATTCATGTATGTGGACGTGGGGAAGAATGGGCGGATGTCTGATGGCAGAGTATTCGCACAAACAGAGTTTGCCCGACATCTCCAGACTAGTGGCCTGGCACTGACACTGGATGAGGAAAACGTAGAGGGACTTCCATTTGTCTTTGTTGCGGATGAAGCTTTCGGGCTGGGACCACACCTGATGGGGCCCTTCCCCCAGAGGACCCTTACCCCGGAGAGGAGGGTTTTTAATTACCGGCTGGCCAGAGCCCGGAGGGTTGTAGAGAATGCCTTTGGGATAATGGCCAGCCGGTTCTGCCTGTTCCTGACAGCCATCCACATGGCGGAATATAAACTTAACAACAGTGGCCCAGATTCAAGAAGCAATTGCGCCCGTGTAACCATAAGTTACACGGCGCAATTGCTTACTTGCTCCGGTGTAACGAGTGCTCCTGATTCAGGAACCTCGTTACACCGACTGCAGCCTAAAATCTGCGCGGCATAAGGCTCTTATGCCTCGCAAATTATAGGCTGCATTTTTGCGTGTGCCGCTAGGGGGCGCTCCCATTGTGATCAGCGTGTAGTATGCAAATTGCATACTACCACTGATTCACAAACTTGCGCGGGCCCTGCGCAAGCCAGGTACGGAGTTTCCGTACGGCAACTTTAGCGCAAGGCTGCCCCTTCTAATAGTAGGGGCAGCCAATGCTAAAGTGTAGCCACCACTCCCGCGACGTGAAATTTGAATTCGTGAAATTCGTTGTTTGCGTAAGTGATTCGTGAATGGCGCTGGACGCCATTCACGTTCACTTTGAAGCAAATGACGTCCTTGTGACGTCATTTGCCGCAATGCACGTCGGGAAAGTTTCCCGACGGAGCATGCGCTGTACGCTCGGCGCGGGAGCGCGCCTAATTTAAATGATTCCCGCCCTCGGCTGGATCATTTACATTGCGCGCGCTTACGCCGGGTAATTTTGCCGGCGCGCCCTCGCAATTTACGGAGCTACTGCTCCGTGAATCGAGGGCAGCGCAAAATATTTGCGGGGGCGCAGGGCAAAATCGTTGCCCTGCTCCCCCGCAAATATCGCGCAAATGTACCTGAATCTGGGCCATTGTTTTCTGCTGCTGCATACTGCACAATTTTCTGTGCAGACATTCTGTTTCTTATTTAACCAATCTTGGGCCTGAGGCCGGACTATCACAAACCTTGACTGGCCTGGACACTGGCCGTACTGGCTTCGCCCCCCAAAGTGCCCATGATGTACGTGAGAAATTCGTGAAATTCTTCACGGGTAGGGGGGGCCATCGATATGTTAGACCATCTTTAATTTTTAACCACAAAAAAATAAACACAAAATTTGTTCTTTGAAAAACCTGTTTTGTCAGTATTGCTTGTGTTTCTTTTATCTGTCTCTCTGGTTCTCCTAGTGCACTTGTAGTGCCAAATGGATTTCTCTGTTTTAGTAAATAAATTGTCACAGTAATCACTCACTTTTAAATGTGCAAACTTGTATTGAGCATAGAAAGAAGAAGCCACACATTGTTGTATTTTTGTTTTGTTTTACTCTGTGCACAACTTGTGCGTTTTCCAAATTTTGAGGTAGAAAAATAAAACCTTATTTTTTTTTTATTTTGTTTGCCTAACCAGGCATGGTTTAAACAAGCAAATATCTACAAACAATGGAACTTACAAAGTTCAACCTTAGAAACACATGAGATGGGGTGATGTCACCCCTGAACAAGCCAAAATTTGAAGATGCTCACAGTTTGTGGGGCAAAATGGTGATTTTTATCCTGATCCCATGCCAAATGTCAACATGTGCTATCTGCCATCATGGGGGATCAATGGACGTGTTTTGGGGGTGCAAACACTTCCTCTCACCTACTTGAGTAGCGAGGAAGGGGTTGCACCCACAAAGCACAGACATAGATATCCTGTGATGGCAGATAGCACATGTTGACACACTGTGTGCATCTTCAAATTTTGGCTTGTGGATTATCCAATGCAAATGTGGGCGAATAACAAAACATCTAAAAATGGTGGGGTGGGTCAGTCTACTATTGGCCCCAACATGTCAATGATGTTTTAAAATTTTTGATCAATGACATTCATCCTATTCCTCATAATGTCCATCTCACTACTACATTCCATTATTTCTTGTATCACGATTTTTGCACTAGCACTTGAGAAAGGAGTAGTAGTAGTTGCTGTGTCACCACCATGTTCTACCCCTAAAAAAAAAAAAAAAAGGGGTATTAGATATATGCAGGCCTACATCTCTTCACCTGAGGCTGTGGTGACAGACACTGACCTGTTGTGGTGATAATCTCCACCTCTCCTTCTTCTACCTCTCCTTCTTCCACCTCTCCATCTTCCACATCTCCTTCTTCCACATCTCCTTCCACATCTCCTTCTTCCACATCTCCTTCTTCCACATCTCCTTCCACATCTCCTTCTTCCACATCTCCTTCTTCCACCTCTCCTTCTTCCACATCTACTTCCTCCACATGCTGAGGTTGGTGTGGTTTAGGATGTTTGTGCTTCCTAGCCTCCTCCGAATGATGTCCTCCCAGTCTTCTATCCCCTAAGAAAATGAAACAAAAGGTATACTCAGCACACAGATATTGGAGGGTAGAAATAGAAAACATTGCTTGGAAGTGGGGTACAATTGTCTGTTTTGGATCAGTCCTAAAATCAACACAAGTTTTTTGGGGTTTTCACAAAGCTGGAATACTGACGCTTTTTGTCAAAGTGACACACATGGAGGCACCCCAAAGTATCCTTTGTGTGAGACCCTAAAATGGTTGTTTTGTTGGGCCACACAGGTGCTCCTGAGTACAGATGTGTAACCAGCTGCTTAGTATCCTCTCCTTTACACGGAATGAATCAGGTTTGCATTTCACATTCTAGTAAGTTCAAACAAACACATCATCTTGCCAACAATGTTTATAAACATTGTTTTAGGCCAAATAGGCATGACCACGTGTGGTTTACCTGGCTTGTGGAAAACATCGTATTTTTGATGAACAATGTTTACTACGAACGTTAAAATAATAAACTTTGGCCACTAACCTGAAAGTTGCCATTTTCAAAAGTATAACCATGCCAACCAAGCACATGGAGAAAAACATGCAATAATCTAATAAACAAATTTGCAATAAACACATGAAAAATACGTACTTTTGTCAAGAATTTTCTTGATCTTCCTATACTGCTCCAGCTCCCTCAATTTAAGGCCAGACCACCTTTTACGGAGCTGCTCCTTGGATCTTCTGACCTGAAATTTATGGTAAAGACTCTTCGCCACTTTGTCCAGTATTTGGGCTTTCCTCAGATTAGGGGTGTGGCATGGCCCATGATCGCCATCGTAATCTTTCCTCTGCAGTATGTCCACCATCTCCACCATCTCATCAAGTTACATATTCGTGGCCTTGTATGTATCGTCTGGGCCTGGATTAGGACGTTCCCGCCTCCGGGCTTTCCTCGTCGGTACGGGGTATATCACGCACATGTGACACCGCCATATTGTCATTTCCCACTGAGTGAGAAGGGGCGTGGAATAGAGGAAAAAGTCAGTCATGGACGGGCGAAGAGGGCGGCGTTTCACAAATGTGCAGGATATATAATGAGAACGATATGACTACGTTGGGTGCGCGGAGTAAGGACGAACGGAAGTGCTATGATATGTCCAAAATAGACATGCTTTTGATGTGAAAATCCTGAGATTTTAGCTGCCCCGCCTCTGTACTGCTTCCTGGCTTGGTGGCCATCTGTAAGCCTGGGGTCCCATAATCTTCTATTGCCCGGGGGCCCCATGAGTTGTCAGTCCGCCCCTGTCTCTATAATCCCTGCCATAATTATCCTCAGATTTCAATATTCCCCCCGTCGTATTCATTTTGATACCTGCAGCTCTCCCATGCCTTTCTCAGCCAATTCCCCCATGTTTCCCTTGTGGTGGCCCAATCAGCCCTTAAACCGGTGCGTCTCTGCTGCTGCACTCTCTTTTCTCAAAGAATGGCTGAAATAATTAATAATGTACTTGTTTTTCATGCATTGTGGGCATTTGGAAGGGTCTTTATCTTTAAAAAATGCTTCTATCCTCAAATGCTCAAAACTGCTGCTAAATTCACATAAACTGAATATGAAAAAGCTGTAAAATGGTCGTTTTTCACCTTCGGGTTTCCAGCAGTCAAGTTTCCAGTGTTCAGAAGAGGTTTTCAACTGTCTGTGTACATGATCCCTTAAAATAGCTAAAAAGATCATGGTTGTCAGTGGGAATCTTTCTGAGGGGCAGACAAAGCACAAACAATCCAGTGCTCAATGGGTAGAAGGTGCAGGCAGTCCCACAGCAGATGAAGAATAATAGATAGATTTATTCAAAAGTTGTGGTAATAGTAAAAACCAGTCCTATGTTAAAACAAGGGAAATGAAAGGAATGAGCTTACAATGTCACCTAATATCCACAACTTTTACCACAACTTTTGAATAAATCTATCTAATATTCTTCATCTGTTGTTGGACTGCCTGCTCTTTCTACACATTGAGCACTGTATTGTTTGTGTTTTGACTGTTATCTTCCAGCTATGGTTATTAGACATGTGCATTCGTTTTTGTCCGAATACATTTTCGTCCAAATTTCAGCTATTTTCGTTATTGTTTTAACAAACGAAAACGAAAGTGCAGAATACGAAAACTAAAGATCCGACATAAACAAATGCTTTATTTTCGTTTTCGTCGGTCAAATGTGCCTTACCTTAACTCTATTAGTACAAGATTATTCTACATAGAGAGAAAAGATTCGACATAGAGAGAAAAGATTCGACAGACAGAAAAGATTCGACATTATAGAGAGAAAAGATTCGACAGAGAGCAAAGATTCGACATTATAGAGTGAAAAGATTCGACATTATAGAGAGAACAGATCAGGTGGGGGAAGTAAAATAAAAATAATGATGATGATGAATGTTATTGGCTGATTGTAACCAAAGAGGAGGAGCAGTAAAATAGCTAGAACTAACTTGACAATTTAACATGAACGACGAAGAGTCGACAAAGCATCGAAAAACATACAAACGTTGAATCTGTCATTGAAGGCTTAAGGTGTCTGTCAAATGTTCAAAGAAGATTCGACGTAGCAGCTAAACTGTACGACGCGGCAATCGTACATTTCTGGTCAAATGCTCGGCCCATAGGCTATAGAAAAATTCTAATGTTGGTTGACTAGTAATAATAATTAATAAATATAATTATCACTGGTCATACAACATTAGAATTCTTCTATAGCTTGTAGGCGGAACATTCGACCGGAAATGTACGATCCGACGTACAGTTTTGCTGCTCCGTCGAATCTTCTTTGACCATTCGACAAACACCATAAGTATTCAATGTCAGATTCAACCTTAATTCATTCGGATTTTCGGACGAATGCAATTTCTAACGAAAAACAAATTAAATAAAAACGAATTTCGGGAGTAACTAAATACATTTATTTTTCAGACAAAAACGAATTTCCGAAACAAAATATTTCAGTGTGCACATGTCTAATGGTTATCATCAAGTTGCACTGGGCTTAGACCCCTTTCCATTGACTATAACTTCCCCCCCACTATTTTCTACTTTACACATGTGTCCACATTTTAGCGCTGGTGAAATTTTTGTTTCTATTATCTGAGGGGCAGAAGTTGAAGGAATCCCTAGAAACCTCTGGGGTATCTCTAAAGTTTTCATGGAACCCTGGTTGAGAAAGGTTGACCTAGCGATTGCTAAGCTATTGCCTTATATGCAAAGAAACAAATGAAGAAATTAAATTTGTATGCTGTGCTGTACGAAAGCTTATGCTTCATTTATGTCAACCCTTTCCACCTTTGATTAGAAGATATATTTCTCCATTATTTTTATACCCTTTATCTTTTTTTTTTTTCCTCAGTAAGTCCACAGAACAGCATGGGTTGTTTCTTTAGGTTAGCTGCCTTTTTGGCATGCAAGTTGTTCCAGTTCTCCAGCCAGAAGGTCTTGATAAAAAGCTTACAAACGTTGTTTTTCAATTAGCATGTGCATAGGAGGACTTAAAATAAACACATCCGCATTTAGCCTCTACTTCACTGTTCATAGAAAAACACTGAAGGTGTAAGAGTTTGTGTAAACACATGTACAAACAGTAACTTACTTAGATCAAACACAAATGCACTGATTTAGAGGCTAACTCAAAATGGCACTGCTGGGTTTAAAGTGGCTGCCATCCACACATGCTGAATAGGATTTAATTGGCTTTTGAAACTCTTGTGTATAAACTTAACTCAGCTTAACTTCTTTGCAAGGATAAGTGTTGTTAATCTTTCCAGTGGCCCTATGTTAAAAACAAGCAAGCGTATGTAAATTACCTGGAAATGTAAAATATATTCGTTAGAGTTAAGAAATGCTCTGCTTGAAGAGTTGCTTGAAGTGTGTGGAATAACCCATCATAAAGGTAGTTTTAGAAGAAAATGACTGCACTAACAAGCAGTCTGGAAATTCACAATAAAACGATGCTTGTATTTTTTTTACAATTTTATATAACTCTTTAATGATTATAATTATTGGCATATTTCTAATGAAACACATTTTATGTGTTAAATCTTTTGCAAATGATTTTTTTTTATATTTAATTATACAGTTTTACCTGTAATTTACTTACCCTGTCATAGCTCTGAGGCAATATACAGGTATATTTAAAAACAATTCATATCACTTCATGCCCGGGTGGAACCTATACCAAGAGCACACTAAAGCCTAGTACACACGATCAGAATATCATACAAAAAGTACCACTTTCGAAGCGAACGTACAATAATCTGATTGTTAGTACACAGCTTTCGTCTGAAATTTTTCGAAGGGACAAACACGGAAAAAAAAATTTGTACGATAGCAGATCGTACGATTTTTGTTTAACCACTTCAGCCCTGGAAGATTTTACCTTAAAACACAGAAAATAAATTCTTCTGCGCACGAGAGGATAATCCAAAAAGTCAATTGTCTATAAGGATGATACCAACAACGGAGACACTGGCCTTGCTGCCCTTCATGGATGGGGATATCCTAGTGGCAAACAAGAAAAAAGAAAACTGCTGGGCTCTGATGAAGAGGCTTAGAGCTTTGAAACGAGTCAGCCGGCTGTGACCCCTTTCACTTTCTCCATGACTGTGTCAGGTACGTACTTACCGAGACCAAGATGCTGAGGCTCACCTTTGCGACCTAGCGCACTCCGCCCCCTGGAGTTGAGACAGGGGGGGAAGGCGCAAGGAGGCATCGGTGCCAGCGAGGTAGCTGAACTTAATAGCAGGTGCTGCAAGGAAGGCTTGGCAGGTGGTACTTTACTGGAGGCAGGCTGTAGGTCAGGCAGCAGGACAGCTTCAGATACACAGAGCAAGTTTCAAGGGGCAAAGACTGGAAGCGGGTCCAGGGTGCAAGCCGAGGGTCAAGGGCAGGTGAAGGTAGCAAGTTCAGAGACACAGGCCAGAGGTCAGGGGTTGGAGACCACAGCAAATCCAGGGACGTAAGCCAGAGGTCAGGTTCAGGAGAGAGAGCAGAGTTGTGCGGAAGTCCGGGTCAAACGAGGCAGGTACAGCAACAGAAAGTTCAGGCAGGAACTGACGACAAACCAGCAATCTGTCATGAGACAGAGGCTGGTATAAATAGGCCGGTCAGGCCTCTGATTGGTTCTGGGGGGGTTCGCGCACGAGCATGTGCTGGAGCGCTGTTCCAACGCGCATGTGCGCCATTCGGTGGCTGGCAAGGCTGGCTTCTTGACAGACTGATCGGAGTGAGGTTCGAGGACTTCTTACTGCAGCTTATGTCGATTAAGCTTATATGCGATTCTTTCTACTACACTTGCGAGTAGGCCTTGTATATATATTTTAATTTATTAAAATATTTTAATGGTAATACACTAGGCTGGTGCGCCTTTGTTTTCTTTTCTCTTGCTGGAAGATTTTACCCCCTTCCCGACCAGAGCACTTTTTACAATTTGGCACTGCGTCGCTTTAACTGGTAATTACGCAGTCATGTGATGCTTTACCCAAACAAAATTTGTGTACTTTTTTTCACACAAATAGAGCTTTTCTTTTGGTGGTATTTGATCACCTCTGCGTTTTTTTTTTGTGCTATAAACAAAAAAATGCGACAATTTAGAAAAAATCCCCAAAAATGTTTTTAAAAAATAAATTTCTTCATCAGCTTAGGCCAATATATAATCTTCTACATATTCTTGGTAAAAAAATTGCAATAAGCGTATATTGATTGGTTTGCACAAAAGTTATAGGGCTAGATTCACAAAGAGATACGACGGTGTATCTCCTGATACGCCGTCGTATCTCTGACTTAGGCCCGTCGTATCTATGCGACTGATTCATAGAATAGATATGCCTAAGATCCGACAAGTGTAACTGTGTTACACCGTTGGATCTTAACTGCATTTTAAAAATGGCCGCGGGGGGCGTTCTCGCTGATTTACATTGAGAAATATGTAAATCAGCGAGATACGGCAATTCACGAACGTACGTGGACCCGACACAGTGTTGTTACAACGTTTCCGTAGTGCAGCCAATGTTAAGTATAGCCGTCGTTCCCGCGTCGATTTTGATTTTTTTTTACATCGTTTGCGTAAGTCGTTCTCGAATACGGACGGACGTCATTTACGTAAGCATCGAAACCAGCAATGCACGCCGGGAAATTTCGCGGACGGCGCATGCTCATTTAAATCGGCGCGGGAACGCGCCTGATTTAAATAGTACACTCCCCCTAGCCGCGGAATTTGAATTCCGCCGGGGGATTTACGATCCGCCGCCGCAAGTTTGGAGGTAAGTGTGTTGTGAATTACCCACTTACCTCTCAAACTTGCGGCAGCGGATCTTAAATGACATAGATCACGCGGATCTAAAGATCCGCTGATCTATGTGAATCTAGCCCATAGCGTCTACAAAATGTATATGGTATTTTGATTTATTTTTTTACTAGTAATGACAGCGATCTGCGATTTTTATTGGAATTGCGACATTGCAGTGGACAGATTAGACACTTTTGACACATTTTTGGAACCATTGACATTTATACAGTGATCAGTGCTATACAAATGCACTGATTACTGTGTAAATGTCACTTGTAGGGAAGGGATTAACACTAGGGAGTGATCAAGGAGTTAAATGTGTATTCCCTCAGTGTGTTCTAACTGTATGGGGGATAGGACTGAGTAAGAGAGGAGACTTATCGTTGTTCCTTTTTAATAGGAACACACAACATGTCTCCTCTCCCTTGACAGTGCAGAGATTTGTGTGTTTACACACACAAATCCCGTGGTGGTGCTCATGCACGCGATTATGCGTGGCCGGCCAAGCGCATCGGGTCAACCGCCGTGCACCGGGTGTGCATGCCCTCTGGCGGCTCTCAAAGGGCTGACGTAACCATACAGGATTTTGCGTACCCCTGCTGCTTTGACGACATATATCGGCGTGAGCCGGTCAGCAAGTGGTTAACCACTTTAGAACCAGAAGGATTTGCCCCCTTAATGACCAGGCCATTTTTTGCGATACGGCACTGCCTCGCTTTAACTGACAATTGCGTGGTCGTTCAACGTTTTACATAAACAAAATTATTTTTTTCCCCACAAATAGAGCTTTCTTTTGGTGGTATTTGATCACCTCTGTGTTTTTTTTTGCGTCATAAACTGTGTAAAAGACTGTCAATTTTGAAAAATAAAATAAAAAATAGCCCAAATTTTGTAAAAAAAAAAAAAATGTTTTCATCAGTTTAGGCCAATATGTATTCTTCTTCATATTTTTGGTAAAAAATGGGAATAAGCGTGTATTGATTGGTTTGCGCAAAAGTTATAGCCTCTACAAAATAGGTGATATATTTATGTCATTTTTTTTATATTTTTTTTTACTAGTAATCATGGTGATCAGGGATTTTTATCGGGACTGTGACAGATCGGACACTTTTAACACTTTTTTTGGGGATCAGTGCTAAAAATTGCCACTGATTACTGTATAAATGTTACTGGCCAGGTATGGGGTTAACACTAGGGGGCGATCAAGGGGTTAATTGTTCCCTATGGAGGTGTTTCTAACTGTGGGGGCAATGTAGTCACTGGAGGAGGAGACAGATCGCTGTTCTTAATCACTCGGAACAGCAGATCTGTCTATTCTCCCCTGACAGAATGGGGATATAACAAGGAAAGAGGCGCCTCTGGGTGCAATACTTTAAAACAGTTTTAATTTCAAAGTATTGCACCCAGAGGCGCCTCTTTCCTTGTTTTGTCTCCTAGATTTGGAACATGGTCTCTGTTCCCTACTGATGGCAGCCCTGAGTACATACCCCCACTCAAGCATACCCGCACATCTCCCATCACCACTATAGCAGCTGGAACTTTTTTCTGATTTCAGATACTTGTTCTATGTGCTGCTTCTTATACTGACTATGCTGCTTCAATGACAATATTCTGACAAAGTCTTTGCGCATAATTTACTTGTTATTCAGAATGGGGATCTGTCTGTTTACATTGACAGATCCCCGTTTTGTCTTTCTCAGGAGTGATCGGGGGGCGGTGGACATCGCGGCCCCATAGTGGTCTTAAAGTGGCAGACGTACAATGACGGCGATTCACCCAGGAGAGCCAACCCGCTGCAGTACAACTGTGGCGGCTGGGCCTTAACTGGTTAATCAGTACAGTTTTCATCCAAAAATACAAAACAAATACATTACATGACTTCCGAATTTGTATTTTCTTGTGTGAGAATTTTCGTACTTTAGTAACCTATTTGTTTTCCATATGGAGACTAGCATGCAAAAAAAATAAGCTTAAGGCTAGGTTCACACTTGTGCATGTGCATTTGCACGCACATATCACGCATGCATTCATTATAGGGGCTGTTGTACCCAGGAGAAATTCAGGGAAAAGGTCCCCAATCCTTTTTTTAAACATGCCGCATGGAACTGCATGGTGTTGACATAATGCAGTTTTACTTGTACAAATGCATGGGTGTTTTGCTGATGTGGGACAGTGCTATTAGGAATTAATGGAACCCCCGTACATCTGCTGAAGAACAGCGCGTTTTACCTGAAAGTCGGGGACAAGCGCAATTATGCATGTATTTCCAAACCCGCGCATATGTGAACCTAGGGTAACACTAACAGGAACGCATTTAAAAAAAGGATTGGCAACTTCTTTTCCCGCATTCCTTGCAAGTACAGGAGCCTATTCAAACGCATGAAAATGTAGGGGCCTCTAACGCGTACAGCAGCGGTCACTGTTGTATACATTAGAGGCCCCTGAGGATGCATTTTCATGCGAATCGTGAAGGGTAGGATTTTAGAGCCAGAACGTCACGCCGCTACAGTGGAGGTCCATGTGGCAGTCTAGCGGCATGATATATTGTTTTTATGCAATTTCACCTGTTCATTATATGTCCTTTAATAAATACTACACTATGAGGCATAGATTTTCTTTATGGCCTTTTGGTATTTTAGGATATATGTTTCTTATGATCTTTTGTTCGGTGAGTGTGCACATTGGGGTAAAAGCTGGTGGAGGCTGGTGATCAGCACATGGGTGTAATTTATCAGAATGGTAACAATATTATACCATATTTTTCTTTTTTTTTGGCCTATCTGGAGTTTCAGAGCTATGGATAAAAAGAGAGCATTCATCATACGTCACATGAGTGGCATTATCAAAACGTATTTGCTGCACTTAATTGTGTAACCACAAATTCTGTTAAGCCTTCAATCCTTATGGTGGTCGGACACCTTCTTTTGCACTGAGTGGGAACATGGGACTTTTTGTAACACAGAAGGACTTTTTAATATTTTTTATGTTCATGTAACTGATTTATAATCATCACAGAGCTGCATATGTAACCCCTTCCTTTTCGGGCCATAATAATATGAAGCCGGCAGGAACCCTCCCTCCCTCCTGGTGGACGTCATATGACGTCTTTTCTTCCCAGCAATCTAGCACTAATCGCTGTATAAATGTGAATGGTCCCAAAAACGTGTCAAAAGTGTCCGATATGTCCACCGCAATGTCACGGTCACAATAAAAATCACCATTACTTGTAAAAAAATTATAATAAATAAAAATGCCATAAATCTATCTCCTATTTTGTAGACGCTATAATTTTTGATGAAACCAATCATTATATGCTTATTGCGATTTTTTACCAAAAATATGTAGAAGAATACGTATCGGTCTAAACTGAGGGAAAAAAATGTTTTTATTTTTTTCAATTGGGATATTTATTAAATCAAAAAGTAGAAAATATATATTTTTTTTAATTGTCGCTCTTCTTTTGTTTATAGCGCAAAAAATAAAAACCACAGAGATGATCAAATACCATCAAACGAAAACTCTATTTGTGGGGGAAAAAACATAAAGATTTCATTTGGGTACAGTGTTGCATGACCGCGCAATTGTCATTCAAAGTACAACAGCGCTGAAAACTAAACATTGGTCTGGGCAGGAAGGGGGTTAAAATGTCCTGTATGGAAGTGGTTAATGTTTGTGTAGCGCCTGGGTACTTTATGGTACCGGTGCTAGTTAAATTTAAGGGAGATCAGAGTGTAGTTAAACTCTGATCCAAATTGTTAAGTGTAAAAACAGGGTCTCTGTCTCAGCTTGGCTGTGCTGTAGGCTATTCTGTTGCATTGGGGTGTTCTTTCAACCCCGGTGCTGCAGGTGGCAGCAGTGGAGTCAAATCTTGGGTGCTCTTTCCCAGTGGGCAATAGGGAGGCTTTGGCCTCGCTGTGCATGCTGGGAGGGGTATTTATGAGGGGTAGCCGGACACTAAAGGATTGATCACCTGTCAGTCGGTACCTGGGCGACAAGTTGAAGGAGATCCAGGTGTAATTTATCTATGGAGGATTGCATCTGTAACTACAAGTCAGAGAGGGCCGTTAGCAGAGGTGTCTCCCTGAGGTTCACAAAGGAGGGTCTGTGGCAGAGACTTTTCCTCAAGTTCACCAAGGAGGGTCTGTGGCAGAGACTTTATCCTACAAATGTTCGAGTGATACTCCGGCTGCCAGGTCAGTGAGAGAGGCCTGTCCGGGTACACTAAACCCACTCAAGCAGGAGTGGCGCAAAGAAGTGTCACGCTTGGGAGCAGGACTGTTTCCCTATCTGCTGTTCTCCTTTCTTCTTTAACTTTACTTTCCTCACCATAAGTTTATTGTTTTTACCCGGCTGGGTAAAAAAGAGCACAGCAAAGAGCACCTGTTGCGGACATTCCTTTTACTTCTACCAAATGCAATACGCATCATTCAGCCCTAGGAATTCGGGGGAGCCATGAGGTAAATGTGCCACCCAAAACAACCAGCAGCTCCTCCGGGGGTAGTGCTACATTTATTTCTTTGGTGGATTGGATATATTGCTTTTTTTGCTAGCAGCTGTTATTTCATTTTATTACTCTGTTTAGCGCTTACTTTATTTATATTTTCCATATTCCATAGTGATCCTTCCTGTCTTACAGGTGTCATAGTGATCCTTCCTGCCTTCCATGTTCCATAGTGATCCTTCCTGCCTTCCATGTGCCATGGTGACCCTTCCTGCCTTCCAGGTGTCATAGTGATCCTTCCTGCCTTTCATGTGCCGTAGTGATCCTTCCTGACTTCCATGTACCATAGTAATCCTTCCTTCCTGCCTTCCATGTCTCACAGTGAGCCTTCCTTTCTTTCATGTACCATAGTGATCCTTCCTGCCTTCCATGTACCATAGTGTTCCCCCTTCCTTTATTTCAGCCAACAGTACCCCCTATGAATCATTTCCATAACACACAGCCACATCTATACACTCAGATACATACACACTCTCACATACATAGACTCAGATACATACACACACCCACATACATACACCCACACAGTGTCGGCACCCAGTGCACCAGGAAAGGGATACAAGGCATGTGCCCCAGCATGCCTGAGAGTGGGATCGACCTGTTGCCAACCCCTACTATATACCAGTATATTTCTTAAAGGGGTGGTTCCCCCTAAAACACATTTCTAACAATACATTCGTAAGACCCGTTACACTGCGGGTAGGCTGGCTTTTTTTTTTTTTTTTTGTACATACCTCGATCTCGGCGTTTCGTCCCTTGTCAGTGGGCGTTCCTAGTTGATTGACGTTCCTCGGACGGGCGCATACGTGACATCACGACTTTCCGAAAGAAGCCGAACGTCGCTACGCAGGCGCCGTATAGAGCCTACTCTATACGGCGCCTGCGCAATGACGTTCGGCTTCTGTCGGAAAGTCGTGACGCGCAGTATGCGCCCGTCGGAGGAACGTCAATCAACTAGGAACGCCCACCGCCAAGGGACGAATCGCCGAGATCGAGGTATGTACTAAAAAAACAAAACAAAAGCCAGCCTACCCGCAGTGTAACGGGTCTTACGAATGTATTGTTAGAAATGTGTTTTAGGGGGAACCACCGCTTTAAACCCATCTATAACAATTATCCGATAGATAGATAGATAGATAGATAGATAGATAGATAGATAGATAGATAGATAGATAGATAGATAGATAGATAGATAGATAGATGAAAGCCTTCCACTGGACATCAATATAAATAAAAAAAGTTTGATTCTGCACACCAAAAAAATTATTTCAGAAAATAGTTAAAGACATATATGGCATATAAAGGCTCACATAAAAACTAACACAAACCCCAAATTGGTAAGAATTTCACATCTGTGGAGCACATGGTTTATGCTGCAAAGCTGTACCTATTATAAAACCTCTATAAAATATATTATGAATATAGACACCCTAAGGAACTCAAAAATGATTTGCAGGTGGTTATTGAAAATTCTTATGAAATACAGAAGGTCAAAACGTATTTGTCGGAGGATGACAAGGCAAGACAGGCAAACAGATATATCTTAAGTAAGTCATGGATACATGATGACTAATATACTAGAGACTAATTAGTTAGCATAGTGAATGTTCACTGAGGTTAGTAAGTAAAATTAAGCTGTCTTCATCATACAATAACATACAAGCCACAACCCTTTATTTAACCACTTTCCTTTCGAAAGACGGCTACAGCACAGCTCTGTTGTTCCAGGAGGCCACCTGGAAACATGCCCCTTGCGTGTCCCCTGGGGTACGCATCCAGTGTGCTCTGTGATCGATATGTCCTTCGGACAAAGCCAATCAGGGATGGTGGTAAAGGGGCAATCACAGCAGCCCTTTACCAGGTGATTAGCTGTGTCCAATCACAGCTGATCATAGTGTAAACAGACTTGGCGATTATCAGCAGTACAGGGGAAATGTACATAGATAATCAGTGTCCTGATTATCAGTGCAACACCATTAGTGCTAATAAGTGCCCATTAGCACCGCCTATCAGTGCCTATCAGTGATGCCTATCAGTGCAGCCTCACCAGTGCCTCCCCCTTGCCAATTATCGGCAGTCCTAACAGGGGAAATGTATACAGATAATCAGGGTGCTGATCATCAGTGCCCTGATCATCAGTGCAGCCCCATGAGTGCCAATCAGTGCCCATTAATGCTGCCCATCAGTGCTGCCCATAATTGCCCATCAGTGCTGCCTTTAATTGCTACCTATCAGTGCCCATCAGTTCTTCCTATCAGTCCCCATCAGTGCTGCCTATCCATGCCCATTATTGCCACCTATCAGTGCCCACCTGTGATGCCCATCAGTGCCTCCTCATCAGTGCCACCTAACGGTGCCTATTGGTGCCCATCAGTGCAGCCGATTGCTGCCTATCAGTGCAGTCTCATCAGTGCATATCAGTAAAGGAGAAAAATTACTTATTTGCAATATTTTATAACAGAAACTTAGCAAAAAATAACAAACCCAATGGTGATTAAATACCACCAAAAGAAAGCTCCATCTGTCTTAAAAATATAAAAATGTCATGTGAAATACATTGAGTGTTGCATGACCACGCAATTGTCATTCAAATTACGACATCGCTGTAAGATGAAAAGTTACCTGGTCAGGAAGGGAGTATAAGTGCCCAGTAAGCAAGTGGTTAAATTCACCTTGCACATGATTGGTAAATTAACCCCAATGAATAATGTACGCCCTGCTACTATTTAAAAGATAGTAGGATTAATGGGGCAATTAAATGGCTATATGGATATATAAGTATATTTACAAAGGTCACTGAACTCTAAGGTGAATCCTATGCAGCGTATACACAATCGGATTTTCCGTCTGAATAAAATCCATGGATGGTTTTTCCAACGGAATTACCTCTCAAGCTTGGCTTGCATACACACGGTCACAAAAAACTTTTGTCCGCCAAGAACGCGCTGACGTACAACACTACGAAGAGCCGAGAAAATAAAGTTCAATGCTTCTGAGCATGCGTCAAATTGTTTTTGAGCATGCGTCGAAATTTTGCACGTCAGGATTGCTACAGATGATCGGATTTTCCGATAGGAATTTTTTCTGTCACAAAATTTGAGAACCGGCTCTCAATCTTTTGTTGGCGGAAATTCCAATGTGAACACTAGATCTGATGATCCTGGTGATCAGGTATTAAGTATTCCCTAACTTTAATAGGATTCCCTCTCACTTCCTTACTTGGTTGTTGTGTGTTAAGTGAATGGATATCTCACCAATAGGAGGCAGGTGGAAAAAACTGACAAGGTTTCCTTTAGTTCTATATTAACATAAACAGGGACATAGACTGCTAGGCACTTTAGGGCATAGCTCCACACATATTGAGACTGATTTACTAAAGAAATAGAGGCTGTTCACTTATTTACTGCAAAGTGAATGAAGAGGGTAAAACAAATATGTGTTCAGTTTAAATGCCCAATCATGTAACAGTAAATTAAAAAATCATACAGATGTCTAGTGTAGAGACTTTAGTCGTCTATAACTAGACCCTGTGGGTGGGACGAAACGTATCATGGGGCATGGCCTGGAAAGAGCCTAGGCTGAGGCTGCTTTCTCTCTTAACCACTTCCATACCGGGCACATATACCCCCCTCCTGACCAGGTGAAATTTCAGCTTCCGGCACTGCGTCGCTTTAACTGACAATTGCGCGCTCGTGCGACGTGGCTCCCAAACAAAATTGGCGTCCTTTTTTCCCCACAAATAGAGCTTTCTTTTGGTGGTATTTGATCACCTCTGCGGTTTTTATTTTTTGCGCTATAAAACAAAAAAAGCAACAATTTTGAAAAAAAATTCTATATTTTTTACTTGTTGCTATAATAAATAGCCAATTTTTTTTTTCCAAAATTTGTTTTCTCAGTTTAGGTCGATACGTATTCTTCTTCATATTTTTGGTAAAAAAAAAAAATAATACAAAAAAAAAAAATCGCAATAAGCGCTTACAAAATATGGGACAGAATTATTATTATTATTATTTTTTTTATTCTTATTTTTTTTACTAGTAATGGCGGCGATCTGCGATTTTTTTATTGGGACTGCGACATTATGGCGGACACATCGGACACTTTTGACACATTTTTGGCGCCATTCACATTTATACTGCGGTCAGTGCTATAAATATGCACTAATTACTGTATAAATGTGACTGGCATTGAAGGGGTTAACACTAGGGGTGAGGAAGGGGTTAAATGTGTAGCCTGGGTGTGTTCTAACTGTGGGGGGAGGGGGGTTACTGGGGGAGGTAACCGATCTATGTCCCTATGTACAAGAGACACAGATCGGTCTCCTCTGTCCCCTGACAGGACGTGGAGCTCTGTGTTTACACACAGAGCTCCACGTCCCTGCTCTGTCACTGCTGATCGTGGGTGCCTGGCGGACATCGCGACCGCCAGGCACGCGCATCGGCATCTCGGGGACGCGCCGGGCGTGCGCGCGCCCCCGCCGGCGCGCTCGCGCGCCTCCCAGTGGCCGGAAGAATCCAGGACGTCAATTGACGTCCTGTTGAGTTTCCAGAGCCACTGTGAAGCCGTCATTTTACATGCGGCCGGTATTCAAGTGGTTAACATACTGTAGCATACAGGATGTTGGGAGTTGGACATCTCTAAACTGAATGCCATACAGTGGTTCTGGATGAGCACTACAGATGTCAACACCTGAATGTGGTGAATCATGGAGAAAAACCCTTGGCGTTTTGATTTTTTTGCGAGGCCATAAACAGTTGATTGAAGTAAACAAAGCTTTACCCTATTTGATAAACACAGCTTTCTAAAGGCAAATAGACTTTGAACGTGCAGTTGTACTCTGCAAGTGCAGTTGCTTCAGAGCTTAGTAAATGAGGTAAAGCTCCACTTTACAAATAACAACCCATCACATGCAAGGAAAATAAAAAAAAACAGCATTTTTTTCTTGCACATGATTGGATGATGGAAGTCAGCAGAGCTCTTGCTGATTTACTAAGCTCTGGAGCAACTGCGCTTGCAGAGTGCAATTGCACTTTCAAAAGTGAACAGTAAATTTTACTTTAGTAAATCAACCCCAGCCTGTCAGACATTGATGGATGCAAATTTATGAAAAAAAAATGGTGCTTTAAAAAAAAGAAAGAAAAAAAAGCACCAGCTACTATCAATAAAATTATCTTTGAGGTGTTAACTTTGAAGTGTGTGAAGGTAAATAGGATGGTGGGTAGACTTTGCACTACTAGGCTGGCCCTAGTGGAGGGCTGGACAACTGCATAAACAGCACTACTTGCCTTTGGTGTGTAATGTTTATACAGCTGCAACCTACACAAAATGATAAAAGTGTTACTAAACCCACAACAGTAAAATCAATCTGTATATGCAGTAAAGCATGCTTGTTATAATCAGTGTTGTACCTAAGGGGTTATTCCTCTGTATTGTGAGAAAAGGCTGCTTGCTCCTGTCTTCTCTGATCCTCCCCTCCTGCACTGTCCCCCTGGACAAGTCTAGATAAGACAGAGCCTTTGGAGTCAGGCTGCACATGCTCAGTTTGATGTGTATTTGATGTGTATTGCTAGAGAGGTTTTTTTTTTTCTTGGGAGAGTGCATGTGATCAGTACAGGGCCAATCAGCACGGCCCAGACATGTCCAGACAGAGGCTCAAAAGACAGCTCAGTGCAATATGAAAACTACTACTACAAGCTTCACCAGGAACTGATAGAAAATGAATTCACAAAACTGCTATATACTGCTGATGAAAAAGGGTATTTAGTAGTTTATATTTACTAAAATAATTGCATTTTCTGTGTACCGTGGGAGAGCAGATATAGTAAATGTAGTGGCCTTGGTTAACCACTTAAGGACCCCCTACCAACTAGATACGTCGGCAGAATGGCATGGCTGGGCACAAGCACATACAGGTACGTCGCCTTTAAGAGGCCAGCCGCGGGTCACGCGCGCCGCGGGCGAGCAAACGTGACCGTTCCCGTGGGACCCACGGACCTGATCACCGCCGGTGTCCCACGATCGGTTACAGGAGCTGAAGAACTGGGAGAGGTGTGTGTAAACCTTCCCCGTTCTTCACTGTGGCAGTGACACTGATCATCTGTTCCCTGATATAGGAAATGACGATCAGTGATGTCACGCCTACAGCCACACCCCCCTACAGTAAGAATCACTCCCTTAGGGCACACATAACCTCTTAGCACCACCTAGTGGTTAACCACTTCACTGCCATTGTCATTTTCACAGTAATCAGTGCATTTTTATAGCACTTTTCGATGTGAAAATGACAATGGTCCCAAAAATGTGTCAAAAGTGTCCGATGTGTCCGCCATAATGACGCAGTCATGAAAAAAATCACTGATCGTCGCCATTAGTAGTAAAAAAAAAATATTAATAAAAATGCCATAAAACTATCCCCTATTTTGTAAACGCTATACATTTTAAACGCTTATTGCATATTTTTTTTACCAAAAATAGGTAGAAGAATACGTATCGGCCTAAACTGAGGAAAAAAAATGTTATATATTTTTTGGGGGATATTAATTATAGCAAAAAGTTAAAAATATTTTTTTCAAAATTGTCGGTCTATTTTTGTTTATAGCGCAAAAAATAAAAAACGCAGAGGTGATCAAATACCACCAAAAGAAAGCTCTATTTGTGGGGAAAAAAAGGAAACCAATTTTGTTTGGGAGCCGCATCGCACGCGCAATTGTCAGTTAAAGCGAAGCAGTGCGGAATCGCAAAAACTGGCCAGGTCCTTTACCTGCATAATGGTCCGGGGCTTAAGTGGTTAAGTAACACTTTAATACACAATTAACTATTACTATACCTATTTATGCTCTTATGCAGGTACAGTATTATTTTACTTAGGTTCATTTTCAGCTTACAGAAATATTATATATCTAATAGTAATTATACTTTCTCAAAAATGCTAAAACTACCTGGATTTTATGGCAGTGCAACATAATTAAAAAATCACTCACAAGTTCAAACACGTAAATAGTTTCATGTTTGGAAAATTCCCCAGCATACTGGAAAATGTATATTGTCAAAATATAAATATGTGAAAAGAAAAAGAAATGTGAACATTCAAGAAGAAAGCAGTAATCTTGATGGTTTTTAGAAAAGTGAGCATCTAGGAAGAAATTGCGATTCTTTTGAGAATTAAATAATTTTCAAATTGTGCCCATTTTTTTTCCAAAGGACAACTTAGAGGATAAGGCTGTTAAACCCTACAAACATTTTCAGTGCAATGACCAGGGGTCAAGTCCTGGGGAAAAAAGTGTGATCAAGATCCACTCCCCAACCCAAAAAAAAAAAAAATGATACGCTCATATGCATAATTACTAAACCGCATGTTTTTTTTTGTTTTCGATCCACTGTACCTTGGTAATCCTTTATGTTACTGGCCGCTTCCTGTATATGGATTCATCGGGTAGTGTGCGGGTATTCCGTCACTTCCTCAATGCCGCAATGTCTCCTGGGAGCTTTTGTCATTGTTCCCAGGAGACATTGCGGAGGTCTGCCGCGAGTTATCGCGGGATTTAGAAAGAACTTCTTTCTGTCTCCTGGGAACAATGACAAAAGCTCCCAGGAGACATTGCGGCATCGAGGAAGTGACCGAATACCCGCACACTACCCGATGAATCCATACACAGGAAGCGGCCAGTAACATAAAGGATTACTAAGGTTCGCCTGCCCCTGACTCGAGCTGGGCATCGCCGCTTAGTGAAGGATTGGCTCGGCTGCTCTAGTCCTGCAAAGGGTACTGAGTTCCTGCTGTGAAAAAAGTGCAGGGACTCCGTTCCCACGCGTTCCCGCAGGACTTGAGCCCTGGCAATGACTTTATAGTCTACTTGTGTATGGAATACAAATGTGAAGACACATTTAAATGGAAAGGTATCGCAAGTCACAGGGGACATGTGTGGGAATGTTTTTTCCCCAAGTTCTTTGTTTAAAAAGATGAGAACACAGATAACCTTGCTCTGTCTATATATATATTTTTTTTTTACAGGTAGGTAGAGATCACTGGATTTCGTTGAACAGTGTACATCCATGATGAATGAAGGCAGGATTATTTTCTAATCGGATCTTTCTGTATAGCCAATTTTCTATCTTTCCAGAAGAGCGTACCAGAAAGAGCCATATACCCGAAAGATACATTTGAGAAAGAGAATAAAGCAGAGTTAATTCTAATGTTCCAAACAAAACAATATTTTTGTGACCATTTACGTAAGGAATTCTTCGGCTAGTTTAGAAGCGTAAACTTTAAAGTTTACAATGTCCACGTTTGTTTTTAAATGTCGGGCAGCTGTTTCTTTAAGAAGCAGCCCATTGAGTGTCAAAGATCGGGGATTGATTGCTCTCATGGTACCATGGCCCTTGTCCAGATCTGACCCAGAGAATCTGAAGATCATTAAGGAACTTGGGACTTTTGGCTCCTTAAATAAATATTGTGGTCTCACTTAAGCAGTTTGTGGACTGTGACCATACTTCAAAACCACTAACCATTTGGCACAGTGTGACAGAGCTGATTATTTTGTGTTTTCTTCCCCTTAAAAGACGGAGCTGGTTTCCTGAACTAGAGAGACTCAATCTATTTTTATATGCCTCTGGTGGTTAAGGTGCTATGGGGAAATAATATAGGAAACATTTCATGCAGTATTCATTTAAACCCAAAAAGCCAAGCAGGCCGGAGCTTTCAGCAGATTTTGGATATGAATTAATTGCTGCTTGCTCTACATTAAATGTTATTCACTCAGATTTTTTTGGATTTCTTCCACCGCAAAGGTTAAAATACATTCCACCAGTTTTTTTAATTCATTTTTTTTTTTACCAAGTATCTTTGAAAATATAATTTTTGCTTATTTTACGTATGTTACCTCTATTTCTTTGATTTTTGCAACTAGAGTGCTATAACTCTAGAGTGTCCTTACATGGGCCAACGTATTGTGGTCACTTTCTTGTATCAGTGGCTGTCTGCTGACCTCAGTTTTTCTCTGATGAATGTAGGCTTACCACATGCTGCCTCAGGTCCATAAACCAACTGGACAGGAATACAGCTTCATGTGCTTTTGATTCACAAATTTGCAGACCTGTGCTGGTGTGAAGCCAGGACATCAGACGTGAAAATCTCACATCTTAAAGTGGAGGTTCACCCAAAAACTGAGGGCCAAATCCTCAAAAGAGATACGACGGAGTAATTGCTATTACTCCGTCGTATCCCTGGTCCTAACTATGGAACTGATCCACAGAATCAGTTTCCCATAGTTAGGACGAAGATCCGACATGTGTAATTGAATTACACTGTCGGATCTTAGGATGCAGTACCGCATCCGCCGCTGGGGGCATTTTGCGTCGAAATGCCGCCTCGGGTATGCAAATTAGGACTTACGGAGATCCACGAAGCTTTTCAGCTTCTTTTTTTCTCCGTAAGTTTTATTTTGCAAACGCAAAATTAGGGCTGCTTTTACAAGGTGTAAACTTTTTACACCTTGTAAAAACAGACCTTTCTTGCTAGCGACGCGATTTTATTTTAATTTTAATTTTTTTTTTGGCGCCGTATCTTTTTTTTACCAGACGCAACTTTATTGTCCCGTCGCAATCCACAAAGCCCGACGTAACGTAATTTCGCGCTATGCACGTCGGGAAAATGACGTCACGAGCATGCGCAGTATGGCCGGCGTGGGAGCGCTCCTCATTTAAATGGGAATTGCCCCCTGGAGAAGAGGAACGCCTTGCGCCGGCCGGATTTAAGTTACACCGCTCAAAATTTCTAGGTAAGTGCTTTGTGGATCGGGCACTTAGTTAGAGATTTTGCGGCGATGTAACTTAAATGGAAAAAGTTACGTTGCGCCGGGTTTTTGAGGATTAGGCCCTGAATTTTTAACATTAGATTGAGGCTCATTTTGGGAAGCAGAATCGGGTGTTTTTTTTTTAAATCAAAGCAGTACTTACCGTTTTAGAGATAGATCTTCTCCGCCGCTTCCGGGTATGGGCTGCGGGACTGGGCGTTCCTATTTGATTGACAGTCTTCCGACAGGCTTCCGACGGTCGCATACATCGCGTCACGATTTTCCGAAAGTAGCCGAACGTCGGTGCGCAGGCGCCGTATAGAGCCGCACCGACGTTCGGCTTCTTTCGGCCACTCGTGACGCGATGTATGCAACCGTCGGAAGCCTGTCGGAAGCCTGTCAATCAAATAGGAACGCCCAGTCCCGCAGCCCATACCCGGAAGCGGCGGAGAAGATCTCTCTCTAAAACGGTAAGTACTGCTTCGATTTAAAAAAAAAACACCCGATTCCCCTTGACAAAATGAGCCCCAATCTAATGTTAAAAATTGTTTTTCGTGTGAACTCCCGCTTTAAGGCCCTAATAGGGGAAACTGTTGATTCATTTATATTTTATAGTTGTATTGGATCGAGTCTATCTCTTTAAACTGTTGTACCTCTCAGGTTTTTATTGCTGTTTGTGTGTGGTGGGGAGATTCACCCTCTCTGTCTTCTCTGGTGACCTTCATCTCAGAGGCATTATGTAATAGGAAATCCTTAATTTACAATCATCACTAGAGCAAAAGGTGATAGTAAACCTTCCCATGGTAACATCTTTTGCAACGACAACTGTCTAACAGGATAATTCCCCTTATTTTGTAGAAGTTTTTCTTTCAATTCTTGTTGCATATGTGGGACAGAAAGTGAAGTGAAATGACCCAGAGAGTGACAGAAGTTCTAACTAATTTTTCTGTAGCCACAACTTAAAGTAGTTGTAAACTCTGTACAACCACTTTTACATATAGGTAGGCCTATATTAACCTGCCTGGCGGTGTTCCCGAGACTGACTCGGGGTTAGATTTTCCTGCTACGATCGGTAACCCCGAGTCAGACTCGGGCTTGCCTCGCTAGATCCACAGGCACTTTTTACTTACCTTGTCCCTGGATCCAGCGATGCCACCGCGCTGTGTGAGCGAGCAGGACCTCGCTCGATTCACATAGTGCCTCCGTGTGACGCCGATCTCCGTTCCCTGCGATGTTACGACGCACGGGGACGGAGAACGGCGCCAAATTCAAAAACGTAAACAAACACCTTACATACAGTATACTGTAATCTTATAGATTACAGTACTGTATGTAAAAAAAACACACCCCCCCTGTCCCTAGTGGTCTGTCCAGTGTCATGCATGTCATTTTATATAATAAAAACGTTTCTTTCTCCCTGCAAACTGTAGATTGTCCATAGCAACCAAAAGTGTCCCTTTATGTCAAAAATAGTTTTAGATCAGCTAAAAAACAGCGATAATAAATTATAATCACTTGCAGAATTGTGCGATAGCGATTTGTGGGGAAATTCGTCATAAAAAAAAAAAAAATAATGACAGCAACAATTCTGCAACTGAGCAAATTTCAGAGATTTTAATTTGATTACATTATTGAATAATTTTTTATTATAATTATATTATTATTTGTTATAATTATTTATTATATTATAATTTATAATTTTGTTTTTAAAAAAATGTCATACCCGGGATGCCTATTAGAATCTTGTTTGGTCAGATTTAAGTGAGTTATTTCTAAAAATTACAGACCTACAATATAAAACGCCAAATTTCCTTGCAAATAATCGTACCGCTTTCAGCATGTTTTTTCTGAAAGAATCATACCGCCAGGGAGGTTAAGGCTTACCTGTAGGTAATGGAAATATCTCTTTAACCTGCACGGTTTAGGAGATATTTCCAATATGCCTGTGCGCGATGCCTTTGGCGCATGCGCACTTTAGAAAGGACATGATCGTGCCGTTTCTAAAGGGGAACATGCCGTGACTGGCGGCTCCTGCGCACATACGCGGTAGTGACGTCACGAGTCCCCGGCCAGTCACAGAGCCGAAGTTCGTGGCCCCCGAGAGGAAGAGGGCTGAAGATAGACGCTTCCGCCAGCGGGGACAGCGGTGACCTCGCAGGCTTCGTTTTCAGGTTAGTGACACATAATGGGCTACTATGCGATGCATAGTAGCCCATTATGCTTTACCTTTGCAGGGAAAAGAAGAGGAAGTAAAACCAAATCAAACCAAAAATTGAATATTACTGTTATGTGCCTGCTGTACTATAGAAAAGAGTATCCTGTTCTCCCTGTATTGCTTCCTTTGTGTGAAACCCCTGGTTTTCCTGCCAGTCCCTCAGTTTTCCTTTTAAAAACTGACCACACTATGCAGAAGAACACACAATGGTCAGTTCTCTAGCTATGCTGGGAACTTAGCCAGCTCTCCTCCAATGATCAGACTTGTCCTAACACACCTCCGCTGCACAGTCGTTCACTGGGAAGACCAATGTGCTGCTCCTTTTCCTCCCCCATCTCTTATACAGCTAAGAACAGAGGGGGATTACTTATACAAAAAGTGAAAAAAATATAGTTATGTTTTTTTATACCTATTACACAAATGTTTTGCCTTTAATTTCTATTTTAAACTGAATGGGTTGTTTTACAAGGTGATCGTTTAACAACACTTAAAAAAAAAAAAGTTTGAACAATACTGTGCCATACACTTTATAGGTTTATTTTGGGGATTTTTTCACAAACAGCAAAGCATGGTGACATGCCATATTTCATAATCAGATTAATTATGTCTCCATGTGTTGGTCAAAAAAAGATTTTTCTCATTAAGTAGTTGCAAAGCTGTTTATTAACCCCTGCAAAGTTTACTTTTGGCACAGCAATAATGTCCTAGCAAATAGCAATAGTCTGTCACACACTTTTGATTTCAATAAAAGCACAAAAGCCATTTATTTTCTACCTTTGGTTGGATGCATGAGTTTAAAAACATTTAAAGGGTCACTAAAGGAATTTTTTTTTTTAGCTAAATAGCTTCCTTTACCTTACTGCAGTCCTGGTTTCATGTCCTCATTGTTCGTTTTTGCTTTGAAGTAGCTGTAATTCTGCTCTGATCTCCACACTTCCTGGTTGCCTGTTTCCTTATAACCATCATACTGGGAGATTTTCACGGTGGTCTAAGCTGTCATTACTGTGTGTCTAAAACTCCTCAGAACCAATCAGATTCATTTTAAAAACAAAACACTGCCCTGGATTTGTTTGTTTTTGTTATGTGAGTCTTCCCGACTCACCTCTCACCCGGAACTTCATGTATGTACCTTTAAAACCGAAAGTGAATCTAGAGGCACATTATATGATAGATTAAATTACATTTTTAATCATTTTTAAAAGGAATCAGTTAACTTTTAGGTCTCTATACCCAATAAACAGTAATTTCAGCAAAAAAATATGTTTCCTTTAGTGACCCTTTAAGGCATTGTTTCATTATGCTGTAGAACACTGTAACCATGTTACAGTGTATATGTTGAACCTCTTCAGTTCATTTTCCTCCTTACCCTTTTCGTAGTCCTCAATCTTTTTATTTTAGAGAATGTGTCCGTTTTGTACAATATAATTTCATACAGCTGAAGTCATTCCCAACATATTATACATCTTATTATTTGGGAGAGATAAGACTTTGAAGTGCAGCTTGACATCAGAAAAAGATGTTTGCATACATGCATACTGAATGTCTCTTCATACAAAATTCTAACCTGCCTGTTTGCAATCTACACATAGATCAGTGTACAATTTTGTTTTCTGACAAGATATATGAATGCAGGCATGGGGGATACATCATCCTGGCTAATCAAGGTGGTTAATCAAGATGGCTGAAGATCCTGCACGCAGAAGACCGGGTGAAGATGCCAGCAGCCAGCAAGAAAGCCTGCAGATGTCACAAATGAGAATAGTACTGTTTCATTTTGTAACAGATTTGGATATATATCATTTATTTTTTATAGGTTTTAGCATTAGAAAAAAAAAAAAAAGGTAAGCCAAGTTTTTCAGCACATTTTTTTGTGCTGAAAAAGCCCCCTCAGCTTATACTCAAGCCTCCCGCTGTTGACAGTCAGTCAGTGAGTCAGTCAGCGGGCCGTCCAGTGTGACAAAGGCCCGCCCCCCCCCCCTTGTCCTTGTCCATGATAGGCGGAATACTGAACACTGACTCACTGCTGGGAAACTGAATCAGTGTTCCGTCTATCACGGACGAGGAGGAGGTGGGGCTTTGTTACACTGGACGGCCCGCTGACTGACTCACTGACTGACTGTCAACAGCGGGAGGCTTGAGTATAAGCTGAGGGGGCTTTTTCAGCACGACACAGCAGGAGATCAGGTACACAAGGCACAGTGAGGCATGCAGATGGGCACAGTGAGGCATGCATATGTGCACAGTGAGGCATGCAGATGGGCACAGTGAGGCATGCAGATGGGCACAGTGAGGCTGCAAATGGGCAGAGTGAAGCTGCAAATGGGCAGAGTGAAGCTGCAAATGGGCACAGTGAGGCCGCAAATGGACACAGTGAGGCTGCAAATGGGCACAGTGAGGCTGCAAATGGGCACAGTGAGGCTACAGATGGGCATTGTTGACCCTCTTTTCCACTTACAGTAGCTGCTGCATTTCCAACCCTAGGCTTATACTCGGGTAAATACATTTTCCCATATTTTTTGTGGTAAAATTAGGTGCCTCGACTTATATTCGGGTTGGCTTATACTTGAGTATATACGGTATTTCGGTATAGTCACCAAAGCCTCCTCCCCAAAATGTAGCCACCAAAAGGAAACTATTTGGAGTACATTTTAAATAATGCAGCAGAGCGTTAGGACTCAAAATGTATTTGATCTCAATTTAGTAGAGCCTTTTTTCCCCTTTGTATCTCCACTTGCATCGGAAAATAATTTGCTTGCGTATACAGTATATTTAGTGTAACATTAGGAAAACAGCGATTTGGGTGGACAGGAACTAGTACAATCAATTCAATTTTAGAATATTGTGATCTCAACATTTCCAAATGATGGAACACTTTCATGTAACCACAATGATGTTGCATAATACTAGGTATTGAATTGTATAGGTCAGGGGCTCCCCAGGTCAAGAGCTGAATGAATAAAAATCTGAGCTTAGCGAAAGACCCAGGTTATTTTTGCTGTCTATGCATTTTGAATCCTCCAGACCCAAATGCTTCTGTAAAATTCTATTTTAAAGAGCCACTAGGGTAAACAAATACTGTGCCCCTGTAAGTGAAGAGGGACAAATAATAGTTCATAATGTTTTTGACAATCAGCACAATTTTATGATTTTTTTTTGCATTTGTTTGAAAAACAGATGCTTTTCACCCTTTGTGCTCAACAGAAATAGTGTGATACATTTGAAAAACATTGAGTATTTCTACAAAGGAATCGGAAATGAGCATCTGGAATACATAATACAAAGAGAGCTCTGCAATACATTACATGGTCTGGTCGAATTCCAGGGAGCTAAGATAGACTTCAAAGTCTGGCTGAACATCAGTTAAACTGCTTCTCTGTCCAGATATGTAAAGTGGGTGTAGATGAATAGGCTGGATTTATTACGATTTTTATCTTTTTTTTTTTCTGATGGGAAGATGGGTTCACAGGTTCTGTATGCTTATGCAGGAACGCCTTTTAAGTCGTTGATAAATACAGATAAAAGGTCATATAATATGTTTCTGATAAATCATTTTAAGGATGCAAAAAGGCTTTTGTTGTTTTTTTGATATTTTTTTAAATGGTTGCAGGGTTGGGTTTCTGAGTCTGCCTATAGTAAAAAATTGCTGAGATGTGCAGGTTTGATCCAATAAGGTTTACATACAGAGGGAAGGGAGAAAGGTATTCAGGCATCTCATTCAATATTACCCAGGCATTACCCAGTCATACTCTAAATAATTTACTTCATATAATTAGCATACAAAAAACAATAAGCCCTGGTTCACACTGGGTACGATTTGGAACGATTTGAGATGCGATTTGACATGTCAAATCGCATCTCAAATCGGCGGCAATTGTCGGCAATGGCACTGTCCTAATCAGTGCGACGCCGCATCTGCGATTTCAAAAAGTAGTTCCTGTACTACTTTTTGCGATTTTGGGCCGCGATTTACATTAAATTGCGGCCGAAATCGCGGCAAAATCGCGGCCGCAAAATCGCGGTAAAATTGCGCATTTTACCGCGATTTTGAATTCGCAGCAGTGTGAACCTAGGCTAAATGGTTTGGGTTAATGTTTTTTTTTTTTTTTTTATGTTGGTTTATTTCTGCTTTTTTGCTTAAATATTGCACAGACACTGTCTGTCACGAAGAAGAATTTGTATGATTAAAACATCAGACTGAGCCATTTATTAAATGGATGAGTCATTTTGATGACTTATCCAGTCGTTTCTGTAAATTCAAGATTTTTTTGGTCAAAGAAGCAAAACGCTAAATTTTAATATGCAATGGGCTAGATTCAGAGAGAGTTACGCCGGCGTATCAGTAGATACGCCATCGTAACTCTGAATCTACACCGTCGTAAATTTAAGCGTATTTTGGAAACCAGATACGCTTAAATTAGGCTAAGATACGAGCGGCGTAAGTCTCCTACGCCGTCATATCTTAGGGTGCATATTTACGCTGGCCGCTAGGTGGCGCTTCCGCTGATTTCGGCGTAGAATATGCAAATGAGCTAGATACACCGATTCAGAAACGTACGTGCGCCCGGCGTATTTTATTATGTTGTTTACGTAAGGCTTTTTCCGGTGTAAGGTTACTCCTGCTATATGAGGAGTATCCAATGTTAAGTATGGACGTTGGGACAGCGTCGAATTTTGCGTCGTTTACGTCGTTTGCGTAAGTCGTTCGCGAATAGGGCTTTGCGTAAATTACATTCACGTCGAAAGCATTGACTATTTGCGACGTGATTAGGAGCATGCGCACTGGGATACGTTCACGGACGGCGCATGCGCCGTTCGTTAGAGACGTCATTTACGTGGGGTCATGTTTTATTTACATAAAACACGCCTACCTCTTCAGAATTTGACTTTGGCAGATTTACGCTATGCCGCCGTAACTTAGGGCGCAGGTTCTTTGTGAATCCAGCCCCAGCCTCACTAAGTTACGGCGGCAAAGCGTATCTGGGATACGCTACGCCCTCACAAACTTATGGCGGGGTATCTGAATCTAGCCCATTGTTTCCTATCTTCCTGGGCAAAACAAAGAAAAAGGATTTAAACATGGCATTCTTTTCACCATAACTATAATAAATAATACCGTACAGTGATATATAAAACCATTATTCCCTTAATACATAAATGACAACTGTAACCCTATTGTTTATTTCCAGGTGCAACACTACCTAACCCTAACCCCCAAAACTAATATCTATGGCCAGCAGTCTTCAAATTCTTATATTGATGTTTTAGTACTAATAGTACAGGGTCTAATATAAACCATTTAAACTTTTTCCTTAAAATTGGGTCTTTCACTAATCATGTGTTCTATGGTGATATTGTGATATTATGTATCCTGCAGTGTGCTAGATAAATATGGAAGCTAAGCTATTATCAAGGAGATTATTCTCAAGCCAGTGTAAATGTTACTATTTCAAGCTCTGTGCTTGACCCTCAGAGCCGGTTCACACTGAGGCGACTTGGGATCCGACTTGAAGTCGTCGTGCTGTCGAGAAAAACAATGCAAGTGAATGGGAGTGGTGTTAATACACACGACTCGAGTCGCTACGACTTCAAAAGAAGTTCCTGTACTACTTCAATCCGACTTGTAGGCGATTTGTACCCATTGATTTCAATGGAAGTCGCCTCCAAGTCTGATCCAAGTCTGATCACTGTCTTAACTGAAGCGACTTTCCAGGAAGATAACATACATTTCTCAGGCAAACCTCTCCCTCCCCCTCCCTCCCCCTCCCTCCTCTAGAGCTGATTGTTGTTTGATTGGCCACTGGAAAGTCCCCTGTCCTGGAGACGACTTCAAGTCATGTTGTAAATTGCCCCAGATCGCCCTGTGGTTCATGCTCAAGTCGTGTCGGAGTCGCCACTAAAAGTCGCGCTGGAAGTCGTGTCGCCCTAGTGTGAACCGACTCTTAATGTTCTTAGTATCATTACCACTTTTTGAGGAATGCACTTAGCATTTTAATTTCCCATTGTTTCAGGTTATAGTATTATATTACTTAATATTGATATAAGAATTTTATATATATATATATATATATATATATATATATATGAATATATATATATATATATATATATATATATATATATATATATATATATACAGAATCTCACAAAAATGAGTACACCCCTCACATTTTTGTAACTATTTTATTATATATTTTCTTTTTTTTTTTGTTTACAAAAGTTTATTTGGAAGGTTATGTATACAGTAACAGAGTAATGACAATATTGAGAATAATCATTGCAAAAATTATAATAGAGAAGTATAATTACAACAACATACAGGTAAGTCAAGCGATGATGTACATAGTGGAGGTATTTCTTGAAATATAACTCAGGGTAAATATAGAAGTCGATATGAGAAAAACTGATTGGTGTTAGGATATAGACCAGTATGACCACTTCTGTTCATATATATGCATAGAATCGCTGAGTGTATGGTATATTCTTTCCGAGAGTTTGGTCATTTCCATACGAGCTAGTACCTGAGGCCAAGATAGATTGTTAGATTTCCAGTTAAACGCAATCATTCATTGTATGGAGCTGCAGAGCGTATGCAAAAGCCTCATGCAAGGAGTGGGGGTGTTGGGTATGACAGCGTATAAGAGACAGGTTTGAGGTGTAAAAGTGATTTTTTGTTTGGAAGCTACTTCTATTATTTCAGTTGCCTTGAGCCAAATATGGCTGAGGTGTTTACAGCTCCAGAATATATGCAGAAGTGTACCTGACTCACCACAACCTCTAAAGCAGTTTGGGGAAATAGAAGGGTAGAACGTATGAAGCTTGGAGGGGGTCAGATACCATCTAGAGGAAAGTTTAATTGGAGTTTCTCTAAAAGATATGGCTCTATTACTTTTTCTAAGGTTATCAAGCATGGCATACCATGTGTCTGGAGGGAAGGAGCAGTTGAGGTCTTTCTCCCAACTGGACATAGGCCCAGATTTATCAGGGAAATCAAAGTCATTGAGGTAATTATATAGTCTGGAAATTAGGCCTTTATCTCTAGATGATGAGATGCATATCTGCTCGAAAGGGGTGTAGGGTCATGTGACAACACTGAGGAAATTACACTTTGCTACAATGTAAATTAGTGAGTGTACAGCTTGTATAAGGCCCCGTACACACGACCAGTTTCCTCGGCAGAATTCAGCTTCCGACCGAGTTTCTGGCTGAATTCTGCCGAGGAAACTGGTCGTGTGTACACTTTCAGCCGAGGAAGCCGACGAGGAGCTCGACGAGGAAATAGAGAACATGTTCTCTATTTCCTCGTTGTTCTATGGGAGCTCTCGCCCCGCCGAGCTCCTCGGCGGCTTCAGTGCTGAACTGGCCGAGGAACTCGATGTGTTTGGCACGTCGAGTTCCTCGGCCGTGTGTACGAGGCCTTACAGTGTAAATTTGCTGTCCCCTCAAAATAACTCAACACACAGCCATTAATGTCTAAACCACTGGCAACAAAAGTGAGTACTCCCCTAAGTGAAAATGTCCAAATTGGGCCCAAAGTGTCAATATTTTGTAAATTTAACAACAAAAATACTGTGCTTGTGTAAAAAGTGCAAAAAGATAAATAGCAACAAAAATGTGAGAAATATACACATAAACAAACATAGAATACAAAGTAAGTTGCGATAAATGAACATAATATAAATGTGGATGGATGGTAAAGTGCAAAAAAAAGTCAGCAAACTAAATTAATAAGTCCAACTCCTTGAAACATATACTGAAAAAAAAGTTTTGGGTGCTGTGAACTCCAAATGGTATCCTTCACCGGTGAATCACCAACATAAAGTAAGGCTACTCTTACCCCACACGATGGACCCTCTGTTATGGAAGGTCAGACAAGCATAGAAAACTGTCAGCTCCTGGAGCCAAGTGGAAACGGTGGATTAGAACCTCATGTCCACCAAACAGATTTCCAAAATAAATAAGGGGGGCTTCCAATAGTGTAAAAAACCTTTTAAACTATGTTTTATTCAGACACTGTGCACAACCAAAGATACACAGTGCATATAAAGCATAAAAACTTTTAAAAACGTTTAAAATTCAAAGTTTAAATGAACTTGCGGTGGCATAGATAGCGTCTCGTCGCTGTCAATATTTTGTGTGGCCACCATTATTTTTCAGCACTGTCTTAACCCTCTTGGGCATCAAGTTCACCAGAGCTTTACAGGTGGACACTGGAGTCCTCGTCCACTCCTCCATGACGACATCTTCCACTCCTCCATGAGGACCTTGCACTCCTCCACCTTCTGTTTGAGGATGCCCCACAGATGCTCAACAGGGTTTAGGTCTGGAGACATGTTTGGCCAGTCCATCACATTTACCCTCAGCTTCTTTAGCAAGGCAGTGGTCATCTTGGAGGTGTGTTTGGGGTCATTATCATGTTGTATTACTGCCCTGCGGCCCAGTCTCCAAAGGGAGGGGACCATGCTCTGCTTCAGTATGTCACCATACATGTTGGCATTCATGGTTCCCTCAATGAACTGTAGGTCCCCAGTGCCAGCAGCACTCATGCAGCCCCAGACAATGACACCACCATGCTTGACTGTAGGCAAGACACACTTGTCTTTGTATACTCACCTTGTTGCCGCCACACACGCTTGACACCATCTGAATCAAATAAGTTTATCTTGGTCTCATCAGACCACAGAACATGGTTCCAGTAATCCATGTACTTAGTCTGCTTGTCTTCAGCAAGCTGCTTGCAGGCTTTCTTGTGCGTCGTCTTTAGAAGAGGCTTCCTTCTGGGACGACAGCCATGCAGATCAATTTAAAGCAGTGTGTGGCGTATGGTCTGAGCACTGACAGGCTGACCCCCCCACCCCTTCAATCTCTGTAGCAATGCTGGCAGCACTCATATGTCTATTTCCCAAAGACATCCTCTGGATATGACGCTGAGCATGTGCACTCAACTTCTTTGGTCAACCATGGTCTTGGCCACCATACTGCAGCTCAGTTTCAGGGTCTTGGCAATCTTCTTATAGCCCCACTGCCAATCATAAGGCCAGTCCAAGGCAGTGGTCATCTTTAAGGTGTGTTTGGGGTCATGTTGGAATACTGCCCTGCGGCCCACTCTCTGAAGGGAGGGGATCATGCTCTGCTTCAGTATGTCACAGTACATGTTGGCATTCATGGTTCCCTCAATGAACTGTAGCTCCCCAGTGCCGTCAGCACTCATGCAGCCCCAGACCATGACACTCCCACCACCATGCTTGACTGCAGGCAAGACACACTTGTCCAAGATAAAAGGAGAGCCCGTCAATAGATTAAAAGCTATACTTACCAAGAAAGTCAAAAACAGCACCCAAGACCCTTATCCTATACCAGGTCACTAAAATACATAAAAATATTCACCAGCCCCCAGGACACCCGATTATTAATGGATTCTTTGTTTTCGAGGGTTGGTGAATATTTAGATCATTACCTGTAGGATGTTACCAATAGCCCAACAATTCCCATCTTACAGGAAAGACAGTAAGGACTTTATAAACCATGTCAGGAACATACTGGTAAATGGTCAATCTATGGTGTCCGTTTTAATAAACTGAGACGTTTTTTCTCAGTTCAGTTCTCGGCAGTTCTCAGAGGAAAATTATCTCCTCTGCAGCCGGTTTAATAAACTGAGAACTTCAGTTCTCAGAGGGAGAACAGAGGAGAAGTCTTTCCTCTGAAATGGCTGAGATCTGTGTAAAAGTTGGTGGGCTGCCTGTAATCTCGAGATATTGTGAGATTGCAGTGCAGCCGAGTTCAAAAAGTGAAACTAAAGTTTAAAAGAACATGTAATTACATGTTTTCAGACATGTGATAACTATATATATATCCTGTATATATACACACACACATACATATATACAGTATTTATATATATTGTGACAGGAAGTCAGGTAAATCTGTGGGTGTTGTCACAGACGGGAGATACATTTCTGCCTTGTTTAGACAATATACCAATTATTATCAGGTGTCGGCTGCAGAAGCAGCCAGAAATATTTAAGGGCGTTGAAAAACTTCAGCTGTTCAGAATGAGGCAATTAAGGCCTCTATAAGTAATCCAGAGGATTACTACTGATTGCTGCATCCTGAGGCTTTCTGAGTGAAGGAGAGCAGTGAGCAGAAATACTTCTGAAGAGGTGAGGTGCTGTTGATTTTTCTGTGTGATAACAATCAAAAAGAGACTATTGTTTTCTGCTGTAGGACCAGCAGTGTCTGCCCAGCACTAGGCTGTGCCAGACTCCATAGATAGGTTCCTGTGTGGTGAAGGTAAACGCCCCAAGTGGCCAGGGTTTATTTTATGTTTGATTTTGTTTATGCTGTTTGGATGCTTGCAGCAAGATGGAAGAATAAACCAAAATCTTTGCTTTCAACCGTCTTCGGCTGTTTCTCTGTATAAATCAGTGTGTAGTGAACCCATCCAGGGGGTCACACACCCTGCTACCGAGCTGATTTCTTACAATATGTATACACACACATATATACAGTTTATTTACACAAATACATGAATATATATATTCATGTGTTTGTGTGTGTGTATATATATATATATAAATATGTGTGTGTGTACATATATATATATATATATATATATATATATATATATATATATATATATATATATATATATATATATGTATATAAATACTGTGTATATGTATATATATATATTGTTGTTAATATTAATTTTTAACCCACTGGTGCTGATATAAGGAAGAAATAAGCCTTCTTCCTCTTATCACACCAGCTTCTCTCCCAGATTCTCCACCTCTGAGCTGGTGAATCTGGAATTGAGATATTTCAGTGGAAGAGCTGTGAGATCTTCAGATCTCGATTTATTAAACTGGCCGTTTGTGACAAAACAGCCATGTGCTGTGATGAGAAGTGGAGAACATGTTCTCTGCTCCTTCTCTCAGTTTATTAAACCCGGCAATGCTCTGAGATCAGCCGTGATCATCATGATCTCGGCTTATCACGGTTTATTAAACGTACACCTATATTGGTTAGTATAGATGTTGATTAGGGATGAGTCGAACACCCCCCCGTTCGGTTCGCACCTTTGAACGGACCGACCGTTCGCGCAAACATTTGATGTCTATGGGACTCAAACGTTCCAATTCAAAAGTGCTAATTTTAAAGCCTAATATGCAAGTTAAACATCTTTGAGAACCCGGGTCTTGCCCCAGGGAACATGTATCAATGGAAAAAAAAGTTTTAAAAACGGTAGTTTTTTCTGGAGCAGTGATTTTAATGATGCTTAAAGTGAAAAAAAAAAGAAAAATTCCTTTAAATATGGCACCTGTTGGGTGTCTATAGTATGCCTGTGAAGTGGCACGTGTTTAGAACTGTCCCTGCACCAAATGAGATTACTATAAGAAAAAAGTAATTTAAAACTGCTTGCGGCTTTAATGTAATGTCTGGTCCCTGCAATATGGATGAAAATCATTGAGAAAAATATTACAGATACAGACAGTACACACACCACGTAGCTTTAGGTGCACACTGTGTGGGGCGTGTACTAAACCCCCTGAGCCATAATTGGCCAAAGCCACCGTAGCTTTGGACAACTATGGCTCTCCGTTTTTTGCAAGCTGTGATTGGCCAAGCATGCGGGTCATAGTGCATGCTTGGCCAATCATCAGCCAGCAATGCACTGCGATGCCGCAGTGAATTATGGGCTGTGAAACGCCACTCGAAATCGTCGCGAACGGCCCAAAACGTTTGTAATTCGACGAACGATCGAACATACGATGTTCGAGTCGAATGTGAGTTTGACTCGAATACGAAGCTCATCCCTAATATTGACTCACTATACGCCAACATTAGACAGAAAGATGCCACTGGAGCAATAAAATGGGTATGTTGCAATGGGAACTAAATATGCTCCCACGGTGGAAAACATCTTTATAAGCAAATCGATTATATGTACATTGGAATGTGAATGATGGATAGGGCGTTCGAAAAAGAGCCAAAAACCTAACACTCCAAAAGAGTCAATAATGCTTGTAATATGAATGTCCTTTAAATGCTACTTTTATGACTATTATTTGGAGGGAGGGTTGTATTTCTCATAACGGCCCTTGTAGTTTTATGTCTAGGGCAGCAGGGTAAGGAAGCATTAGATTGCAATTCACATGATAAAGCATTCACATGGCAAAAAAGGAGAAGCTTGTAAAAAGAGTTTAATCATTTTACATGTGCCTAGGGCAGCCTGATGTCTTAACACGGCCTTGCCAGTAATTATACTGTACAGTATATGTTGTGAATTACTATGACTACTACTGGTGTCATAATTGCATAGTTGAGCAGTTAGATAATGAAAAAGTGTCCACGGAATTTAAAGTTTATCTAAAGATATTCTGTCAGATATAGTGTACACTTGCTGTCTGTGTCACATTGAGGAGATTTCCCTCCACTTACTGTCCCGTAGACACAATTCAAAGTGAGAGGAAAGCTCTCTAATGTATTAAAAATCTTCCTTAGCAGTTACTAATGTTACAAGTATCCCCATCAGAAGGTTTCTCCTCTATTCCTGCTTTAGCTATAACTCAGAATTTTGGATTTTCTCCTACTTTTGATTCTGGTGAGACAGCCAGCAATACAATTCTGGTTGTTAACTCCCCCTATTCTATACAAAAATAGAACAAACTAAAATTTTGGCTTTATGTACGCTTTAAAGGGTTTGTTCACCTTTACCAAAACATTGCCCATGCACATAAGTGTAAACAGTAGATAAAAAGAAAGGGTGCAGCTTTGACTAGAGTTGAATAATGCCCTTGCTATAGGTGTAGGTCATTTAGGTACCTCCCGAAACCATGACAAAAAATATAGATGGTATCCCCTATACTGCTTTGTTACAAGGGTGTTGCAAAGATGCTACCGACCCCTACTGCTCACCCTCACATCACAGGAGTGAGCTCTCTTTCAGATTCAGATCCCTATGCATGCATAGTTCGCCATCTCTTCTATCACAGCAGTGCTGAGCTTGGAGCTGCTGTGATAGGGGAGACTATGTACAGATGTACAGATGTTTGATAGGAGAGACGGAGTGCGCATGTACAGGTGTTTGATAGGGGAGGCGGAGTGTGTATGTACAGATGTTTGATAGGGGAGATGGAGCTTGCATGTACAGGTGTTTAATAGGGGAGATGGGGTGCGCATGCACAGGTGTTTGATAGGGAAGACAGAGCATGCATGTACAGGTGTTTAATAAGGGAGACAGAGCGTGCATGTACAGGTGTTTGATAGGGGAGATGAAGCTTGCATGTACAGGTGTTTGATAAAGGAGACAGAGCGTGCATGTACAGGTGATAGGGGAGATGGAGTGCACATGTGCAGGTGTTTGATCGGGGAGATGGAGCGTGCATGTACAGGTGTTTGATAGGGGAGATGGGGTGCACATGTACAGGTGCTTGATAGGGAAGACGGAGCATGCATGTACAGGTGTTTGATAAAGGAGACAGAGCGTGCATGTACAGATGATGGGGGAGATGGAGTGCACATGTGCAGGTGTTTGATCGGGGAGATGGAGCGTGCATGTACAGGTGTTTGATAAGGGAGATGGGGTGCGCATGTACAGGTGCTTTATAGGGAAGACGGAGCATGCATGTACAGGTGTTTGATAAGGGAGACAGAGCGTGCATGTACAGGTGTTTGATTGGGGAGATGAAGCTTGCATGTACAGGTGTTTGATAAAGGAGACAGAGCGTGCATGTACAGATGATGGGGGAGATGGAGTGCACATGTGCAGGTGTTTGATCGGGGAGATGGAGCGTGCATGTACAGGTGTTTGATAGGGGAGATGGGGTGCACATGTACAGGTGCTTGATAGGGAAGACGGAGCATGCATGTACAGGTGTTTGATAAAGGAGACAGAGCGTGCATGTACAGATGATGGGGGAGATGGAGTGCACATGTGCAGGTGTTTGATTGGGGAGATGGGGTGCGCATGTACAGGTGCTTGATAGGGGAGATGGGGTGCGCATGTACAGGTGCTTGATAGGGAAGACGGAGCATGCATGTACAGGTGTTTGATAAAGGAGACAGAGCGTGCATGTACAGGTGAAAGGGGAGATGGAGTGCACATGTGCAGGTGTTTGATCGGGGAGATGGAGCGTGCATGTACAGGTGTTTGATAGGGGAGATGGGGTGCACATGTACAGGTGCTTGATAGGGAAGACAGAGCATGCATGTACAGGTGTTTGATAAAGGAGACAGAGCGTGCATGTACAGATGATGGGGGAGATGGAGTGCACATGTGCAGGTGTTTGATCGGGGAGATGGAGCGTGCATGTACAGGTGTTTGATAGGGGAGATGGGGTGCGCATGTACAGGTGCTTGATAGGGAAGACGGAGCATGCATGTACAGGTGTTTGATAAGGATGACAGAGTGTGTATGTACAGGTATTTGATAGGGGAGACATGTACAGGTGGGAAGGCTGAACGCATCCACATGATGTCCAGTGGTAAGGGTAGAGAGGCTCTTGGGGTTCCTCTCAGGGTGGGGTGGTTGGGGCTGGGGGCAGTGTGTCTTTCAGAAGCCAACGGTTTTGGTGTTAGGTGGGGAGTCATGCAATCGACCTCAGTCTATATCCCCCTGGCCCGGGTACTCTTACTGAAGTTCACGGCTCTAAATGGTATCTAAGTATGTTTTACCATCTTACTAAAGGCTGCATCTCACACATATCTGTTTATTTTTTAGGATTCTGTTTGGAGTGTGTATGTGATCAGCCAATCAGTGTTCAGTTAGTGAGCTCAGCGAGTCATGTATTCAGTCAGACACTGTTCGGGTTTCACAGTTTGAGGTGAGCATCGATGCAGCTTTTATACTTTTATCAGGTCCTCAGTGCTGCAGTTATTGGTCGGTTGCTCGAGCCTCATTTCTTAGCATATGTGGGATTCTCCTCCCACCTCGTTCCTACTGATGGCACGGCTCGCATCTCGCCATGTTACTTGGGAGTAGCTAGTAAGTGCACCGGCCAGTTGTATCAGACATCTCACAGGTTGGTTGGCAGAGGTCACAGTGCACGTCTTATCTGGACCTCCTCCACTGAGAGGTCATTCACTGTGTCCACTACTAGTGGACTGCTAGTCAGGCGATGGTTCATCACGAGGAGGATTTCATGTTCAAAACTTGATTTCGACAAGCCATGCATTGTTTGGGTGGTAGCTTTGTTCAGCTCAGGTAGGTGTTGCTTGTTTCACCTTATGCCGGTTGCTAAGCTCATACATATTATGTGGTCATTTATTCATGTATTAGGCCTTACAACATTATACCACTGCAAAGTCACCCATCACGTTTTGGGTGCTAAATGATTGAAATGTTTGTTTTAATTGGCTTGTGCGGTGGCAAGTCTTCTCATCCCTTTCTCATACGGTTCAAGTTACTTTTTCATGCTTCATGACATTTCACCACTCATATAGTTGCCTGACACTTCTTCAGGTTTTCCTTAGGCCTGATGTACATTTAAATTGCCTGCCATGCTATAGGTTGCTTGGCCCCTGTGTTTCAGGGGGTTGACACATTTGTAGTCCTACTCATAGTTTGTATTTTAGGGTTGGCCTCGGTCACCAGGTGCAGGCCCTAAAGGATAAGAGAGGAAATCCAAGTCAAAGGTAAGTTATGGTTACTTTTAATGTACTTTTCTTGTACAGATATTGCTACTTTTGGTTCGCCGCTTACCAGTGTCTCGTTGTCATTTCCATACTTGGTACATGTTCTGCCTTAATATTTTAGGTCATGACATTCACCACTGCAGTATTGCGTATCACAGGTAGCAGCGGGTTGAGATGTTTGTTTCTAATTGGCTTCTGCAGTGGCAAGTCTCCTCACCCGTTTCTCATACAGTAGATGTTAGACTATTTTCATACGTTGTTGCACTACTCACTACATTTGACCTGACACGTCTTCAGGTTCCGTAGGCCCGAGTTTACATTTGTAATTGGCCTGCTTCACCTCAGGTTACTCTGCCTCTGTAATTCATAAGGTTGAACACCTTCTTAGTCTTACACAAGGTATACTTCATTTTCTCCTAACACCGGGTTCATTATCGCATACTCGGTACATGATCTTATCTTCACACTATAGGTATTACAGTGTCACACCACTGTACGGCAACACTTCATTGCAGGTTTACCTACCACGTTTAATTGTACCAACAGATTGAGATGATCATTTCTAATTGACTTGTGCGGTGGCAAGTCTCCTCATTCGTTTTTCATATGGCTCACATTACGATTTCATACGATTTCTCACTACTCATATCACTTGCCTTACTCGTCTTTAGGTTTCATAAACCTGAGTTTACGTTTTTAATTTGCCTGACATGCCTCGGGTAACTCGGCCTTAATAGTTTTGAAACTGACACGTTTTCAGTCCTGCACAATGTATACTTTGTCATTAACCATGATCACTGTTGGGAGGTTGTTAAAAACAAACCAAAAAAAAAATAGAGAGAGATTTTCCTTTCCTTAGAGTAAGTTTGGGGTACATTAGGTTATAACTTATGACAGTGTTGTTCTCGGTTGCATAGGACATGTCACAGGATGAGGAAATTGAAGGCTTTGCCTCCATCCCTCCTTCTCTGGCCAGGGGTTCTGAACAGGGTAGCACAGTAGGTCAGCCTGAATTTGTAGGAGGAGTCAGGCTGTATTTAAGCCCGCCCTCTAGCCTTCATTTCCTATCGACGTTTCTCTCGTGTCCCACTCGCCCTTTCTTGCTATTTCTTCTCTTTTACTTATACTTGGGTATGCCAACTTTAGGCATACTGACCACGTGACTACGGCACACCCCAGGTCGCTTCCTTCATACCTTTACTAATAGGGTCTACTAGAGACTCCGAGTACAAGTGTTTAATAGGGAAGACTGAGTGCGCATGTACAGGTGTTTGATAGGGCAGACGGAGTGCGCATGTACAGGTTTTTATTAGGGGAGACGACGCGTGCATGTACAGGTGTTTGATAGGGGAGACGGGGCGCAAATGTACGTGTGTTTGATAGGGGAGACGGAGTGCACATGTACAGGTATTTTTGATTATTTATTATGCTTGATGGTCTTAAGGTGTTTATTATTCATGTTTTTTATCTTAGCAAGCAGTGAGCACACTTGGTGTGGCACCGGTCTAGAGTGTTTTTATTTGTTTATAATGGAAAAACAGAGTGTTGCGTTGATGGGGAAGGACAGAGCGATGGAAAGAATGAATGAGTTAGGGAAGGAGGTATAGATTGGATGACAGAGAGATGGAAATAATAAGGAGTGAGCAAGGGATGAAGGTATAGATTGCATGATAGAGAGACAGATAGATGAAAGGAGGGAGCAAGGCATGGATGGATGGTGATAGAGACAGAGAATTGAAGTGCTGGAGCAAAGGATAGGGGGATGGGGTAATGGAGGGATGGAGTTATGGAAACATAGATTGAGAGACCGAAAAATGGAGGGATAAAAGTGACAGAGCATAGATAGGGTGGAGGATATAGGGCACAACGATTGTTGGATGTACAGTATAATGGGATTTCCCCTCACTTTCTGTGGTGGCTTTGGAACAGAAATAAAGGGGAAATATGTTTTTTTTTTAACCTTAATATCTATCTAAAAGAGGAAGTAAACCCTCTAAAAGATTTCTTAAAAAAAAAAACCCTGCAAGAGAAAGGCATAATGAGCTAGTATGCATAGCATAATAGCTCATTATTAATTACTTTACCTGAGATCGAAGCCTCCAAATCGTCTTGTTCCTCTCCTCCGCCGCCTGTAGGTGCAACAAATATCTCCTTAACCTACACGGTTTAGGAGATATTTGCAAAAAAGGCAGCACTGATGTCTGGGTGCATGCACACCGTAGACAACGGCGCATTGTGCCGTCACTGGGGGGGCTCCCACGCGCATGCTGGCGGGTGATGTTATCGCGGCTCTGGCCAGTCACAGCGCCCAGAAGTCATTCCGTGAGAGAGGGTGGCGACGGAGGAGAGGAACGAGGACCGGTGCGGGGGTTTCAATCTCAGGTAAGTAATTCTGAATTGAGCTAGTATGCTATGCATACTAGCTCATTATGCCTTTGTCTTGCAGGGTGTATTTTTTTTTCTTCAGAGGGTTTACTTCCTCTTTAACCACTTCCATACAGGGCACTTACGCACCTTCCCGCCCAAGCCAATTTTAAGCTTTCAGCACTGTCGCACTTTGAATGGCACAAGAAAAACAAAAAACTGCGCTACAACACAATAGTCTCAAGGCAGCAGCTAACGTGCGAAGTACACAACAAACATAAAAAACAAAAAGCTGCGCCAATAAAATGTTAAATCAAACCCCTACTTAAAAAATCAGGGATTAGCAGGAAGTCCAAAATAGTCCATAAGCCCATAAGCAGAGGCTAAATGATGTAATTTCTCAACACTCAAAAAATGTTTGGTTCCATAAGATTTGCTTGGCACTGAAATGATGGATCTGATCCTCCAATCACCCGGTGACATGCATACATATAGTGAGGTCCCTCCACCGTAAAAGTGAGCCTCTTACCAGATGGTAAGTAACCAGAGCAGTTGGCTATAGCCCAGCCATGGCCTTTAGTTCCCCAGGGATCTCAGGTGAAAGACAGCAGCGTCACAATCGTTTTGATCTCAATCACTCCAAGGCAGGAAATAGTATGAAAGAAGTAATACCGTTGGGTAACAAAATTTTATTAAAAGTAATGTACTTACAACAAGATGAAATTAAAACAGCATGTGTTTAAAAAGTAGAAATGCCGGCCGGCATGCAGGAGCCCTCCTCCCGAGCGTGGTGACGTCACTGACGTTAGCCTTCCAGACGCGTTTCGTCACAAGTGGGACGTTCTCAATGGGGGTAGGGCTTTCGGCAGTGAGACACCATTAAATAGCTGCCACTCAATATGAAAGGCAGCTCAGTGGATGCGGAAATCGCCATTTTTGTTAAGGGCAATTGCCCAAACAAGGCAGCGCGGCGCAACGCCACCAGGGCAGTAAATGCAATTAATAAAAACTTTTCTTAAGAAAACCAGCACATTGGTTATCCGATATATCGCAGATCAAACCTTAATACAAGTTTAATCCATGCAATAAATAGGTTCGCATGGATCAAACTTGTATTAAGGTTTGATCTGTGATATATCGGGTAACCAATGTGCTGGTTTTCTTAAGAAAAGTTTTTATTAATTGCATTTACTGCCCTGGTGGCGTTGCGCCGCGCTGCCTTGTTTGGGCAATTACCCTTAACAAAAATGGCGATTTCCGCATCCACTGAGCTGCCTTTCATATTGAGTGGCAGCTATTTAATGGTGTCTCACTGCCGAAAGCCCTACCCCCATTGAGAACGTCCCACTTGTGACGAAACGCGTCTGGGAGGCTAACGTCAGTGACGTCACCACGCTCGGGAGGAGGGCTCCTGCATGCCGGCCGGCATTTCTACTTTTTAAACACATGCTGTTTTAATTTCATCTTGTTGTAAGTACATTGCTTTTAATTAAATTTTGTTACCCAACGGTATTACGCTATATGCGTCCTTTCTTTCATACTATTTCCTGCCTTGGAGTACTTTGAATGGCAATTGCGAGGTCATGCTACAATGTACCCAAACAAAATTGGCGTCCTTTTTTCCCCACAAATAGAGCTTTCTTTTGGTGGTATTTGATCACCTCTGCGATTTTTTTTGTTTGCGCAATAACTAAAAAAAGACTGAAACTTTTGAAAAAAAATTACGTTTTTATTTTTTTCTGTTAATTTTTTTGTAAATAAGTACGTTTTCTCTTTCAATTATGGGCACTGATATGGCGGCACTGATGAGATGACACTGATGGACATCGATGAGGTAGTACTGACGGGCACAGATAAGGTGGCACTGATTGGTGGCGCTGGTATGCGGCACTGATGGGCACACATAGGCGGCACTGATGGGCACACATAGGCGGCACTAATGGGCACTCATGGGCGGCACTGATGGGCACTCATGGGCGGCACTGGGCACTCATAGGCGGCACAGCTGGGCATTCATGGGTGGCACTGATGGATACTTATGGGTGGCACAGATGGGCACTGATAGGTGGGCACTGGGCATGGATGGGCACTGTGGGGTGGCACTGATAGACACTGTGGGGTGGCACTGATGGACACTGTGGGGTGGCACTGATGGACACTGTGGGGCGTCACCTATGTTGCCAGTCAGTGCCCATTTGTGGGCACTGATTGGCATCTTTTTTTGTATGGGTTTTTTTTTAATGGGTTTTTTTTTCTGACTTTTTTTTTTTTTTTGGGGGGGGGGGGTTTTTTTACAGTTTGCCCTTCCCTGGTGGTCCAGAGTGGGCTTCCCTGGTGGTCCAGTGTGGCGATCCGAGGGGGGGCTGCGCTGATAAACAATCAGCGCAAACCCCCCCTGTCAGGAGATCGGCTCTCCTCTACTGGCGTCTGTCAGACGCGAGTGAGGAAGAGCCGTCAACGGCTCTTCCTGTTTACATCGTGATCAGCCGTGGTTGGACACGGCTGATCACGTGGTAAAGAGTCTCCGTGAGAGACTCTTTACCGAGATCGGTGTTGCGGGGTGTTAGACTGACACCCCGCAACAATGATTGCCGCGATGCACACCCCGGGGGCGCGCAGCGGCTCAGAATCCTGAGGACGTCATATGACGTCCAGTCAGGATTCTACAACCACTTTGCCGATGTCAATATGTCATTGGCGGGCGGCAAGTGGTTAAACCACATTGCTAATTACATATTGTACTTGTTTGTAGCTTAACCATTTGCCGACCAGCGGCAGTCATTATACTGCGGCAAGGTGGCTCGTTCCTGCAATTCGCCGTAGGTGTACATCGGCTTGGGAACTCGCGTTTGTAGGTCCTGGAGGCGCGCACGTGGTCCCATTGGCCAGCGGAGGAGCCAATTAGCTGGCCCAGCGTACTCGAAGTCCACCGGCCACACGCGATCGTTCCCTGCAGTGACAGAACGGGGATCTGCCTGTATAAACAAGGCAGATCTCTGTTCTGACAGGGGAGATCACACAGATCCTGTCTTTCTGCTATGTGGGAATACGGATCTATGTATTTAACATATACATTTATGATGTTGGATGCTTTTTGTTTTCTGATTTTTATATACATTGCATATTATTATATGTTGTAGACATACTGTATGTATTTACAGCTTGTCCTAGTGACTGAACAGGAAACACTGGGAGTTCCATGGCATTCTCTGCAGGAAGCAGCTGTCCACATCTGTTATCCAGGTCCCCAACTTGGATGATAAAACTTCACCTTTGAGTGTAACAGTCTGTTGAGATTGTTTCAAAAGTAACTCAAGCAAAACATACACTGTATATTTACAATTCTTGCACTGTGTTTAATTGAACTAACACAGCTACTCTGTTTTCCTACCCCGACAAATGAACACTCTGCTTGAGAGGGTTTGGAGGCAACCAGCTGGGAGATTTATTTTAACAACTGATGAATGTACAACTCTTGAAATAACCAACTCTACTCTTTGTGTCTGACTGTCCGACCACATGCTTTTACCACCGCAAGGACACTGCACAAGAAGTATTTGCTTTTTTACATGTCAAAGACAGTCAATGAAGAGTAAACAGTCAATGAAAACAGCGCTTCTCTTCAAAGTCAGTTTATAAACAGTTTATCATTGTGTTTACTCCTCACACCCATTTCTGTTCTAAATGTGCTAAGGATTTATTTGGAAGTTTTGCATTTATTTGTTTGGTTTCCTCCAATCTGGTGAAAGCTAGTTGCCAGCTCCAATCAGTTTATAACTTCAGGCCATATTAAGTGATGTGAAGATGGCTATTGTAAATGTTTTAGAAAGTACAAAACTGTATACAGTGGGATGCTTAACCATTCAGGGCAGTTCTTTGAAGTATTTAATGTGTTAGATCAGTTACTTGCCCTTGTTTGTGTAGCATGGCATCCTTTGCACCTGAACCTCTCGCAAGTGTTAATTTTAAACTAAGCGATTATCCTTCAGTAAACTGTTATCTCTTTGAAAAGGGAACTATAGCTACCCATTTGGTTAACCTGGCACCAGGCTTAGAGCCTGGAATTCCCCTTTCTCTTTCTATGCTTGTATTTCTCTATTAATATCTCTTGCTTCATGTTTCTCTTTACTTAAACTACTACACACAAGTCTCACATACTACACACATTGTGAAGAAAATAGACATTATTCTGTTTTTCTCATAGGTTTGGTTTGTTTTTTTAAGAACCCCTGTTGTATTTCTCTATTAATATCCCTTGCTTCATGTTTCTCTTTACTTAAACTACTACACACAAGTCTCACATACTACACACATAAAATAAGTTTCACCTACTGTTTTTTTAGGATGGTAGTTAGTCGGCCATAGTTCCTGACCCTGAGGTTGTGGGACTATACTTCATGTACTTGTCTTTTGTTTTTTGAGTTAAAACCCAGTTGCAATACTCTCTTAATGCAAATATGTACCTTCTGTACTGTGATTTCTGAATAACAGTTGGTTTCATGTGCTTTTTTTTGTATTGGAATTGGGACAATGTTACGCTCTCTTTCTATGTATGTCTCCTTGTTATATCTTCAAAAAACTAAAAGGAAGAGGAGTAGGGCGCTTCTGTCAGGAAATGTCCTCCAGTTAAGGGAATGAGGAGAGACTGGGGAGCACTTGCAACAGCACTTCAGGTAGAGGAAGCAACTCTGGAGGAAACGAAAGAAAAAACAGAAGGCACTTCTAAGTACAGTATTAAAGAGTATTTATTCATAAAAAGTGGTTAAAAACACTTATAAATGGTAACACGATTCAGAGCATGCGCAATTCACTCCTTCGTCAGACCCAGACAAAGGAGCAAATTGCACATGCTCCAAAACGCGTTACTGCCCCCTGGACGTCAGCTCCGGTCTATGCGTTTCAGCGTGGTTCAAAAAGTCCATCAGCCATCTTGCTTCCTTGCTTCTTCCTCTCCTATCACAGCTGTGGGCCAGCTCTCCCTCCCCCTAGAGGCGAAGGACTCTACAGGATGCCTATTTTGTTGACTGGTATGCACATTTTTATGAATAAATACTCTTTATTACTGCACTATAGAAGCGCCTTCTGTTTTTCCTCTAGTTTCCTTAAAAAAAACAAGAAGATCTTTGAAAGAGAAATTGAACTTATTGTTATGTCAAAGCCCTCTACACTATACACATCATACTCCTCTCATACAGGGCCCTAGCAGGGCCATTAGAACTGGGCAGTTTTGTTTTCCTATATATTGAACTATTATCCATCAGGCATTTTTTTTATAACTATTTTTTGCATATGCACATAGATTTTTTGTGTATCATTCCCAGAGGTGGCCAATATGTTAGAACCTTTATTGATGTGGGATCATTATGATATGCTTGTAGATCTTTTTGACTAATCACCCATCTACTTTGGGCTTGCTCCATCGGGTTTTCCCCCTGCCCCTTGATTGCTTGTGGGTTTTGGACCTTCATTGCTCTGATATGGGATTCCTGTGAAAGGCGATGTGACAGGTCATTGCCCTATCAATCTGGTCATTCTAGTTCCACCTACCATCCCCTGAAGTAAATTGTCCACAATTGAAACGTATTAGTTTAATTGGATTTAATCTTTTAAAAGCAACTGTAATACATTTTTGACTGCCTTAAAGTTTCATGGGAGATGTGCCTTTACATAGTCACAGAGGCTTAAACCATGCTTAAAACTAGCGATGAGATTGTAGTTCAAGACAAACATGAGTTTGACCCAAATCCAGCATGTTCACAGCAAATCGCTGAACAAACTTCTAGAATGTAGACAAACAGCCGAGAATCCTGGGCTACGTCCTTGATCAAATATTGTCATGACCAGATTTGGTCAATAATATCACTGTGGAGACTCTGTGCTGTGTTTACATTGCTGTAGTGCTGGGGATTCTATCATTCTATCACAGCAGGATAAAGAAGCCTTACAAGAGGACTTGAATAAATTAATGGAGTGGGCAACTATATGGCAAATGAGGTTTATTATTGAAAAATGTAAAGTAATGCACTTGGGGGTTAAAAATATAAATGCAATGTACTCACTAGGGGGAGAACCCTGCGGAATTCCATGATGGAGAAGGATCTGGGGGTCCTAGTAGAAGACAGATTGAGCAAAAGAATGTCCAACTGCAGCTAGCAAAGCCAGCTTAATATTAGCATGCATTAAAAAGGGGATTTACTCCAGAGATAAAATGATAATCTTGCCACTTTATAAAAATCTGGTTAGCCAACATCTGTATTCCGTCCAATTCTGGTCACCAATCCTTAGGAACAATGGGCCAAATTCTCAAAAGAGATACGCAGACTTAACTGCTGTTCAGTCTGTGCCTAACTTTGGAAACAATTCTCAAAAGGCTTTTTCCAAAGTTAGGCAGAAAATCTGACATGTGTAAGACACTTACACGGTCAGATCTTAGGATGCAGTACCGCATCCGCCGCTGGGGGCATTTCTCATGGAAATGCAGCTTTGAGTATGCAAATGAGGACTTAAGCAGATTCTCAAAGCATTTCAGCATTGTGATTTCTGCGTAAGTTCCGATTTTGCTTGCGCAAAACTAGGGCTGGTTTTACAATGTGTAAAGTTAGTCACACCTTGTAAAGGCCCATTCAAGCAACGGCATTTGGTATGCATTCCTGAGGGAGAACTCCACGGCAATTTTTAAATTCAAAACCGGCATGGGTTCCCCCCCCAGGAGCATACCAGGCCCTTAGGTCTGGTATGGGTTGTAAGGAGACCCCCCTACAATCCATACCAGACCCGTATCCAAAGCACGCTACCCGGCCGGTCAGGAATGGGAGTGGGGACGAGCGAGCGCCCCCCCCCCTCCTGAGACGTGCCAGGCCGCATGCCCTCAACATGGGGGGGTTGGGTGCTCTGGGGCAGGGGGGCGCACTGCGGGCCCCCCCACCCCAGAGCACCCTGTCCCCATGTTGATGAGGACAGGACCTCTTCCCGACAACCCTTGCCGTTGGTTGTCGGGGTCTGCCCACGTGGGTACCTGCCGGAGCATGATGGGACGGTGATGCCTATATAAATGGGATGCAAGGCGCGCTTCCATCATTACAGCGACAAGAGGCTACGAGGCAACATCGGAAGAGGGGAGAAGAACAGAAGAGAAGAAGGTGACGTCACAGAAGACCGTGCTGGCTGCCTGTTACTAATTGAGCTAACACACAAAGATAGCAGGCAGCCAGCGCTGAAGAAGAAGGCACCGGACAGCTGCAGAAGAACCGGGGTTCGCCGAGTCAACAGCGGAGAGCGGCGAAGAGAGAAGAAGACCCCCGGAGAGCGGAGAAGCACCCCCCCGGAGAGCGGAAGAAGAAACCCCCCCCGGAGAGTGGAAGAAGACCCCCGGAGAGTGGAAGAAGACCCCTGGAGAGCGGAAGAAGAAGCCCCCCCTGGTAATAGAGCCAATAAAGAAGACAGGGGGGGCCTCCGGAGCAGAATAATAAATTATTTTAAAAACCCTTGTGTTGTGTGTTTACTAACTTTTACTTTTTGCCTCCAGGTGAATGGGTAGGGGTACGATGTACCCCATATCCATTCACTTAGGGTGGGGGGCCGGTATCTGGGGGCCCCCTTATTTGAGGGGACTCCCAGATTCCGATAAGCCCCTGCCCGCAGACCCCGACAACCAACGGCAAGGGTTGTCGGGAAGAGGTCCTGTCCTCATCAACATGGGGACAGGGTGCTCTGGGGTGGGGGGGCCCGCAGTGCGCCCCCCTGCCCCAGAGCACCCAACCCCCCCATGTTAAGGGCATGCGGCCTGGCACGACTCAGGAGGGGGGGGGCGCTCGCTCGTCCCCACTCCCTTCCTGACCGGCCGGGTAGCGTGCTTTGGATACGGGTCTGGTATGGATTGTAGGGGGACCCCCTACGTCGATTTTTAGGCGTAGGGGGGTCTCCTTACAACCCATACCAGACCTAAGGGCCTGGTATGCTCCTGGGGGGGAACCCATGCCGATTTTTTCTTTGAAAATTGGCATGGAGTTCTCCCTCTCAGGAATGCATGCCGAGCGACGCTGTAATTTTTTTTTATAATTATTTGTTTTCCCGGCGCGTATATTTTTTTTCACCCGTCGCAACTTTAGTGTCCCGTCGCAATCTTCAAAGCCGCCCGGCGTTAATTACGTTCGCGCACTGCACGTCGGGAAAATTATGTCACACGCATGCGCAGTACGGCCGGCGCGGGAGCGCGCCTCATTTAAATTTTAAACGCCCCCCGGAGAGGAGGACCGCCTTGCGACGGCGGCACTTAAGTTACACGGCCTGAAATTTCTAGGTAAGTGCTTTGAAGATCGGGCACTTAGGTAGAGATTTTAAGTCAGTGTAACTTAACTGTTGAAAGTTAAGTTAGGCAGCTTTTTTGAGAATTTGGCCCAATGTGCTTGAGCTGGAGAGAGTCCAGAGATGGGCAACAAAATGATTAGGGGAATGGAGGACCTCAATTATGAGGAATAGCTACAAGCACTAAATGAGGAGATATGATAGTGATATACAATTAAATCAATGGTGATCCCAGCGTAGGTAGGAAACTATTCAGTCTCAGGGCGTATAAGAAGGCACAGGGGCGCAGACTGGAAGAGAAGAGGTTTAACCTTGAGCTGTGTATAGGGTTTTTTTCACTGTCAGGCCAAAAAGGATGTGGAACTCTCTTCCACAATCGATGGTGTCAGCTGGCAGTATTAATAGTTTTAAAAGACTCTTGGACATGCATCGTAGTGAACACAATATACAGGGATATGGGAAATTATTATCTACATGAACACACACACACACACAAACACAAACACACACACACACACACACAGGTTGAGCTGGATGAACTATTGTCTTCATTCAAACTTAAACCAAAGTTCCAGGCTGTACAAAAAAAATTTAAAGTCAGCAGCTACAAATACTGTAGCTGCTGACTTTTAATATAAGGACACTTGTCTGTCCAGGGATCCGACAATGTCGGCACCCCAAACCGATATATCCATTATCGACATTGTAAATAAGGGAAACTGGCAGTGAAGCCTTCAGGTTTCACAGCCAGTTTCCTACTGTGCATGTGTGAGTTGCGCTGCGCTTTCTGAATGGTCCAGTTGTCTTCTGGAACACACACAGGTCCCAAAAGGCAGCGGGGGAAAGAGGAGGTACCAGAAATTATGGATATCACCGTGAGCGATCTTACCAGGAAGTGGGAGCAGGTGCCTGTCAAAACCAGGTAACCGCTCCCCCTCAGAAAGTGCCAAATGTGACAGTGGAGTTGGGCGAACAAATGAAGCTTCCCTTTTGGGTGGAGCTGCGCTTTAACAACTAAGTAGCTACAGTATAAACAATTTTATGTTTTTACCATGTCTTTGTGTTTAATTACTTTTGACAACTTTGAAGGGAATGAGTAATAAGTGGTGGTAATGTATCTGGTAAAATGTACCTGGTAATCATACTCCTGGGAGGGAATAGATATCTGAGGTCTCCCTTATTCTAAAGGGATCCGGGGGTTCAAGTATCCCTACAAACGCCAACATCCCTTTTGGGGGACAGGATGTGGATAAGAGGCTGTTGACCCTAACACTGGGATGGGGAAGAGCCTGTTATTTTTGTATGTAGGCATATCCGACAATCATGTTTCATTTTGTATGTGTGTATGCATGGGGCAAGTGGGCCTTTACTTAAATTGGTTGTAAACCTGAGACATGAAATCTAAACAAAGCACATCATTCTATAGTGTCTTAAGTGTCATCAAATGAAAATTTGCTGGGTATTTGTTCAACAACACAGATGCGGAGACCATTCGTCGACTGACCATGATGGAGAATTAAGTTTCTACGTTTTAGTTAAAAGCGTTGGTTAAACTAAAAAAATAAAATGGGATCATGTTCCCTTAAAGCATGTTATACAGCACAGTGCTTGTGGTGTATCATTTGGCCCCCTGTATCACCTAAAATACCTGGTTGATCCTTCCAGTTTCTGCCCTCCCCCTGTATGCTGACCACAATATATCAGGGTTGCATAGCCCTGACATTGTGGTCAGCGTATGTGCCTCCATCATCCGCAGCCCTGCTCTCCTGTGTTTGTGTTGCCCTCTGTCCTCCTCCCCAAACAGACATGTCATGTTGATTTATAATGTATACCACAATATGTTTGAAAAGTCATTCAACAAGTTATCCATATATTCCACTTCCAATTTGTCGTAAATGGTCACATTTTAATACTGAAGTGATATAAACATTTATATAAGCTATTACCCAGCCAACATTTTATTTCTTCCCCTAAACATCGGTAAAGATTCCCTATTTTAAAAGGTCCACAAAAGGTTATTTAGGGTTGACCAAATATAATGGCGCTGTGACAAGAGAACAATGCCATATGTTTCTAACAGATGTTTTCCTGCTTTATTAATAAAATTCTGAAACATATTTCATGTTCAGCCAAAATTTAATGTTAGAATGCAGATTATTGTTCCTTTTCACATATGAGCTTGTGGGAAAGATGAAGGAATGGCAATCATACAGAATTCCAATTTTTCCATTACAGTAGAACATCCTTTGAATAAAAAAATAAAAAAAAAGTTGTGGTGCACTACTAACTTTATAGAATCATAAATTCAATAAAATATTCCAAAGCAACATATCTAATATCCAGTGGCATCCAAGATTCCTTTTCCGTTGTCCACTACCTTCATCAAAAATGCAATAACAAACAAGATACATTTAGGAGCATCATACTGTATATAATTACATAACATGGCTGTATTGATGGTTGTAGCAGTGGTGGCAGTGGCGAGTAGGATATTTTAGTGCTATTTAGTTACCACTTGATTAAAGTGTGATACAAGTACAACCAGACTTTGTATTTTGGTAGGATGGTTAACGTTTAAATAGGGCTTCTGCCAGTAAACCGATTGTAAAATCACATTAACGGCTTCATAGTTTTGTGTTTAAATCCCATTTGTATGAGGTGTTTGTGCATGCCAGCCATATATGCCGATGCTGGGCTTCACATATTACAGTGGGGAGGCCTGATGATATTTGAAAGTCCTTGGCAACTTTACCACAGGAAGTGCAGGGGAACCATTTTTTATATTTGCCTTCACAATGTAAGGCGTTGACTGTGTATTGTTTACTTTTAGACTTTCGGTACATTTTTAGATATATTGGGGTTAATTTATTATTACACCACATGCATTAGGCTCTGGGGAAAATTCTCTTGCAAAGTTTAACTATTAAATGTCTATGGTAAGCTTACCTTCCATAAATACAGTGGGGCAGATCCACATACGCTATGCCGCCGTACCTTACCTGGCGTTCTTTCAAATCCTCAAAGATTTCGCGCTGTAGGTTACGGCGGCGTAGTGTTTTTCTGGCGGTGGAATTCAAATTGGCGATTAGGGGGCAAGTTTCATTTAAATGACGTGGGTCCCCGCGCCGAATGAACTGCGCATGCTCCGTTTCGAAATTTCGCGAAATGACGTCGCAAGGACGTAATTTTTTAAACTTAGCCGTGACTTACGTCTATCCCGATTCACGGACGACTTACGCAAAAAAAAGAAAAAAATCAAATTTCGACGCGGGAACGACGGCCATACTTAACATGGCAAATCTAACTATACGCCGCAAAAAAGCAGCTTTAACTATACGCCGGAAAAAGCCGACTAGAGACGACGTAAGAGAATGCGACGGCCGCGCGTACGTTCGTGGATCGTCGGAAATAGCTAATTTGCATACCCGACGCGGAAAACGACGCGAACTCCACCCAGCGGATGCCGAAGTATTGCATCTACGATCCGAAGGCGTACGAAGTCGTACGCCTGTCGGATCAAACCCAGATGCCGTCGTATCTTGGTTTGAGGATTCAAACTAAAGATACGACGCAGGAAATTTGAAAGTACGCCGGCGTATCAGTAGATACGCCGGCGTACTCTCACTGTGGATCTGGCTCAATGTTTAAACATTCAATAAGATCATGAATTGCATGTGGTTGTCTTTCTTCGCAACGCATCCAAGCTGTCATTGGTAGGGATGAGCAAAGACACAGCAAAACTGTCACTGTCTTCCAATAATCTTAAAGCATGGCAGACCAGACATTTTATTCTGAATGCTTGTGCTATTAACTAGTCGTTTAGGATCTAATTAGCCCTGACAATAAAAATACATAAACATTTGTGTATAGACCAGAGTAATGTTTTTCATTATGTGACTATTACATTTTTTTTAGCTTTTTTTATTATTTTTCCTTTTAATACATTTAAAAAATATATTTAAAGCACTGCGACTACCTAAGTACACTGTCGAAATGAATAAATGTATATGTGAACTAATTTACTTGAAAAAGTGCACCACTGTACTTTTCCCTCCTATGAATAGTTCTTGGAATTAGAATGAAAGTACTGTGAATTACTCCCATTCCTGCTGTACAGGGCAAAAATTATAAAAGTTTGATATAAAGACAGTATTTTTTTGTGTATTTTCAGTGTATTTAATACTTTTACATACCAAACTTTTTTTTTTTAATTCTTAAGCCCTGTACACACGATTGGATATCTGATGGAATCTAATCCGATGGATTTTTTCGTCGGATATCCGATGAAGCTGACTTTCATCAGTCTTGCCTACACACCATCAGTCAAAAATCTGACCGTGTCCAACGCGGTGACGTAAAACACTAAGACGTGCTGAGAAAAACTATGTTCAATGCTTCCGAGCATGCGTCGACTTGATTCTGAGCATGCGTGGACTTCCACACAGACGATCGTTTTTTTCTATCGTCTTATCCATTGGAAAAATGTAAAACATGTTCTATTTTTTTTCACCAATGGAAAACAATCAGACAAACAGATCGTGTGTACAGGACTTAAGGTTTCTTCATTAGAACAAGGGAGGGTTATAACTCCTGTCAGATTTTTTTTGCCATCTGTGTCCCATAGTGGAGATTTCCCTTCACTTCCTGTCTCATAGCTAAACAGGAAGAGGACAGGAGCTGAAAGGAAATCCCTGCAAATTGAGGGAATGCATTGGGGACCTCCAGGTCACCAGAATTGGTGTGCCTATAGAAAACATTTCCCCTCTATTAATTTTCTGGGGACAACCCAACATTTTTTATTTTATTTTCACTTTAAATGATAATGATACACAGGAAAAATAAAGAGGGTGGATCTCCTTAATGGGTGAACAGACAGCAATAAAAACAAGTGTTCTATTCACTCTGCACTCCACCTAAAACAAAAAGTTTTTGCCATTAGTTCATATGCACTCCTTCAGATACACGCTATAGCCGAATGACGGCTACAGTGCAGACCTACTTTTCCGGGAGGGCATTATTAGACGTCCTCCTGTGCTGGAGCGGCCTGCGCTGATGCTGATAGCTCGAGGAGAAAAAAAGGCCAATAACTGACGGCTGTCAGAGAGACATTGGTTCACGATCAAGGAGAGCAACTGCCAGCTCATCTGTGCCTAGTAGATTTTCAAATGAACATTCATGTGAAAATTTACTTAATGACTGTACTTCAAAATGTTGCTTGCTTTCAAAATTCAATTGTGGAACCAATGGACTTTTCTGAAGGAAAATCACATACTGTACACCATATAAATTATTTCTGCCGAAGAAAAAATTCCATGTTGCTCCTTTGAATTTTCTTCTCACTGCAGTCAAAAGTAAGCGTTCATTTCAACCCAATAACAATTAGAAAACCAAACTTTCTTAAAATGAAACATTTATAATTAAATTCTACTAATGTATGACAAGCTTTCGAGAGGATTATGCTTTGCTCTGGAGATATTTCCTTTTACTTTGTGTCTCTTGGACAGGAAATGAAACGAAATCGCAACCAAAGGAACCAGGGTACTGTGTTGTAACCATTCCCTTCTCTATCCAAAATAATAAAAAACATATAGTTTACATTCATTTCAAGTGTTCCTTTCATGATTAAACACTGAATTACATGTGGAACTTTAAAAAGCTGTATATTTACTTCTAAGAATATGTTGTGATACCTGATATTTTCAAGGATAGACTGTTTCTTAGATTTTTGGTTTCTGGTGTTCTCAACATTTAAACTCTTTAATATAATGAATTATCATGTAAAGTATTAATCTCCAAAATTCTCATGTCAGTTTTTATATATCTAATGTTCAAAGCTTAATGCTGAACATTTTCCAGTTGGTTGGTATCTAAATTGGCCTCACTTCAAATGAAAGATAACTGAAACAAGTTATCCAAGAATGCTCTTTTGATGAACCAGAATGGCTGACTGTATAAATGTCACGGCTGTCCAGGGCAGCTGGTATTTCAATGCCGTTTTGTTTTCATAAAAAGTAATCATAATTGTCCAACATAGTATATCGCCCTCTTGTGTCCCTTCTGTCCAGGTCTTGGATCATTCAGGATGTTTTCAAGAGATACATTTGAGCGCCATTAAAAGCTCAGTTGGCTGCATTTTAAATTGTTTCCCACGTGGTTATTAGAATTGAGCACAAGGATAAGCGCAATGCCACAACAAGCCATGTGAAAAGGATCATTCAGAGGCTATATTATTTTCATTATAGCAAACATACGTATATTTCATAATGATATTAAAGTGTGCTTTGCAGAAAGAAAAGGAGGCAATTATATTGCCCCGTACACACGACCGTCGGAAAAACTGCGATGAGAGCTTTTCGTCAGGAATCCCGACCGTGTGTATGTTCCATCTGACTTTTTCCCACAGGAAAACTGCCGGAAAAAGAGCAGGATCTCTTTTTTATCGTCAGGAAAAAGTCCTAGCGGGAAAACCGTTCGTCTGTATGCTTTTCCGACGGTAAAAAAAATGTGCATGCTCGGAAACAATTTGACGCGTATAGCGCGCACCCTTAAAGTTGCCCCGAATTCCTGTGGAAAGAAGTTTTTTTGTACTCACAGTTTTGGTGTCTTGCGCGGCGTCCATCGGCGGCCTCGTCGGGTCCGGCGTCCGTCTGCGGCTTCGGGTATCCTCTTCGTCGGGTCCGGCGTCCTTCTGCCGCATCCTTGTGTCCTCCCTGCTCGTTTCCCACGCCGATTTTGAATACTGCGCCGACATATACCGAGCGCAGTACTCGGCTACTCTCGCACTGACGTCCTGTACGTCCAGGACGTCAGCCCGAGAGGTGCCGAGACTGCCCCAAGATACACGAGTGTACTGCGCTCGGTATATGCCGGCGCAGTATTCAAACTCGGCGCGGGAAAGCGGGTATCGGCGTATACCGCGCACCCACGATTTTGCCCTGATTTTCAGGGCAAAATAGTGCGCGGTATACGCCGATAAATACAGTAATTTTGTCGGCTTGTCATAGTCTTTTAAGTCACAGAGGAGGAATTCCGCCTGGAAAACCATTGTTTTTTTTTTCGACGGGAAAAACACTCGTGTGTACGGGGCATATAGGCTTTAAATTGAAACTAAAGTTGAAAAGAATTGTGAAGAGGCAGGATCATTGCAGAATAGACAAGTAATGTCTCTTCTGCAATAAAATACACTTACCCTGTTCACAATGCTCTGCTCAATGTACACTTACATTTAGACACAGTGCCTGTGTGCAGGGATGACTGCATTCGTGTGCATGTGCTAGAGTGATGTCATCTCTTGGCTAATCAAAACGGCTGAAGACCAACACCTGGAAGAAGTCATAGAGGATGCTGGCATCAGTGAGGGAACTCCTGGATGTTGGACCATTGAAAGAAAGATTAGTATGACATTAGTTCTGCTTTAACCCCTTCCCTCCACCATCTCCTGGCCCTTTAAGAGCTTTTTAAATGCCAGGAGTAGGAGGCGGGCATTCATGTAATCGGCACAGTTGTCAAAGTGGTCACATGATCGGAAGGCTCCTGATCGCAAGTATGCACCGGGAGCTTTACGGTCCTCACCGGCAACTGTGCTGGAAGTAGCACAGAATCGATGTTTGAAAGAGTGTATGTGGACAGGAAGAGCCTGAAATAGGCTGAAGAAAATTAGCAGCACTGAGATGCAAAAAAGGGTTAGAAGGTGTTTTTTCATGAAAAAAAAAACCATGATAATTGTTTATCATACACATTGATTTTCTAATACTGGAGTGTGTAAAATCTGGTGCAGCTGTGCATGGTAGCCAATCCGTTTCTATTTTTAGATTGTTCAAATAAGCTTTGACAAAAAAAGAAGATTGGTTTCTATGAAGAGCTGTACCAGATTTTGCACTCAAAGTTTTAGTAAATCAACCCCACAGTATTTTAGAAAACTAAATGTCACCCAGCTAGGAAGATCATGTTGGGTGCAATTATATTTCTTCAAAAATCATCAGATGTGGCTGCAAGTACTGTTATCATAATTGTCTAAATTCTATTTTATACTATTTTTTCATAATACTCTACACACAGTGAGAATGTCAACACTTTAAGACACTTCAGACACATAGGTGTTTAAGCAGGTTTATCGCAGGAGTAAATGGCTGTGTCCCCAACACTGGCATGATGGTCATTTATTGGTCAAGGCATGTCAGGAGGTAAGGAAAAACACAGTTACAGTGCATCTGGCGGCAGGCGATGGTGGCAAGTGACACGCTGCATCTGGTGGCAGGCGAAGGTGGCAAGTGACACACTGCATCTTGTGACAGGCGATGGTGGCAAGTGACAAGCTCAGACTTCCCACTGATTCTGCGTTATGGAGAGTTTAACTATTTCATTATACAGTATCTTATAGATTTGATCATCCTGACACCATATCAAGCATGGTGTTGGGATGATTTGAGTGCTAACACCAGCCATTCGCCCGACAAATCACCCACAGCCAAATTCCCTGTCAACCCTGAGACTACATTCCCCAAGGACCCTCCCCCCCCAGCCCCCTCGGTCTCAGGCAAAACTTTCTTCCACAAAACCAGTCCCCAATGCCAAAAAGGTCGTGGATCACTGCTCTAAAGTGACATCACTTCCTCCTAGCTCTCTATGGTAGAGATAGCCGTGCAGGAGGCAAAAGAGTGACAGATTCCATCGTCGACAAGGGTTATACGGCGGCAGGTCTGCTTGGATGTGCGAGATCACGTAGCTATACGTCATCTCGCGTTTCAGCCAATACGCGCCCCCCGCTCGCCCCTGGTGCCGACGCGCGTGCCCGGGCGGGCGCGATCACCGCCAGGCACCCGCAATCGCTCATTACAGACCGAGAACCGGGAGCTGTGTGTGTAAACACACAGCTCTCGGTCCTGTCAGGGGGAGAAATGCCTGATCGTCTGTTCATACAATGTATGAACAGCGATCAGTCATTTCCCCTAGTCAGTCCCACCCCCCTTCAGTTAGAACACATGCAGGGAACATAATTAACCCTTTCCTCATCCCCTAGTGTTAACCCCTTCCCTGCCAGTTGCATTTTTATAGTAATCAATGCATTTTTATAGCACTGATAGCTATAAAAATGCCAATGGTCCCAAAAATGTGTCAAAAGTGTCCGAAGTGTCTGCCATAAGGTCGCAGTACCGATAAAAATTGCTGATCGCCGCCATTACTAGTAAAAAAATAATATTAATAAAAAAGCCATAAAACTATCCCCTATTTTGTAAACGCTATAACATTTGCGCAAACCAATCAATAAACGCTTATTGTGATTTTTTTAACAAAAAATATGTAGAAGAATACGTATCGGCCTAAACTGAGGAAAAAATGTTTTTTTTATATATTTTTTGGGATATTTATTATATATTATAATATAAATATTCCTTTTTTTTTTTTTTAATTGTCGCTCTATTTTTGTTTATAGCGCAACAAATAAAAATCGCAGAGGTGATCAAATACCACCAAAAGAAAGCTATATTTGAAAAAAAGGATGCCAATTTTGTTTGGGAGCCACGTCGCACGACCGCGCAATTGTCAGTTAAAGTGACGCAGTGCCAAATCGCAAAAAGGGGCCCGGTCATTGACCAGCAATATGGTCCGGGGCTGAAGTGGTTAATGTGGGCTAGCATGGAAATCCCAATGTAATCTGGTAATTGTCATTGTTTTCTTATGATCCGGATTATTTCTACAATAATTCCTTGCCAAAATAAAGGTCCCTTTACTTGTGTGTGCTGAGTGACTTGTTGAAACACCCCGAGCAGCAGGTGCAAATCAACAGAAAGCAAACAAATTATTCAGTGTTTTAGGGGTTAAAGCACAACACTGTAGAAGAAAAAAACATTCCAGGCTGAATAGCCGAATCAACCCATTTAATGAGCACATACTTTTTATACAAACAAGCACAATAGGCATACCTAACTCAAATTAATTGAACCAGCCAGAATCAGTCCTAATTGGAGCTGTACATGCAAGAGTTTAATTATGCTGTTGTCTGAATATTCTGTCCTCATGCATGAAATTCTCTTATGGAAAATACTGTATGTAAATGCATTCTTTTACTTAATGCACATCTGCGTGCCTGTACTGTGCCAATTCATAAAAACAAGTCCTAGACGCTTGGGTAAAGTGTGCATTTCAACATGATATTCAAATGTGACCATGAGAAAATGTCCTTCAATTAAGACCATGCTGCAGTTCTCCAGGGAACATTGTATGCTCCCTTATTTGCAAATATCAAAAGAGTCACTATATTTTTAACAGTCTATAGACCTTGATAAAAGAACAGCATGTGAACTTACATAGTGACCCCCCCAACTAGTAATTGGCATCATTAAGTGCGAAGCATGAGTGCAGTCTTTGATGACACATCTGGCTCAGCTGATCATTCAAGAGACCAGTGTTAAGAACACAAACAGCATAAATTCAAAGGGCACCGCAAAAAGGTGAAAGAGTAATTACCATTACAATCGGCAGCACACGACAATATAGTAGTGTCTATGCTTCCTTTGGTTCTCGGTGGGGGCTTATTAAGTTTTTCAACAAGAAAGGAGTGATGGTGGGAGGGACATGGGATGGTTGAGTGCAAAAACACTTCAGAGTTCCAAAGTTCTCAAGGACAAGGAGGATTGTATTGAAGTCAGCCTGATGGGTCAGCTATAACAATGTTGTGTTCCCCCCCAATTTTTTATTTTTTCTAAATCACGTTACCTGCATTTCAGTTTCACAAGTGAATTGTCTATCAATATTCAGAAAATAAGTTGCACTTAGAAACAGTTGTGAATAAATATTAACAGGTGATAAAGTCCATCCAATAAAGTCACATCCAATGTGACAGTATATATCAATGCATCAAAGGAAAAGTGATGTGCAAAAAGATGACTTCCACCTCTAGTCCTACTGCGGCTTACCAACTCCCTATAATCTCCTATTACGGGAGATCACAAGCGTTTTCGGCTCTATACCCAGCCAGGGCCTTGAATGGACACAGCAACAACCTCTTCACGGACTTAAGTGCACAGATGCTGCTCTTCAGATGTCGCTCCTCCTCTCCTCCACACAGCGGTTGTGATTGTGAAAATCCACAGACTGCGCGCTATATTCCCCTTCCCGCAAAGATGCCGATCTCTTCAGAGTGCAGTTCAGTAAGAGCGCCTCCCAGGTTTCATAACAACACGAAAGGTGTATTTTTTTCCCCATAAATTGCCTTTGAAAAACCGCTGCGCAAATACTGTGCGACATTAAAAATTGCAAAGACCATTTATTTTCTAGGGCCTCTGCTTTAAAAACAGATACTGGGCTAGATTCAGATAGGTTAGCGGATCCGCGTAACCTATCTGATTTCCGTTACGCCGCCGCTATTTTTTGAGGCAAGTGCTTTATTCAGAAAGCACTTGCCTCTAAAGTTGCGGCTGCGTAACGTAAATCCCCCAGCAGAATTCAAATTCCGCGGCTAGGGGGAGTGTACTATTTAAATCAGGCGCGTCCCCGCGCCGATCGAACAGCGCATGCGCCGTCCGCAAATTTTCACAGCGTGCATTGCTCCAAATGACATCGCAAGGACATCATTGGTTTTGACGTTAACGTAAATTACATCTGGCCGTATTCGTGAACGCACTTACCCCTGCTATAGCAGGGGTAACTTTCCGCCAGAAAAAGCCGAACGCAAACGACGTAAAAAAAAAGCGCCGGGCGGTCGTTCGTTTCTGAATCGGCGTAAATGCTCATTTGCATATTCGACGCGTAAAAGATATGGTAGCCACCTAGCGGCCGGCCTGGAATTGCAGCCTAAGATCCGACGGTGTAAGTCACTTACACCTGTCGGATCTTAGGCATATCTATGCGTAACCTGATTCTATGAATCAGGCGCATAGATACGACGGCCGGACTCGACGGTGTATCAGGAGATATGCCGTCGTATCTTCTTTATAAATCCGGCCCATAATGTTTGGGAGTTCTAACTAGTTTTCTAGCAAAAAGTTACTGATTTTTACATGTAAACAAAAAGTGTCAGAAAATGCTTAACTTCTACTAAAATTGCAGTAAGAAGTAAAGTCATACCAAAACATCATCATTACAGAAGCAGTGACAAAATTACAAATCATCTCTCACGTATCTGGCTGCATTGTAATCTGCATGTTCCACACCATTGTTATGTAGGGATCTGCTGCCCTCCACAGACTACTGTCTGTATTTGTAAATAACTGTGCTGTTAATATCCCAGAGTTGATAATGTATGCACTTACTGTCTCTTGGAGGCAGGGTTGAAAACCCCAGAGGAAGGAAGTAAATAGAGAAAGTCTGAGATATATGTTCTGTCCATGGAAGAGCTGTTGCTGAATCCAGACCTCAAGCAAGGATTATTAGGCAAGTGCCCCTATGTCTACAGACTGGTGACACATATTTGTTTAATACCAGATAACTAAGTTTGTGATTCGGTGTGTGTATGTTGCAGTCCCCTTAGTAGGTGAACATGTTGATTGCAGAAGAGTTTATATGCAGCTTTTGTTGTTTTAGCTAACCCTGTCACTTCTGGCCAGGGATTCTGGAGCTAGTTTTAGCTCAGGGTTCAAAACCAGCATAGGCCAAAGCCAGGTTGGGCAGAATTTGATGGCCGCTTTGTAGTTAGAGGTCTGGTTACATGACTGATTAGAAAATACCAGGACTAAAAAGTAGAGTAGATAGGCTGACTCTGAATTCCAGAGCCACACCATGGTTTCTGTTGGTGAAAAGCTGTGTTCCAGGCTGGTTGGACAATGGCTGGAGGGTCTCCCCATCTTGTCATCAGGTCTCTGACACCAAGACAGATGTCACATTGATCATCCTCAGGGGCCCCCACAACTGAGCTTGCTGCAACATTTATCTGGAGCTATCTACTGTGTATTAATAACTATATATACACAGGTATATGTGTACAATTCCCCCAGGACATTTGTTGGATCTTTTGTCAATAATAACTGTTTGTACATTGGATGTATGTACTATTATTAGTCTTTTCTTATATAAAGCTCATAGTATTTCCATACTGGTGTTTATACACTGTATATATACTTATGGTTATGTTATATGCTGGCTGCAGCAGTTCCTCTGCCCCAATTACTTTGATTAGATTACTGGTTAAAGTGGTTGTAAACCCTATCCAGGAAAGTGACTAGCCTCAGGTGATACGCCAATTCCTACTTAAGTTTATACTTCTTAATCTGCAGTTGTCTTCCCATTTCATCCATTTAAAGTGCAGAATTTACTCAGGATCTCTCAGCTCTTAAAAACAGGGGGCGGGGACCTTAACTACTTCAGCCCAGAAACTCTTTCTGAGATTTGGTGTTTACAAGTTAAAACATATTTTTTTGCTATAAAATTACTTAGCACCCCCAAACATTATATATTGCTTTCTAACACCCTAGAGAATAAAATGGCGGTCATTGCAATACGTTTTGTCACACCGTATTTGCGCAGCGGTTTCACAAGCGCACTTTTTTGGGAAAAAAATCTCAAAACAAGAGTAAAGATCGGCAAGAATGAACTATCGTATATACTCGAGTATAAGCCGACCCGAGTATAAGCCGAGGTACCTAATTTTACCACAAAAAACTGGGAAAACATATTGACTCGAGTATAAGCCGAGGGTGAGAATGCAGCAGCCACTGTAAGAGGAAAAGAGGGTCAACAGCCCATTTGCACGCCTCACTATGCCCATTGCAACCTCACTGTGCTAACCTCACTGTGCCAATTGTCACCGTGCCCATCCTCACTGTGCCCATCGTCACTGAGCCCATCCTCACTGTGCCAATCCTAACTGTGCCCGTTGTCACAGTGCCCATCCTCACTGTGCCAATCCTTACTGTGCCCGTCGTCACTGTGCCCATCCTCACTGTTACCATCCTCACTGTGCCAATCCTCACTGTGCCCATCCTCACTGTGCCCATCATCACTGTGCCCATTGTCACTGTGCCCCGTCATCACTGTACCTGAAATTAAGAGGCTGCGGGCGTCCATTCAATGTTTAAAACTCGCAGTATCCTCCTGGTCCCTTCCGTGATAGGCAGCTGACACAGTTCCGCTTATCACAGACGTTCTCTCATCCTCTGACTCAGTTTACCAGCAGACACTGTGTTCAGTGTTCCGCGAATGAAAAGGCGTCCGTGATTGGCAGAACACTGAGCACAGTGTCTGCTGGGATGGGTGAGGATGAGAGAGCATTCGTGATAGGCGTTTCTCAGCAGACAGAGTTCTGCCTATCACGGAAGGGACAAGAGGAGACTGCGAGTTTTAAACGATGGACACCCGCAGCCCCTCAATATTTCCAGGTACACTGACTCCGCTGAGGGGGGCATTTTCAGCCCAAAAAAAAGGGCTGAAAATCTCGGCTTATACTCAAGTATATACGGTAATTGTTTTCTAGTCTGGAATATAATACTATGACATAACAGTAACAGTCAGCAATACACTTTAACATCCGCAACTCTTCCACATCCCTGGGGGCCACACATGCACAGACTCCCTACATATTTACCAATATTATTTAAACTGCATTAGCGGAGGTTCATCTGCCAGGCTTCTCTGCATGTGTGGTGATTTAGGCGTCCGGATCGTCTATGTTATATGTTTTTTAATTGTTCATATTTGTCTATATGTTTTTTGTTTGTGCACCATGTATTATCATTGTATAACGGTGCTAAACTGACTGATATTGAGCAAGATTAGCTTTCTACAGCTCTTGCAATCAGAGCTATACTTTTTATCCTGTCTATGTTTTTGATACATAATAAAATACATTATTTTTATTTATGATCCATCATTGCTCATTATAGCCTAAGTAGCCCTCTATTTTTCTTTGGGAAGTTTCTCTTCTTTTCATCTTCCCAAGGAATTACTTTTTGTATGCAAGAGTAAAGTTAGCCCAATTTTTTTTTATATTGTGAAAGATGATGTTACGCAGATCAATTTTTTTTACCCTTAAAAATCATAGGCAACGTTTAAAAAATTCTACAGGTTACCAGTTTTGAGTTACAGAGGAGGTCCAGTGCTAGAATTATTGCTCTCGCTCTAATGACCGGGGCGATACCTCACATGTGTGGTTTGAACACCGTTTTCATATGCGGGTGCACTCACGAATGCATTCAGCTCGGCGGGACAGGGCGTGTCTAAAAAATGTTCTTATTTATTTTACCTTTTGTTTTAAATTTTTACACAATTTTTTTTTTTTTATTGTGTCACTGTTATTCCTATTACAAGGAATGTAAACCCCTTGTAATAGAGAAAAAGCATAACAGGACCTCTTAAATATGAGATCTGGGGTCAAAAAGACCTCAGATCTCATATTTACACTAAAATACAATAAAAAATAAAATAAAATGAAATGTCATTTGAAATAAAAAAATAAATAAAATGTCCCTTTAAGAGCATTGGACGGAAGCGGCGTTTTGACGTCGCTTCCACCCTGCAATGATATGAAGACAGGTGGGGACCATCTTCCCCTCACTCATCTCCATACCTAACAGGAAGAAGAATCCGATCGCCTCTGCCACTACTGATGGCTCCGGTAAGTGGCGAAGGTCACCAGATAAAGGTGATCTTGCGCGAATCCGACACAGAGACAACTTTTATCTTGAAGTGCACCGCCTGCTGAAGAAGAGGCAGCTAGCTGCTGCCATAACAGCGATATCCCTCTTCAAAGTAGCATCGTAAAACAACAGCGGGCGGTCCGTAAGTGGTCAACCACTTGCTAACCAGCCGCCGTCATTATACCGCGGCAGGTTGGCACTATCCCGCGAGCCGTCGTAGCTGTACGTCGGCTCCTTAAGTGGAAACACACAAATCCCTGTTCTGTGCTGTGAGGAATGACAGATCGTGAGTTCCTAATAGCTAGGAACCACGATCTGTTATTTCCTCTAGGTCAGTCCCATACCCCTACAGTTAAAAACACACTAGGTAACACAATTAACCCCTCGATTGGCCCCTAGGGTTAACCCTTTCCCTGCCAGTGACAGTGATTTTTACAGTAATGAATGCTGTATAAATGCAGATGGTCCCAAAAATGTGTCAAAAGTGTCCGATGTGTCCGCCATAATGTCACAGTCCCAATAAAAATCGCTGCCATTACTAGTAAAATAATAATAATAATAAAAATACTATAAATCTATCCCCTATTTTGTAGACGCTATAACTTTTGCGCAAACCAATAAATATATGCTTATTGTTATTTTTATTACCAAAAATATGTAGAAGAATACATATCGGCCTAAACTAAGAAAAAAATTGCTTTTTTAAAAAAAAATTGAGATATTTATTATAAACAAAAGGTACATAATATTGTGTTTGTTTATAGCGCAAAAAAATAAAAACCACAGAGATGATCAAATACCACCATAAGAAATCTCTATTTGTGGGAAAAAAGGGGAGTCAATTTTGTTTGGGTGCAGCATCGCACGACCGCGCAATTGTCAGTTAAAGCGACGCAGTGCCAGATCACAAATATACCCTATACTTAGGGTAGCAAATACCCATCCCCCACTCTATTCCCTATACTCACAGAAATATGTATTGGATTATACTTTACATATTGTTCTTTGAGGATCTTATGACCAAATACAGAGAACAGGGTAAAAAAGAGGCAAACTTCAGAAATTGTGGCCCTTTTTTCCCAGCTTCCCAAACTAGTTGAGAGGAAGGCCCATCTGGTATGGCACATAGAGGGCTTTGAACAATATATTTGAAATTGTTTAAATCCACTTGGATTGCGCATTAAAATCTTTCCAAATTATGACAACATAGATGACGGTTTCAAAAAAAGATGTTAAAGTAATCTTCAGCAGTGCAGCTTAGTAATGATGAAGCTATTGACGGAGGAATATCTTGAACGAATCGCATTGTTGAATACTGATATTGAAAGGATCTATGTACAGTTAAAACCATTTAAAAAATGTGAAGGCTACTCGACCCAGGAGGAAAATATTAAAGTACACCTGGACCGAACAGCCGGGGATACGTTACCTATGAAAGAACGTAAGTTCTGGAGAGACAAATAGCATTTCAAGAAGCTAGGACATACCGTTGGCAAAATCTAATCTGATACTTCTCTAAACTCTTCAATGTCTTCTTCTTCACAGATGACCACTACAAATAAGAAAAAAAAAAAAAAAAACACAAGTGGAAGTCACCCAACAAAGAATCACAACTTACCAAAAAACGTATAGTGGAGGCTGCCTTTGTTTCTCATCACAATAGCCTTATGCCGCGTACACACGGTCGTTTTTTGTGATGAAAAAAAACTAAATTTTTTCTCATGAAAAAAAACAACGTTTTTCAAACTTCATTTTAAAAAACGACGTTGCCTACACACCATCATTTTTTCAAAATGCTCTAGCAAAGCGCGGTTACGTTCAGCACGTACGGTGGCACTCTGTTCCATTCAAGCTCGCTTCATAACTTGCTTCTGAGCATGCGCGGGTTTAAAAACGTTGTTTTAAACGTTCTTTTAGCTACACACTGTAATTTTTTATGACACAAAAAACTTTTTTTTGAAAAACGACATAAAAACTGAAGCATGCTCGAAGTTTTTTGGGGTCGTTTTTCAGAAGACATAAAACAACGTTTTCCCCACACACGGTCATTTTAAATGACGTTTTTAAAAATTTCGTTTTTTTTCATCACAAAAAACGACCGTGTGTACGCGGCATTATAGGTGCTCAGGTAACTGACTCTTTTGGTGGTCCATCTGGGCAAGCTCTATCTGCTCTTTCCTTTATGAATTGTGGGATGAGCTTTGTGTTCGACTCGAACGTATGTTCGACTCGAACATCGTCTGTTCGTACCTTCAACGAATTTCTAAAACAAAACGGGTCGTTGGCGCCAAATTCGAGTGACGCGCGTCGGCCCATAATTCACTGCGGCGGTGCGCGCTGATGATTGGCCAAGCATGCACCATGACCCTGCATGCTTGGCCAATCACAAGGTGCAAAAAACGAAGAACCACAATTGGCCAAAGCCAGGGTGGCTTTGGCCAATTATGGCTCAGGGGGTTTAGTACACGCCCCACACTATATAAGGTCGCCTGTAAGGCGGCCGCGTGTAGTGTGTTCCAACTTTGTTAAAGAAAAGAACAGTCAGACAGTTAGAGAGAGAGAGATAGATAGAGACACAGGGCCAAATCCTCAAAAGGGATACGCAGGCGGAACTGCTGTTCAGCCTGCGTATCCCTGTGCCTATCTTTGGAACTGATCCTCAGAAGCAGTTTTCCAAAGATAGGCAGAAGATCCGACATCTGTAAGAGACTTACACTGTCGGATCTTAGGATGCAGTACCGCATCCGCCGCTGTGGGCATTTCGAGTCGAAATGCCGCTTTGTGTATGCAAATGAGGACTTACGGAGATCCACAAAGCTTTTCAGCTTTGTGTTTTCTGCGTAAGTTTACGTTTGCATACGTAAAATTAGTTCTGCTTTTACAAAGTGTAAACTAGTAACACCTTGTAAAAACAGATCTTTTTTTCGATCGCCGCGTTTTTTTTTACATTTTGAATTTTTTTTCCCGGCGCGTAACTTTTTTTTTACCCGACGCAACTTTATTGTCCCGTCGCAATCGACAAAGCCCGACGTAACGTAATTTCGCGCACTGCCCGTCGGGAAAATGACGTCACGAGCATGCGCAGTACGGCCGGCGCGGGAGCGCGCCTCATTTAAATTGTCATCGCCCCCTGCAGAAGAGGACCGCCTTGCGCCGGAGACATTTAAGTTACACGGCCTGAAATTTCTAGGTAAGTGCTTTGTGGATCGGGCACTTAGGTAGAAATTTTAAGTCAGTGTAACTTAAATGGGAAAAGTTAAGTTAGGCAGGAATTTTGAGGATTTGGCCCACAGTGTCTTTTCTACTAGATAGATAGATAGATAGAAAGATAGATAGAGCAGGAAGGCTAGTCAGTTTAGTTAAATTTACAGTGTGTAGAGGATATATATACATCCTAGCGTTGTACATATATTTATACACCGTATAGCTTAGCTAGATCAGCTATTCCTATTGTTAGGCAGTAGATTGTGCTAGATGCAGTGCTCTAACGTGTTGTTTTGCCTGCATAGTGTTTAGTTTACACCTAAATCATTACAGCAGTACGACGATACGAAACTTGATTTTTGGACTTTATGATCAGTGGATGAGTTTGTGGGTTAGATATGAGGAGAAAGCTAAGGCTTGACTGACATTAGTTTTTTTTATACATTTTGACTTGCAGAAATAATGGAGGCCTTCAGAGAACAGGAGTTCTTCACAGAATTTGTTCAAAGGGGGCCCCATATGGCAACCCCCCTTTTTTCTAGAATTTTTCTTTCCCAAAAAAATAATTTATTGAGCCAAGATCTGGCATTGTAATGGCCCCCCCACCCCTAAAATAATCGACATATTGTCGCCACACAGCGCGTGCACTTTGGGGGGCCAAGCCTGTATGGACAGTCTCACGGGCAACCACCACTGGAACATCAGTGGCCTCATCAGGCACAAGTGTCATGTAGTTTGTTGAGGGTCTCTTTAGGAAATTGTGCAATATTCAGGAGCAAAGTATGACATGGTTCTGATTCTACTTAAGAAACCTACAGTCCTTATCTTGTTTGCACCGCCTGTATACTGCTGTTCAAAGTATATAGGGCCAAGCGGTCTTGTCAGGGCCGATCCTCGCTATAGGCTCACTATGCAAGCCGCTTAGGGCCCCGCAAAGCTGCAAAGGGCCCCCCAAATTACTAGAGGCCCAGCCTGGTAAGAAGTCATTTTCGCCCCCTTACCCCGCTTCTAAACTCGCTGGCTGAGTCATATCCGACAGCAGAACACCCCCTTACCCCGCTTCTCAACTTTCTTTAATGTGACATGTCACTGTCGTCAGCGCCCCCCCCCGATTCTCATTTTTAATGTGCCATGTCATTTTGCTTAGGGCCCCAGGGAGGTCAGGATCGGCACTGGGTCTTGTAATGACTTGGGGGAGTGGTGGCGGGGAAACTCATGCAATTTTTTTCAATGATTTTTATCCATATTGCAGGGACCAAACATTTAATTAAAGTCGCAAGAACTCGATGATGCCCTTATACAAGGCGACCTATCTCTCCAGGGGGTGCGAGAAAAAGTTTAATAAGGTCTGGCGGGCCTGGTTTGATGCGGATGCCACTGCTGGTTAGAAGGGAGGGATGAACGGAGAGCCTCACTTTTGAACTACCTACTGTACATGTGAAACGGATGGGCACACCTACGATGTAATGGTGGAGGGAGGGCTGTGCGGGTTCCCTCCATGACGGGGGGGGGTGCAGGCTGGGGTGTATAGTTCGGTAATCAATGAGTTGTGTAATGTATACCTGTGTCATGAGCAGTCCCGGCCACTAGATGGCAGTAGCGGTGCTTCGGCGCGCACGGGTGCGCACACTAGTGGTAACGGCGTGGCTATGCGCTCGGGTGCGCGCAATCGCGGCACCGTAACGTGCACGGGCACGCGCACCGGTGGCGGCCGCGCGCGTGCACGTGAGGACGCCGTTCTGCCGCCAAATTTGGTTTCAAAAGGATCCTGATCCCTGCACCTCTTGCTGACCAGTCTACAGCGCTTCCTGTGATACCTGCACCCTTATTCCTGATTGCACCTGTTCCTGAACACCCGGCTTGTACCTGTTTCTCCTTGCCTTCCGCCTGCCCTGACTACGGCTTGTTTGACCATTCTCCTGCCTGACCCACTGTACCTTCTGCTGCCCGCCTGTTATCGACTCTGCCTGGACTTTGACTCTGCCTTGCCTGCTGCACCTGCACCTGATCCACTATTTGTCAACGGATCTACCTGCTGGGACTTGCCTCTGTTGTACTACAGTACACCTCCCCCGCTTCTGCTGTTCTGCTTGCCTCCAGTGTCTCTACCTGCCATCTATGGCCGCCAGCTTGCACCTGCTTCCCAACGCAGTCCGGAACCTCAGAAGCTTCTCCCAGCCCAGCACCAGCGCTGCAACCGGCGTTCGTGCGACTCTGAATCCCGAGCCCCCTGTCTGCTCTACCAGGGATCTCGTGGTCAGAGGAGCAAGGGCAGCCACTCCTTGCATGCCAGGCTCGCCTATCAGGTACGTGACAGTACTGGTCAGCCATGTCCGAGCCCGCGCAGGGAGTGGACCCTATGCAGGAACTATGCCGGCACCTTAATGGACTAACTCAGGCGGTCCAAACCCTGCAAGAGGGCTATACAAGATTGGAGAACCGCGTCCAGGCCTTATCAGCTCCAGCTTCCACCTCCGCTGCCACGGGTAATGCTGCCTCACCTTCTGTGATCATGATGCCACCGGAGCCCAGGGTCCCTACACCAGAGAGGTTCGCCGGAGAACGGAGCAAATACCGAGCCTTTCGGAACGCCTGCGAACTTTTCTTTGCATTGCAGCCACGGACCTTTTCCTTGGAAGCCACCAAGGTGGGATTTGTGATCTCACTCCTATCCGGGGAACCACAGGCTTGGGCTCATCGCCTTCTGGAACAAAAGGACACTTCCCTGGATACCCTAGCCACCTTTTTCCGTGCCATGTCCTTACTATATGAAGATCCACATCAGGCTGCCACTGCAGAGGCCGCCCTACATGCTCTCCAACAGGGTCGCAGGCCAGCGGAGGACTACGTGTCTGAGTTCCGGAGGTGGAGCTCAGACACCAATTGGAACGATGCGGCCCTCTGCTACCAGTTCTGCTTGGGTCTCTCGGAATTACTCAAGGACAAGCTGGCTCGGGTAGGCGTCCCTGGAACTTTAGACGCTTTAATTAATCTGACAATCCAGATTGACAGACGCCTGAGAGAGCGCCGGTCTGAACGGGCCACTGGCCCACCGCGCCCAGTTTGGATGTTGCCAGGAGTACCCTCCTTCTCCAACCCGGCTCCACCGTTTCCTACGACCTCTTCACCACCAGACACTTCGGAACCCATGCAGCTGGGGCTCCTTCGCCCAACGACGAAGGAGTAATAACCTGTGCCTGTACTGTGGGGAATCCGGGCATTTCGTGAGATCCTGTCCGGCGAAGCTTCGTAAGTGCCCTTTTTTGTCATCTGTCCATATACCCGCCATCCCCAAAAATTGTTCAACTCATCTGGCTGTCTCCATTGTCTTTCAGCTCCCCGGAAGGAATATTCCGGCCCACGCTATAATTGATTCCAGAGCCTGCAGTTGTTTCTTGGACCAGTCTTTCGCCACCAGACACCGTATTCCTCTGCGTTCTAAGACCATTGGACTTTCCGTACATCTTGCAGATGGATCTGCCTTAAGGTCCGGGCCGGTTATCCAAGAGACTCTGCCCCTGGCTACAACAATTGCTGACATCCACCATGAACTGCTGTGCCTAGATGTTATCAAATCACCCATATTTCCCATTATCCTAGGCATGCCGTGGCTACAAGCCCACAATCCGCAAATCAACTGGATCTCTGGGGAAATTATTCTCGGCTCTCCTTACTGCCGTCAACATTGCCTACAAGTGTCACCCTCCTCGTCTCCCTTGCTTTGTATGGACTCTGACCTTGAAACCCACCAAGCCTTTCCTAGTGTATATCATGACTTCTTGGACGTATTCAGCAAGAAGGGGGCTGAGACTCTTCCCCCGCATAGGGCCTATGATTGCCCGATAGAGCTCCTTCCCGGAGCCGAAATTCCCTTCGGGAGAATCTTCCCCTTGACAGGACTTGAGCTTGAGACTCTGAAAACATACATTGATGAGAATCTTAACCTCCCTGGCGGTATGATTCTGTCTGGAATTACGTACCAAAGGCGGTACAATTATTTTGCAAGGAAATTTGGCGTTTTATACTGTAGGCCTGTAATTTTTAGAAATAACTCACTTAAATCTGACCAAGCAAGAGTCTTGTAGGCATCCCGGGTATGATTTTTTTTTTAAAACAAAATTATAAATTATAATATAATAAATAATTATAAATAATTATAACAAATAATAATATAATTATAATAAAAATTATTCAATAATGTAATCAACTCAAAATCACTGAAATTTGCAGTTGCAGAATTGTCGCTGTCATTATTTTTTTTTTTTTATGACGAATTTCCCCGCAAATCGCTATTGAACAATTCTGCAAGTGATTATAATTTATTATCGCTGTTTTCTAGCTGATCTAAAACCATTTTTGACATAAAGGGACACTTTTGGACAATCTACAGTTTTTAGGCAGAAAGAACATTTTTTATTATATAAAAGTACATGCAGGGCACTGGGCAGACCACTAGGGACAAGGGGGGGTGTGTATTTTTTACATACAGTACTGTAATCTATAAGATTACAGTATACTGTATGTAAAGTGTTTTTTGAATTTTTTGAATTTGGCGCCATTCTCCGTCCCCGTGCGTCGTAACGTCGCAGGGAACGGAGATCGGCGGCACACGGACACTGTGAATCGAGCGAGGAGGACCCGCTCGCTCACACAGCGGGGTGGCATCGCTGGATCCAGGGACAAGGTGAGTAACTTGCCTGTGGATCCAGCGAAAGGTAAGCCGCGCCGCTGCACGTCCACCCCGAGCGTGACTCGGGGATACCGATCTTAGCATTGAGAACCAACCCCGAGTCACGCTCGGGATACCGCCAGGGAGGTTAAGAAGGGGTTCATTCGCCCGTCCACCTCTCCGGCAGGAGCTGGGATATTTTTCGTAGAAAAAAAGGACCATACCCTCCGCCCTTGCGTGGATTACAGGGAATTAAACAAAGTGACTATTAAAAATCGGTACCCTCTACCCTTAGTACCTGAGTTATTCCAACGGTTGGGAGCTGCAGTCATCTTCACAAAATTGGATCTCCGCGGGGCGTACAACCTGGTACGTATTCGAGATGGAGACGAATGGAAGACGGCCTTCCGTACCCGCTTCGGACATTTCGAATACCTGGTCATGCCCTTCGGGCTCTGCAACGCCCCTGCCACGTTCCAACATTTTGTGAACGATATTTTCAGAGACTACCTTGACCTTATTGTTATTGTTTACCTGGACGACATCCTCATTTTCTCCCCTTCCCTAAGTAAACATCGGGAACATGTTAGGTGTGTGCTCGGTCGCCTTCGAATGCATGGACTCTATGCAAAACCCGAGAAGTGCGAGTTCGAGCGCCAGAGCATACAGTTCTTGGGTCTCATAATTTCTGTGGAAGGCATCAAAATGGATCCTCAAAAGGTCACTGCAATTCTTGACTGGCCGGCACCCAAGGATAAGAAGGGTGTCCAACGCTTTTATAGAAAATTTATCCGGGGGTTCTCCAGTATCATTGCTCCGATAACCGGCCTAACCAAACAAGCCAGTCGGTTCCAATGGTCCCCAGAGGCCCAAATGGCCTTTGAGAAGCTTAAGGACTTGTTCGTCTCAGCATCTATCCTCAGACATCCTGATGCTAGCCTGCCCTACATCCTAGAGGTGGATGCTTCAGAGACCGCAGTTGGGGCGGTCCTCTCCCAAAGACAGGGCCCCAAGGCTCTCTTACACCCTGTTGCGTTTTTTTCTCGCAAGTTGTCTAAACCAGAAAGGAACTACGGTGTGGGGGATCAGGAACTGCTGGCAATCAAGGCCGCTCTGGAAGAGTGGCGGTACCTTCTGGAAGGCGCAGCACATCTGATTCTAATATATACCGATCACAAGAATCTTGAATACCTCAAAGCAGCTAAGAGACTAAAACCACGTCAGGCCAGGTGGGCACTGTTCTCACAAGATTTGTGTTCCACATAACGTACAGACCCGGGTCAAAGAACTCCAAGCCTGACGCCCTTTCCCGTATGTATGGGAATTCAGAAATCCTTACCCCTCCGGATACCATCTTGTCGTCGGGAAACTTTTTACTGCTTCAAGAGGATCTGTTATCTCAAATCAGGCAAGCCTCCTCTGGCCTTTCCTCCTTACCTAGTTCGGATCTTCAGCTGAACGATGGGCTGCTGTGGCATCAGGACAAAATTTTTGTACCAGAAGGTGTACGGGTCACCGTCCTAAAGTCCTGCCACGACCACAAGCTGGCCGGCCATTTCGGGGTGCACAAAACGTCCGAATTGCTGCAGCGTACATTTTGGTGGCCCCAACTTCTAACGGACTGTAGGAAGTATGTGGAGTCCTGTGTCACATGTATGCGGAACAAGGGGAGTAAATCAAGAGCCTGGGGATTACTGAAACCGCTGTCAGTACCAGAAAGACCTTGGAAGATGATCTCCATGGACTTTATTGTAGAACTTCCCCTGTCAGAGGGCTTTACCACCATCTTCGTGGTGGTAGATAGACTCTCCAAAATGGCACACTTCCTGCCCATGAGGGGCACACCCTCTGCTCCTGAAACGGCTAGGATGTTCATTAAATAAATTGTGAGACTCCACGGGGTCCCTGCAAATATTGTATCCGACCGGGGGGTACAATTTACGTCCAGGTTTTGGAGAGCACTCTGCGAAGCCCTCAAGATGGGTCTGTCATTCTCCTCAGCGTATCACCCGCAGTCAAACGGCCAGACGGAGAGAACTAATCAGACACTTGAGCAATACTTACGTTGTTTCTCCTCCTTTTCTCAAGAGGACTGGGCTTCCTTGCTGCCCTTAGCCAAGTTTGCGTATAACAACTCCGTTCACTCCGCCACAAGACAATCCCTGTTCTATGCAAACTACGGCTTCCACCCATTGTTTATGTCTAACTCCATCCCTGAGAGCATGGTACCCGCTGTCCAGGAGACTTTGGACTTTTTCAGCACTAACAACAGGATTCTGCAGGAAACTATGACCAAGACGCAGGAGTATAATAAGGAGGTGTTCGACAGGAAAAGGAGGGGGGAGCTTAACCTAGAACCGGGAGACCAGGTGTGGCTGTCCACTCTTAATCTGAAACTGGGCTGCCCATCAAAGAAATTGGGCCCTAGATTTGTGGGTCCCTTTCCCATCAAGAGGAAGATCAACAATGTGGCCTATGAATTGGAACTGCCAGAAACCTTCCGCATCCATCCAGTCTTCCACGTTACACTTCTTAAACCTGACGTTCCTGATCCCTTCCCCGAGCGAGACACCGGCCCCCCTGAACCAGCTCTAGTCGACGGTGAGGAGGAGTTTGAGGTTGAGTCCATCTTGGACTGTAGAATAAGACGCAACCAGATCCAGTTCTTAGTGAAGGGATCTCGTGGTCAGAGGAGCAAGGGCAGCCACTCCTTGCACGCCGGGCTCGCCTATCAGGTACGTGACAACCTGCCATTAACTGTTTGTACTGCCAAAGTGTACGTACCTGACTCTCATTTTTGCTGGTACTAATACCGGAGGTGGTGGTGGACTGAGTTATGGGGCTAAGGGAGGGAGGGTTGGGGGGCATGTTCCTTTTTTTTGTAGGCAGCTACCTATGTTAGGTAAGGTGTCAATGTTACGACCATGTTAGTCGTGAGAGACATGGTGTTGTGCCGTGGTACTCTCTTTTTTGTGTTTGTATGTCGTGTTGAAAAAACTTCAATAAAAAGAATTTTACAAGAAAAAAAAATTAAAGCCGCAAGCAGTATTAAATTACTTTTTTCCTGAGAGTAATCTCATGTTGTGCAGGGACATTTCTAAACACGTGCCACTACTATAGACACCCAGCAGGTACCATATTTAAAGGAAATTTATTTTTATTTTTTTCACTTTAAGCATCATTAAAATCACTGCTCAAGAAAAAACTACAGTTTTTACAACTTTTTTTTCCAATGATACATGTTACCTGGGGCAAGACCCGGGTTCTCAAAGACGTTTTCCAACAATAACTTGCATATTGGGCTTTAAAATGAGCACTTTTGAATTCGAACGTTCGAGTCCCATAGACTTCAATGGGGTTCTAAATGTTCGCGCGAACGGTCGGTCTGTTCGAACGTTCTGGTGCGAACCGAACCCTGTATGTTCGGCTCATCCCTAATGAATGGTAATGGGACTAACATTGAGGATTCAGTGGGGGATAATAACCCCAATCAGGGTAACATTCCTTCATAGCTACACTCTCAGATGGCTTCTGGTAATCCACTGAATGTCATTAATCTTTCCGATTACACTTTGTCTACTGATAAAATGTCTGTGTTGTCGAGAGGTTATACATTTTTGCCCAGAGTCAGACATGGATAAATTTGAAGTCGTAAAAGGACTTACAACTGTTTGCCAGAAAGCTTTTGATTAAAAGCATGTAGAGTAAAAATAGAACCTATTCCAAATTTAGAAAACACAAGATAAATTAGATTTAGACAATCTTATTAAACTGTCCAAGGACCAGGAACTTACTTGCAGCAAACGCTTTGAGTAAAAATAAAAATTCAATCATTGCTAAAAAATAAATTAGACAAATTTCCCCCAAGAGGCTCCAATATTAATTTGGGAGCCTTTATAACTATGACCACCAGGGAAATAAATACAATTAATTTTCATTCAAAAAATTTGACAAACATGTCCAAAGAAGAACAAAATGCTTTAGACAATCTTATCAAACAAATACAATTGACAATAAAACCGGCCGATAAGGGGGGGGGGGGGGGATATTGTTGTAATGAACAACTGGAAAAATAAAAACATGTGCCTTGAGATTTTGAATAACCAAGTTTGGAGTAAAAAAATCTCAAGATCACTGATCGACAAATTTGAGAAAGATTTTTATACATTGATAGACAATGCATATATAGACATAATAATCGACAAACAAATTTGGGGACTTTATTCGGACCCTCTATCCAACTATACTGACTTTTTATAGTCTACCTAAGATACACAAAAACAAAATGCCACCCCTGGAACGTCCAATCATATCTGGTTGTGGATCTCTTACAGAAAATTTGAGCAAGTTAATCAATGAACAAATTCGATCCTATGTCAGTAATTTACCATCTTTTATTAAAGATACCATACACCTCCTACAACAGCTGGAGGACATGGTGGTGCCACCTGATATACTGCTGGTGGCAGTTGATGTTTAAGGTCTATAAAGCTTCGTCCCCTACCATCGGGGCATTAAGGTTATCAGCCATGTCATCTTCCAGTCCCATAGGGACAATTGTCCATTTAACCAATTTCTCCTTTTGGCCCTTGAATTAACACACATGTTTTCGTTTGATGGTTCCCACTACCTCCAGGTACAAGGCGTAGTGATGGGGACTTGCTGTGCCCCATCCTACGCCAACTTGTACCTGGGGGAGTGGGAACAGACTTTTCTCTCTGACAATGCCCTTCTGCCTTTGACTGAGCATATTATTAGTTGGCATCGTTATATAGATGACATTCTTATTGTCTGGAGGGGGGGGTCCACCTGACTTACTTATTTATTGTGTTGCTGCTATGAACCAAAATGTATACAATTTAAATTTTACCATGACATACATCACCTTTACTGTAAATTTCCTTCATATTACAATATCAAAGGAGAAAGATGGCACTCTAACCAGGTCACTGTACCGCAAGGATACAGCCCGCAATACCATCCTACATGCTGGTAGTGCCCATCCAACACCTTTGATTAGGTCTATTCCCTTCAGCCAATACAGGCATACCCAACTTTTAAGTACACAATGGGGTTTATTTACTATCACTGGAGAGTGCAAAATCAGGCTCACTTCTGCACAGAAACCAATGAGCTTCCAGGTTTTATTACCAGGCTTAATTGAACAAGCTGAGGTTAGAAGCTCATTGGTTTCTATGCAGAAGTGAGCCTGATTTTGCACTTTCTAGCTTTAGTAAATAACCCCATTGTGTACTTAAAAGTGGAGTATGCCTGTATCTGCGATTCCAGAAAGAGGACAATAATCTGAGAGAAAGATTGCTTCTAAGGCCTTGTACACACGACCGGAGAGTCAGCTGAAAACGGTCCGCCGGACCGTTTTCATCGGACATGTCCGGTCGGAGATTTCTGTCTGATGGTTGTACACACCATCAGACAGAAATGATAGGCATTCCGCGCGGACAGACAGCGCGGTGACGTGTCCGCGCCGTCGCCGCGCCGATGACGCGGCGACGTGCGCGACGCAGGAAGGTCAATGCTTACACGCATGCGTCAAAGTCATTCGACGCATGCGAGGGATGGCGGCCGCTCGGACATGTACGGTAGGTCTGTACAGACGACCGAACATGTCCGAGCGGACAGGATTCCAGCGGGCTGTTTCTAAACAAGTTTGGAAATATTTGCCCGCTGGAAAAAGGCCCGGCGGGCAAATGTATGCTGGAATCCTGTCCGCTCGGCTGTACAGACGAGCGAACATGTCTGCTGAAACTGGTCCGTGGACCAGTTTCAGCAGACATGTTCGGTCGTCTGTACGGGGCCTTAGAGGCTACTTCTCCACATTCCTTAAAAGGGCCTTTAGAAGGACCCCATTAAAATCAAGACAAGATTTGCTATTTTCTTTTTTTTACAAATCTACTAATTCAAATAGGAATAAACAAAACACCAACACTCTAAGAATTATTACTCGTTACACTAAGCAAAATCAACAAATTAATAGAATAATTTTGAAATATTGTCACCTCCTGAATATAGACCCATCTTTAAGTCCCTTTGTTCCTTCCAAACCTTCCATCACCTACTGCAGAACAAAATCCCTGAAGGATACTCTAAAAAAAAGTGAATTCACTGGTGAATTCCATTCTGATCCATGCAAACTCCCAGGCACCTTTCGCTGTGACGGATACAATTTGTGCCTTTACATGTACATTGGGGAAAATATAATTCTACCCAATGGCAGTGTATTCAGACAAGCCCATTATGCAAATTGCAAAACTATAGGAGTTGTCTACACGTTAATGTGCCAATGTGGCTCATTTTATGTGGCAAAACAAAACAACAATTCTACAAGAGAGTATCAAAACACATTACTACAATGAAAAAATCATGCCCTGAACTAGGACAACATGTAAGAAACGTTCATGGAAACAGGATTCCATAAATTTAATTTCTCATCCTTGACAGAGTAAAAATCCAACCCTGGAGGTGGGGATTAGAATAGGACCTTATTGCGACGCAAAACACGATGAATACAAATTTAAATGTCACCTTAGCCCCAGGTCTTAATGATATAATAAGTTATCGGCCTTTCCTGGAGGACATGTATACAACATGATATTCTGTATATATGGATATGTGTCCTTATGCTCTCTAGTAGTGTTGTTCTATCTAATATAATTGTGATTTCAAAATCCAATGCATGTTATTACATCTATTTTACATCATATTCTCCTGTGGATCGCTTTTTTATCTTTGCATATTGTTCTTTGCAACATCTATGCTTGCACTGTGGATCCACTTTTCTCTCACATGATAAGCAATGTCTCTTTAATAACTTCCTTTCTTTGTTCCAAAATCGAAGGATGAGGTAAGTGAAGGAGGACTGCACTAAGGTAAAGGAAGCTATTTAGGGGATTTTTTTTTTACCTTTACAACCCCTTTAAACATATCCCCCTGTCTCTTGTAGTGCAGATCTGCATGTCTAACCTCCTGGGTTATACATTTTTTTCTAGTCATTCTAACTTTGGTAGGTGTGATTTGAGCTTTTTTGCCTGGAAATATCTTCCTTGGGGAGAAATATTCTGAAATTTTACCTTTTGGAATTTTAACATTTAGATTATTCATATCGAGGTCTTTCTTGACTGAAAAAACTTGCGGGATCCTCGCTGGGAGAAACTTGGCTCTCAGTTAGGAAGGCTTTTTAACACCAATTATTAGCTGTCATACTAATATGATATACTGTATGTGTCCTTTTAGACATTTGGCTCTATATGCTTGAAAAAACCCTGAAGAAGGGCATCAAGTCGGAAACGTTGGGTCAAGTGAAAAATAGCTGTTTCATATGTACCATCCACATCCATCAATATTTCTATATGGAATAAAAAATCAAATATTATACTATGCCTTCTTTTCACAATATCATATTAATTTACTAAAGGCAAATAGGCTGTTCACTTTGCAAGGAAGTTGCACTTTGTAAGGTAATTTTTCCCAGAGTTTAGTGAATGTGGTGAAGAATTTAAGAGTATTTAACCACTTCAGCTGCCGGAAGATTTGACCGCTCAATGACCAGGCCATTTTTTGCGATGCAGCACTGCATCGCTTTAACTGACAATTGCGCTGTCCTGCAATGCTGTACCCAAATAAAATTGACATTTTTTTTCCCACAAATAGAGCTTTCGTTTGGTGGTATTTGATCACCTGTGCGGTTTATATTTTTTGCACTATAAAAAAAAGAAGAGCTATAATAAATACCCCAATTTTAAAAGAAACAAAAACATTTTTTTTCCTCAGTTTAGGCAGATATATATTCTTCTACATATTTTTGATATAAAAAATCACAGATCGGACACTTTTGACAGATTTTTGGAACCAGTGGCAATTATACAGCGCTATAAAAATGCACTAATTACTGTATAAATGTCACTGGCAGGGAAGGGGTTAACACAAGGGGGTGATCAAGGTGTTAACTGTGTTCCCTAGGTTTGTTCTAACTGTGGGACTGACTAGGAGGAGAGAGAGATTGTTGTTCATACTTACACAGTGTTTACACACACAGATCCCAGTTCTCGCTCTGTCACAAGTGATCACGGGTGCCCGGCGGTCATCGCACCTGCCTGGCACTCGCATCGGCTCCGGCGGCAATATCCGGCGGCTCCGGCCGCGGGCACCCCCTAGTGGTCAAAAGGCGAAGCAATGTTAGGTAACTTCATTTCGCCCAGGGGAACCAACCTGCCAGTGGGAAAGGGGTTAAGAACACCCAATCATGTGCAAAAAAAAAAAAAAAAAAAGCATTTTTGCTTGTACATGATTGGATGATGAAAGTTAGCAGAGCTTCACCTCATTCGGGACGCTCTGGGGAAAATTCCTGTGCAAAATGCAACTTCCCTTGCAAAGTGAACAGTTTATTTGCCTTTAGTAAATAAACCCCTATATCTACACCAATCTCTTCACTTGTCACAAACATTGTTGGAATAATGCATCAATCCATAAAACTGCAATTTTCTACATTCCGATGCCAGTTGCTAACCGATTTGTCTGAGAACCTAAGTAAAGTAAATATATGGAAGTGTAAAGTGGTTCTAAAACAAATTGCTTTTAAGCAAAATGTTGCAGTAAAATGGCTTTAATCCATCCAGAAACTGAGACTGAAATGTCGAATTCTATTAATGTTGCTTTACAGGGAACATAGAACATTGCCAACTATAGTATACCTAGTTTGGCAGAGTTCCTGTCTGTCTTGTCCATTTAGACTTCATTGAATTGCTGGTGTTGGCAAAGTGGTCTTAACCCTTTTGGAACAGGTCATGTTGAAATTTCTGTTAATCTAACAAACACAGTTAAATATACTTGCAAAACAGTAAATAAAAAAAATACAAGGAAAGCTGAAATGTAAATTTGAATTTCAGTTTAGCAGGAAAAATCTAAATATTATATCCAAATAAAACATACAGTATTCTCTTTTTATCACTTTACTGCATGTTTACAATATCTGTAATAAAAAAGAAATGAGAGGACCCCTAGTGTAATGTTTCCTTGTTTATTTGTACCTTATTTATTCACAAGGCAGTTTTTAAATGGCAAACTAGCTTAACCTCCCTGGCGGTATGATTCTGTCTGGAATTACGTACCAAAAGCAGTACAATTATTTTGCAAGGAAATTTGGCGTTTTATACTGTAGGCCTGCAATTCTTAGGAATAACTCATTTAAATCTGACCAAACAAGAGTCTAGTAGGCATCCCGGGTATGAATTTTTTTTAAAAACAAAATTATAAATTATAATATAATAAATAATTATAAATAATTATAACAAATAATAATATAATTATAATAAAAATTATTCAATAATGTAATCAACTCAAAATCACTGAAATTTGCTCAGTTGCAGACTTGTCGCTGTCTTTACTTTTATTTTTTTATGACGAATTTCCCCACAAATCGCTATCGCACAATTCTGCAAGTGATTATAATTTATTATCGCTGTTTTCTAGCTGCTCTAAAACCATTTTTGACATACAGGGACACTTTTGGTTGCTATGGACAATCTACAGCTTCCAGGCGGAAAGAACAGTTTTTATTATATAAAAGAACATGTAGGGCACTGGGCAGACCACTAGGGACAAGGGGGTGTGTTTTTTTTTTACATACAGTACTGTAATCTATAAGATTACAGTATACTGTATGTGTTTGTTTACTTTTTTTAATTTGGCGCCGTTCTCTGCCCCGTGCATCGTAACGTCGCAGGGAACGGAGATCGGCGGCACACTGGGACACTGTGAATCGAGCGAGCACCCGCTCGCTCACACAGCGGGGATGCATCGCAGGATCCAGGGAAGTAAAAGGTAAGTAATTCCCTGTCTGTGGATGCTGCAAAAGGTAAGCCGCGCCGCTGCACGCTCTGCACATCTACCCCGAGCGTGACTGGGGGATACCGATCCTAACATGGAAAAACCACCCCGAGTCACGTTCGGGGATACCGCTAAGGGGGTTAAGAACTCATCCATTGCAGTGTCGAGTTCACCTATGACTCTGATTCCGCGTACACACAATCATTTTTCGGGTTCTAAAAAATTATGTTTTTTTTTAATGTCATTAAAAACGATTGTGTGTGGGCTTCAGAGCATTTTTCGGGTTCTAAAAAATGGGCAAAATTTTTTCGAACATGCTCTATTTTTCGGGTTCTAAAAAATGGTCGTGTGTGGGCTTTAACGACGTGAAAAATCCATGCATGCTCAGAAGCAAGTTATGAGCACTCGTTCTGGTAAAACTACCGTTCGTAAAGGAGTAAGCACATTCATCACGCTGTAACAGACATAAAAGCGCAAATCGTCTTTTACTAACACAAAATCAGCTAAAGCAGCCCCAAGGATGGCGCCATCCGCATGGAACTTCCCCTTTATAGTGCCGTCGTACATTTTGTACGTCACCGCGCTTTGCTAGAGAATTTTTTTTTCACGATCATGTGTAGGCAAGGCCATTTTAATGATCAAGTTGAAAAAAAACATTGTTTTTTCTAGAGCCTGAAAAACTGGAAAAAGGATCGTGTGTACGCGGCATGAGGCTCGGTTCACACTGCTGTGCTGTGATTTTTTTCATTTTTTTGTCCTGTGTGAGGTGCGAATTTACCGCGATTTTACCGCAAATTTCAGGAGTTGGACATAGCTGCGATTAATGTTCTAGCTAATGGAATCATAATGTAAAAAAAAAAAAAAAAGGTGTTAACTTCCTGGTTTTTGTGGAGAGTAGTGTGGTGGAATTGGCACATATGTGAACCATCAATGCGAATTCCAGAACGATTTACATTGATGTCTATGGAGACTAAATTCGCAACGCAACGCTGTAAACTCGCACAAGACCCATTTTTTTATCGCATTGCATTCGTAGAGGAATCACAGCGCATGTATGTGAACGACCATCATTGAAAACAATGACTTTTTGGATGACATGCGAATTTAGAATGTTTTTGACGCATCACATTCGTTATGAACTCACATCAGTGTGAACCGGGCCTGAAGGCAGTAAAAAAATGTTTTGTTTAATCACTGTAGATTCTTGTTTAATATATGCCAGAAACATATATCACTGAAGATTGTATTAAAGACATAAGAGTCATCTATAAATAAAAATGAAACTGTGATGAATCAAGTGCAAATAAATATTAGTGCGGTGGTATGTCTAGTTTTGTACATCCCTAAAAACAAAACAAAAAAAAACAATATATGAATATTTGGAAAAAACACCCCTATACTTTACTGGTCTGCATTATCACAGTAGTGAATCATTTAATTAAGCAGAGCACACAGAGGAAGAGCTTGTAGATCCACTGCTGTTCTAGGTATATATAAAAGTGATCCCTGTATCAGACAACAGGGAAGTAAAGAGGCTATTCTAGTGACATTAATTTAGGACATATTGGGTACAAGTAGTAATTTTATTAATATCAAAAAGTATCCGTTAAAACAGCGTTCACCAAGGGAATATTTTTCTGTTCAGGAAATACACTAGGCCACATAAATATGCATGTCTCGCATGCTAACATTTAACAAAGGCTAGAGCGACAACACCCAATTGGTGAATGATACATTGGGCATACTATCACCTTCTCTTTTTATTTTTTATAGTAAGCTGTTCTATGCAGCAGTAAAAACATGCACTGAGTGGTGCAAAGCAATGGGGGAAACTGGGGAGGGGACATTAAAGTTAGGCTTTAAAATGATAGCTTGGAGTGAAATGGTTTTCCTTTTCTTTTAAAGTAAGTCTTGTTGACTATTCTTTAATAGCTTCAAGTATACCTGTATCAAATACAAAATAATTAAGTTGCTATGGTTTAAAGAAATGCATAAATTACCTTCAGTGAAAACCACATGCCAAAACAATTAATAGTATTTTCATATTCCCAGAGATTAAAGCTGGAATGAAAATCATGACATTTCCTGTAAAACACAAGCTTAACTGACCCCCCCCCCCCCCCCATTCTGTTGGTTCATTAATGTTTACTGTTAAAAAGGTTCGAGGTAGGGCAGTTGAGGCCTACTTCTCTGGATGTTCGACATGAATGTTCTATGGAAATGTTGTTCAGCAGTAGATTTAATCCACAAAACTTACCCTAACTAACAGCTGCTGCCACAACCGAGATATCCATCTTTTCAGCGGCCGGTCCTGTAAGCGATAATGGTGGTCTCTGTGGCGGATTCACCACGAGATCACTGTTATCGACGGCGGGAGAGGGCCCACCGCTCTCTCGCGCCCTTCCGCCGCTTACCAGAGCTGTTACATTGCCGACATGGTGGGGATGTTAACTGTCGTATTTGCTTATTCTTTCAACCAAACTGTCAAATCATCAAATGGTTGGTGTCATAACTGATAACATGTGCAACACCATGGCAGTTGCAGATCAAACACAGGACAAGATGGCAGCTTCTTTGGCTAAAAAAAAGGCTTTAGTTCCACTTTGAAGGCTAAGTTCATTTATTTTATTTTTTTTAAATCCCTATGCACCAATTTACCATTGATATACCTGTGTTGCAGAAAAGAAAACACTTTGTTTATGTTCTAGAAGTGATTGGATAGATAGATGTGTCCTTCTATTATATAGTTTTGGTAAATCTAATAGAAATTGTACAGAAATGTTATAATCGGATTGTAAGTGTATGGCTACCTGTATTCACTTATTAGGTTAATGGTACCCCAAATGCGAAAGCAAACACAAATTTTGTCAAGTGCAAAAATGCATGACAAATACCGTATTTATCGGGGTATAGCACGCTCCCGCGTATAGCGCGCACCCCTAAAGTTGCCCCGAATCCTGTGGAAAAAAAGTTTTTTTGTACTTGCGCGGCGTCCATCGGCGGCCTCGTCGGGTCCGGCGTCCGTCTGCGGCTTCGGGTGTCCTCTTCGTCGGGTCCGGCGTCCTTCTGCGGCGTCCTCGCGTCCTCCCCGCTCGTTTCCCGCGCCGAGTTTGAATACTGCGCAGACATATACAGAGCGCAGCACACTCGTGTATTGTCGGCAATGCTCGGCTACTCTCGCGCTGACGTCCTGTACGTCCAGGACGTCAGCGCGGGAGGAGCTGAGACTGCCCGACACTACACGAGTGTACTGCGCTCGGTATATGTCGGCGCAGTATTCAAACTCCGTGCGGGAAAGCGGGTATCGGCGTATACCACGCACCCACGATTTTGCCCTGATTTTCAGGGCAAAAAAGTGCGCGGTATACGCCGATAAATACGGTACTTGGTAAAAAATGTTAAAAAACAACAATGCACCAAAATATCTCATGAGCTACTTTGCTGCGTTTGTCAGTTGTAGGGCAGCCCATTGAAATCAATGGGCTGCCATATGCCTGTTGTGGGAAAAACACACCAAAAAACATGCAAACCCACTATGCTATGTGAATGGGACCTGAAAGTGAAATTGGTGTTGCCAAGTCTTGCCACAGATTCTCAATTGGATTTAGGTCTGGACTTTGACTGGGCCATTCTAACACATGAATTTTCTTTGATCTAAACCATTCCATTGTAGCTCTGGCTGTATGTTTAGGGTCATTGTCCTGCTGGAAGGTGAACCTCCGCCTAAGTCTGAAGTCTTTTGCAGACTCTAACAGGTTTTTTTTCTAAGATTGCCCTGTATTTGGCTCCACCCATCTTTCCATCAACTCTGACCAGCTTCCCTGTCCCTGCTGAAGAAGAGCATCTCCACAACATAATGCTGTCACCACCATGTTTCACAGTGGGGATGGTGTGTTCAGGGTGATATGCGGTGTTAGTTTTTGGCTACATATAGCGCTTTGGTTTTAGGACAAAAAAAATATTTTTGGTCTCATCTGACCAGAGTACCTTCTTCCATATGTTTTCTGTGTCCCCCACATGGCTTCTCGTAAACTGAAAATGGGACTTCTTAAGGCTTTCTTTTAACAATGGCTTTCTTCTTGCCACTCTTCCATAAAGGCCAGATTTTTGCAGTGCACAACTCATAGTTGTCCTGTGGACAGATTCTTCCACTTGAGCTGTGGATTTCTGCAAGTCCTCCAGAGTTACCATGGGCTCTTGGCTGCTTCTCTGATTAATGCTCTCCTTGTCCGGCCAGTCAGTTTAGATGGACGGTCATGTCTTGATAGGTTTGAAGTTGTGCCATACTCTTTCTATTTTCAGATGATGGATTGAACACTGCTCTGTGAGATGCTCAAAGATTGGGATATTTTTTTAAACCTAACCCTGCTTTTAACATTTCCAAAACTTTATCCCTGACCTGTATGGTGTGTTCCTTGGCCTTCATTATGCTGTTTGTACACTAAGGTTCTCTAACAAACTTCTGAGGGCTTCACAGTTCAGCTGTATTTATACTGAGATTAAATTAGAAACAGGTGGACTTTATTAATGAATTAGGTGACTTCTGAAGGCAATTGGTTCCATTAGATTTTAGTTAGGGGTATTAGAGTAAAGGGGACTGAATACAAATGCACACTACACTTTTGAGATATTTATTTGTAAAAAAAATTAAAACCATTTATAATTTTTCTTTCACTTCATAATTATGTGCCACTTTGTGTTGGTCTATCACATAAAATATCAATAAAATACATTCATGTTTTTGGTTGTAACATGACACAATTTCAACGGGTATTAATATTTTTCAAGGCATTGTAGCTGATGGTAGATAGCGTATGGTCACCGTAATGTTAGGCCGCGTACACACGGTCGATCCATCCGATGAGAATGGTCCGACGGACCGTTTTCATCGGTTCACCGCTGAAGCAGACCGATGGTCTGATGTGCGTACACACCATCAGTTCAAAAACCGATCGGGTCAGAACGCGGTGACGTAAAACACACGACGTGCTGACAAAAACGAAGTTCAATGCTTCCAAGCATGCGTCGACTTGATTCTGAGCATGCGCGGGTTTTGAACCGATGCTTTTGTGTACCAACCATCGGTTTTGACCGATGGTCAGCCGTCCATCGGTTCGTTTTTAAAGCAAGTTCTCAAATTTTTGTCCGAAGGACAACAGACCGATGGGCCGTACACACGGTCGGTTTGGACCGATGAAACTGGACTTCAGGCCGTTTTCATCGGTTTGGACCGACCGTGTGTACGCGGCCTAAGAAGTAGAAGGTGGGTGTAAATAAAAATTTGGTTTTATGGTAATGAGAGAGGTGTGGTCCGCAGTGGTAAACACACGCTACTATGTGATGCATAAGGCAGTGCATGATGGGATATGTTCCTGGAAGGTCAAATGATATGATACAAAAAGTCATGTCTCAGAAAGCATTTTTTTAAATTTTGAACTGTGAGGTGAAAATTCAAAGCTTCTATGTACAAGGTAAATGAGAGATAAGCACATTGGGATGGCTTGGGCAGAAAAGACAGTAAAAAAGGCTTCTATTTATTAGGAAAAGTACAATTCTGCCTGAAAAGGTGAACTACTGTAACTTAGCCTTTAAAGTGTAACTGTAAGGCCCCATACTCACGAGCAAACATGTCTGCTGAAACTGGCCCGCAGGCCAGTTTCAGCAGACATGTTTGGTCGTGTGTGGGCGCGAGCGGGCCGAATTCCAGCAAACATTTGCCCGCCGGGCCTTTTCCCAGCAGACAAATATTCCTGGACTTGTTTTAAAACAGTCCGCTGGAATTCTGCCCGCTCGGACATGTACGGTCGTCAGTACAGACCTACCGTACATGTCCAGGCGCCCGCCGTCCCTCGCATGCGTCGAATGACTTCGACGCATGCGTGGAAGCATTTTAAAGGCGGGCCGCCCACGTCGCCGCGTCATTGTCGCGGCGACACCGCGTCATCGACGCGGCGACACCGCGGACACGCCCCGCGTATTGTTTACGCGCGGACTTCTGTACGATGGTGTGTACAACCATCGTACAGAAGCCCTCTGGCAGACATGTATGGTGGAAACGGTCCGACGGACCGCTTTCACCATACATGTTTGGTCGTGAGTACCCGGCCTTAAAGTGAGGGTAAATCCTACATTTCAAGCTGCCATTAGAACAAGTATAATGAGAAATCTTCCAATGGGGACACTTGTTCCCATAACTATCTAATGGGATTTCCCTCACATTGGAAACATATCCTTTGGCTTCCTGTTCCTGTTAAGTTTGCAGGTGAGGAAGTCTCCCTAATAGATTACAGATGGCTGAGAGTTTTAAAACCCCCTTCACCCCCACTCTATCCAAAATTAACAAAATGTTTTGGCTTTAGATATACTTTAACCAAGCAGATGTAACTTCTTATACTGTACTTGGTAAGGCTGTGCTAACCAATCTTATATCCATTTCTGATTTATGAGTTAATCCTCTATCCATGCATATCATATTAAACAAAGTGCATACATGAGCTCAGGTTGTCCTGCAAATCTTCCACGAATCAGGAATCCATGCAAAATAATCCAGCACTTTGGCAGCTCCAAGGTCTGTACTACAACTGCCAAGTTAAATATTTCTTTTTTACAAGTAATTACATTTCAGTCTATAGGGAATGTAACATTACAAATATACCATTTTTTAATGTGTTACGTACACTTACAGTAAAGGGGAATGACACCTGAAATATAAGACTATCCCTTACAAAAAGGAGTCTTTCATCTTATGGTAACTAAATGTCTGACATAATCGGGTTGATTTACTAAATGTGCAGAGGCTGTTCACTTTTCAACATGAATGTTAGTGGATAAGATAAAACTGTAACCACTTAGAAAGTGTACATTCAACGCTGAAGAAATGACACTTTGCTACAATGTAAAGTAGTGAGTGTACAGCTTATATAAGAGCCGGTTCACACAGGGGCAACACGACTTCCAGCACGACTTTGGGAGGCAACTTGGACACGACTTGAGTATGAATCATCAGGCAACTTACAAAGCAAATTGAAGTTGCCTCCAGGACAGTACAAGGCAACTTCAAGTCGCCTCCAGGACAGGAGGCTTTCCAGTGGCCAATCAAACAACAATCAGCTCTGTGGGAGGGAGGGGGAGGGAGGCGTTTGCCTGAGAAATGTATGTTATCTTCCTGTATTGTTGCTTTAGTTAAGACAGTGATCCGACTTCTGAGGCAACTTCCATTGAAATCAATGGGTACAAGTTGCCTACAAGTTGCCTAGAAGTCGGATTGAAGTAGTACAGAAACCTTTTCTGAAGTCAAATCGACTTCAGTAGTGTGTATTAAGACGGCTCCATTCACTTCCATTGATTTTCTCAACCACGCGACTTGGGACGACTTAGGGCAACTTCAAGTCGGATCCCAGGTCGCCCCTGTGTAAACCAGCTCTAACAGTGTTAATTTGCTGTCCCCTCAAAATAACTCAACACACAGCCATTAATGTCTAAACCGCTGGCAACAAAAGTGAGTACACCCCTAAGTGAAAATGTCTAAATTTGGCCCAAGGTGTCAATATTTTGTGTGGCCACTATTTTCAGCACTCCCTTAACCCTTTTGGGCATGGAGTTCACCAGAGCTTCACAGGTTGCCACTGGAGTCCTCTTCCACTCCTCTATGATGACACCACGAAGCTGGTGGATGTTATAGACCTTGCGCTCCTCCATCTTCCATTTGAGGATGCCCCACAGATGCTTAATAAGGTTTAGGTCTGAAGACATGCTTGACCAGTCCATCACCTTTACCCTCAGCTTAGTGGTTGTCTTGGTGTGTTTGGGTTCATTATCTGCAACCCAGTCTCTGAAGGTAGGGGACCATGCTTGGCCTTAGTATGTCACAGTAGATGTTGTCATTAATGATTCCCTTGATGAATTGTATCTTCCAAGTGCCGGCAGCACTCATGAAGCCCCAGACCGTGACACTTGCACAACCAAGTTTGACTATAGGCAAGACACACTTTGTCTTTGTACTCCTCATCTGGTTGCCGCCACACACGCTTGGCACCATCTGAACTAAATAGGGTTATCTTGGTCTCATCGGACCGCAGGACATGGTTCCAGTAATCCATGTCCCTAATCTGCTTGTCTTCAGCAAACTGTTTGCAGGCTTTCTTGTGCATCATCTTTAGAAGAGGCTTCCTTCTGGGACAACAGTCATGTAGACCTCACCTACTATGTAACTATGTAACATCAGGGAGGACAAATTGATAATTGGGCCCAATTTGGACATTTTCACTTAGGGGTGTACTCACTTTTGTTGCCAGGAACACCACGTGGCACGTGCACCCCGGCCTGGAAGACCATTTCGCCGGGCGCCGTGATGCAGTCACCCTAAAGGTGGGTGCCGCACTCGAAGAAGGACCCAATGGCGCCTGTCTCATAAATACCTTCCCCCAGCATGCACAACGAGGAGAAAGCCTCATGATAGGCTGCTGGGGAAAAGCACCCAAACCTGAACTCCACTGCTGCCACCTATTGTCCTGGGGTGGGAACAGCACCCCAGGAACAACAGAATGAGCCCACAGCACAGCCAAGCTGAGACAGAGACCCAATTTGAACAGATTAACTGGATCAGAGCTAATTAACTCTCTGATCCTCCTCTAAATTTACGAAGCACTGGTACTTGGAAGTAACCAGGCGCTACACATGCTATACAGCCCCCCCATTTACATTACACAGCCTATTTATATAATAAAGTCCCCCCATTTACATTACACAGCCCATTTATATTATAGAGCCCCCCATTTACATTACACAGTTCATGTATGTTATACACCCCCCCCATTTACATTGCACAGCCCATTTATGCTATACAGCCGCCCCATTTACATTACACAGCCCATTGATGATTATTATTATTATACACAATTTATATAGCGCCAACAGTTTACCCAACGCTTTACAATGTAGAGGGGGGACAGAACAATTACAGTACAGTTCAATACACAAGGGACAGGAGGGCCCTGCTCGCAGCGCTTACATTCTAAAAGGGAGGGGGTACAAAAGGTAATAGATGCAGGGAATGTCTGGCCTGGGAGGAGGAGGAGAACGGCCTGGCCAGAGGGCACGTGACTATGACCAGCGCTGAGAGATCGGTGATAATAAGGTATAGGCATCGGTTTACATTAACTCTTACACACGGTAGGAAGGAATGTATGAAACAGAGGGACTGACAGTGATTATTTTTAACTTTAGAGTGCACAGGCAGAGCTGTCCTGGGAGAGGCAGGGGATGCCGGGATGACATAATCCATGCAATTGATGGGGCCCGCTCTCCAAATCGATGCTGAATCGTGCAAGGCTGCATCGATTCAGTGATTATTTTCCACCACCCTAGTGCACAGTTATGTTGGCCCCTTCCTGTTCTATCTCCAAACTGTTCCCACAAAGTTGGGAGCATGAAATTGCTGATGCCTTAAAGTGGAAGTCCACCCTAACACCTAAATTCTCCCTTGCAATCATTAATGTCAGCCAAGTTCAGCATTATGCCTCAAAATGAGAAAATACCTTTATTTTGCAGAATTCAGTGCCGTCACATGACTTCAACTCTAATTCCTTCTGAAGAAACACAACACACACTTTGAGATGTCTCTTATTAAAAAAAAATCCTTATCAAGCATGATGAACAATGACTGGCTATAAAAAATACATGCTGACCAAAGAAAATTAGCCAGCTGAAAAAAAAACACGTCATATAAGTGGCTTCCTCAGTTCTAATGAGTGTTGAGAACTGGTCTTTCTCTCTAGGAGTGTCTTCATCTAATGATCTGTTCAAAAACCTATGGTCACTATAGAAAAATGAAAACACAGTAGTGATAGCTCGGTTCACGAACGCTTCAGTTCACAAAAATGTACTTCTGTGAGCGAACTCCACTTCAATTCACGAACACGAGCTGCGGCTATCTACCCTGCTCGGACACGTGGTAGCGACTTCCTGTAGGTGAGATTGAGGTCACAGAAAGACACTGAAAGTGTACTGTGAAGACACTTAGAGTGCTGAGAAGCTTTTTGGTGTGCTCTTTAGCACATACTGTACAGTACTGTACTGAACATCCAGTTTGGTCCAAAGAAAATTCAAAACAAGCATGGTGGTAAGAAGAGAGTGCAGAGCGATAATGAAGGTGACAAGAATGTGCAGAGCAGTAATGCAGGTGACAAGAATGTGCAGAGCAGTAATGCAGGTGACAAGAATGTGCAGAGCGTTAATGAAGGTGACAAGAAAGTGCGGAGCAGTAATGGAGGTGACAAAACTCTTCAGAGCAATCATGGTGGTAAGAAGAAAGTGCAGAGCAGTAATGATGGTGACAAAAAAGTGCAGAGCGGTAATGAAGGTGACAAGAAAGTGCAGAAAGGTAATGAAGGTGACAAGAAGGTGCAGAGCTGTAATGCTGGTGACAAGAATGTGCAGAGCAAAAATGCAGTTGACAAGAATATGCAGAGCAGAAATGCAGGTGACAAGAATGTGCAGAGCAGAAATGCAGGTGACAAGAATGGGCAGAGCGTAAATGCGGGTGCAAAGAATGTGCAGAGCGGAAATGCAGGTGACAAGAATGTGCAGAGCCTTAATGCAGGTAACAAGAATGTGCAGAGCAAGCATGGTGGTAAAAAGAAAGTGCAGAGCGGTAATGAAGGTGACAAGATTGTTCAGTGCAGGAATTGTAAGAATAAGGTTGTAAAGAAAATAACCATTGAGCTGAAGAAGGAAATTGTAGAATAGCATGACTGTGGTATTCGTGTAACTGATCTAGCCTCGGATTACAAGATATTAAAGTCGACAATCTGGACTATTTTGAAGAAGAAAGCTGCCATCAAAGGAGCTGATGTGGCAAAAGGAGTAATGATGTTAACCAAACAGAGGATGCAAGTGCTGGAAGAGGTGGAAAAATGTTTATTAGTGTGGTGGAATGATAAACAGCTGGCAAGTGATAGCATTAGTGAAGCTATGATCTGTGAAAAAGCCAAGAAATTGCACAGTGATTTATTGCAAAAACAACCCTCTACAAGTGCATAAAGTGAAGAATTTAAAGCCAGTAGAGGGTGGTTTGAAAAATTCCACAAGAGAAGTGGCATCCACAGTGTGACAAGACATGGTGAGGCTTTCAGTCCTGACAAGGCTTTTGCAGAAGCCTACAAGAAACAAATCGTCGCTTAACAAGTGTTCAACTGTAATTAGACGGGGCTCTTCTGGAAAAAGATACTGAACAGAACCTATCACGCAGAATCACGCAGGAGGAAAAGGCACTGCTGGGGCACAAGCCCCTGAAGGACAGATTGACCCTTTTGTTGTGTGTGAACGCAAGCGTCGATCTGAAAATTAAGCCAATACTTGTGTACCATTTCCAAACCCCTCATGCATTCTGGTAACAGAATGTGAACAAGGCCAGATTGCCTGTCATGTGGAGAACCAATGCGAAAGCTTGGGTCACAAGGCAATTGTTCATGGAATGGCTGCACATGGTGTTCGCACCCACCGTAAGAAAATATCTTTTTGATAACCAACTGCCTGAAAGGTGTCTTCTTCTGATAGACAAGGCCCTGGCACACCCCCAGGCCTTGGTGGATGATATGGACGCTGAGTATGACTTCATAAAGGTCAAGTCCCCCCCCCCCAACACGACACCTCTTCTGCAGCCCATGGACCCTCAAGTGATCTGCAACTTCAACAAGCTATACACAAAGGCGCTCTTCACTAGGTGTTTTAATGTCACTGAAGTCTTGAGTCTGAAGTCTAGAGTTTGAAAGAATTCTGGAATAAACATTTCAATATTCTCCCTGCATTAACCTCATTGAAAAAGACGATGTCACTCACCGAACCTTAAATTCAGCCTGGAGGAAACCGTGACCAGAATGTGTCACTGAACGTGACTTTGAGGGGGTCTGATGCAGAGGTAGTGGAAGAGATGGTGCAGACATAAAGGCGCTTGTTGAGGAACACAAGGAGGAGCTGACCATGAAAGAAATTTCTGAAATCCACAGTGCTTATTGAGGAGCATTCCACTGAAGAAGAGGAAGACAGGGAGGAGGTTAGCAGTGATGCCACAAAATCCATTATTAAAAAATGGAATGAGTGCAATGATTTTTTTTTTGAGAAGCATCACTCCAACATAACTGTAATGAACAGAGTGTTTTTTTAAGTGTTCTTTTAAAAAAAAGTGTTAAATCGGATGAACGATAACGTGTCTCTCATTTCCGGAGGGTTATGCAGCACAGGAAAAGACAAGTGACATTGCACAGATTTTTCACCAAAGCTAAGCCTGCAGCTAAGAGACAAAGAAGAGAGGAAACCCCTGAAAAATATCTCCCCAATTTCCTTATGGAAGGGGACTCTCCCTTCGAACAATAACCACCTCCCACCCCCTTCCTCCATGCCAGAAGTCGTCTAAAGCAAGGGTAGTGTTCTTTCTCTCTTCATACTGTACTATACTGTACTTTGTTTCATATTTTTGTGGTTCAAAAACCCCGTGACCAGAGCCGTTTCTTGAATTAAGTTTGTGAACCGAGGTATCACTGTACTCTGAGGCTATGCATGAACTTCAGCTTACATCTTAAGAAACAAATAAATGATTTGCTTAAAGTGGAACTTTACCCATAACAACTTGATAAAAATATTGTTCTTTAGCAAAGATTCTACATCAATAAGTAGGCTACCGTAATTAGTGTGAGCTGTAAATTGCTTCCAGCATTGTTCCTGTTTCCTTTTGCAGGAGGCTGCCATTTTTCTGAAGCCCAGAGACCATGAACAGCAGTAAATATTTAAGCTGTCAGCAGATCGGCTTCTACAAATTTGACATGGTACCTAAAAATAAAGCGTAACTGAGCATGTGCAGAACAGGATGAGCCAGTGTATTACGGAAGTTTAAACAGTGTAGGCACTTATTTTTTTAAGTTTCACATAGCTATACCTGCAAAAGGGGCCAGCCTGATGTGATCTAGCAGGATTTAATATTCTGACTAAAGTTCCACTTTAATATTAAAAAGCATATCATACAATTTGACAATACAAAGAGAATGTTATTGTTGAAATATACTGTGTGCTTCACTTTAGCTGTGAGCAGCATATGTTCTACGCCTGCTGAAGTTATTGTACAAGTTCTATAAATAACACACCTGGAAGAGATTAAATAATAATGCATGGAAAAAATTGCCCGATTAGAAGAGACTGGAAAGCTATAGGATTCCATTTCTGCAAAGGAAAACAGAAATAATTTAGTTACGCTGTGTTATTGGAAGACCTGTCTGCCAAGACTAGTTTAATACATGTCTCAGTGATGCAAAAGCTGTGTTCTATATGAAGAATGTATTAAGAAATAGGTCTGTGGTTCTCCCTTCACTGCCCTATATAAAAACATTTCAAAGTGTGTGTGTGTGTATGTGTGTGCTTTGCTTTGCTTTACTAACTTCCCTGCTAACAGGAAAGTTGCCTGCAGAGTCTGAGCCGTACTATAGTCCAGTTCATTAATCCACCTGGAATTTGGTGTGATTGCTGTTCTTTGCGGGAGTCAAAGAGGTAAGTTGCGTTTCACATAGAAGGTTAAAGCCTGAGGCCTCGTACACTCGACAGAGTTTCTCGGCAGAATTCAGCGAGAAACTCGGTCAGAGCCGGTTTCTGCCGAGAAACTCTGTCGTGTGTACACTTTCAGCCCGATGGAGCCGCCGAGGAACTCGTCGAGAAAATAGAGAACATGTTCTCTATTTTCTCGTTGTTCTATGGGAGAACTCGGCCAGCCGAGCTCCTCGGCGGCTTCAGGGCTGAACACGCCGAGGAACTCGATGTGTTTGGCACGTCGAGTTCCTCGGCCGTGTGTACGAGGCCTCAGCTCAGCTGGGGTGCATATTGCATTAACTGGTGCAAGTATACATGTAATTGGGGGAGAGGTGCTGCACACAGTTTATGTGGTGAGCAAAAGGTAGCAAACAATATACTAAGACAAGGTCTTGTAGCACTCATGTTGAAGATGTAAGACAAATTGTACTATAAACCACCCACGTTGGGGCATATCTGGGGAAAACTTGATCTCTTGTCAGCTAAAGCCATCAATGTTTAAACATAATGGGGAGAAGCATTGAAGTGGCAAGCTCAACAGGCATGGAATCAGGTATGATTCAGTCATAGTAAGCAACAAAGACATTTCAATATCATTGCAAATGGGATTTTTATACTTTAAAGATCCTTTTTCAATACCAGCATGGGTCATTTATGTCATACCCTAATGGATCATTCTGTAGATTTGACGGGGACACTGTAAGCACTGAATATAGGTATTTACCAATAGGCAAGGAAGATATCTACCTAGGTACTCAAAATAAATAAAAAAAAAGCAAAAAACAAGACAGGAAACAAGAAAAAAGTAAAAAAATGAAAAAGGTATGGAAACCACGAAGAACAGGAACAAACAATTACAACTATCTGCCAGCCATGCATTCACGCCTGTGACAACAATGAGATCTGACGACCCTAAACTGGAGAGAACAGGGTATACATATCACACTCAGTGCCACTCTCATTTCTCTGAAATATACAAGTCATTGACAATCAGGGTTGCCAACTTTCAGTAAATTTACAAACAGTTTGTAAAATCTGTACTTTTTGCATCTGTCCTTGAATGTCCATTACGGACATGTAGGCTGCGTGTCCTTACCTGACATTATGGACAGATGCAACAATTATGGATTTTACAAACTGTTTGTATATTTACTGAATGTTGGCAACCCTGTTGACAATCAGTCAGATTTTAATCTCATGTCTGTGCTAAACATTCATGAGAGGTAACGCACTTCAGTCCAGCTTCAGATACATTAACACACAGTAGATCAGTAATAAAGGGGTGCAGAAACATTCATAAATGTCTGACAATACAGGCTCAGTCTAGGGGATGTCTTCTTGTGATTTTTTTGTAGAAGGGGATTTAGGGGATCAAGATTCTTCAAAATGGCAGAAATCAACAGGATGACAAACTTCTCAACACAAATCATTATAGTTGCAGGCACACATGAAAGTCCCAAAACCAGGTCTTGCTAACAATGTCCCAGAAGTTGACTGCCACCCAGCTTCCACATGACACCCTTTAGTGTTTCTCCAGACCAGAACTCTTGGACAGTGTCCTCCAGCAAGAAATATTTTAGCACACTTCTCTAGGCCCTCAGCACAGAACATGCTGAGGCCCATACTACAGCTCTTGCCCCACACCAACTGTCTCCCAGGTTCAGCAGCCCTAGGAGAAGATGAACCCTCCTAACAGAGGAAGGACACCCTGGAAAGGTCTCCAAAATATTAATCACTTTCCTTCGCCACTTTCTGGGTGCCCCCTCCCAGGGATTGGCCAAGGTCTTATGAATATTCCTAACTGAGTGATTGACCTTTCTAGAAGCTCCCTCTAGAAGGCAGGAGCAATCAATTATCCGCTCAGACAAAACCTGACCAGACCTAGAAAATAGATCACCACTCCACAGTGTGTGAGTACAGTGAAGCCAACAAAACTAAATTAAAGTAGTTGTAATCTGAGAGAAAGGCATAATGTGCTAGTATTGTTTGTATACTAGCACATTATGAATTACTCACATTAGAACAAAGCCCTCTCAGTGGTGTCTGGTCACTGCTGAGAGGGCTGACATCTTCTCCCGTCCTTTCTTCCAGGAGCGCAGGCTCTGGCACTGTGAGTGGCTGGAGCCGCAATGATGTCACTCCCGCACATGCGCGCAGGAGCCCTTGGTTTCTGGCAAAAAGGCTTTAAAGTTCCAGCACAGTATGCTGGACCTTCAGAGTGCATACCCCGCTGACGTAAGCGGCTGCATGCAGGGTCAATATCTCCTAAACCATTACAACTGCTTTAAGCCTAACTTTTTGGCAGGTCACTACACAAACATGCCTATATTACAGGGGCAGAAAGCAGATGGACACATTATACCTCCTTAGGCCTGTACACACGAGGAGACATATCCGCTGAAACTGGTCCGCAGACCAGTTTCCGCGGACATGTCCGACCGTGTGTATGGCTTAGTGGACAGGATTCCAGGGGACAAAAGTTTCTAAGAATGCTTAGAAACTTGTCCGCTGGAAACATGTCCGTCGGACATGTCTGATGGTTAGTACGCCTAATCGGACATGTCCGCTGGTTATTACGTCTAACCAGCGGACCGAAATCCTGCGCATGCGTCGAATTGATTCGACGCATGCGTGGAAGCATTGAACTTCCTGGTTTGCGGACGTCGCCGCGTCACCGTCACCGCCACGTCACCGCGTTCTCTGTCCGCGGGGATTTTGGTCTGATGGTGTGTACACACATCAGACCAAAATATCCCAGGAGACATGTTCGATGAAAACGGTCCGCGGACCGATTTCATCGGACATGTCTCCTCGTGTGTACGGGGCCTAAGAGAACATACATTAGATTCATATCATATTTGGTGTCCAACAAATAATAATGTAATTTTGTTTAATAATATGTTGGTTGTCAGATTTGAAACCCTATCACTAGGAAATTAAGATATAGCTGGAATTAGCATTGAGGGAGCGCCTGCTGATCATCATAAAATACTTTCCAGGACCTTAATGCAAGTTGTTTATGGCTTGTACCCTTTACAGTATATTGTTTCTGAATATTAATACAAACATTGGCATAACCAGTAGGCCCTACTGGTTATGCTTATGCCGCGTACACACGACCGTTTTTCATGTCATGGAAAAAAACGATGTTTTCTCAACGTGATTCTTGTCAAGCCTGACTTGCATACACACGATCGTGAAAAAAAAATGCTCGAGCAAAGAGCGGTGACGTACAACACGTATGGCGGCACTATAAAGGGAAAGTTCCATTCGAATGGCGCCACCCTTTGGGCTGATAAGACAAATTTCCCTTCTCATAACTTGCTTCTGAGAATGCACGTTTTTTTCCCCGTCGTTAAAACCTACACACGACCGTTTTTTATGACGAGAAAAACGACGACGTGAAAAACGACGAGAAAAAATAGAGCAGGTTCTAAATTTTTAATGCCCATTTTTCTCGTCGAGAAACATGCTCTGGAGCCTACACATGGTCGTTTTTAATGACCATTTAAAAAAATTGCATTTTTCTCGTCATGAAAAACAGTCATGTGTACATGGCATTATTCTGTAAATGCCCTTTTCAGGGACTTTAAAACATTTTTTGCATTCTTGTCACACTTAAATGATTCAGATCATCAAACAAATTGTATTATTACACAAAGATAACCCAAGTAAATACAAAATGCAGTTTTTAAATGATGGTTTCATTTATTAAGGCAAAAAAGCTGTCCAAACCTGCCTGGCTTTATATGAAAAAGTAATTGCCCCCTAAACCCAATAACTGGTTGTGCCATCCTTGATGGCAACAACTGCATTCAAGCGTTTACAATAACTGGCAATGAGTCATTCACATTGCTGTAGAGGCCTACACTTCTTTGCAGAATTACTTTAATTCAGCCACATTGGAGGGTTTTCCAGCATGAACGGCCTATGTAAGGTCATGATACAGCATCTCAATCGGATTTAAGTCTGGGCTTTGACTAGGCCACTCTACATTTGGAGGTGGACTTGCTGTTTTTTTCGGATCATTGTCCTGCTGCATAACCCAAGTGCACTTGAGCTTGAGGTCACAAACTGATGGCCAGACATTCTTCTTTAGGATTTTCTGGTAGAGCTCAGAATTCATGGTTCCATCAATTATGGTAAGTCGTCCAGGTCCTGAAGCTACAAAGCAGTCCCAGACCATCACACTACCACCACCATGTCTGACTGTTGGTATGATGTTCTTGTTATGAAATGCTGTATTCGTTTTATGCCAGATGTTACGGGACTTACACCTTCCAAAAAGTTAAATTTTTGTCTCATCAGTTCACAGAATATTTACCTAAAAGGCTTGGGGATAATCAAGATGTTTTTTGGTAAATGTGAAATGAGCCTTTGTGTTTTTTTTTGGCAGCAGTAGCTTTGACCTTGGACCTCCCCATGGATGCCATTTTTGCCCAGTCTCTTTCTTATTGTTGAATCACAAACACTGATCATACTCGAGGAAAGTGAGGTCTGCAGTTCTTTAGATGTTGTTCTGGGTTCGTGTATGACCTCCTGGATTAGTCGGTGTCATGCTCTTGGAGTCATTTTTGTAGGCTGGCCACTCTTGGGAAGGTTTACTATGGCTCCAAGTTATCTCCATTTGTGGATAATGACTCTCCCCGTGGTTCACCGAAGTTTCAAAGCCTTATGCCGCGTACACATGATCATTTTTCGGCTTGTAAAAAACTAAGTTTTTCAGCCTCTAGAAAAAACAGTGGCCCGGATTCAGGTAGATTTGCCCCTTAGTTACGGAGGCGCAGGGCAGCGTTTTTGCCCTGCGCCCCCGCAAATTTCCTGCGCTACCCGCGATTCACGGAGCAGTAGCTCCGTAAATTGCGTGTGCGCTGTGTAAACTTGCACTGCGTAAGGGCGCCTAATGTAAATGATCCCGTAGGGGGCGGGAATCATTTAAATTAGGCGCGCTCCCGCGCTGAGCGTAGAGCGCATGCTTTCCCGACGTGCATTGTGGCAAATGACGTCGCAAGGACGTCATTTGCTTCAAAGTGAACGTGAATGGCATCCAGCGCCATTCACGAATCACTTACGCAAATTACGTAAAATTCGAACGTCGCGACGCGGGAACGACGGGTATACTTTAGCATTGGCTGCCCCTGCTATTAGAAGGGGCAGCCTTACGCTAAACACGCCGTACGGAAACAACGTAAATTGCGTACGCAGGGCTCGCGCAACATTGTGAATCGGTGTTAGTATGCAATTTGCATACTATACACTGAGCACAATGGGAGCGCCCCCTAGCGGCCATCGCAAGGATGCAGCCTAAGATATGCGTGGCATAAGAGCCTTATGCCACGCAGATTTTAGGCTGCAGTCGGCGTTACGATGTTCCTGAATGGTTACACAGGCACAATTGCTTCTTGAATCCAATGTTTTTTCCAACTTCATCATTAAAACGATGTTGCCCACACACGATCATTAAAAAAAATGCTCTAGCAAAGCGCGGTGATGTACAACACATACAATGGCACTATAAAGGGGAAGTTCCATGCGGATGACGCCACCCTTGGGGCTGCTTTTGCTGATTTTGTGTTTGTAAAAGACGATTCACGCTTTTCAGTCTGTTACAGCATGATGAATGTGCTTACTCCATTACGAACGGTAGTTTTAGCAGAACGAGCGCTCCAGTCTCATAACTTGCTTCTGAGCATGCGCAGGTTTTTCACGTTGTTAAAGCCCACACGCGATCATTTTTTACAACCCGAAAAACAACATTGTTTAAAACGTTGTGAAAAAATGGAGCATGTTCAAATTTTTTTTTTGTCGTTTTTCAGAACCCGAAAAATGCTGTGAAGCCCACACACGATTGTTTTAAATGACATTTTTTTTACATGCCGAAAAACGATTGTGTGTACGCGGCATTAGAAATTACTTTGAAACCCTTCCTAGACCGATACATGTTTGTTTATAATCTGTTCTTGATTTTTTTTTTAGATTGTGGCATGATGTGTGGCTTTTTATGATCTGTTATACCGCATTCACACTGTAATGCGGCGTATTTCGGCGTATTTTGCCACGACAAATTGAGGCGTATTTAATCCGCGATTTGCCGCGACAAAACGGGTCTTTTTTTTTTTTACAACACATTGTTGTCTATGGCCGAACGCCAATGCCGCCTGAAAAAAAGGGTCCGGGACTTTTTTTCAGGCGGCAGGCGTACAGCGTTTCGGCGTTCGGCGTGAGATGTGAACCATCTCCATAGACACCAATGTGAAATCTCCCCTCCAGCGCCACGAGCTTCGGGCGTCTGGCGTGAAAACGCCTTAGCATGTCAGACAGCTTCTATTTATGTGATTTCTTGATTCAACAGGTCTGGCAGTAATCAGGCCTGGGTGTGACAAGTAAAATTTAACTCAGCTTTCCAAAAAATTGTGGTTAATCACAGTTCATTCATGATTCAGCATGGGAGGGTGGCAATTACTTTTTCACATAGGGCTAGGCAGGTTTGAACAGCTTTTTTCCCTTACTAAATGAAATAATAATAAAAAAATGGCATCTTGGATTTACTCGAGTTATCTATGTGTAATATTAAAATTTGTTTGATGATCTGAATCATTTAAGTGTGAGAAATATGCAAAAAAAATAAAAAATCAGGAAGGGGGCAAATCATTTTTCACAGCACTGTATAGCAACCTGTACTTAGGCTGGCCATACATTATACAATTTTCTTGTACAACTTTTCTTTAGATTTACCATACCACAGGGCTCAAAATTTCAAGTCCTGAGCTACTAGCCAGGCCTCAAGAGTTACTCGCCACCAGTTGCCCCACCTAATTCATACACTGCCCTGCGTCTAATTGCACCCGTAAACACGCCCTCGTTGATTATGTCATGGAATGACAATGTTTTATGCAGAATCAAGTTACAACATTAAATATTACCAACAACAACTTTAACAAAATGGGACAGGGCGCTGGGGGCAGACCAGAGGGACAGGGCACTGGGGGCAGACCAGAGGGACAGGGCACTGGGGGCAGACCAGAGGAACAGGGCACTAGAACTGGGTCTCTTCCCCATTCTCTTGCTGTCTCCTCTGCAACTCCCATCCATCCTCTCACTCTCTCCCATTCATCTCATCATCAGGAGCCTATGTGTGCGGCTTCACGCTTGCATGTCCCCACTTCCCCCTTTTATTCAGGCTGGCAGAGAGGAGAGGAGCTGCAGCACAGCGGGAGGGAGTACAATCCAGCGCTGAGACCCACACAACTGCACAGCCATTGACACCATAGCACAGCGCACACTGACACCGCACAGCACACATTGAGACCAGTCTGTTCACAGTGCTCAGGCTAAACTGTTGGACACTTACATAGAGCACAAGGAGAAGAAAACTGCACAAACTAGAAGGCTGCCGCTCTTATGTCAGGGCAACTTTCAGTGAGCGCTGCACCGGAGTGGTCATTTTTGCAATCCTCCACCTCACTCATTACTGCTCTCCAGCTACATTGGTCGGGGCCCGGGGGAGCGGGGCAGGCTCAGAGAGGTCATACTGTTGGGTCCCATGGCTTAATGAGAATTGTAAGTAGAGCACCTGTGTACTGCTCTGCCTGTGCGTGGCTCACCAGACTACTTTTCCTGAGCATGCACCTTTCCTCTTCGGCCGCCAATCTCATCGGGACTCAAAGTGTAGGCACAGATTGGAGGGAGATTGGTCATTCAGCCCTGTCATCACTCGCCCCCAGCTTAAATCCACTCGCCAAATGCTAGTAGGCGAGTGGAAATTTTGAGGGCTGCCATACCATATAATATGGGGTCAAACCTAAACACTTGCAATTTCTACACAAATCAGACAGGCCCTTGCACTACATAGTTGAAGATAAATCTAAAGGAATTAAAATAAGAAAGTTGTATCTTGTATCATGTATGGCAGCCTTGCACGGAAACAAAGACCAGGAAAACTTTGCTAGGTAGTTTTCACTTTAAATTTTGTTTATTTTACTGTTGCTAATTGTAAATATTTTCTTGCACCCTTTTTTCTTATCTTTTATGAAAGTAATTTTTATACTTCAATAAACTGAATCTTTGAATGCTCTATTTACAAATGAAAGAACGTATTGCCTCTTTGAAGAAAGTTCAGATATTGTAAATTCTGTTACATTCTGAGCATGGCAGTGAGTTATACAGGCATTTTTGTTTTTACAAGGTCAGAATTGCTACAGTAGATACTGTGAACAGCTTTGGTTAAAACACAAGTGGCGGCTACCATGTGTGTTTAAAAGGTTAAGTCCGGAGTTAAAGGGGTTGTAAAGGTAAAAATGTTTTTTTCCTAAATAGCTTCCTTTACCTTAGTGCAGTCCTCCTTCACTTACCTCATCCTTCGATGTTGCTTTTAAATATCCTTATTTCTTCTGAGAAATCCTCACTTCCTGTTCTTCTGTCTGTAACTCCATACAGTAATGCAAGGATTTCTCCCTGGTGTGGAGAAAGCCTCTTGAGGGGGCGAGCAGGCAAGTCGGGACACTCTCTACTTTGCAGATAGAGAAAAGAGCTGTGTGTTATTGGGGGTCCTGACCCTCCTGCTCGCCCCTCCCCCCTCTGGGCTTTCTCCACACCAGGGAGAAAGCCTCACATTAAGGTGTGCAGTTAGAGACAGAAGAACAGGAAGTGAGGATTTCTCAGAAGAAAATAAGGAGATTTAAAAGCAAAATGGAAGGATGAGGTAAGTGAAGGAGGACTGCACTAAGGTAAAGGAAGCTATTTAGGGGGAAAAAAATGTAAGTGTCACATAATGGGCTAGCATGCCCATGCTTTGCAGGGTTTTCAGTGGGCAAAAGAGGAAGTAAAACCCATCAAATGTCCGCCGCAATATCGCAGTTCCACTAAAAGTCGCTGATCACCGCCATTACTAGTAAAAAATAATAATAATAATATCCCACAGTTTGTAGACGTTATAACTTTTGTGCAAACAGGGGGTTACATTTTTCCAGAGGTCAAGTGGTGAACTTAAACAATCTTAAAAATTAAAGTGTGTGTTTGTTTTTTTTGTTTTTTTTTTAAATAAACCCATCATGCTTGCCTGCTCTGCGTAATCGTTTTGCACAGAGCAGCCCCAATCCTCTTTTCAGGTCCCCTGCCAATGTTCCAGGCTCCTCCCTCTTACCGAGTGCCCTTGCTATGGGGGCACCCAAGCTGCTGTTTTGTATGTCCATTCGCACACGGTGCACAGGTTAGCTCAGCCACTGCTCTTTCCTCATTGGCTCACTGGCTGTGATTGACGGTAGTCTGTCTCAGCCAATGACTAGGAAGAGACCCGGGAGGGCCGCTGTTCTCCTGTACATCACTGGATTGAGATGGGCAAGTATTGGGTAAGTATTCAGGCGGCTGCTGCTGCTGCACACAGGTTTTTCCCCTTCGTGCATAGAATGAATGAAGGCAAGTTAAAAAAAAACATGAGACTTTACAACCACTATTTGTAAAATTGTTGTGTGAAGATCTCATACATTTTGTTCCTTGCATTCTGCACCACATATTCGTGATGACCTGTGAGTAGGCACTGCTGTGTCCCACATGTCACAGAGCCTGCCTTCTGAATAGTGAGGAACTTGGGTGTGTTTAGAATCAGATCCAAACCCACAAGGAAACTGTTTTCTTTATGGCCCTATTATTTGCAGTTGGGATGTACCCACAGCTGAACATTTACGATATGTATGTATGTCTTTGGCCTGTATATGTGACAGCTTCTTGATGAGTTTGGATTATACTCCAAGAGTGACCAAGCTCATCACTACTTCTGAACTACAGAGATACTGAGAGGAGGAGTTCCTGAAGGCGGAATCGGTACAAGAATCACAGCCTGCAGGCTGCAAGGTACCATGGGATATGTAGTCCTTAGAAATTAAACATAAACAGAATAAAAATAGAATGGCGGGGCTCATGGGCATATGACCGCTGTAATTGGCAGTCACAGCGCTCTCATGATTGGAAAGCGCCCGATTGCAAATGCGGGAGCTTTCAGTTAGCCACCGGTAACTGTGCCAGCAGTGTGCATGGTGCACGCTTTTGACACAGCTCTATTGGTGCTATTGCACGCAATTATATGTCCGCCCAGTGCCAAACAAACAAAAAAAACTTGCCTGCTATGTGCAATGGTTTTGCACAAAGCGGTCCCAATCCTCCTCTTAGGTCCCTCGCTGGTGCTCCTGGCTCCTTTCCCTGCTGAGTTCTCCCAGTGCAAGCTGATTTCTCTATGGGCACTCGTGCATGCTCACTCCCGAGCCGCCTCTGTGAGTCCATAAGATACACATAGCGCAGCTTGGCCCCACCCCCGCCTACAGCAACTAGAGTCAATGGTTCCCGCTGCTATGTCTCAGCCAATAAAGAGGGAGAAACCTGGGAGAGGTGCTGCTCTCATACACATTGCTATATTGAGATTGGGCTCAAGTAAGTATATAGGGAGGGGGGCCGAGCGAGGAACTGCACCCTGAGGGCTTTTTACCTTCATGCGTACAATGCATGACGGTAAAAATCCTTCAGCCTGTAGAACCAATTTGAGCTTGGTTTGTCAAAAATATCTATTTGTATCGCTAATACAATGCTGAGGACAATGGGACCTGACAGAAACCTGCAGGGGGCGAGCAGGAGTGTCAGGACGCCCACTAACACACAGCCCCTTTCTCTATCTGCAAAGCAGAGAGTGTCCTGACTTTCCTGCTGGCCCCCTCCCCCTCAAGAGGCTTTTTCCACACCAGGGAGAAAGCCTTGCATTACTGTGTGGAGGTACAGACAGAAGAACAGGAAGTGAGGATTTCTCAGAAGAAATAAGGACATTTAAAAGGAAAATGGAAGGATGAGGTAAGTGAAGGAGGACTGCACTAAGGTAAAGGAAGCTATTTAGGGAAAACAAACAATTCCATTACAACCCCTTTAACCTCATTTACAGTCTGCTGGCACTTAGGCTGCAAAATCTCTGCACAGGGTGAGGCTGAGAGTGTAATACATCACAGCACCTTTTCTCAAACTTCTTGTATGTGCAGTCTGTTAGAATATATGGCCTTTCAGAGGGCTACCTTGCAAGCCTGAACTCATAAATTCATGAAGTGCTAAAAAATTATGGAATGTTATTTTTACTGCTTTAGAATTGCTCTCACTTTCATTGAACTGTTATCTGAAAAAGGGTGTGGTCTTTTTCTCTAACATTTGGCCATGCCATGATGGAGCACAGCTTCACAAACCAACTTGCTTTAAAAAGTTGTACAATAAATGAGTGTACTACATAGATTGGATTGGTCACCTTCCACAAAATACAGTTGTGGTTGTATCTACCAATACAAGGTGCAATTGGTGAAGTAGTGCAGTGCACCAGCAACTTTACTATACAGTACTTGCGCCGCATGGCTGCACTTTGTGTGGGGTTCCAGCTCTTGTTCAAAGTGCTTATATAGTTTCTGTATGTTTTCCCTATTTTGGGAACTTGATTGCTGATGTAAGGGGGGGGCATTTACACTGGCCACCAATGTAATTTTGGGGATATTTTGAACATGGCTCCAGTCAGACTATAAGCCTTTTGGTTATGTTGTTGGCCCACTCAGTTTCTCCATTCTTGTAGAGTTAATAAACAAGAATGTGTGGATATGTGAAAGGTATAGCTTGCGGGAGGGAACAAGTGAGACTCTAGGTTATCTTGCTGCAAATGAGCTTGTTATGACTAAGCAATAGTCATGGCTGGGCTCCTGCTATTTATTTAATAGCAGCCCTTTCTTTCTGTGCACAGAGACGGCTCAGCTGTTGGTTAATTACCAGCCACTCATTATTTCCACAGTGGCTCACCTGGTTATCATTACCTGCCTCATTAGTCCAGCCTACAGCCAGCCCCTTTTGCCTTTTAAACAGCTTTGTTCATTCCCTCTATGCCCTCACCTGGTCAACATCTCCAGTTTGTTCCTGCAGTGTTCCTATGTATGACTTGGCCCGGCTGACTTCTCTTCGGCTTCCTGTTCCTGATTTTTGACTCCTGAAAATGCTGACTTCTTGTTCTCTGACCCTGGCTCATCTGATTACCTGCTGCGGCCTACAAACCCTGTCTTCTGTTTTTGACTATGGCTTCTGGCTTCTGTTTTTGACTATGTTCCTTAACTGTTTTTTCTATTACATTAAAGGTGTGATTTTAACTGCATCGTCTGTCTCTGCCTGGTTCATGGTTCCTGACAGCAGTGAGAAGAATATCTTGGGAGTTATATAAGTGGATTTGGCTTGTATTAATGAGGAGGATATTAAATGTTAATCAGATTCTTTGCAAAGATGGTCAAAATTATAAAATATATATATATATATATACTGGAAGTGTAAACAATCTAGCACTATGCATTTAATACACTTGTATTATATTTTCTCTGCACACGACAGTGGTCTACCACAGTAATGGGAGCATTTACAGTGGCCACCCATGTACTGGTGCTTTGATTAGGGATTCCTTCCATTGACCATCAAATAGGAGGGATGATTTGGCTACAACAGAGCATTAGTAGGTAGGAGGTATTATTGATGAAATATAGGTCACTAGCCACCACTGGAGTCTGTTATTGGGTAAACAAAATGTCTTTTGCTGCAGAGTTTCCAGTGGAAGATGAGCCAAAAAGGCATCATGGGACCCCGTAATTAAGCCCTTTAGACAATTTTATCTCAAAACAAGGACAACAATTGATGTGGCAACAGCGAAGTGCAAAGTGAAGCAAGCAACAACCAGTGAGATTTCATTTTACTGTATTCAGAGCTTTATAAGAAAAATTCTTATTGGTTTATATAAGTTAGGTAAACAAATAGCACAAAACAGTGTCAATTCAGCTTATCAAATCATTGTTATTTTTAATAAAGTAGTGGTAATAGTAAGACCAGTTTATAATTTCAGTTAGTGATGCTGTGGAGTACATTATATGACAATTGTATCATAAGGTAGACTAATTAGCTGCTATGTTCTGCTGATATTGCCCACTAGTCATTGACCAGAACATACCTGCACATAATGCACAGCTGGAACTCATATGTGACAGACATAACAACGTCTTAACTATAGCCACAGTCAAACATTACCTCACACTCAATAAATTTTCTAAGTGTTTAACACATGTGTCTTATTAGCTAATACTGAAAGGCAGCTCCTTTTAAATATATATATATGAAAAGTAATAAAACAATTTCTTTGTCACCAATGTGTGATAGCTTGGTTATAAAATCATTTTTTTGTAGGTGGAACACCTTAAAATAACCAGATTTTTATATATTCTTGTTAGAATTCTTTCATGCACCTGCTGATGACCTGAACGTGAAAAAAAAAGTTTAGTCAGCTAAATTTTAAAATACATTGGTTCAGTGGTTCTCATTTAGTTTTTTATTCATACAATCTAAAAATATATGGTTTGTATTATATGTTATTACTGGTTGTTTTACCAAACGGTTGATTACATTAGTGATATTCAGCCAACACCGTAAGAGCAGATACTGTATATAAAACATATGACACAGCTGTTTTTATTATAACTGTATATACTGTATTGTTTTCGATAGATATGCTTTTCTTTTTTTGTTTTCCTGATTTCTTCTTAAAATATTTCTAGTAAATGCAACTGATTACCACATTGTTAGGAACTAAAACCTACGTTTTATAGGTAGATGCAAGTCTTTGCTCCCAAGGCTAAAATCAGTGATGGTGTTTTCCTCCCATAACTGGGAGGACATGTACCTCCACTGCCTGCTGGTCGAAATAGAGCACGAAGGTAGGACAATCCCAAGCACACCTCATCGCTAGACAGCAAACAATTTCCTTCTAATGCTCCTTGGAATTTTGCTATATAAATTAATTACCACTTTTTCATATTGAATTTATTCATTTTTCTTCTGATTGTATGCTCAGCCTACCTGGACATATGCCTGTGTTACAAAACTGCCCAAATCTTGCTTGCCACAACTTGTTGCCTTTTTTTATAACACTGCTTAAACTCTATCCATCATCATAGTTTGTTTTTGGATTCTGCATCTCAACTTAAGTTCTTACAAATCAAAGCACAGTGCATCAAAACACATAAACTGGCCATACATGGAGCAAATGTGGGGTGATTCCTGATGAAATTGGCAAAATTCACTCAGCTTGTGGCTCTACTAGCATCCTCCCATAAAGCATCCGGTGACTGAAAAATTGAAAGAGCCAAGTGAGAAATTGTCAGCCTAACAATGCTTACATCCAATCTAATGCAAGTACTGTTGAGGTATTTTGACAGCCAACTCTGCTTGCTATCAAAATGCAATAGCCATAGTGGGAGATTCATCCACCCTCACTGTTTAGTGTGTATGGCCAGCTATACTAGAGTTCATAGTAACAGACTGGAAATGCTTTTCATTCCACACCTCATGGGAGCCAATGTTGCTAATTATGATACAGAATGCCATATTTTCTAAAGTGTAAATTAAGAGACATGCATGTATGGCGCAGAAGTGTCTGTGACCAACACACTAGAGGAGGATGGCTTGGGGGGGGGGGGGGGTCTAGGTGAGGTGGTGGAGTGGTTCCAAAACACTGTAGTGCAGCACCTCTGAAAAGACAGGTGATTATGGTAAAAGATTAGGACAGCAGAGGGTGCATCTAAGTATAGCAGTATAAAAACAAATTTATTCACACGACAATTGTCAACTTACAAAACAATGGAGTGATATCGGGCATATACATTTAGAAAAGTCATTCAGCGTCATCTTCCTGGGATGGACCTTTTGCAGAACAGGGTGAGCTTTCTTGGGAGGGATTGCAGCACCTGTAGAGAAGTACAGGGTAAAGGGCCTTCTAATATGTGGGTCTTCCGCCTCACATGGATCTGATCTCCATTAATTATCCAGAAGAAGGAGAGCCGAGCTGGGTTCAGCTGTCACTGAAGCTTATAGATGTGGATATGAGCCCTGGAAAGCACTGAGAGACCACAACATGGCCGACTGCAGAGAGCATGTGGCTCAGGAAATGATGTCACATGTGTGGCTGCAGTTGCGCGTGTTTTGAGGCAGGGCTTCCGCTTTCTCAAACAAAACCTATTGGTTTCAGAAAAAGGTAGTGCCGATTCAAAATACGTAACCATGCCCATACACGTGGCATCACTTAGTGAGCCAAGCGATGTCAGCCATCTTGTGATCTCCCAGTGCTCTCCATGGGTTCTATCCACATGCATAGGCTCCAGTGAGAGCTGAACCCAGCTCGGCTTTCCTTCTGAATGATTAATGGATGTTCAGACCCATGCAAGGCGGAAGACCCACATATTTTAAAATGCTTAACCCTGTCTCTACAGGTGCTGCAATCCCTTCCAAGAAACTTCATCCTGTTCTGCAAGATACATCCTCCGGAAGATGACCCTAAGTGACGTTTCTGCATGTATGTGTCAGATATCACTACATTGTCTTGTAAGTTGCCAATTGTCATGTGAATAAATTTGTTTTTTTACTGCTACACTCAGATGTGTCCTATGCTGTCCTTATCTAAAGTTTGAAGTAAACCTGTGTGCATTTCAACCATTTACTCCCTTGAAAACAAAGTTCCTGTTTTTTTTTCGTGCACATAATTGTATATTTGAATGAAATACAGGATAACATTAACTTCACTTCCTATCATTAAACATTTAAGTAAGACCAGACAGTTTACAAAATTTACACCATCCTCAACCCAATACGTAAATGCTACTTCACAAAGGAAACATGTTTCCACAGACATCTGGATAGATAGAAGTTCATCAAAACTGGTCAAAACGGCACTTATACGGTGCTGAAAATATATACCAACAAAATGGCGTCTTGTGGAGATAAGAACATATAAACCAACAGCTGTCCCCTTTAAAGTGAACAAATCACTAAACTGTGTAGAATTATAAAGTAAAGAGTAAGGCGCTATACATGTTCATGTGAAAAACTGTCACAAAGAAAGACATTGCATCAAACTTAAATGTGCACATAAATGAAAAAATAAGCAAGCATAAAGTCCATAAGTGACTAAATCCCAACACCAAAATGGAATGCTCTGAGGTAAAACTTCTAGATCTTCCACCACGAGTGCTCAGTATGAAGATGGCCACTCACCAGAGCTGTTTGACCCCTTTTTGCAGGACGGTCAAAAACCACTTTGGGAACACCATATTGGTTCCGCTAATGGCATAAATCCACTCCAATGGCCACTCAGGAGACACGGATAAAAGTCTCATAGTGAAATCCGCTGCTAACTTAACAAGCATTGGCAGCTGAAGAATGAAACTTTCATATATTGCATCAGTAGAAAAAAACTGCTGTATATGACGTTCATCTCCCGCTACAAGTTCAGTGTTAAGACAAATGCCCAAACAAGCAAGGTTTGGTCTAAACCTGGAACTCATCCCTACGCTCCATTTGAAAATGCTAGTTGCCTGTTAGTTATCTGAATTAACGGCTTCAGTTGCCACAGGCTGAGAAACATTAGGTCGTTTTGCCTTTACTCTGACTTTCTTGATCTGCAGAGACAGATAGGCAACTAACTTTCTCAGAAAAAGGTCAGCAATGGAAGCTTCTGTATTTCTTCCATTACAGTTTTTTTTAAAGAGTTATAATTATAATGCCCATATGGCAGCCTTATACTGTAATGCCACATACACACGATCGGTTCATCCGATGAAAATGGTCCGATGGATTTTTTCATCAGATATCCGATGAAGCTGACTTTCATCAGTCTTGCCTACACACCATCAGTTAAAAATCTGATCGTGTCCAACGCAGTGACGTAAAACAGAACGACGTGCAGAGAAAAATTAAGTTCAATGCTTCCGAGCATGTGTCGACTTGATTCAGAGCATGCATGGATTTTTGACCGATGGATTTCCCCACAGACGATCGTTTTTTTCTATAGTTTTTTTAACCATCAGAAATTTTTAAAACAGGTTCTATTTTTTTTCACCTTTGGGAAAAAAAACGATGGGGCCCCCACACGATCGGGTCGTCCGATGAAAACGGTCCGTGTGTACAGGGCATTAGCCTTCCATTAATTATACCAGCTAATGTCAGCCATTTTATCATATAAATGAAAAGCTCTTTCAAACATTTCAGTTTTTAAAATAATTCTGCAGGGAACACATTTCTTGTTCATATCCCCTTCTGGCCCAAATCTGATTTTAAGCAAAGACAAAAGTACAGACACTACTGTACAGTATATTCACCATTTATCTTTTTTCTTCTCTAATTCATAACAGACCCTCACACTTCCAAGCCACTAAACTTCACTTTATAGGTTCAAACCTAACTGTTTAATTCCTTGGCTGATATCTAGGCAATGAATCCTCAAGAAGCAGCAACATTGCAGAATTGTATTCAAACATGTAATATAATGCAGCATGGAGTCACAACATTTAAACCATTAGAAAGATCCAGTAATCCTGATAATGAAGGCCATATGTGGAGGTGTTAAGGGATTTATAGTAACAAAGAGGCTTATTTAACCCTATGTGCACAGAAGGGATTGGTAGGCCACATATTTATTTACTGCTGCTCTTTAAAGGGAAAATGTAATAATTCTGAGTACGAAAATCATTTTTTGAAGTTATAGTTTTTTTTTAGTATATAAGTTTGTAACTGTTGTTTCATCTAATCATGTAATATGTGGCAAAGAATTCCCAGTGCACTGTGGGTTAGTTAAAACGGAGTACAATAAACGTTGCCTGTTTTGAAGATGTGGTTTGTCTGATTAAGGAATGAGCTGTTGAGTAAATGATTATACTCTAAAATGAGTCACTGTTAAATAGTGTGAATATATTTTAGTGTGAGCTATTGAATTCAGTAAACTACAGGCTTTACACTGAAAAATCAAACTGAGAGGCTGTAAAATGTAAACTGGAGCTCAAGGCCCTATCTGCTGCCCCAAAAAGAGAATGCAAAATATGAATGTGCTATACTGTATTTCAGATTTATCAATTTTTGATATGTAATTTTCTATCACTGACGCTAATAAATAAAATAAAATATGTTCAAAACCATCATCCATTCCCGTTAAAAATTACTATAATATCAATATGAAGAGAACATAAGTAACCAATTCAAACCATCATACATTCACTTTAAAAATGACTATAACATCAATATGAAGATAACATAAGTTAGAAGTTTAGATTTTTTTATAAAGAATAAGAGAACATTTATGTTTTAAATTTTCACCAATAAATGGAAATTGCAAAGTCAGTTACTGGAAAGCATATAAGGGTCCAAAATTAAACTTTATAAATCTAATAAAAAAAAATTCAAAGTGCTCATATAGTTACAGTAAGGTTTAGGAACAGCTGCATTCCAGCTCTTCTTAAAAGCTGATGTACCCAATGTCCCCATGCTAATTTAGCCAAAGAATTGCTGTTAAACGTTGCTGTGAGTTTTACTATGGAAAATGTGGTCTTTTTTACACATGGCATTAACATTTAAAGGAATTTCTAATTATAAAGCTGATATTGTTGCAACACTTGTTATTCATTTACATTTTCCCTCTCACCAGGAAGATGCCAACAGTCCAATAATTGACATGTGTTTGTAATGAAAAGCATTTCCTTTAGAAGGTTTAGTTTTTATCCTGCCAAAAGAATTTTTCAAACACAGCATGGGAGAAAATTGAGTCCTCATTGCATTAAGCCTTTTTAGAGACATTGCCTAAAACATTCCTCAAACGCGGTGTGACAGCCATAAACCTCTATGACATTCAGTGAATGACAGATATAATGAATTCATGTATACAAGATAAAGTGCATCATAAAATAAGTTAACAGCACATATCACAATGCATTCACATTCATAAATTTACAGATGTTCATGAACATAAAAGTACAAAACTTACACAGACAAAGGCTTATAAGTAAAAAATTGGCCTAATATTTCTAAATACAAATATACTGTAAATATTTTCCAAAATAATTCCTTTTCTAGCATGCAATAAGGTGTGTGTATGAATGCAGTTACATTATTTTTGAGAGATTAGTCCACATTGATAATATGCTTTTATTGTAAAGTGTTTTTGTTTAGAAAATTCAGCAAATAATGATACAATCATATAAAACGTTGTGTTCTTTGATAAATAAAACTATCTTTGCGTTGTGTTATGACATTGGTTAAAGATTAGACATTAATTTGGTAGTCAAGTTAATTCAAAGAGGTTGCAAACTTTTCTCTATAAGGCAACTTTCACACTGAGGCGTTGTGTCATTGGCGGTAAAGCGCTGCTAATTTTAGCGGCGTTCTACCTTCATTTTGTAGCGCTATTTGGCCTCTAGCGGGGCGCGTTTAACCCCCGCTAGCAGCCGAAAAAGGGTTAAAACCGCCAGCGGAGCTTTGCCAGTGGTTTGGCGGCGCTGCCCATTGATTTCAATAGGCAGGGGCACTTTAGGAGCGGTGTATACACTGCTCCTACAGCGCCTCAAAGATGCGGCTAGCAGGACATTTTTAGCTCTATAGCGCCTACAAAGCACCTCAGTGTGAAAGTAGCCTTACTGTAGCTAAACTCCTCTAAAACTCCTCTTTTTTTTCTGCCTGAAATCTGTATATTAACATTCCCCAGCATGATGACCCCTGCCAAGCATGTATTAATATATGTTCTCCCATTAAGAACCAGCAGTCAATACTTCTTGTGGCTGCTGACTCCAGTCCCAGTTTTCCATCACAGATGGGTCTTCATGGACGATCGGGAATCAACAATGACAGGGTAATTCTATGCATGCTGAATGCTCCTTAGACAAAAAAGCTTAAAAATAATAAGAAACATAAAAAAAATTGGGAATTTTTATTTTTTTTGTTGAACATTTTTTAACATATTTGAACATTTTTCAGCCTACAAAAAAACAAGTAATTTTTTTTAATTAAAATTGTGTACCAAAATAAAATTGGATGTGTTCCTAAAAATATGCATAAAATATTAATGTATGCAAATTGGCTTTAAAGTTATTAAGTTATCTGACACTTGCTAACACTACTAAATTTTGGCCTTTGCATCTAGGCATCAATGAACTCTAGTCACAAGAGTTAAAGTGGTTGTAAACCCTTACAGACTACTTTTACCTACAGGTAAGCCTAGATTAATACTTACCTGTAGGTACAAGAAATATCTCCTAAACCTACATGGTTTAGGAGATATTTGCAAAAAAGTCTGCACTGGCGCAGGCACACTGAGAGTGCCGTTAGTTAAGGGAGTAATGGCGGCCGCTTAGGAGATGAATGAGGGCCGCTGCGGGGGCTTCGATCTCAGGTAAGTACCTCATAATGAGCTAGTATGCTATGCATACTAGCTCAATATGCCTTTGTCTTGCAGGGTTTATTTTATTTTATTTTTTTCAGGAAGCTTTACTTCCTCTTTAATGTGCATTGTGAACCAACTATCTTGATTTCTCATCATTGCTCATATACCTACAATTAACATGGATATCTCACGCAATAGTATAGCTAAAATGTAAACATGAAGGTTTATTCTTCTGTAGATCCACACCATGATAGAAGAGATGTTAGAAGGGGGACAAAGAAAAGAGGGAGGAAAGGGGATAAGACAAGCTATATACCTAATTTACAGTGTTTGCGGGAATCGAAGAGGCATCCTGAGTAAGAGAAATACCTATATATCTGGCCCAAGGTTCCCAGATTGTTTCAAATTTCAAAACAGTATCATTCAAAATGCTAGCTAACTTTTCTTCAGTCATTATCCAAGAGATTTATTTTTTTTGCTTCCGAGAAAGAGGGCTTAGTTTTCTTCCAATTTTTGGCAATTGTAAGCTTAGCTCCTGTAAGAATAAAGTGATTTAATTTTTGAGAATGTTTTGGAATTTGAGATATATGCACATTCAGGAGAGCTATTGGTAGAGATCTCGAGACCTGGCAACCTGTTACCTTGAAAATCATAGAAAAAATGTTGTTCCAAAATGATCTAATTCTAGGACACTCCCACCAGATATGAGTCATAGTTTCCAGGAGTTGACATCCCCTAAAACAATTCGGATCTACTGTAGGGAAAATAGAAGCCAGCTTAGATGGAGTTAAATACCACCTGATTATTATTGATCGTATCACTGATACATTTAGAATCCCCTTAAAGGATTTTGTAAATGATCTTTGCCAGGTGTCTAAGTCCCAACTAATTTGAAGATCATTTTCCCATGTCTCCATATAAGAAGCTTTCCCTGTAGGGTGAGTGAGGCACGAATATGTAACCGAAATACCCCCCCTCTGTCCCTCAGCTCTTTCACACCACATCTCGTAGTTTGTAAATTGTGGGGGGGGGGGGTTTCTTCCAGATCATTTGTAGAAATTTGTAAATTTGATGAAAATGACATTATTCAGATTCCGGAAGTTTTAATGTTTTTTTGCAATGGTTTAATGACATGGGTTTACCAGCGTAAAAGCCTCCAGATCTAGCCCAGGGGGAAAGTCTGGGTTCCCAAACAGACTTGCAAGTGGTCCAACGGTTGAGACAAGAGACGGATATTTTCTAAGTTCATCCCAGAGCGTAAGTGATTGGGATAGAGACGGGACTAGAATTGAAGGTCTCTTTTTAGGGGGACACCAAAATATGCATTCAAGCGAGCATTGTGGAGCCGCTTGTTTTTCAATATTAAGCCAATCTGGTTGTTCGCATTTAGAATAGATCGTCGAGATCTGTGCTAGTCTTGCTGATAGAAAATATTTATAGAAATCAGGAAGACCTAAACCCCCCTTTTTCTATGACGAAAAAGGGTGTTTTGGGGTATTCTACAACCAGAGGTGTTCCGTGTGAATTTGACTATTTTTCCCTGAAGTTTTTTCAACTGGCGTTTACAGACAGGGATAGGGAGAGACCTGAAATAATTTAGGATTCTAGGGAGTAATGTCATTTTAATTGAATTTATCCTGCCTAACCATGACAATTCATGTTTGGACCAAGTTGAAAGATAATTTTCTAACTTCTTGAATAGTGGGGGATAATTATGTAAATATAAAGTTTCTACTCGGGCCATCAATGTAACACCTAGATATTTAATTGAGGTGTCATTCCACTCAAAATTGAATGATTGTTTTAATAACAAAACTTCTTGGGGAGTAAGTGAAACATTAAGGGCCCGAGATTTCGCATAATTGACCATAAAGGCCTGAAATTTTTGAAAAATTATTTAGGACTAGGCAGATAATGGGAAAGGAGATTAGTGGAGATTTTACAAAAATAAGTATGTCATCCGCAAAGAGCCCACATTTATGCATTTGAGAACCACATGTTATCCCTTTAATATTTGTATTTTGTCGGATGGCTATAGCTAGAGTTTCAATGGCCACGGCCATAATGAGAGGAGAAAGTGGACATCCTTGCCTAGTGCCTCTTGTAATATTAAATGGGTTGGAGTAGTGACCTTGTAGACAAATTAATGCTTTAGGGCTAGAATAAAGCAAGTTTAAAAGACCGGTAAAACGCTCACCAAAACCCCAACGTTCAATAAGTGAGAATAAATATGGCCAGGACACTGTATCGAAGGCCTTTTGTAGGTCCAATGACAGGAGGAGACCCTGCTGCCTTTTACCTCCAACCCAATTTGATTGTAGTAATGATACTAAGTCGATTGTAGTTTGATCTGGACCTTGTCTGCCTGGGATAAAGCCTACTTGATCTTTATGAATGTAGGAATTTATAAATGATGATAATCGATTGGCCAGTATTTTTATGTTGTTATTTATATAGGAGATAGGGCAGTAATTACTGATTTCCTCTTGATTTTTGTCCGGTTTTGGGATGACCGTAATTTATGCTGTGTTTAGGTGTGTGTCCAAGGGATCTTCTTGTGTTTTATCATTAAAGAATTTGGTCAGATGAGGAACTAAGACATCAGCAAAGGCTTTATAGTACGGAATAGATACTGTAAGCCATCAGGGCCAGAGCCAATCCCTGTTTGAGGTCTTTAATTACATCCCTGACTTCTTCCCCAGTAATAGGAGCCTCCAAGAGGCTTCTGTGTGAGTCGGATAGGGTTGGAATAGGTAGGTCATCCAAGAACCTAGAAATTGAGTTTTTATCCAAATGAGAAGGAAAATTATACAAGTTGGAATACATTTTTTGGAATGCTTCCAGGATTTTAGCAGGATTGGTAGTAGGGGGTTGACCTGATATTCCGATTTTAGGCATGGTATGGAATCTGATACTGGGAGATAATTTTGCTGCTAATAGTGGTCCCAATTTGTTTGCTTGTGTATAAAATGTATTACCACACCATCTTAGTGCCTTTTCAGCCTGGGTAGTTAGAGCAAGGTTAAGATCTAGTCTAGCCCTGTCTAGTAAAGCTATGGGAACCTTGGAGGGATTTATTTTGTGCTTAGTTCGTAAAGCTTTATATTCCGCTTCCAATTGCTCTATGTTAGCCCTACAATCTCTTTTGGCTTGTGTGGCAATTTGAATGAATTTACCCTGAATAAAGGTTTTATGTGCAGCCCAAAGAACTTTGGTTGAAACGTTACCTGTGTCATTAAGAGAAACGTATTCCTGTAATGTCTTATCAAAAACTTCAATTGAGGCTGGATTAGATAAAATAGAGTCATTGGGCCAGATTCACATAGAGATACGACGGTGTATCTCCTGATACACCGGCGTATCTCAGAGTTGCGTCGGTCGTATCTATGCGACTGATTTATAGAATCAGTGACGCATAGATATGCCTAAGATCCGACAGGTGTAACTGTGTTACACCGTCGGATCTTAACTGCAATTTTAAAATGGCCGCTGGGGGCGTTCTCGCAGATTTACGGCGAGAATATGTAAATTAGCGAGATACGCCAATTCACGAACGTACGTGGGCCCGACGCAGTCACTTTACGCCGTTTATGTAAGGGTTTTCCCAGCGTATAGTTACCACTGCTTCTATGAGGCGCAGCCAATGTTAAGTATGGCCGTCGTTCCCGCGATGAAATTTGAATTGTTTACGTCGTTTGCGTAAGTCGATCACGAATACTGATGGACGTAATTTACGTAAACGTCGAAACCAATGACGTCCTTGCGACGTCATTTGGAGAAATGCACGCTGGGGAAATTTCCGAACGGCGCATGCGCTATTCGATCTGATTTGAATAGTACACTTCCCCTAGCCGCGGAATTTGAATTCCGCCGAGGGATTTACGATACGCCGCCGCAAGTGTTGAGGTAAGTGTTTTGTGAATTACCCACTTGCCTCAAAAACTTGCGCCAGCGGATCTTAAATCACATAGGTTACGCGGATCTAAAGATCCGCTAACCTATGTGAATCTGGCCCTTTAAGTTTCCAGTGACTTACGTTTCGTACCTAAAACCAAGGAGCAAAAATAAATCATAACTATTGAATGGTCAGACAGTGCCGTATCTTTGATGTGAGCATTGATTATAAAAGGAAGCATGGGTGAAAGAGTAAAAATATGGTCTATCCTAGCATATGTGTTATGGGGATGAGAATAATGCGTATAGTCCCTTTTAGATGGGTTTAATTCCCTCCAAATATCCGAGAGGTTATGGGCAGAGAGAATTTTGGCAAATTTTGGCTTTCTCTGGTTGGCCGAGTTAACTGGTCTTTCAGGGGTTTGGATTTATCAAGTCCTCGATCAAATGCTACATTAAAGTCTCCCCCAAAAATCACTGTGCCCCTTAACATAGGATTTAGGATGTTCATCATGGTCCTGAAAAATGTTGCTTGACTCCTGTTAAGGGCGTAATAGGAAATAAGGGAATAGAGGTTTCCCTCTATCGTGCCTTGTAATAGTATAATTCTCCCTTCGGGATCATTGTACTCAAATGATTTTTCAAATTGAGAAAATGATGGCTACCCCCTTAGTTTTATTCGCTGCATTAGTAAGGTGGAATTGAGGAAAATAAGGATGTATATACTTGGGATTATATTGTGTAGGAAAGTGTGTCTCCTGGAGCATGATGACATCTAATTTGAGAGATTTGTAATAATCTAGAATTTTTCTCCATTTTATTTGGGAATTCAAACCTTGGACATTATGAGATGCAGTTTTAAGATGTGTCTGTGAACTAGCCATGGGAGTTCGGAAAGGTACATATACATAAAACATCCCCACTCACCCTTAGAAGTTCTTCAATCGGAAACTTCACAGGAGTTTATTGTACAAGATAATTAGAGAAAAAGGCATCCATCTGTAGTCTAAAGAAAAAAAAAATCAGAATTATACCCGAAAATTAGGTAAATAGGAAATTTTTTAAAAAATAACAAAGAAAAGAGAGGGGAAAAAGAAGAGAAGTGTGAGAGAAGTCTCCTAGCATATACAACCAAGAACCAGGAAGGGAGACACCACCTGATTCCATACACAAATCACAAAAAGAGGTCTGACCCAAAAGGATCAGACAACCTAACCCTCGGAGGCCCGTATGCCACCAAGGAATAGGAGGAGGCACATGTGAACCACCCCCGAACAGGGCGCCCAGAGTAAAACAGGAAAATACATCTTGAGCACAGCAAAATGATTGTTTATGCAAATCGTGCACTGGGCTTTGAGATATGGGCATGGCCGTTCACAGGTGGAGCAGAGCTCTTGGCTCAGGCAGCCATCCACAGAGCCCTGCACATGCGCACCTCAACTCTGGTGCTTTGTTTAACACCCTAAGCTTGTTTTCTGAATCTCACAAGCAGTTCTACAATAATGATAGAAATTAGATTGTAGGAGTGTGTCTATGGGAATGTTTGACCATTCTTCCTGAAGACCGTTTGTAAGGTCAGGCACTTAAGTTGGACTAGAAGGCCTGGCTCGTAGTCTCTGCTCTAAATGTTCTATTGGGTTGAGGTCATAACTCTGTGCAGGCCAGTCAAGTTCCTCCACCCCAAACATCCATGTCTTTATGGACCTTGCTTTGTGCATTGGTCCAAATCATTTGGTGGAGGGGGGATTATAGTGTGGGGTTGCTTTTCAGGGTTTGGGCTTAGAAAATCTTAAGGCGTCAGCATACCAAGACAGGTTGGACAATTTCTTTCTCCCATCTTTGTAGGAGCAGTTTGGGGATGGCCTCTTCCTGTTCCAACCTGACTGCGCACCAGTGCACAAAGCAGAGTCCATAAAGACACGGATGAGTGAGTTTGGGGGTGAGAAAACTGGCCTGCACAGGGTCCTGACCGCAACCCGGTAGAACACCTTTGGAATGGATTCGAGGGAAAAACTGCGAGCCAGGTCTTCTCATCCAACATCAGAGCCTGACCTTACAAATGCGCTTCTGGATGAATGGTCAAACATTCCCATAGACACACTCCCAAACCTTGTGGACAGCCTTACCAGAAGAGTTGAAGCTGTTATAGCTACAAAGGGTGGGCCAACTCAATATTAAACCCTACGGATTAAGACTGGGATGCCATTAAAGTTCATGTGTGTGTGTCCAATTGTGGGTGTCCCACTACTTTTGACAATATAGGCCCGGATTCAGAAAGACTTACGCCGACGTATCTAATGATACACCACGTAAGTCCACGGATGCGCCGTCGTATCTATGCGCCTTATTCAGCAAACAAGATACGCCTGAATTTTGGCTTTATACGACCGACGTAAGTCTCCTACGCCGTCGTATCTTGGGCGCATATTTACGCTGGCCGCAGGGGGCGCTTCCATTGATTTACGCGTCAAATATGTAAATGATCTAGATACGCCGATTCACGAACGTACTTACGCCCATCGCAGTAATCTACGCTGTTTACGTAAGGCGTACGTCCGGCATAAAGATAAACCACCAAATAGCAGGTGTAAGTCATGTTAGGGTATGGACGTCGGAACAGCCATCATATTTTACGTCGTTTACGTAAGTCGTACGTGAATGGGGCTGGGCGTAGGTTACGTTCACGTCAAAGGCATTAAGGTATCTTAAGGAGTATATGCAACGTGACTCTGAGCATGTGCCGTTTGTTCGGCCATTCATTTGCATGGGGCTACGGTTCATTTACATGTATCACGCCCTCCTTCAACCTACGTTGAATGAGACGGGCTTACGCTGGCCAATTTACGATACGCCAACGTAACTTACGGAGCAAGTGCTTTGTGAATACTGGTCTTGACTCTCTATGTTACGTCGGCGTAGCGCATATGAGATGCGCTACGCCCGCACATAGATACGCCCGCACATAGATACGCCGCTCTACGTGAATCTGGGCCATAGTGTATCTTTGTATAGAGAAGTGAACTAGAAAATATCATCTATATCAGTCCCATGCTGCCATAAGCAGCCTGTTGCATATTTTGTGTGCTGGTATGTTCCATTGTGGGCCCCTCGACCCCCACCCCCATTCCCGTGGGCTTCTAGTTAGTTCAGCCTAGTTTGCTATGGAGTCAGTTTAGTTCCTGCATATGCAGAGTAACAGGATTTGGGGCATAGTTGTCTTTTTTACCAAAGAAGAAATCTAGGAAAATATATTTTACTTTAGCTAAACTAGAATAAGCTACATTGGATTCCACTTCTGAGGCCCGGATTCTCAAATGAGTTACGCCGGCGTATCTCCAGATACGCAGGCGTAACTCTGAGTCTGAGCCGTCGTATCTATGCGCCTGTATTAGATCCGACCGGCGGAAGTCCCTTACACCGTCGTATCTTGTATTAGATCCGACCGGCGTAAGTCCCTTACACCGTCGTATCTTAACTGCTTATTTACGCTGGCCGCTAGGGGCGTGTACGCTGATTTACGCCTAGAAATATGTAAATCAGCTAGATACGCGAATTCACGAACGTACGCCCGGCCGACGCAGTACAGATACGCCGTTTTTATTAGGCTTTTCCAGGCGTAAAGTTACCCCTGCTATATGAGGCGTAGATGCGGCGTACCAGTGTTAAGTATGGATGTCGTTCCCGCGTCGAATTTTGAAATTTTTACGTTGTTTGCATAAGTCGTTCGCGAATAGGGCTGGGCGTCATTTACGTTCACGTCAAAAGCATTGGCTTCTTGCGTGTTAATTTGGAGGAAGCGCACTGGGATACTTTCACAGACGGCGCATGCGCCATTCATAAAAAACGTAATTTACGTGGGGTCACATAAAATTTACATAACACATGCCCACATCTACCACATTTGAATTAGGCGGGCTTACGCCGGCCTATTTACGCTACGACGCCGCAACTTTCGTTTGAGAATACAGCACTTGCCTGTAAAAGTTGCGGAGGCGTAACGTAAATAGGATACGTTACGCCCGCACAAAGATACGCCATTCTACGTGAATCCGGGCCTGTGTCTTCATTATAAGGTAAACTGCCTGTGAATCTTGTCAAGTCAGCAAGGTGCTGTATTCCCTGTACAGACTGGTATGTTTTCCACCATACAGTAGGAATGTTTCTTCCATAAAGAAAAAAAAGAGACATAACAGTTCCTGTCTGCAAGAGAATTTCCAATCTATTGCACAGACACACGAACAATCAGGTCATACTAGGTGGAAGCCAATTAAATTACCATTGTTTTTGGATTGGAGGAGGAAACCAGAACACCATGAATATACACACAATATGAAGATAGTGTCTCATGTATAAATTGATCCCAAGACCCCAGCGCTGAAGGGCAAGAAATCATAATGATTTAGCAAGCATAAAGTGTTTCTTTATCATCGTTATTATCTTAATCATCATTTTTAATTCGACAAAACGGTCACTGTATAATGTTGTGATTTTGACTGCTATAAAAAATGTTGTGCAATCTTTAAAAATCTTGACAGCAGTCCAAATAATAAGTTTTGGATTGGCAGCCCTAGTACTGCAAAACATTTTTGGGTGAAAATGAAAAATGCTAGGAAAATGAAACAACTAATAAATGAAAGAGGAAGATGCTAATCCAAAATGAAAGCTGTCATTACCACTATCAATGTAATATATGGAAATAGAAAAGCAGGTCCACATAACCTGACTTTCCCTGTGTTTTTTTTGTAATGTAAGTATGTTGTTAGCTGCCATTGCATCATGACAATTTCATATAAATAATTTAATATGGCAGTTCTTGGGATGTGGTGACTTAGGGACACAAAAACATAAATGTGTTTTTAGTTATGACAGCCTATTTAAACATTTCTGGCAAACACACTGACCTGTTCTTACACAAAAAGTTTTTATAAGCATCAGTATTCTATTATTCAATGATTCTACACAAGACTATGTGGGCTAATTTGTTCAGATATTTCATCTTAGTAGCTTCAAAAAAATACACAAACAAAATACATATACATAATTTAAAAAAAATGGAGTGCCATCCCCGATTTAAACTTGGATGGAGCAATCAGATAAGTAATAAATAATTTCTTTGATTTATTCTCTTGAGACATTGCTAGAACCTGGTGCCCGGGACACATGGCCCAAGTCCTTTACTGTGTACATGTGCAGTAAGTATTATTACCATCCTAAATATGGGCCTTTAGACATACATACCGTATTTATCGGCGTATAGCGCTCACTTTTTTGCCCTGAAATTCAGGGCAAAATCGTGGGTGCGCGATATACTCCGATACCCGCTTCCCGTGCCGAGTCTGAAGGCATATACCGAGCGCAGTGCACTCGTGTATAGTCGGCCAGGCTCGGCTCCTCTCGCAGTCACATCCTGGACGTACAGGACGCACAGTACGTGACCGCGAGAGGAGCCGAGCCTGCCCGACTATACACGAGTGTACTGCGCTCGGTATATGCCGGCGCAGTAATTCAAACTCAGCGCGGGAAGCGGGGATCGAGCAGGGAGGACACCGCAGAAGGACGCCGGACCCGACGAGGAGGACACCACTGAAGCCGCAGACGGACGCCGGACCCGACGAGGCCGCCGATGGACGCGGGGAAAGACACCAAAACTGTAAGTACTAAAATGTTTTTTTACAGGAATGCGGGTCCACTTTAGGGGTGCACGCTATACGCCGGAGCGTGCAATTCCCCGATAAATACGGTACTTTAATCTGCAGTAGTAATGGCATTTTCCTTTTACATTACTTTAGTGCCCTGTACACATGATCGAATATCTGATGAAATCTAATCCGATGGATTTTTTCGTCAGATATCCGATAAAGCTGACTTTCCTCAGTCTTGCCTACACACTATCGGTCAAAAATCTGACCGTGTCCAACGCGGTGATGTAAAACACTACGACGTGCTGAGAAAAATGAAGTTCAATGCTTCCAGAGCATGCGTCGACTTGATTCTGAGCATGCGTGGATTTTTGACCGATTGAATTCCACACAGACGATCGTTTTTTTCTATTGTTTTTTTATCCATAAGAAACTTTTAAAACATGTTCTATTTTTTTTTCACCAATGGAAAACAAACCAATGGAGCCCACACACGATCAGTTTGTCCGATGAAAACGGTCCATCGGTCCAATTTCATCAGACAAACCGATCGTATGTACAGGGCTTTGGACTTTTTTAGATACACACTAGAGTGAATTGGAAAATCTGGCATGTTTTTCTTTGTCAATATTTTAATGAGAATAACAAGCACTGCAAGCATTTTATTACAATTAGTTGCAAGAGAACACTACAGACAAAATTAGCACACAGTGCATGTTTCTTAAAGGGGTTGTAAAGGTTAGTTTTTTTAAATCTTCTCTTCTCTACCTTTAAGGCTGGGTTCACACCATTGCGAATTGGATCCCTGCATCCAATTCGCAATAGCAGGAGATTTTGACCGTCTCTCTATTGAGACGGTTTACATATCTCCACAGCAGGTCCGGTGTGTTTTGCAGAAAAACGCTGTGCATCTTTTGTGCCGTTTCAGGCCCAAATTCAGTCCAAATTTAGGCTGAAATCGGACCTGAAACGTTGAACCAGGATGCACCGGACCCCTGCTGTGCGACAGATACAGGGATGGTGTGAACCCAGTCTAACTCTCTACTTTGTCCTCCACTACCTCCACCCACTAACTCACTCACTGCCCAGGAGAAAGCCAATCACTTCAAAAATAAGATTGATACAATTTGTGATGACATCTCCACTCTACAGATATCCCCCCCACTTAACACCCCATGTCCACAGGTACACTCAACACTTATTCGACCCTGCTACTATAGACGAGGTTGCTAAACTTATTTCTAACTACCACATAACCACCTGTCCCCTATTCCCTCTCAAATACTGCAGTCAACCTCTGGCTGTATCCTATCATCTCCAACTTACATCTTCAATCTCTCCCTCACTTCTGGCATCTTTCCAAACTCTCTAAAACATGCACTCACCACCATACTTAAAGAGCCTTGCTTGGACCCCACCAATCTTAACAACCTATGCCCCCATCTCCTTGCTCCCCTTTTCCTCCAAACCTTGAATGCCTGGTATACAACCAACTGAGTGATCACTTCATTAAGAATAACCTTCTTGAAACCCTTGAGTCTGGATTTTACCCTCAACACTCCACATAAACTGCTCTCCTAAAACGCACAAACGATTTACTAACAGCAAAAACCAAAGAACAGTCTTCTATACTCTGGGCCTTTTGGCTGCCTTTGATACAGTTAACCACCCCCTCCTCCTCAAATAACGTTTGTCTCAGTGACTCTATCCCACCGTACTTTCAGTGTCACTTATAATTCTACTTCCTCCTCTCCTTTTCCTTTGTCACCTCCTCCCTTGGCCAGCTGATAGCCTCCCATGGCTCTTAACATCATTTCTATGACACCTAAATCTTTTTCTCTACCCCTCAGCTCACAACATCAGTCTCCTCACGCATCACTAATTTACCAAACAACATCTCAGTCTGGATGTCACACCACTTCCTCAAACTCAACCAGTCCAAAAACCAGCTCATAATATTCCCCCCCCCTCATGTTTTCCTTCACCTGACTTCTCTGTCAAGATCAATGGCACAGCCATCAACCCATTCCACATACCAGAGTGCTAGGTGTAATCATGGACTCTTAACTTACCTTTCGGCCCCAATGCTTGCCGCCTAAACATCTGCAACACCTCCAAAATACGCCCCTTCCTAACCAATGACACCACAAAGCTCCTAATCCACTCCCTTGTTATCTCTCGCCTCAACTATTGCAACTCTCCCAACCCCCTGGCTTACCTTTACATAGGCTCCCCTTCAGTCCATCATGAACTGCTGACAGACTCATCCACCTTACAAATCGCTCTGCGTCTGTTACCCCTCTTTACTAATCCCTCCATTGGCTGCCACTTACCCAACTAATTAAATTCAAAATACAAAAAATAACCTACAAAGCCATTCACAACTTACAAGCCATTCACAACAAGCTACCTCACTGACCTAGTCTCAAAATACCAACCAAATCTTTCTCTTGGTTCCTCCCAAGACCTCCTGCTCTCTAGTTCCCTTGTCACCTCCTCCCATGCTCACCTACAGGAATTCTTCCGAGCCTCTCCCATCCTTTGGAATTCTCTACCCCTAATCTGTCTGATTATCTCTTACTCTATCCACTTTTAGGCGATCCCTGAAAACCTTTCTATTCAGAGAAGCCTATCCTGCCTCCACCTAACAACTGTACTTTTATTTTCTCCATCAGCTAATCCCCCACGGTTATAACCTGTATCACTTGACCCTCCCTTTTAGATTGTAAGCTCTAACAAGCAGGACCATCTGATTCCTCCTGTATTGAATTGCATTGTAACTGTACTGTATGCCCTCACATTGTAAAGTGCTGTGCAAACTATTTAAATCCTGTATAATAATAATAAATAATATGAAACACAATGCAGCGCTTAAACATAAAGATAAAAAAAAGTCCAAAAGAGGCAGCCAATTGAGTATGAAATGTGTCAGACAGGACTATGAACATATGACGTCACCATGCCTGACGCGGTGGCCATTTTTTGGGATTCTTACTTGCGCATGTTTCTGCATATGTTTGTGAATGCAATTGTTATATGTATTGACTAGTGGCTTTACATTTTTCTGCACTATGGAGAGGTTTGATCCACTCCATATTGAGACCTGTGTTTGAGGCTAATTGTAAGGAGCTCCTGAAGTTACTGCATACCATTGTTGGACACTGGAGTCTTTCATCTCTAGCCATCCTTTTGGAGTTTGAAATGAGAGGGGTGCTCTTAAGTGTAATAACTAAAAGGCGCTTTTTGACCACACTTTATTGAGGGTCATGGCAGTCTCGTAAGCAGATTGGTATTATTACAGTGATGTGGAGTGAATTTTTATAGACACTGGAGGCGGCGTTGGGATCTTTCCTTTGGCGCTCTGACACTTTATGGACTCATTTTGAAGTTTTATATACTCTGGAATTAAACACAATTTATAATTACCTGTAGTTTGTGCTTAAAACTGCTTTATATAAATGAAGAATAAAACACTTGATTTTAGTGCTTGCAATATGAGGCTCAGATTGCACCCACTAACATGGCATTGCTTTCCAATATGGATGAAACAGATGAAACATCAAATTTGCAAACATTTCGTTTTATCCCCAGATGTGTCTTTTGTTCTCTATGTGGATGAAACGTTATCCTCTTTTCTTTTTCAAACCACAACTTTCAAGTCATTTGTCACTTCGTGTGGTCATAGAAAAATGTATGGCATTAAGTTTGGAAAAACAATTATTTTATTGAACATTTTTGTTCAAAGTATGTTAGAACTCTGCACTTGCAAAGAATTGTAAAGTTATAAACAGATCCACAGTGTATAACCAAAGCGAAGGCTAAGATATATAGACATTTGTGAATTGCATTTTTCTTTCGAGAGCGAAACGGGAAAGGGAAAACAAACACAGTACTCTGTTTTTTTAAAGATTTCGATATTCTATAGATCAAAATTATTAAAATTTTCTAAATGAATTCCCATGCCCATTTGTAACCATACCCACATAATCACATCCCAATTTTAAACATGTCCTGAAAGAATTTTCAGGTATGGAGCCCACTGTGCACTCACCTACTACACACAATAGCAGTGATGTCCTGTGACCCCATGGTGGCCTGGATCCACAACATGTCATAGGTTAAAGCACTAGTAGAGGCAGAAGAGCAGCCCACTATCCCTACCTTCTACTCTCCCAAATTCCTAGTGGTGGCTGCAGCTATGCCCGCTGGTCCTGCCCTTTGCCAAACCCATTTCCTCACCTAGTCTGAACCTCCATGCACCCCCTCTCCTAGTCCAGGCCTCCAGGCACCCCCTCTCCCGGTCCAGGCCTCTAGGCACCCCCTCTCCTAGACTGGGACATTTACCTATTTGCTAAGTACCAAACTGCCTCTCCCCATGCTCTCCCCCAGTACAGAGATCACCCCTCTTCCCACCCCCCAAGTACAGTGTTCTCCCCACCCCCTAGCCCCCCCATAACAAAGCTTCCTCCTTTCACCCCCTGTACACATAGCTGCCCCAACCCTCTAGCACCACCTCCAGCACTAGCCCTGCGCTCCCCACTTGCCTTTGTCACTTGTAAACACAGAAGTGTTTCAAGAGGTTCAAGAGGAGCAGCTGCCAGGAGGCTAGGCATGAAGTGCTCTGCAGTAGCACTGTACTTGGTGGAAATTGAACAGGAGATGGGGGAGCTCTGTGTACTGGGGTTCTAGGAGGTGGGGGAGCTCTGTGTGTTGGGGAATGCTAGGGGGTGTGGGGAGCTCTGTACTGGAGGGGTGAGCTTTGTGTACTGAGAGTGGGAGGAAGGGGGAGCTCTGTGTACTGGGGGGGGGCTAGAGGGTGGGAGGAGGGGGAGCTCTGTGTACTCGGGATGAAGGGGAGCTCTGTGTACTGAAGGGATAGGAGGGGGAGCTCTATTGTGGGAGGTGCAAGGGAGTGGGGGTGGGAACTGTACTAGGGGGGTAAGAGGAGGGAGGAGCTCTGTGTCCTGTGGATGCTAGAGGGTTGGGGCAGCTATATGTACAGGGGTGAAAGGGGGAAGCTTTGTTATGGGGGGGTTAGGGGTGGGGAGAACACTGTACTTGGGGGTGGGAAGAGGGGTGATCTCTGTACTGGGTGAGAGCATGGGGAGAGGCAGTTTGGTACTTAGTAAATAGGTAAATGTCCCAGTCTAGGAGAGGGGGTGCATAGAGGCCTGGACTGGGAGAGGGGGTGCCTGAAGGCCTGGACTAGGAGAGGGGGTGCATGGAGGTTCAGACTAGGTGAGGGAGTACCTGGAGGCCTCAGACTAGGAGAGGGGGTGCCTGGAGGCCCTGGCCCAGGAGAAGTGGTGCCTGTAGGCCCACAGCCCACATCCCTGGGAAATGAGGACAAAGGGTAACCATACTATAGATCAGTCATGTAACTGTCCTTAAAGCCCCAGTGAGTCTTTGGTTACAATGTAATAGGAAAGTTTCTTGATTGTATTAGCTTTGACAGCGTGGGGGCAGGATCTTGGAAATTTTTCATAAATAGTAAATTAATACAATAGTCAACAGGGGCAGTTTTTCTGTTTAAGATATAAATGTTACCACCATGTCAGAGAATGGTAGTTGGTTGCCACATCCCAAGATATATGAAAAAGTGGAAATACCCCCTGAATTGGGATTTTAACGGCAATAACACTACCAAGTTTGTATAAAACACATTTTTATTAGTACTTTTTTTTAAAAACAAGGGGATCAATCACACATGTGATGATCAATAAAAACAAAGAAAAAGCAAATGACAAATCATTGCAATCATACAATGTGACATAAATTGTATATTTTACTCTCCAGTGTCCGAGAACAATCTTTAGTACCTGACACGTTTCAGGTCCAAGGCCTTCGTCAGTGATTCATTACATAGGAGAATCTATGTTCAAATATTTGTCTAAGGCCCCCGTACACACGTCGTGTGTACGGCCGACCGGACAAATGTCAAATGTCCGGCGGACCGTTTTCAGCGGACAGTCCGTCCATGTGTACGGGGCCTAATAAGTAAGAAAAAACAAAATGTTGTGATTTAAGCATATTGCAACAAACATATTGAATGAGGACAAATGTCATGCCAATGGGACACCTACCAGCATATAATAAATAGTGAAAAGTGTTTGGAGGTCACCGACACCACCCTCCAGCTCAACCAAGGTAGGTCCCCATAGAAAATGGTTGTAGACAGAGCAGTACTCAATGGGTAACAGAAACTGAATGGAACAAAGAGAGGGAAATAGAATTATATGATAATTCCCAAACTAGGCTCTATAATGACTAAGGTGCAGAGTGCAGCTGTCTATCAGATGATGTAACAGACCACACAATTCAAATCCAGAGCCTTCAAGGCTGAGGCGTCAAATTTAAGGCTGCGACCCTTGCACAGAGGGTAATCGGCCACATGTCTTAAAAAAGCGTATAAAAAAGCGTTTGGGCAGACAAGACAGGATCTACTTTTTGAGGGGAAAAATAACAAAATGAAATCAACAGAATATGATATAACAGATAATAGCTAACCCACTCAGAATTTTTAAAAAGTACACTAAACAACATCATAAGATCAGAAAAATCATAGCCGCCAAGCATTGGCATAGTCTGCGTATAGATCTCTCTCTTGTCCCAGAGAATCCCAAAATAACTTATCGACTAACAAAATCACTGAAAAGATTCATATAAATGCCAAGGAATCTTTAGATGTTGGAGATGTGCATACTGCCAGTACATGAACATAGGCTCCAATAACAAATTACCAAACAGACAAAGATATAAACCTTTACACTTTGCAAACTGGAAAATAGCTGGAGTGGTCTATATGTTTACTTGCCCTTGTTTCTATATAGGTAAAATAGAATTGGAGTTCCATAAGAGAGCCTATAGGCATGTACTGAGTATGAAAATTCGCAATCCAGACCTTCCCCTGGGAAGACACGTAGGAGGTGGCTATCAGGGGATATTTCCCAACATAACATTTTTGATACTTGATCAGGTCCATCCTAGCTGAAGGGGTGATGATTGGGACACAATCCTTTTCCAACGGGAGACCAGATGGATAGTGTCCCTTAGGGCCACCTTGCCCCTGGGTTAAACGACTCAGTCAGTTACCGTACATTTCTGGAGGGTTTTATATCGGGTGGATGGCGGGACATGGGTAACCAACTGATATGTCACAATAATGCACAAACAGAAATATTTATTTCCTCTCTGTTACTCTGTCGTGTTGGATGGATGGCCTCCTTTTTGGGCTGTGTCCTCGCTGGTCATCCTCCTTCATAGGAGGAGGCCCATGTGGTGCGTCCATGGAGCACATGTCGATGTCCCACCAGTTGGCGCCATATTTAGAGCTCTGGAACAGTGCATCTCACAAGGGATGACGGTGCTCTGACAGTAACACAACAATATAGGTACAGTGATGGCTCTCTTTTACTCTCATACCGCCTATATTTGGCATCTGTATTGACTCCTATTTGAACAGAGGAGCCATGCTTCCATACAAGCTGTATATTTCTCAGCAGTATTTGGGTACTTTTTATCTATTGTTGTAGGGTGAGTCTGGAAGGCTATTTACCTATGAGGATTTCTACTGAAAGCGGAGGTTACGCGGTTTCTCGTTTTTTTTGCCCACAAGCAAAGACTTCCTGGATGCGCGATGTGACCCTCCCATGACTGTTGAAAACAGTACAGATCGTCTCCTGTGAATATCGTGACATCACTCCCAGGAGACATTGCTATCAGCACCCATAACACACAGGGCCATCGGGGAAAACGAAGGACTCGCCCACTCCCACGGGGAAAAGATCCCGGAAGCTACATACAAAACGGCTGATTAAAGGTAATTGTTGAGCTACGGATAAAACAAAGCATGGATTCTACATGTACTAATCCTGCGGTTTATATAAATAGAAACTTCAAATTTAGGGTGGACCTCCGCTTTAAGTACTGTGAAGGGCCTTGCTAGGGTTACACTGTGACATCCCTGTCTGTTGAATCCGGTAAATATAATGATTTTTACCTACAAACTTATGAATGTATTATGAATTGTGTGGTCTGTTACATCATCTGATGGATAGAGCCTAGTTTGGGAATTATCATACAATTCTATTTTCCTCTCTTTGTTTCATTCTGTTTCGGTTACCCATTGAGTACTCGTCTGTCTACAAACATTTTCTACGGGGACCTCCGTGGGGTACCTTAGTTGAGCTGGGGGGTGGTGTCGTTGACCTCCAATCACACCATCTATCACAGTGACCTGTTTTTTCTCTGCTTGAGCATCTGCACATTAGAGCTTTGCACCATTTATTATATGCTGGTAGGTGTCCCATGGGCATGACATTGGTCCTCATTCAATATGTTTGTTACTAAATGCTTATATCACAACGTTTTTGTTTTTTCTTACTTATTAGACAAATATTTTAACATAGATTATCCTATGTAATGAATCCCTGACGAAGGGCTTGGACCTGAAATGTGCTGGGTACCGAAGATTGTTCTCGGACACTGAAGAGTAACGTATACAATTATTTTTTTCGGGAGCAGTCATTTTAATAATGCTTAAAGTGAAACAATTAAAATCACTGCTCATGAAAAAAACGCCAGTTTTAAAAAAAAAAAAATTGCATTGATACATGTCCCCTGGGGCAGGACCCAGGTCCCCAAACACTTTTTATGACAATAAATTGCAATTAAGCCTTTAAAATTAGCACTTAAATTTCTCCCATAGACTTTTACAGGGTGTTCTGCGGCTTTTCGAATTTGCCGCGAACACCCCAAATTCGGCGAACGAGCAATGTTCGATTCAAACTCAAAGCTCATCCCTAATGGTGACCATTATACATCTTTTTTTCAAATGTAGTCTTAAAATAAGTTTAAAAGCAATGACAACATCTCTGGATGGATTGGAAAAGGACCCACTTACAGCCCCTTTTCTATGGAAATACTAACCTGTATATTTGCTATGCTAGGCTGGTATCATTTAGGCAAGCACACACCGTTTTTATTTTTTAAATGCAAGCTTTTTATAGAAATGATGCCAGTTGAATAGAAGCCAATGGATACAATTCAGGAGGATCTACCTAAATCAGGCTTCATTTGTCTCTGTTGGGTGCAACATTGCCAGATCAGGGTGAAATCAAAAATGTAAGTTAAAAACAATGTTGTTCTGATACAATACAATCTCATGAAATTATCCTCTATTTATGTTTGGAAGTTATATAGTAAAACAGATATTTTTGTGGGCAAGTCTAAACTGGTATATGTATAAGACACATGGAATATGTGATATTAATCAAGGAAACCTACAAACCGCCCATTTTACACAATTAGAAGAACAGATCTAGCTCCTGGGCACCCATAACTCATAATAATATCATACAGGTAAGACAGAAGCACCCATCTGACATGGGAAGGAGTGCTAACACTAGAATAATAGAATATAGGAAGAATGTAATTTCTCACTCTGGATATTGCTACTGTATTTGTAGTCTGCTAAATAATTTTATATAATATATATAAAATGTAAAAAGGGGGAGCAACATCAGACTTGGAGTCATAAATGACATATTAACAATTAAACAATAACAATAAACAATAAAGCTCAAAAAAATTGCTGCAGCTGTTGATCAGTGTATTCTGACTGTCCTGGGCTGGCGGTGGGGGGGGGTTTCTCCATCCACCTCATGTATCTTAAGCAATATTGTTACCTAACACCATCATTGGATATTAGGGATGAGCTTGATGTTTGGGTCGAACATAAGTTAGACTTGAACATCGAACATCGGGTGTTCGCCCGTTTGCCGAAGAGCGAACATTATGGGGCATTCACTGCAAATTTGAGCACTGCAGAACGCCCCATAACACACTGTGAGATCACAGTGCATTGCTGTATAATGATTGGCCAAAGCATGCACCTGACCTGTATGCTTTGGCCAATCACAAGGCGCTCTGCTAAGAGAGCCATAATTGGCCAAAGGCAGGGTGCCTTTGGCCAATCATGGCTCAGGGTGACTAAGTTCACGCCCCACACTATATAAGCCTGCTTAAACGGCGGCCTTGTGTAGTGTTGTTGGCATGGACAGAGAGATAGCTTGATTTAGCTTAAGCAGGCAGGTTATTCAGTTAGTGGCAGTGTATTTGATATATATATATATATATATATATATATATATATATATATATGCTGCATCCAGTGTAGCCTATATCTACAGTGCATTCTGTGGTGTGCTGTTTCTAATACACTTCAGGCTGTGTATTAATATACTGTATTTGTGTGTGTATATATATATATATATATATATATATATATATATATACTGAATCCACTGTAGCCCATATCTACAGTGCATTCTGTGGTGTACTGTTTCTAACATACTTCAGGCAGTGTGCGCAGTATCTAATACAGTGTGTGCAGTTTCTACTATACTTCTGGTGGTGTACACAGTATAAAATCCAGTGCAGCCATTGTACAGTTTCGAATACAGTGCACACGGTATCTAATACAGTGTGTACAGTTTCTAATTCACTTCTGGTGGTGTACACAGTACACAATACAGTGAAGCCGTAGTACAGTTTATAATACAGTGCAGGCGGTGTACACAGTATCTAATACAGTGTGTACAGTTTCTACTACACTTCTGGTGGTGTACACAATACAGTGCAGCTGTAGTACAGTTGCTAATACAGTGGAGGTGGTATACACAGTACCTTATACAGTGTGTACAGTTTTTACTACACTTGTGTTGGTGTGCACAGTACACAATACAGTGCAGCCGTAGTACAGTATCTATTACTTTGCAGGCAGTGTATATAGTATCTAATACAGTGTTTACAATTTCTACTACACTTCTGGTGGTGTACACAGTACACAATACAGTGCAGCCATAGTACAGTTGCTAATACAGGGCAGGCGGTGTACACAGTATCTAATCTAGTATGTACAGTTTCTAATACACTTCTAGCGGTGTACACAGTACCTAATACAATGTAGAAAAAATGAAATCACCGCTCCAGATGGGTGTATGGAACAATCCGTATCTTCTCAGAAAAGCCCAGGTGCCGGCAATGCACGAAGCAAAGTAGAAAAGAATGTTTGGACAGCCGTCCACTCATCACAGCAGAAAATTGGGGGATGCAGCTGACGCATTTCACACTATTGGTTAGTGCTTAGTCATAGCTATGACTAAGCACTAACCAATAGTGTGAAACGCGTCCGTATGATGTGTGGTGTTTTAAAAGTTTTTTTACCAATAAAAGGCAACCGAGGGGTTTTTTCAGAGTGTGGCTGTCCAAACATTATTTTCTACTTTACCTAATACAATGTAATGTGTTGTTGCAAAACAAAAAATACATCATGTCCACAAGGCCACCAAGGAGAGGCAGATGCTCACAGGCTACTAAAAGAGGGCAAACAGCCTCTGTGTCTACAGTCAACAGTGCTGGTCATGGACATGGTGCATCCTCTGCAGGTGGCCGTTGGACACGATTGTCCCTTTTTTCTGCTGCTGGCCGTGTTTTTGAGCTGAGCTAGCCTTCCAACACAGCTGCCAAAGCAGCCTATTCCACCAGCTCCTTGTCCACAGTTACTCCTTCTCACTCATGTAGCCCCACCATCGTGCACGGAGGAGTCCCCAGAATTATTTGACCACAGTGTCGGGTACATGCTGCTGAAGGATGCACAGCAATTTGAAGGCTCTGATTTTGGTTCCCAGGTTGAGGAAGGGAGTAACATGAGCCTAGAGAGAGGGGATGCCCAAGAAGGACAAGAAACTTGCAGTCATGTTGCCCCAACTGCAGCATACTGCCAAGTTTGCTCCAGTGACGAGGAGGGAGGGGATGCTGAGGTCACTGACTGTACTTAGGTGCCTGAGAGAAGAGAGGAGGAGGAAGAGGAAGAAGGATGCACAAGTCCAACAAGGCAGGATGTCCTCTAGTTGGCAGCTTAAGGGCAGCAACCCTATTGCATCACACTGCAAAGCTCCACAGGTGCAGGGTGCTGCTGAGCCCCCTCTGACTAGTAAAAGTTTCTTGATGTGGGCCTTTTTCGACATATGTGCAGCAGATCGCACCATAGCTGTTTGCAACCTATGTCTGAAGCGGATCAAGTGTGGCCAGAACAGCAGCTTCTTGGGCACCACATGCTTGACCAGACATATGACGACCTGCCATGCAGTCCGTTGGCAACAGCACTTGAAAGACCCACATCAAAGAAAAAGGCGGACTTCTCCTTGCTCCTCATCTGGGATCTCCAACCCTACTATACCTCCAGTCTTCTCAAAAACCTGCACTGAGGGGAATGAATGTATAGCAATAGGCGCCCTAGGTACTTGCAGACAATCTGCTAGCAGTACACCACCATCTGATTTTAGCAGGCAAATTTCCCTACCCCAGTTGCTGAAGCGTAAAAAGAAATTCAGTCCCAGCCATCCACATGCTCAGAGTCTAAATGCTAGCTTGGCCAAATTGCTAGCGCTGCAACTGCTGCCTTTTCAGCTGGTAGACTCTGCCTCCTTTCATGAATATGAATCTGGAGAACAATGACGATAACTCGTCTTCCACCAAGCTGATCAAGGACAGAGTGAAACTGGTTGTGTTTTTTTCTAAATATTTGAGAGCTATTAACAGTTCCAGGATGTGGCTTGAAGAATCTTGATGTTATCAACAGGTGAATACTTGGTAAGCGATGGCATTTATAACAAAGTGCGTACTTGATAAACATTAGCTTTTTATGATGGGTTGTATAATATATTATACACTGGCATTTATAAGAGGGGTAATACTTGGTAAACAATGGCATTTATAACTGGATGCATTCTTTATAAACACTCACTTAAATAATAATATTTAATAATATGGGCAGCAAGGTGGCTAAGTGATTAGAATGTTTTACTAACACTAGGGTAGCTGGTTTGAATCCAAACCACGATACAACCTGCAAGGAGTTTGCATGTTCTCCCTGTGGGTTTCCTCCAGGTACTCTGGCCTCCTCCCACACTCCAAAGACATGCTGGTAGGTTAATTGGATTCTGTCAAAATTGACCCTAGTATGTGTATGTATGAATGTGAGTTAGGGACCTAAGATTGACAGTGCTAAACCGTATAAGTACCTGTGATGAATTAAAATAATAGGGTAGGGGTACTGAATTAAAATTCAAGGAGGTCCGGTCACCAACATTTTCTTTGGGCCGAAGTTCGAGTTTCCATTCTGTGCTATGACTCAGAAAGATTGTAGTCACAGGTGTCCCCATCACAGTATTTCTTTAAATCAGGTGTCCCCATCACAGTGCCTCTTTAAATCAGGTGTCCCCCATCACAGCGTCCCTTTACATCAGGTGTCCCCATCATAGCGCCCCTTTACATCAGGCTGTCCCGTCAGAGTGCCTCCATACATCAGATGTCTCCATCAGAGTCCCCCTTAACATAAAATGTGCCCATCAACATGTCCCTCAACATAAAATAAGGGTCACGCTAATGGGCACATTTTATGTTAAGGGGCACCCTGATGGGTACATTTTATATTAAGGGGCCCTCTGATAGGCACAACATAACGTGCCCCTTAACATATAATTTGCCCATCAGAGTGCCCCTTAACATAAAATATGTCCAACAGCGTGCCCCTTAACATACGATTTTATTTCAAGGGTCACTCTGATGGGCACAACAAAACGTTTCCCTTAACATAAAATTTGCCCATCAGAGTGTCCTTTAACATAAAATAAGGGTTACGCTGATGAGCAACTTTTATTTTAGGGGGCACTCTGATGGGCACATTTAATTTTAAGGTGCATGCTGATGGGTATATTTTTAATGTGCACGCTGATGGGCACATTTTATGTTAAGGTGCACTCTGATGGTTACAACAAAATGTGTCCTTCAGTGTGCCCATTAACAAAATATGCCCATCACTGTGCACATTAAAAATATACCCATCAGCGTGCCCCTTAAAATTAAATGTGCCCATCAGTGTGCCCCTTAAAATAAAATTGGTAAAGAAAAGGAGTTCACAGATCCCCGTAGTGTGAGAGTGGCCACATGCCTGGTATGTATGAATTGAAACAAGGAAATACCCCCAGAAATGGGACTTTCAAGGCCAAACTCAAAAAGTACAAAAAAGTTTATTGAATGGACCAAAACAAGATACCGGTTGATGCTTGTTGACAATAGACCTAGGTGGTCAAAAATACATCTACACAAAAACACTTGCACAATGGTATGCAGGCAGAGAACACCAGGGAAGAAAAGTGCACCAAGTGTCAAAGAAAAAGAGAGGAATGGGTTTCATGGGTGATCATGCTGTGTATGATCACTGCCCTCTATTGGCTCTCTGGCTCTGTACATCAGAGAACCAGGAAACAACAGCAAAAACGAAACTAAACTGCAGGCACATTATATGATTGTTTTTTATCTATTTTTAATAATTTTTAAAAGGAATCAGTTAACTATTATGGGCTAGATTCAGGTAGCTGCGCGCATTATTACGGCGGCGCAGCGTATCGTATTTACGCTGTGCCGCCGTAAGTTAGAGAGGCAAGTGCTGTATTCACAAAGCAATTGCCTCCTAACTTACGGCGGTGTAGCGTAAATGGGGCCGGCGTAAGTGCGCCTAATTCAAATGAGGATGAGGGGGGCTTGTTTTATTTAAATGAATGGTGACCCCGCGTATTTTACGTTTTTTACGAACGACGCATGCGCCATTCATGAAAGAATCCCAGTGCGCATGCTCGAAATTCCGCCGCAAATCGTCATTGCTTTCGACGTGAACGTAAATTACGTCCAGCCCTATTCGCGAACGACTTACGCAAACGATGTAAAAAATTAAAAATTCGAAGCGGGAACGACGTCCATATTAACATTGGCTGCGCCTCCTAAAAGCAGGAGTAACCTTACGCCGAAAAAGCCTAACGTAAACGACGTAACTAAATTGCGCCGGGCGTACGTACATTTGTGAATCAGCGTATCTAGGTCATTTGCATATTCTACGCCGAAAACAACGGAAGCGCCCCTAGCGGGCAGCGTAAAATTGCACACAATTATACGCCGCCGTATTCAAGTTACGTCGGCGGAGGAAGCCTATTTTTTTAACGTATCTGCCTTTGAGAATCGGCGTAAAGATACGACGGCGCAGATTTGAAATTACGGCGGCGTATCTGTAGATACGCCGCTGTAACTTGTTGCTGAATCTAGCCCTATGTCTCTATACCCTGTAAACAGTCATTTCAGCAAAAAAATTAATTTCCTTTAGTGATCCTTTAAGTGTAGGGATATTATCTGTGGAGCCCTACATTTCTAATCTCACATTTAAATGAAATCAGTAAGTGAAAAACACACATTCTATTCTAGATATTCTGAAAGAATGCCAAAAGTTTAAATATTAGCAGTTGTTTGTTGGTGTTTTTTATGGCATATTTATCACGACCATCCTAACCCTTATGCCGGGTACACACGAGAGGATTTATCCGCGGAAACGGTCCTCCGGACCGTATCCGCGGATAAATCCTCTGGCGGATTTTGATCTCCTGGTTGTACTAACCAGGAGATCAAAATCCTCGCGGAATTCCGTCCGCGGTGCCGTCGCCGCGATGATGACGCGGCGACATGCGCGACGCTGTCATATAAGGATATCCACGAATGCGTCGAATCATTACGACGCATGCGAGGGATGGGTTCGGACGGATCGATCCGGTGAGTCTGTACAGACCACCGGATCGATCCGCTGGAGCCGATTCCAGCGGATAGATTACTTAGCATGCTAAGAAATTTTTATCCGCTGGAAATCGGTCGGCCCGGATAAATATCCGCTGGATCGTACACACCAGGGGATCTATCCGCTAAAACCGGTCCGCGGATCAATTTCAGCGGATCGATCCTCTCGTGTGTACGGGGCCTTAGGGAAAAAATAAAAACTGTTAGCTACACTCCTCCTTGGCTGTGTAGTCAGTCTTATGCCCGGGGCTTAAGAATGCTAATGAATGCAATGTTCCCAAAATGTTTCAGATTATTATAAGTTGTTATCCAGTTAAGTCATCAAGAGCTTTCGTATTTCAGAAGGTCAAAACACGAAAACACAGTTAAAATGCATTTATTGGAATTGTATTATCTGTCAAAGGATTTTTAATTGTCTTTAACTTATTTTGTGATCTGACACCACTGGCAGACAGAATAGCTGGATACTTACAGTAAAGCTGAGTTCCACCCAAAAGTAGAACTTCCATTCATTTGCTTCCTCCCCCCTCTGGTACCACATTTGGAACCCTTTGGGGGAGAGCGTATACTTGTCTTTGACAAGTATCCTGTCCCCACTTCCGGGAGTCTGGGCCACAGCGAATCACAGCTCAGCTCCCTCCTTCTCCTTCCCCCCGCCACCGGGCCAGTAGGAGAGCGCAGCGGTGCCTCGCACATGCGCAGTAGGGACCCGGCGTGAAGTCGTAATGTTACACTGTCGGGTTACTTGTCCTGCAATGGTGGCGGCAGCACCCAACAGCTGATGGAAACATTAGCTGCAGTGCCGACATTGCTGGACTCCAGGACAGGTAAGTGTCCTATTATTAAAAGTCAGGTGTGGGCGGAACACCTCTTTAATCTTCACTATAGTGGCAGAACAGATTTGCCAAGAGCACACCACCAGCCTGCTGATTGGACAATGAGGGATCAACAACCGACCAATGAGTTACCACTCCCTCTCTCTGCTTTGTCCTTCTGTTGCCCCGTTTGGGCACTTTACAATAACTGCATTTAAAACTACATTGACTGACTTTATAGCGAATACATAACTACATTATTTGTGTTTGGTCTGGATTTACATTTTAATTATATTACTGCTTATTATTATAGCATTGCAACAGCTTCAAAGTGAGACTAGTTTTGAAGCAGCTGTAACATGTAAATATATATAAAGATTTTAGTAAATCAAATCCAAACCAAATTATTTGATGCAAGCTTTCAATGTTTTTCTTTGCTTAATGTTGACTAGGGATGAGCCGAACACCCCCCGATTCGGTTTGCAGCAGAACATGCGAACAGGCAAAAAATTTGTTCGAAAACGAGAACACTGTTAAAGTCTATAGGACTATGTACTCTGTATGGCCTTGTTTCCTTTTGGTCACTTGTATGTACTGTACATGCCTGGTATTCTGTACTGCTACTGCTTTTCTTTTTCAAAATAAAAACTTTTCTGATTTAAAAAAAAAAAAGTCTATAGGACACGAATGTGAAAAATAAAAAGTGCACATTTTAAAGGTTATTATGCAAGTTATTGTCATAAAAAGTGTTCAGGGACCTGGGTCCTGCCCCAGGGGACATGTATCAATGCAAAAAAAAAGTTTTAGGAACTGAAGTTTTTTTGGGAGCAGTGATTTTAATAATGCTTAAAGTGAAACAACAAAAGTGAAATATTCCTTTATATTTCGTACCTGGGGGGTGTCTATAGTATGCCTGTACAAAATGAAATTTCTAAAGGAAAAAAAGTCATTTAAAACTACTCGCGGCTATAATGAATTGTCGGTTCCAGGCAATACAGATAAAAGTAATTGAAAAAAATGGCAAAAATTGTTCGGTATTCTGCAAACAGGCGAACACCTGATGTTCGAGTCAAACTTGCGTTCGACTGTCTCATATCAACATGATGTGGTGATTAATAACACCCAGTTATTTAGGACACCCCCACCATGCCATCTTAAAGGTGAATCATAAAAAAATTGATTAGTTAAACCCACATGTGCTTTTTTTCTAACCACTACTACTCCTTCACTACTCCTTTTGCTTTTGAAATTGACAAATGCAGCAATTTAGAAATTGGAAGAAAGGTTTAGGACTGGGAAATACCTTTTGATAGATAGTGGATTTTATATTCAACTACAGTACCTTGAAAAATTATTCATACCCCCTTTTCCACTTTTGTTATGTTACAACCTAAAATGTAAATTTATTGGGATTTTATGTGATAGACCAACACAAAGTGGCATATAATTGTGAAGTGGAAGGAAAATGATAAATGGTTTTCAAAATTGTTCACAAATAAATATCTGTAAAGTGTGGTGTCCATTTGTATTCAGCCCCCTGAGTCAATACTTTGTAAAACTACCTTGTACTGCAATTACAGCTGCAGGTCTTTTTGGTGTGTCTCTACCAGCTTTGCACATCTTTGGGACATTTTTGCCCATTCTTCTTTGTAAAATACCTCAAGATCTTTCAATTCTTCAATTCTTTCAATTCTTGCTACAGATTCTCAATTGGATTTAGATCTGGACTTTGACTGGGCCATTCTAACACATGAATATGCTTTGATCTAAACCATTCCATTGTAGCTCTGGCTGTATGTTTAGGATAGTTGTCCTGCTGGAAGACAAACCTCCATTCCAGTCTTAAGTCTTTTGCAGACTCTAAAGCCATGTACACACGATCGGTTTGTCCAATGAAAACAAATGGACTGTTTTCATTGGACAAACCGACCGTGTGTGGGCCCCATCGGTCTTTTTTCCATCGGTGTTAAAAAATAGAACATGTTTTAAATTTTTCCTATGTATAAAAAACGATAGAAAAATCTGATCGTCTGTATGGAACTCCATTGGAGAAAAATCCACGCATGCTCAGAATCAAGTCGACGCATGCTCTGAAGCATTGAACTTCATTTTTTTTGGCTCGTCGTAGTTTTGTACGTCACCGTGTTTTGGCAGATTTTTGACTGATGGTGTGTAGGCAAGACTGATGAAAGTCAGCTTCATCGGATAGCCGACGAAAAAATCCATCGGATTAGATTCCATCAGATATCCGATTGTGTGTACAGGGCTTTAGAGTTACCTCCTGGCTGCTTCTCTGATTAATGCTCTCCTTGCCCAGCCTGTCAGTTTAGGTGAATGGCCATGTCTTGGTAGGTTTTGTAGTTGGGCCACACTCTTTCCAATTTCGGATGATGGATTGAACAGTGCTCTGTGAGATGGTCAAAGCTTGGGATATTTTTTTATAACCTAACCCTGCTTTAAACTTCTCCACAACTTTATCCCTGATTTGTCTGGTGTGTTACTCGGCCTTCGTGATGCTGTTTGTTCACTAAGGTTCTCTAACAAACCTCTGAGGGCTTCACAGAATAGCTGTATTTATACTGAGATTAAATTACACACAGGTGGACTCTACTAATTAGGTGACTTCTGAAGGCAATTGGTTCCACTCGATTTTAGTTAGGGGTATCAGAGTAAAGGGGGCTGAATACAAATGCATGCCACACTTATATTTTTAATGAATTGTAAAAACCATTTACCGTTTTCCTTCGACTTTACAATTATGTGCCGCTTTATGTTGGTCTATCACATAAAATCCCAATAAAATACATTTACATTTTTGGTTATAACATAACAAAATGTGGAACATTTTTTAAGAGGTATGAATACTTTTTCAAGGCACTGTATATAGATCAGACCAAAATGAGGGATAAATGAGGATAAAAGAGGGACAGAGGGACTTTGTTCTAAATCAGGAACGGCCCCTCTAAATCAGGGACAGTTGGAAGCTATGCATGTACAAAGCTGCATGGAACCGTTTGATATAAAATTTGTTTGTATTTCCCCACAGGAAGTCACAGGTGCTGTGTTTTATCAGTAGATACGTCGGCGTAAGTCTTTCTGAATCTGGCCCTATGTCTTGAAATTTTGTACCGTGCTGCCCTACTGCTAACACACCCTTAATTGTATCCTGACACTGCCTTTGTCTTATGGTCCTACACCTAGCTGCCCTGCCTTTGCCAACTTAAGCTTATATCCTGATGCTGTCCTTGCCTTCCAATTCTATACCTCACTGCCTGACTGTGGACAACCTTTGACATGTGTCCTGGCTGGCTACACTGCTGCCTTCTCATCAGGTGCTGTCTGCAACATCAATCCTCATGTCACACTGTGTCTTCATATTCCCTGTAACCATGGTTATTGGACAAGAAATGCAAGAGAAGGTCCTTCTTCAGCCAGATCTCCACCAGGTATGCTACAAAAGTATTATTAAGCCCTTGATGATAAAACAAATAAATATACTAACATAGCTTATCTTATTGTTTATTTTATGTCCCCTTTATAAGTTCAGCCATTCTTTGCAGCAAAACTGGCTTTGTAAAGTTCCAAGTCAATGGCTTTACCTTCTATGGTGGCTCCACTGATTTACTGTGTCTCACTTGAGCCCTACTTATGTGCACACACCTAGCTTGTACAATATATTCTCGTGCAAAAGCTCTGTGCGCCAACACACGCAAACAGCACAGAAGCTCTCTATTCAAAGCCACTCTCCTGCTCCTCCTACAAGGGGTTTGATTGAGCAGGCAGGTTATAAATGGGGATATATACATTTTTAGAGTGAAAGAAAAAAATGTTTCATTTACAGTTAGGTATGTGTGGCTACAGTGAAAAAATAAAAAAATGATTGCGCAAAAAGGGTTTAACACTACCTTATTAAAATCAAGCCAGAAATGTAATTGGCAGCTGTAGGCAACAGCTCAACCAGTGCTCCAGATTTCATTCACAAACCAGGCCAACCATATTCATACCATGTACAATACATAAGATAGTATGTACTCTTGGAATTTAATAGCAAAGAACTTGACAACCAATCAAAAATTAGCTATAGGACATTTAGAGTAAGCACATTATTAAAAGTTAGATTCTGATAGGTTGATATGTATCATTAATCTCATCAATAAGTTCAGATAAATCTAAAGGCCCATACACACGATCTGACTTTTTGACAACGAATGTCTAAAGGACCTGTTTTAGCGGACAATCCGACCGTGTGCCCGCTCCATCGGACAAACGTTTTCACTTTTTCATCAGACAAATGTTCGCTGTGAGAACAGACAAACTTTTCGGCAACAAATGTCCTACGTCGGCTAAAACGATCGTGTGTACACAATAGACATGTGCATTCGTTTTCGTTCCGAATGCATTTTCATCCGAATTTCAGGTATTTTCGTTATCGTTTTAACAAACGATAACGAAAGCACAGAAAACTAAAAACGAAAGATCCGACATAAAAAAATGCTTTATTTTCGTTTTCGTTGCGGTCGAATGTGCCTAACCTTAACTTTATTAGTCCAATATTATTCTACATAAAGAGAAAAGATTCGACATAGAGAGAAAAGATTCAACATTATAGATACATGAAGAAGAGTCGACATAGAGAGAAAAGATTCGACAGAAACATGAAGATTCTACATGGAGAGACATGAAGAGTCAATTTTTTTTTTTTTTTTAAAGATTCTGTTGAATCTTCTTTTTTTTTTTCTTCTTTTTTTTTTTTAATTCTTTATTTTATAAAAAAAATTCCAACTGATCAGTATTATATTGTTACACATATAAACAAATAAACAAATCTGGCTTCTATATATTACTACATAAAATAGAACAGTCCTCTTAACTAACATATTTTGCTGTTTCACTTAACGACTACCTATTATAAATAGCCCAAACCTATAACACATCTACCAGTTCCCAACTCTACCCCTAGGAGCCCCCATCCTCCCTCCCCTTCCCAAACAACAAAAGAAGAAGAAAAAAAAAAAAAAGGGCCCAGGTCCCTCCGGCCATCGCCCCCTCCCCTGCCCACCCCCCTCCCCCTCAAAGCTCTCCCTCTCTGTATGTTGTATAGGGTGTCCATATCAATCTGTACTTCTCCTCTTGTTCTCTTATGCCCATGGTGAGCTTCTCCATTTGTTGAATTTCCGATATTCTACCTAGCCATTGTTGTTTATTTGGGATATTTGTACTTTTCCACAAGATTGGAATACATGCCCTTGCTGCAACCAATAAATATCTTATCAGGGACCTTTTGAACCTGGCCATGGAAATTGGTATGTCCAGTAGTAAATAAGTGGCGGGATTGCTCCCCAAATCCACCTCCACGATATCCCTAAGTGTGTCCATGACCATTTTCCAAAAGTCCCTTAACTTTGAGCTTGTCCAAAAAACATGTAGCATAGTACCCTTCTCCTTGCCACATCGCCAACATCTGTCTGAAACTTCCAGAAATATCCGGTTTAGTACTACAGGGGTTTTATACCATCTGGTTAAGATTTTATACCCTCCCTCTTGGTATCTGGTGGCCAATGATGCTTTATGCGTAAAATTAAAGATTTTTGTTCTCTGAGCCCCCGAAAAAACGACATCTAAATCTCTTTCCCAGGTTCGTATAAACGGTAGGTCATTTGGTGCTTCCGCCTCCACCCAGAGACTATACATCAATGAGAGACCGTGTCTGATCTCCTCTCCCTTTAGACACAGTTTCTCAAATCCTGAAAGGTCTCTGAGCGGTCCCCCTTTTGGGTTCATTGCTCTAATGGCCGTTTTTAGTTGATTTTGTCTCATTAAGTCGAAAAGATAGAGGGGTCTCAAGGATTCCCCATTTAACCCCGAGACTCCACTGAAATAATGTGGGCAGGGAGGACTATACCGGTACTTGATAATTAGGTTCAAAAGCCTGAATAATTCATATTTATGAAAGTATTTATTAACAAATCAACATTGAAGACAAGAATAAAAATACAATACATGAAAACATTACAAAGAATACAAACTTGACCACAATCAGGTCACCGGTTGTGCAATCCCCATTTAACAGACGGGGTAAATGTCGGTGAAAAAATTGAAATCATGAGACCTTTAGTCTCGAGTCTCGACTAGTTTCGCTTTCGCTTCGTCAGGAGACGGTCTAAAAACACAACATAAAAACAAACATCAGGCATTTAAAAACAACACAATTTGTTATTAATAACGGGGGTCTTTTGTGTAGAAAGACTACCCGGTATATACTATAATTCCCAGGGGGATTTTATGTCCAATCAAGTCTCATACCTAGAGGCACAACGTCTCTTGTTCCCAGGGAGAGGGTCCCAGTTGAACGATAAGTGCATGTGAGCTATGACCAAGTCTAATAAAACAGACCTGGATAATACAACAATATATGATAAGTTGATTGTATAAATATAAATCTCAGTTGTAAAGGAGCTTCGGCAAAGTGCAGAATGCATGCAGTGATGTGAATAGGAGGGAGGTGAAAAGACAAGGGAAAAAGGGGGAAACGGGGAGGAAAAAAGAAGAAGATGGAGTGCTGGGGGGGGAGGATGAAAGAAGAGTGACGGGAGGTTGTGGGATCAACGTGTATTAAGGACTAAGACCTGAAGAAATTTGGTCCAGATAAGGTCCTAAAATAATATTACATACGAAAACCAATAGTGCGTATGTGAATTATACTTAAAAGAACATAATGAGAAACCACCGAAAATAAAAATAAGTGAGGAAGGGAAAAAAAAAGAGAAAAGGGGGGGGGGGGTTTTGGGGGGGGGGGGGAAGGGAGGGCGGCCAGGCAAGGGAGAGGAAGGAAGTGAAAGGACGCAGGGGAAAGTAGGAGAAGAGGGGAGGGGGGAGGGGAAAGAAAGGAACTAGGACGATGGTACACTCCCTATTTTCTTTTATAACCAAAAAATAAAAAGGTTTAATCATATTCTCATTAAGTCGAGTTATTTTCTTATTGCCTCGTCTCTTTCCTCTCTACTAGCCCTTGGAATCTCCCCCTCAAAATGTGTTACTCTACTCCAGCCTAATCGTTTTAACATCTTGAAGTGTGTGTCTAGAAGCCCTATTTGAAATTTCGGGTTTCCCAAGACCTGAGTAAGTGGGCTTGGACATGTCGAAAGTTTTGTTTTCCTGAATACTTTTTTCATGACCCGCAAGGTTGCACCTATTGTTGGATGTTTCTTAACCTCCCCTGGTATATCTACTTCTTGTATCCACACCATTCCTTCCAAGGGGATGTTTGTAATTTTTTGCTCTATGAGTATCCATGGTTTATACTTCTCCTGAGTACACCATTCGACCACCCTTGACATATGGGCTGCTTCATAGTATCCCATAGGGTCCGGGAAGCCCACTCCTCCCCTCTCCTTGGGTAAAGTTAGTATTTCTCTACGTAGTCTCGCCGTTTTTCCTGCCCATATAAACTTCGCGAACCTAGATCTTAAGTCCCTTAAATAGCTCAGAGGGATCTTTACCGGTAGGGTTTGGAATAAGTAAATTAATCTTGGTAACACATTCATTTTTAAGATGCTAATTCTCCCAAACCATGAGTAGGTCTCTTTTTCCCATCTAGTGAAGTCAGATTTACTTTGCCTTGCCATCGGAACAAAGTTCAACTCAAAAATTCTATTTAAGTTTTTTGAAATTTTTGTCCCTAGGTAGAGTATGTGGGAGTCCGTCCATTTAAAGGGGAAATTTACTGTTAATTGGTCCTTAGTTTGTTTATTTACTTCTATCCCCATCGCCTCTGACTTGTTATAATTTACCTTAAAATTAGAAAGGTCTCCATATTCCCTTATCTCTCTCATCAAGGGTGGAAGTGATAGTTCTGGAGCCGTTATTGAGAACAACAGATCATCTGCAAAAGCAGCTACTTTATATTCAGTTCCTTTAATCTGAAAACCTCTAATATCTGCATTTAATCGAATTGTCCTCAGCAGTGGCTCCAGTGTTAGAATAAAAATAATCGGGGAGAGCGGGCAACCTTGCCTAGTCCCGTTCCGGATTGGGAATGGGTCAGATAGTGCCTCATTTACCTTTACTCTTGCCGAAGGGCAAGAGTAAAGGCTTGCAATCCAATTCTGCATACCAACTCCTAGCCCTATGTGCTTTAAAGTAACCTTCAGAAAGCCCCAATCAACCCTATCGAAGGCTTTCTTCTTCTTTTTCTTCTTCTTCTTCTTCTTAGAACATGCGACAGACACCATAAGCCTTCAATGACAGATTCAACCTCAATTTGGATTTTCGGACGGATGCATCTTTTTAACGAAAAACAAAATGAATAAAAACTAATTTCGGGAGTAACTAAATAAATGTATTTTTCGGATGAAAACGAAATTCCGAAACAAAATATTTCAGTGTGCACATGTCTAGTACACAAGTCCATTGGACTAAAGTCCAAAGTACAAACGCATGATCAGAACCAACACTAAAGATCAGGCAACAATAGCAAAAGTTGCCCAAAAGGTGGCGGTAAAGAGCAGAAAAACCACGTAGTATGTCTTATGTATTATGTCACTACGTTCCTGTTTGTTGGTTGAAAAATTCCTGCCGTGTGTATGCATACCAAGTTCACGGCCAATGCCCAAAATCCACGGAAAAGTCAGTTGGAAGTCTGATCGTGTGTATGAGGCTTAACAGAGATCCAGAGATGTAACCACTACTTTTATATATCTGTCAGAGGGTTATCCTCTAAACAGCATGGAACAACCATCTTTTTTAATTTGTTTTTTAAAAATGAATTAAAAGTAATTGCCTGTTTGCATTTAATATGGATTGGAATACAATGCCAGAATGTACTCCAGTAGGCAATAGGGGCATAAAGCTATAGCCTTTTTAGCCTACGGGTTAATTTGGATCCACTATGATCGTGGAAGAAAGGCAAGACTTTTGTATAGATACTCAGAGTAGAAACAGAATTGCATGAAAAGCATGAGGTCATTTATCTCACTGGTACAAAAGTGTGTGCCATTAATCTGTCCTTAGCAACTGCTCGATGTAAACCAAAATCGGATGAATGCATTTTTCTCGGGCCAGCTTATCAGCTGTAGGCAATTAGCAGCTCACACACCTCTAGTTCAGGTTTTGTTTTTTGAGGAGTCCATGCTAGACAAGGTTTAAAAATGCTATTATTTAGGGAACAATATGTCCCACTAATCCTAGTTTATTTTCTTAGCTGTATTAGCAACAAAAGCTTCGGAAAGAGCACAGATAAAAGAATGCTCTCAGGGTTTCTAATCTCATCACTGCAGTTGGGAGATTTCTACCTTGGCCAAACTTTTTTCGTATTGAGCACCCAACAAAAAAAAAAGAAAAACATTTTTCTGCTTCAATACTTCATTTCTAGAGGCCAGTTAGGGGCCAATTATGCAAATGCAGAGTGTGGAGTGTTTGCTGGAGCTTAGTGAAAACTTGTCTTCCTAATTGCTACTGCTCTGTAGGCCCAGAGGTGACAGTTCTATTAGAGACTGAGCATTGGGACATTCATACATTTCTAGAGGGACTACTATATTTACTACAGCCTGTGGGAAATTAACATATGTTTGCCTTTGACATATGATATATATTTTTTATATTTATTTATACATTAAAAGATTAATGGATACCAATAACTAAATGTATGTAAAACTAACTAACAGTAGATTGACACAAGAATGTATTACACCAATTTTACAACTTAACTAAAACTTTACAACATAAAAATTATTGCAAAGGTGATGATCGCTTCATTGAATCAAGGTAATAAGAAATGTACTGATCCTGTAAAAAAAAATTTTTTTCATCTAATAAGATTACAATCATAAAATTGTAGACATGAACAACCCTCAAATATTTCAAAAGAGACCCTGCAGAGGTACAGGCAGGGGAGAAATGTTAAAAATCTGACCGATTTGTCAGATTCTTCTCCATCTGCCAACCTTCTGCTACTCATTCTGAGGACCACTACATCACAGATAAATCACAGTGCTAAATATGTGCACAGTAGAGCTGCTTCTAAATACAGCCTCAGCATACAGTGCCTTGAAAAAGTATTCATACCTCTTGACATTTTCCACATTTTGTTGAGTGTTAACCAAAAAACGTAAATGTATTTTATTGGGATTTTATGTGATAGACCAACACAAAGTGGCACATAATTGTGAAGTTGGAGGAAAATAATAAATGGTTTTCATTTTTTTTTACAACTAAATATCTGAAAAGTGTGGCGTACATTTGTATTCAGCCCCCCCTGAGTCAATACTTTGTAGAACCAGTTTTCGCTTTAATTACAGCTGCAAGTCTTTTTGGGTATGTCTCTACCAGCTTTGCACATCTAGAGAGTGACATTTTTTACTTTGATTAGGCTATTCTAACACATGAATATGCTTTGATCGAACCCATTCCATTGTAGCTCTGGCTGTAAGTTTAGGATCATTGTCCTGCTGGAAGGTGAACCTCCACCCCAGTCTCAAGTCTTTTGCAGACTCTAAGGCCCCATACACATGAGAGGATCGATCCGCTGGAATTGATCCGCGGACCGGCTCCAGCGGATAGATCCCCTGGTGTGTACGATCCAGCGGATCTGTTTCCGCGGATTTTTGTCCCCGGGGATGGATTTCCAGCGGATCAAAATTTCTTGACATGCTAAGAAATCGATCCGCTGGAATCCATTCCAACGGATTGATCCGCTGGTCTGTACAGACTCACCGGATCAATCCGTCCGAATCCATCCCCCGCATGCGTCGTAATGATTCGACGCATGCGTGGAATTCCTTATATGACAGCGTCACGCACGTCGCCGCGTCATCATCGCGGCGACGGCGCAACACGTCACCGCGGACGGAATTCCGCGGGGATTTTGATCTCATGGTTAGTACGACCATGAGATCAAAATCCACCAGAGTTTCCGCGGATAAATCCTCTCGTGTGTACCCGGCCTAACAGGTTTTCTTCTAAAACTGCCCTGTATTTGGCCCCATCCATCTTCCCTTCAACTCTGACCAGCTTCCCTGTCAATGCAGAAGAAAAGCATTCCCACAACATGATGCTGCTACCACCATGTTTCACGGTGGGGACGGTGTGTTCAGGATGATGTGCAGTGTTAGTTTTCCGCCACACAGAGCGTTTTGCTTTTAGGCCAAAAAGTTCAATTTTGGTCTCATCTGACCAGAGCACCTTCTTCCACAGGTTTCCCACATGGTTTCTCGTGAACTGAAAACGGGACTTCTTATGGCTTTTTTTCAACAATGGCTTTCTTCTTGCCACTCTTCCATAAAGGCCAGATTTGTGGATTGCATGACTAACAGTTGTCCTGACAGATTCTCCCACCTGAGCTGTGGATCTCTGTAGCTCCTCCAGAGTTACCATGAGCCTCTTGGCTACTTCTCTGTATAAAGCTCTCCTTGCCCGGGCTGTCAGTTCTGTGTAGGTGGACGGCCATGTCTTGGTAGGTTTGCAGTTATGCCATACTCTTTCCATTTTCAGATGATGGATTGAACAGTGCTCCGTGAGATGTTCAAAGCTTGGGATTTTTTTTATAACCTAACATTGCTTTAAACTTCTCCACAACTTTACCCCTGACCTGTCTGGTGTGTTCCTTGGCCTTCATGTTGCTATTTGTTCACTAAGGTCCTCTAACAAACCTCTGAGGGCTTCACAGAACTGCTGTATTTATACTGATAAATTTCACACAACTCTATTTACTAATTAGGTGACTTCCAAAGGCAATTGGTATCACTACATTTTAGTTAGGGGTATCAGTGTAAAGGGGGTTTGAATACTAATGCACTCCACGCTTTTCACATATTTATTTGTAAAAAATGTTGAAAACCATTTATCATTTTCCTTTCACAATTATGTGCCACTTTGTGTTGGTCTATCACATAAAATCCAAAGAAAATACATTTACGTTTTTGGTTGCAACGTGACAACATTTGGAAAATTCAAGGAGTATGAATACTTTTTCAAGGCACTGTATATTACCAAATACCACTGGAGGATGTTATTGGGAGCAGCTCTACTGCACACAGCATTAGTACTGTCACTTCTTAACAGGATGGTTAAATGGCCGAAAGAGAGTGACTGTAATTGGCAGTCCACGGTGGGCAGCACAGTGGTGCAGTGAGTAGCACTTTCGCCTAGCAGCAAAAGGGTCGCTGGTTCGAATCCCGACCACGACACCATCTGCCTGGAGTTTGCATGTTCTCCCTGTGTCTGCGTGGGTTTCCTCCGGGTACTCCGGTTTCCTCCCACACTCCAAAGACATGCTGGTAGGTAAATTGGATCTCGTCCAAATTGGCCCAGTATATATGTGTATGACTGTGTGTCCCTAGCGTGTCATGATCCTATGGGGTAATAATGACGCACCAGCCAAGCAGATACTGGCTGGAAAAAGCGCCCAGAGGCGATTCAGTTCGCATGCGTTGCACTATACAAGTCATTCATTCATTCATTCATTCACTAACCAGGTGCAAAGTTAGAATAAATAATGCAAAAAAAGGGTCAGAGCAGCAAAAAAGCATGAATGCACTGCAGAATAATAAAAAGCCCATCATGAAAGCTGCACAAACATGGAGTCTTCATAGCAATGTCCTTGTGACTCAATAAGGATAACGTGGTTTATAAGACTATATAAAAACAGAGATTCATTCTGAGAATCTGTAAATCAGTACAGAACGCAGCTACTTGTGATCATCCTTATATCCACCATCCTTCACAGTGAAGTCCAAGGTAGCTCTGGTATCACAGGTAAGCAGCAGGAGGGATCTAAGACACAAGGATGAACTGCCATGCCATTGGAACTGAAGTGTTCTGGTAGAATGCACTTCAGGCAAATATAGATAATTTTGTGAGTTAAAGTGTATCTAATCACAAAAAAATAAAAAATAAAGTTCTGCAGCTTACCATTCCTTGGATGTGGAGAGTGAATTTGTCGAGCTTCATTGATTTTCACCTGGTAAATCTTCCAGTGACACACTTTCAGTCCTAGGATAACCAGGCTCACTTACCCTTCAGCATCAGGTCAACAGAAACAAAATAGGACTTCAGAACCCACCCTTCACTTTAAATTACATTTCTCATAACATAGAGTGGTTTGCCTCTGTGGTCATCAGAGATAGCTGAAAACAATGTAATTGATGGCATCCGCCATAGGTAGAGCATAGGTAGAGCGCACAGGAAATTACCAATTCACATGATTTCTGGCAAGATCAACAGGGACCAAAAAAGAGAGTTCTTTGTCAAGGTTTACATACACTACATTTTTTCAGAGTATATTGCCTTACTGCTGACTGGCTCTAACAGTCATCCTGGAAATTATCTGCTAGCTGTAGCATCGAATAACTCTTTATCTACTAGGCCCAGCCTTCCGTTTTTTCACATCAGGTGGCCGGACCACTAGCTATTTGCTAATTTCTGCTATTTTTCACTTGTTTTCACTTACAGTTTTGAACAACAACCACATATTTTCTGAATGCATAGAGCCAGTAGAATTATAACATTTGTACATTCCATGATATTTGCACAAATGTTTATTAAAGTATTTTTTTACTTACACTCTAAGCTAAAAACCTTGAGGCTGGCTTCACACCTATGCATTGTAGTAATCAAAAATTTGCAGTGTGGTGATTTGTAGTGCCATTCATTTTGAATGACACACAACAAACCTTGCCAGCAAATTTCAAAGCATATTCTTTTTTCGCCCACAACAATGCACAAATAGAAACCATCTGTGTGTTGAAAAAAAAGTTTCATGTCTGATTTTATGTGCATTATGGTATGCTGGCACTGTTGTCTTAATGCACTGCATTTTAAGCACAAAAAAATGCACATTAACTCATTCGCATCTGCGCTATAGCCAAATGACGGCTACAGAGTGGACCTAGTTTGCACCAATGCTCTCATATGATGCCGGCCCCTTTGCACGCTCCCTGCACGCCCCCTGCCGGTCGTGTGCTGCGCGCTCTGTGATCACTGAGCCAATGAGACTCGGCTGATCACAGATCGGAGTAAGGGGTCGAGCCCCTTACCACATGATCAGCTGTCAGCCAATGACAGCTGATCACGTAACGTAAACAGAAGATCGGTAATCGTTTTTTTTTCTCACGCTGACGTCGTGAGGAGAAAAAAATACAGATCACTGGCTTCTGTAAAAGAGACATCGGTCCTGAAGAGGAAGTGGCACAGCCACATCATCTGTGCCTACCAGTGCATATCAGTACCAACAATCAGTGCCCACCAGTGCATATCAATGGCACCAATTAGTGCCACCTAGATGTCTCTCCTTTGTGCTGGGAAACTGAGGACACAGAGTCTGGTCTCGACAGGTCTCCTCCACCGGCATCCAACCCTCACAAATGAGCACTTCGATTTGGTTTTACGGTGTAGGAAATTAACAAAGATTAGAGTAATGTTTACTGATGTCCCCACACTCTGTGCTTAAAAAAACAAAAGAAACTTAGGACGAGGAGTCCTCTTTCTCATTTTTCCTTGGCACCAAGGGCTGCATTGAACTTGGAAGTGCTTATGAATGGGCACTTCAAGTCCAGTTTCACTCTGCAGTAGATTGGTAAACATCAGAGTAATATAAGAAAGATGCCTTGGTGGATTTTCAAAAAACTTCATGAATGGTTGTGAACTGCAGCTCGTTAGCAACTGATCACATCCATTCATAATTTCAGGCCGTTCTCTGCACTAAATAGCTATAAGTGTGCGGTCACTGAAGCAACCTCAAACTTCCAGCCTGTAAAAATGCCAAAGATATAAGAATTACTGAGCTAAGCTGCAGCAAGCAGTTTTGTTCCAACGTAACAACCTTACATGCATGACAGTAAAGGATTCAATGTTATGGCTGCCATCATCCTTTTTTAAAGCTCCTGAATACAAGAGTACAAAATTCTGTTAGCAGTTCAGTAGTGCAATCCACTACTTGGTGTGTAAGTGTAATGTTGCTGTGGATGGGAGTGATAGAGGTGTACCAGTGGCTACAGTATTCTAACTTTCGGAGACGTTGACCACAAACATCCCCGTGCTGCCCAGTGTGGTCTTTCATACTCAAATCATGTCAGAAGAGGTTGACCTGCATGTATTGTAAAAAAGCTTATTTTTTTTTTGCAAAAAGTTCAAAGAAAGGGTAAGTTTTGATAAGCTAATTGACTCACCAATTAATAATGGTGCGGGTTATGTAACCAAATATTCTACTTTGCAAAAACAGTTGACCTGTTCCTCGAGGCAAACTTCCTGAGAATGTGAGCACAAAATTAGTTTATTTTAAATATACTTGAGTTTGCCTTACCGAATAATGTTTTTTGGGAATAAGTTACAATGAACAGGTAAGGGGTACCTCCATGGGAGCCCCTTGGGCTCCAGCTTATGCCTGTCTACATCTCAGACTATGGAAGAAAGAGGTAGTGTATCGATCCTCGATATACCTCAGCCATGTGGCCCTGTGGCTGATCTGAGCAGAAAGTAAATTTATTTTTTTGTCTGAATTGGGTTATTATGATTGCAATATTAGGCTGACTTTTAATTATGATAAGGAAGAAATTCCATTCTTAGACCTGCTAATTTCATTAGATGGTGACCATCTAATTCAGAACATATCATAAGAAGACAGCTGCTAACACTATGCTATTGGTGAGTAGCCACTATACCAGAACTCTCATTAAATTTTGTTCCCACTGGCCAATTTTGACGAATTTGAAGGAATTGCACCCGGACAAACCATTTTAGATGAGAGGCTATACAAATATATAGATTTAGGCAAAGGGGCTACTTGCACAACATAACCCGCAGCTATACGGGTTAGCTATAGTGTGTGGTCACTGAACTTCCAGCTATACAGCTAACATTGTGTCTGATAGAGGGGTCCAGTTCATCTCTCGCTTTTGGAAGGCACTATGCCAGGCCCTGAAAATTGAACTATCTATGTCCTCTGCCTACCATCCTCAGGCAAATGGACAAACCGAGAGGACGAACCAGACTATTGAGCAATATATACGATGCTTTACCACATTTGTTCAGGACGATTGGGTAGCACTATTACCGTTGGCAGAATTCGCCTTCAATAATGCCAGTCACTCAGTTACGGGTCAGTCTCCATTTTTTGCAAATTATGGGTTCCATCCTGTCTTCTTACCTAACATTATCAGTGAATTTCCGGTTCCAGCAGTACAGAATACTGTTGACTTCCTGGGTCGCAACAACAAATTGTTACAAGAGACTATGGTCAAGGCACAGGCAACTAATAAGAGAATATATGACCGAAAGAGAAGAGGCGAATTGTGTCTCCAACCAGGTGACCAAGTGTGGTTGTCTACTACCAATCTTAGAATGGCTCGTCCCTCGAAGAAATTGGCACCAAAGTTTATTGGGCCTTTTTCAGTCAAGAAAAAACTAAATGAAGTGTCTTATAAAGTTATCTTACCTGATTCACTTAAGACCCACCCGGTGTTCCACGTGTCCCTGCTGAAACCCACAGTACCCTATCCCTTCCCAGACAGAGGACCGGGACCACCTGAACCCGTGATGGTTGATGGAGACGAGGAATATGAGGTGGAGGCTATCGTAGACTGCAGGAAAAGAGGTAACCAACTGCAATACTTGGTCAAGTGGAAGGGGCATGGACCAGAGGAGAACTCCTGGGAACCCAAGCAGAATGTGCATGTCCAAGAGCTGATCCAGGCCTTCTTCCGAAGCCACCCTAAAAAAAAAGCTCTTTTGGGCACCCAGAGGTTGCCCATAAGGGGGGGGGGGGTCAATGTCAGGGATCTGCCACCTAAGGGTTAACAGTGCAGACTGATTCCAATGATTGGCAACAGGCGGCCTTATTTAAACCCCTCAGCAGCACTGTGTCCTTGCTGTCTGATCTGCATCGTATCCGGAGACCTGATCCTGAACCTGCATCATTCTGACCTGGCTTTCTGACTCTGCTGCCATCTCCAGTCCTGACCTGCTCTGTTTACCTGTCTGCCAGTTCCTCTGTTGCCAAATCCAGCCTGAAATCTGACCATTCCTTGCCTGCTGCTTTTTGTCTGTACTGATCCTCCGTGTTGACCTGGCCTGTCTGACTCCTCTCCTGCTGTCTCCTGCACTTGCATGCAAATGTTGCTCTCAGGCGCACCTGCATCCAGGGACCTGCATCCGCTGACCTGCATCCTGCTGACCAACATCCTGCTAACCAGTTAATCAGCATCCGCTGACCTGCATCCGGTAACCTGCATCCGCTGACCTGCGTCCGGTGACCTGCATCCGCTGATCTGCATCCATTGATCTGCATCCAGCTGACCCGCATCTACAGCACTCCAGCCCTCTCCATTAGCCTTCATCTCCAATCTCAGACTCTGCAGGCACTCATACCCCACTGTGCTCCTACGGTCACTGTCTCAACCCCAGTGATCCCGGAACCAGGGCGGTACGAGAGGTCTTCCTCTGCACGTCAGGCTCATTCCCAAGGTACGTGTCAGATGTACAGTAAAACCTTGGATTGCGAGCATAATTAATTCCAGAAACATGCTTGTAAGAAAACACTTGTATATCAAAGAAAATTTTGCCATAAGAAATAATGGAAACTCAAGATTATAGCAATGTAATAATTTGTGTAACCATAAAAAGTCCATCCACAAATGCCAGCCTCCACAAGGGGATTTGAAGCAAATTTTAGCAGGAGATACAGAGTAAAAAAGAGAGGTGTCTCTAAGTGTAGCAATATGGTTACATTTAATGAAGGTACAACGTTTAGCAACTCACATGGTTGATGATTAAAAAAGGTACATCTAAGTATGCAGGCATCCAGGGTAACGCTGTCCACATAGACCATCCCCCAAACCACCAGCTCTCACTGCTGTCAGTCTGCAATCATGACCAGGAAGGCTACGCTGCAGTAGAGTAATTAAACCACTCATGGAACACATCGTGTAAGGGATGACGTTGATGGCGGTGAGGAGGATGATCTGTGTGGACAGCTTTACTCCGGATGCCTGCATACTTACATGTGCCTGTTTTAATCATCAACCATTTGAATCGCTAAATGTTGTACCTTCATTAAATGCAACATATTGTTACATTAAGGCCTAGTACACACGAGAGGATCGATCCGCGGAAACGGTCCGGAGGTCCGTTTCCGCGGATAAATCCTCTGGCGGATTTTGAATTCCCTCCGCGGTGACGTGTCGCGCCGTCTCCGCGATGATGACGCGCCGACGTGCGCGACGCTGTAATATAAGGACTTCCACCCATGCGTCGAATCATTACGACTCATGCGAGGGATGGATTCGGACGGATTGATCCGGTGAGTCTGTACAGACCATCGGATCAATCCGCTGGACTGGATTCCAGCAGATCGATTTCTTAGCATGTTAAGAAATTTTGATCCGCTGGAAATCCATCGCCGGGAAAAATATCCGCGGAAAAATATCCGCTGGATCGTACACACCAGGGGATCTATCCGCTGAAACCAGTCCGCGGATAAATTCCAGCGGATAGATCCTCTCGTGTGTACGGGGCCTTAGAGGTGCATCTCTTCTCTTTTATACCCAGTTGTGACATGACGCTACATGTATATCAAGACATCACTTGTATATCAAGTCAAAATTAATAAAAAATTGTTGCTTGTCTTGCAAAACTCTCTCAAACCAAGTTACTCTCAAGCCAAGGTTTTACTGTACTTACCAATGTGGATGGATCGCAGATGTCTAAAATCTAGCAATTTATCAACTGTTCTACTAGTCACTTGATTTATATGCTGGAATTCTTGAAATTTTACAAGGGCAAAAGCAAGGGACAGCTGAGGGTCCAGTTGGTGAACGAAAAAGGAGTATTAAAAACAATGATGACAATAGCCTGTTGGAACAGCACTTTGTAGCAAAACAAGAGGGTTACGAGGTAAAGGAATTAATGCCTTAAATGTATCATCATGCTACCCCCTTCCTTCCTGACGGGGATCTCCATGTCAATGTCTAAAATGAATAAAATGTTATTTAAAGCTTTTTAACCACTTAAGGACCGCCTCACGTACATATACGTCATCACTTTAAAGATGAATATCTCGGTAACGGCAGCAGCTGCTGCCACAACCGAGATATCCATCTTTTCCGTGGTCGGTCCTGTAAACGATAATGGTGGTCTCGACGGCGGATTCGCCGCAAGATCACCGTTATCGGCGGCGGGAGAGGGGGCCCCCCTCCCACCACTCTCCTGTGCCCTCCGCCTCTTACAGGAGCCGTCGGCAGCGGTGGAGGCGATCGGGTCCTTCTCGCTGCTTGCCATGGATACGAGTAAGGGCAATATGGCCCCCACCCATCTCCATACCAAAGCAGGGTGGAAGCAACGTCAAAACATCACTTCCACCCATGCGTCTTAAAGGCACATATTTTTGTTGTCATTTTTTCAAATGACAATTTTTTTTATTTATTTTTTATTGCATTTTAGTCTAAATATGAGATCTAAGGTCTTTTTACATTACAATAGTAATTAAAGTGATAAACAAATAAAATCAAGTTAAATAAATAAGAAAACTAATTTTTTTTTAAAGCGCCTCGTCCTGACGAGCTTCACACGCAGAAGCGAACGCATGCGTGTGTAGCGCCCGCATATAAAAACGGTGTTCAAACCGCACAATTGAGGTATCGCCGCAATCATTAGAGCGAGAGCAATAATTCTAGCACTAGAACTCCTCTGTAACTCAACTCAACTGAATATAGAATTTTCAGTTGAATATAGAATTTTTTAAACGTCGCCTATGGAGATTTTTAAGGGTAAAAGTTTGACGCCATTCCACGAGCAAGCGCAATTTTGAAGTGTGACATGTTGGATATCATTTTACTCGGCATAACATTATCTTTTACAATATTAAAAAAATAAATTGGGCTAACTTTACTGTTGTCTTATTTTTTAATTAAAAAAAGTGAATTTGTTCCTAAAAAAATGTGCGCTTGTAAGACCGCTGCGCAAATATGGTGTGACAAAAAGCATTGCAATGACCACCATTTTATTCTCTAGGGTGTTAGAAAAAAATATATATAATGTTTGGGGGTTTTAAGTAATTTTTTAGCAAAAAATCTGTTTTAAACTTGTAAACACTGAGTTACACTGTTCTGCGTTGTTGGTTGCCATCACAACGGCGGGCACGTCAGACGCCACCGCTCGTTGTGATGGCAACCCAAGTGGTTGACGGCGCAGCGCTGCTGCTGTCTTGCGCATGCGCGAGAATGGGGCGGGATGGACGGCCCTTTCAGACTCATGCAGGTTGTAACCCCGCTTTAAGTGGTTAAACTTAGAATTTAATTTTGGCATTCACTGAACACTGAATTTTGTGTAGGAAAAGAGCCACCTACTGGCAACAGTGCTCGATTCAAGCCGAGACAGTATTTAGGTCTAAGAGAACAGGCTCTTCCTTGTCCTGATGAAGTCTGTGCTGATTATCAGGTAAAATATGTTGACACTGTGCCATCACACAAAGATGAGAGCAGTAATATGTATCTGGTTGATGATTTATCATTTCCAGACATCACGACATCAGATAATGCTATATAGCTTATACCACAACTCTCTGATTATTATCATAAAGAGCCCGGGGCTTTATCTTGCCTACTCTACTGTTGAAATAAAAAAAATACTTACCTTCTTGTAATACTACTTTACGACTTTACATCTATCATCTTCGGTCACTATTTGTTTCCTCATTATGGGACTTAACAGCTGTTGACATAAGGTGACGATATGCTATTGCTGAAATAGGAGATTGACTGGCATCAATATGCATTAACATAAAATATGATGCAGTTAATGTCCAGACCTACTTTTATATCAGAAATGAATGTGCATTATTAACAGCCCCAGAAAGACTTTTTGTACAATTTTGTGTTAGTCAGCATTCATTAATTAAGTACAAGTTATGTCACCATAGGAGGCTGTAAAGGTGAAGCTATGAGTATAGTTGGCGATATTGCCGGTTTACCGATCTCCCCATCCCTGAGTGCATTTAGCCTTCATCTCATAGCAAGTTAAAGCCTGTATAAGGATTGAATTAGTTTTGGGGAGACTGGGTACCCTGGTCTCTTCTTGCCTCTGTAGGTTTTTTGTTGCACTGTAAAAAGCTTGTTGAATCTGGCTACAGTAAATTATACAAATTGAGAAGACTTTAAGACATGAGCATTTTGCTTTTATTTGATGCTTGTAGTTTTGCTATGGGTATTTCTTTGAGGATGTTGTGATCCTTTGATCCTAGCACTCCCTTGAAATAAGCAATGCTGCACACTCAATATATTACTCTGTTATCTAGATGAACTGAGATTAGCCTGAAAATGGCAATGTCTGTTTAAGAATTGGTTGACATTGGGCGGTCTGGACACAAACTGGCACACTGCATCCGTTCAATACAACTTACTACATGGTGTGTAAATGTAATGTTGTGCACAGTGGTCACAGACATTCCTACTGCCTTGAGTGGGCGGTCAATAGGGGCATCTGAAAGTGATTTAGAATACAAATCATTGGAATCTACAGGTGGTAATACATTTCACAACATAAATATAACTTTATTGGGCTATAGATCAGCTTTAAGCTCTTAAAAACGTTCTTGTTTTTTTAAGTCCAACTATGTTTGATTTGAGCCACAAAATGTCTGTTCAGTGCCAGACCGTCACTGGCAAAATATTAAGCATCTGCAGACCTAAAGCAGCTCAACTCAATATCACATTTCATAGCTTCTGTAGAAGCCTCTCTCTCAGCTATCAATTAATTGTCTTTGACTAAACAAGTGAATCGTGTGAATTCCTTTGTCATAAAATAGCAAAAGAAACAATTTATTAAATCCATTTTACCCTACTAAATATGGCAACACATTTTAAAGCTGTCTTTTAAAAGTGACATGCAGAAAAGGTTTGTTGTCTTAAGCACATTACTTGTGTAGACCAGAGAGACCTGTGATTGAGCACAAAAAAAACTTTGTCAGGGTATTATGTATTTAGGTTGTATATATCATTCTCCTTGCAGAAATGTCATCCCCATTTTAGGTCTTTTATTTGTCCAGGTACACAGTTCATTTTGTGTTTATTTAGACCACTAGCAAACTATAAATGGCATTTTCTTCATTACTTAATGTGCATGGTGTAAAGTGTGTTTCGGTGAGTTATCCAAAGTCAATGAGTATATTGTATGCATATATTGAATTAAAAAAAAAATATCTGTGTACTGAATAATTTCCTTTATATATTTTCTTCATACATTAAAAGGTGAAGAGTCAAGTGAATGGATATTGTACTTGGCACAATGTATACATTCTCATGTAAGACCACACACTTCACTGCATAAAAGATCTTTTTCTCAATGAAAGGAGGGAAACTGATTTTTTAATACAATTTGAAGGGGGTCGCTTTACTGCACAAATAACACTACTTAAAATAATATTCTTAATGTAATTTAAGCAATTTAGTTTATTATATGGGGTCATTTGTCAAGTTAGTTGACTGGTGTAATAAAACACCACTCATTTGTAATGCCTAGTTTCTTTGAATTTCTCAGACAACTTTTGAAAATGTATATTTTAGATTTCTGTAAAGGAATATTTATAAACATATAGGTACATATAATTTTCCATGTCTTACAGAATGCAGTATGTCTCAAGACACATTTTATTTCCAGGAGTCATTTTATTTGTTTCTCGTATTGGTTTACTGCCAGTACAGTAAAATGTAGTCATACTTTGTTATCATATAGGATGCTGTATTATTTAGGGTGTGTTACAGCCAGGGCTCAAGTCCTGTGGGAACGTGTGGGAATGGAGTTCCTGCACTTTTTTCACAGCAGGAACGCAGTTCCCTTTGCAGGACTAAAGCAATCCTTCACTAAGCGGCGATGCCAAGCTAAAGTCACTGTCAGGGGCAGGCGAACCTTAGTAATCCTTTATGTTACTGGCCACTTCCTGTATATGGAATCATCGGGTAGTGTACGGGTATTCCGCCACTTCCTCAATGCTGCAATGTCTCCTGGGAGCTTTTGTCATTGTTCCCAGGAGACATTGCGGAGGTCTTGCTTAAAGTTCTTTCTAAATCCCACGATAACTCGCGGCAGACCTCCGTAATGTCTCCTGGGAACAATAACAAAAGCTCCCAAGAGACATTGCGGCATCGAGGAAGTGACAGAATACCCGCATACTACCCGATGAATCCATATACAGGAAGCGGCCAGTAACATAAAGGATTACTAAGGTACAGTGGGTCGAAAAAAAACAAAAACATGCGGTTTAGTAATTATGCATATGAGCGTATCATTTTTTTTTTTTTGGGTGGGGGAGTGGATCTTGGGTGGGAGTTCCCACACTTTCTTCCCCAGGACTTGACCCCTGGTTACAGCCTTTTGATACTTATGTTATGTATGGCCCGGATTCACAAAGCACTTACGCCGACGTATCTCGAGATACGCCGCGTAAGTGTAACTATGCGCTATCGTATCTGTGCGCCGTGCCCACAATCTGAGATACGCCTAAAAATAGGCTTCCTACGACCGACGTAACTTGCCTACGCCGTCGTATCGTTGGCGCATATTTACGCTGGGCGCATTTGCCGCTCCCATTGATTTTCTTTGATATGCAAATGAGGGAGAAACGCCGATTCACGAACGAACTTGTGATATACGCGGTTTGCGTAAGTCGTACGTCCGTCGTAAAGTTATTCCCCATATATGAGACGCAACTCATGCTAAGGTATGGACCAGGGAACACAGCCGTAGTATTTTACATCATTTACGTAGTACGTGAATAGGGCTGGGCGTAGGTTACGTTCACGTCGTAGGCAGTGATCCGTCGTATCTTAGGGAGTAGTTCCGACGTGATTGTGAGCATGCGCACTGAGATGCGCCCACGGGACGGCGCATGCGCCGTTCGTTTTAAGTACTTCTATGGCGCTTGGCCCATCATTTGCATGGGGTCACGCCTCATTAGCATGGCTCACGCCCATTTCCACCTACGCTGGCTTACGCCGAGGAAACCCAGCGTAGATTTGAGAGCGAGTGGGAGCACTGGCTTTCTGAATACTGTGCTTGCCTCTCTGCGCTGTGTCGGGGTAGAGTATATTCGATAAGCTACGCCAGCATAAATATGCGCCAATATATGTGAGGCCTATGTATTTATTAATTTATTGTATCACTATAACTATCATTAAAATATTCTGCACAGTTCTGTAGAGAACAATAAACCATGATTATATAAAAGTGTCCTTTGCGCCACTATATAAAATAATGTGAATGTGTAAACAAATAGTGATAAAAATAACCAGCTGCAAAACTTAATAGTGTTCACAATACACAGAATAAATTAAATAAATTAGTGATCTCGCACAGTAATCTGTTATCACTAAGCAAATAATATGAATAACTTAAAATAAATCAAATAAAGTCTCAAGGTGATAATAAATATAAATTTAAAATTAGTTCCAGTCCATATGTTGATCCAAATAAAACTATCTTCAATATGAATTCATTACATCCGGTTAGAGAAAAGCTCACAGAACTCTCACCTCCAATAAATGAATAAACCGCTTCAACTAGGAAAACAGCCTTTAACCTTCTCAGGATTCTGTCACACAATCTTTTACTGGGGTGTCTTCAACTTAATATGGCCATCCCGGTCACTGCACATCACACTTCAGAATGTATGGTAAACCCAACAGACCAGATTCTATTGCCTCCCATAGAGATAGGAGTCGCGGGAAGGAAAAGAGAAAAATGCCTCCCATAGTGTAATAAGTAAAATACACTGGGGAGGGAAAATGGCTAATTGGGCCAAATTTGGAAATTTTCTGTTCGTTGAGGTTCAGATGCTGAAACAGTGGTGGCTGGTGCTCAAAATGTTTGGGGGGCGCAAACAAACTGAAAAATACTGAAAGAAAAAACTTCAATCGCAGCCACTGTGCCATTAAACGCAGCCAATGTGCCCATCAATTGCAGCCACTGTGCCCATAAAATGCTGCCACTGTGTCCATCAATTACAGCCACTGCGCCCATTGAATGCTGCCATTGTGCCCATCAAATGCTGCCACTGTTCCCATCAAACGCAGCCACAGGTGATGGTGAGCGGTGTCCTCCATGCATCTCCTACCATCCTCTCCTCCTGTCCTCTCCTCCCATCAGGAGTCCAATCACAGCGCCTGTCCTTTAAGCCAATCAGGTGATGGGTAACAGACCCGAGCACCTGATTGGCGGAGAGGGCTGTTCTAACACACCTGGGTGAACTGTGAGTGCAAAGCTTTCAGGTCACCTTTTTTAATGCCTATTAGAGCCTATGGCTCTAATGAGGTGCTTCAAAAACACTCCCATACTTGGTGGCAGTGGTGGCCATACATAGATTCATGCATATGATCAATGCAGATTCATGCATAGCATTATCTATCCATTGATCATAGAGGGGGTGGCTGGAGAGAGGGGGCGTCGTCCATGCACCTTTATGGATGCACCGCCACTGTGCTGAACCCAAGCCTCACTGAAGTTAATGGGAGACAAATCTGTCAAATTGCCAAATTGCTAATAGCCAAGGACTGGCAATAAAGTGTAAAAGTGTATAAGAACTCAGCTCTGCCTCTATATATATATATATATATATATATATATATTGTGGCGGTGGGACTCTGTGCGACCTTAAAGATTGCTGGTTTACGCCAGATCTTGGAGAGAACGGCACGCTGATTGCACAGCTACTGTATGTGTTGGGTTATTTAGTTGTGACCTGACTATGGCTCAGGGCCCCACCCAACAGACAGGAAGTCTGTGCATGGGAATCAGGTGGACTCCCATTCCTCTGTGAGGAGTCAGAGGCTGCATGGGTGCAGCCAGAGCATGCATGTCTGCAGGAGGCAGATGTCTTTGGTGATAGAAGCAGCAAGGTGCTGATCATGAGTAAGTTTAACTCCAGGAAAGACTTTTCTTCTGAGGAGCAGACCTAAGGCCTAGGCTAAAGGCCTGAAGCAGCCATATGACAAGAATGTAAGCCAGGAGGCTAAAGTGTTGAGTCAGCAAGATACAGTAATGGTGGAACCCCCCTGTGAGGATTACTGATGTCTTTGTGAACTTTTTGTGCTTTTAAATAAAAGTGGGCTACCAGGCCCTTAAAAATTCAGTTCTGGACTGGCGTACTTAATGAAAACACACCTACCACTGGAGAGGTGTGTTGTGGAGGATTCAGGTCCAGGCCCCTCAGACCCTTTCCCTTCCAGGCCCAGTGTCCCCAGTTCTCCTGGCAGCCCCATCTATGCCTGGTTCCATAGTTCAATAAATAGTGGACAGTCCCGCCCCCATTATGATGTCATGTATTAAACTTTTTACCACCCCAACCTCCTGTGTAACTGAGGTACGGCCACAGTCACCGGGACCAGGGGGCACTCCCTGGTGTCCCCATGGATACACACTACCCGTAAAGTCATATTTACTGGGCCAAATCTCCAGACTGCATTGGCATGTACAAGTGTTACCATGCTACCGGAGTTCAGTAGAGCCCTGTTAGGAAGGTGGTTCACCCACACTTCATACTCAAACCGTCCTCCAGCCAGATCAAGATGAGTGGCACACGCACTTTGCACATAGAAGGAGCTTCTCCGACCAGTCTCGCAGTCCATAGGCTCCTCTTGCAGTGGGCATTGTGCCCGGGTATGCCCCCCAGGACCGACATCGCCAAAACTAATATAGAAATAGAGAACTCCGGCGCTGTCTGATGGACGGGGGGGGGGGGGACTGCAGCAGCACCTGTGGATCTGATCCTAACAGAAAAAGTGATAATAATGTGAAGTATGGTAGCTGCGCTGTAGGGGAGGGAATGGGAAGGTGGAAGTGAAAAGGGAATGCGAAGTAAAGGGATTGTGAGTGAACTAAACAGTGAGGGGGAAAAAAAAAGGTATCCGATGATACTACAATGAACAATACAGATGAAAGTGAACAAACACCTAAAATCCTGTAAAGATTTAACAGTGAAAATACATAGTAAAATGGCTACTACATATACAAACACCAAAACTAGCATAAAATAAGTGGGGAAAAAAAGTGCAAAACTATCAAAAATCACACATCTGATAAAGTCCTGTCCATAAATAAGGATCAAATCTAGCAGTCCAGTAATTCCTCCACAGAACAGTGTCTAGATGAAACACCTACACCAAAAATGCAACGTGCACAAATGAAATCTTCAGTGATGACACCTCTAAGTGTGCTAGCAGCTCACCTCACGGCTGTTTGTCCAAACAGCTAGCAAAGATACTGATCGCAGCTGGTTGTGTGGGCTGATGAAACACCTTCTCCTGACTCCTAAGACAGCTCACAGTGGCCAATGTGTGTCATGGAAAAGAAAAGATATATGCATATAGCGTGACACTGTGAGGCCCCATACACACCATAGAATCTATCCGCAGATAAATCCCATCAAATGGGTTTCTGCGGATAGATCCTATGGTGTGTACACTCCGTCGGATATTTATCCGCAGATAAATCTCCCCTGGGATGGATTTCCAGCAGATGGATATTTGCTGACATGCTCAACAAATCCATCTGCTGGAATCCATTCCAACGGATGGATCCGCTCGTCTGTACAGACTTACCGGATCCATCCGTCCATAGGGATTCCCCGCAAGCGTCGTAATGATTTGACGCATGCGTGGAATTCCTTATATGACAGCGTCGCGCCCGTCGCCGCGTCATAATAGCGGCGACGGCGCGACACGTCATCGGCAGAGGATTTCAGCGCGGATTTCAATGCGATGGTGTGTACACGCCATCGCATAGAAATCTTCTGAAATCCTCGAGAGGATTTATCCGCGGATACGGTCCGCTGGACCGTATCTGCGGATAAATCCTCTCGTGTGTATGGGGCCTGAGGGTACCTCGAACAGGTAAAGCTTTGAGAAAATGCACTCACATTAATGAAAGGACAGCAGGCATAAATCCATGAGTGCCAAACTCGTATCCCCCTCAGAGCGTCAGCTATACAGGTGAGAGTGGGATCTGATCCTCATATGTCCAAATGGCAAGGCTCAATGTATCATAGGAGCATTAGGAAGAGTGAAAAAGAGACCATAGCGTGACTCCATATAATAGATACATTTAATAAAAAACAGATAAAAAAACTCACATTTAAGTAGTGAAGTGGAATAAAACATCCACAATCCCTAAAGGGATTGGAGCACCGGGTACAGACAGAGTCTGAAGTTTTAATACGAGTTTGGCACTCGTGGATGTTTTATTCTAATTCACTACTTAATTCACACCTTCCCATTCCCTCCCCCACAGCACAGCTACCATACTTCACATTATGGCCAAAACTGTAGGTCCCCCATCCTTGGGACATGCGCCAACCTTTGTGTTTCTGCGGAAGCTGATGCAAGTTTGTGCGTTCCAATGTCTGGCAGGACTTCTCTCCTAGGTGATGTGACCGGTCTGGTTGGCCTTGGTGTGGGTTCTCAACGCTTGGCAGGCCCAAGCAGGTCCTCTACCACGGTATACCTTTCAACCAACTCAACCAGCTGGTCAGCAGTTGCAGGGTCTCCATGGCTTACCCAGCGCTGTAGGTCATCAGGCAGGGACCGCAGGTACCAGTCCATCACCACCCGTTCCACTATTTGTGGACCGGACAACATTTCTGGCTGCAGCCATATTTTAACCAGCTGTACCAGTTCATGCATTTGGGACTTAGGTGGTCTGTCAGGTTTGTACCTCCAGCGATGCACCCTCGGAGCCCGGACGGCTGTGGTCACCCCAGGCGGGCCAGGATCTCTGTCTGATGTGCTCAGATGGGAGGTCAAAATCGGTCTTTTGCGGGTCACCGGTGAGAAAAGGGGAGATAATGCCAGCCCATTGGTCATAGGGCCACCCCTCTCTCTCTGCTATCTATTCAAAGGTAGTGAGGAAGGCCTCTATATCTTCGCTGGGTGTTCGTTTTTGTAAGAAATGGCTGGCTCTCACAGACACTTGGTTGCCAGCAGCAACGACCGATTGCTTTCGTCCCTGCGCCAGCTGCTGTACTGCCTCCTGCAAGGCAGCCACCTGAGCTTGAGTGGACTCCTGCTTGGCGGTAAACTGGGCAGCTAGCAGCTGTGTGTTTTCCTGCTGTGCAGCTATAGCCTGTGCTAGGGCCAGTTGCTGCTGAGCCATCGCTTCCTCAAGGCAACGGTTTGCCTCTGCTGAAGCTTGCTGCTGGGTCACAATGGCTTGTGCCAAAGCCTTGATGACCTCCTCCATACCTTTCCCTGCTGCTTGCAATGTCTGAGCTGACTTCACCCAAGACATGCCATAAGCACACTGTCTCTTTAAGTGTCAGTTTTTCATTTTAAACATTTTTTGTGGCTGAAAATGCACTTTGCCAGCATCCAAGACACCAGTTGTAACGTTTGGGGACTATAGCTCAGCTGGACTCTGGACTTTCTTAAATGTATTTTTAGACAGAATCCATGAGAAGCTCTATTTAACACATGTTCTTTTTCTCTGACTAGATCTGCAAAATTAGCCACCTATGTCTTCTTTCAACAAGAGAAACTAGTAAAATCATGGAGACAGCCTATCTTTAGTTTTAGGAAGGTCAAGCAATGACTTACAGGTACTCTAATAATGAGAAACTCACTGCTATACTAAATGACTCAAAACTTTCTAAGATCTTGCCACCTTGGATTGCTGTTTTATGCTCCAAAAGCCTAAACTAAAATCTTTTAGGCATGTAATGTGATTTCATTTCTTTATATTCTGGATGAACCGCACCCCCTCCTCCCTTACTTAGCACCCAGTATCTCTTTCTCGTCTTTATTTCTCTTCACCTATATTTCTATACCACATGGTTTGGGTTTGTGTTTTGTGCACTAGGACCTAGGTCTTCTTTATCCGGTTGCATGCACTATGGTAACATATGGCTTCTCTTTATTCTTTTACTATTGGTTTTAAAATATAACATTGCTATTTAGAAAAAAGTATATAACCAATCTGTAGTACTGCCTTTTAGTGTACTTATGATAAGTATCATATACATTATGATTGATGTCTCTTCATCTTCAATTTACGCATACCATTTTTTAAACCTCAAAAAAGTTAGTGAAAAAACGTCCTCCTCTGTACTTTAAAAGCACAACAAAAATGCATTTATTGGCAAATAAAATCTGGTTTACATCAAACCATAGGCGTTTCCCACATCCTATTAATCATATGAAGATATATAGCCTTAGCCTACTATCTAAGAACAAAAACCAGAGCAATTTTCTTCTGACTGGCCTGATGTTTTCCAGGCCCTGAACAATGTGGGAAATGCTGTAAGCAGTTATGTTTTCCCATCTCTTGGCTTATGTCCCAGGGTGTAAAGACCTGGGATGTAGTATATATTCAGAAGTAAAAATTTCTGTTTTTTTTTTATCTATTTAAAGTTGGACTAATCACCATAGCATAAAAATTAAATAAAAAACACAACAGATGTTTTTTTATTTGATATGTTATCATTCGTTTTATATTAATGTAGCAAAACATTAATTTCTACCACAACTTCTACCATAAAATGTTAATAAAGTTTTGGCTAGATGCTGCTACCCCTTCATGTCACCTACTGGTTGCATTGTATTCCAGTAGCCATCAGCAGGTGTCTTGCTCCTTCCTACCCATGAACATTTATTTTTAGTTTTAACTAAAGCCTAGATCTTGGGTGTATCTATGTTTATCTGTTGGGTTGCTGTTAAACATTTGTTATCCTTTACCTTAGATTGACTGTTCCCAGTTGTGGTCTGCCCTAATATACCCAATCCACCCCAATACCTGCTATTTTGCCAGTTCATTTGTACACCATTAAATATCACTTAAATGATTTTGTACTGTATATCTGTTTGCTGTTGTATTTATTTATGTTGTTCCTGTTGGCATTTAACACACTTATTTGGTATATTTGTTGCATATTTCACCCATTTACAAATCCCAAATGTAAGTTATAGTATCTGTCAGTCCTGTGATCTGGGGCTTACAGTACATATGTATTTTGTCTTACTGGCTGAAAAGGATTATTGCAAAATTTAGGAGCTAACAATTACAAATACTTATGAAGGAAACCTTGAAGAGATTGAGAAGAAGAATGCAATACACTAAACGCTTGTGGGTGTGGCCAAACACTGGGCATGGTCAATGCATTGGATGTCTGGCCACATGCACTTCTATTTGATGTTTGGTCATATTAGTCAGTTATCTGTGGATCTGCTCTGGAAACAACTGAAACTAAAACATCCTAAGACTATGCAAACCCCAGATGAATGGGTCCAAGGTCATTGTCATTATTTTAATAAAGCCAAGCAACTGGTGCTAAAACGTTGTCAACCTAACACGGGAAGTTGAGTTGAGCTTGTATCAAGTCGATCAGCAACTGAGCCCTGGAAAACCCATGTATGACAATGTCTCTGAGAAATCATCTGGATTCCACAAACATCTGCATTGGAATTTGCTTTGAGTAGTGTCTTGTGTTAACAATATAGACTCTTTCAAAGAAGAAAGAAATACGGTGATGGAAGGACTTCCTCTGGTGGTAGAGGTGTACGTGGAATGGTATCTATCTCTGGTCGAGAGCCTGACTTTGGTTGTGCAGGTGCCAACTGATCAAACTTCCTCTGCTGAGGGAGACTTATGCCTGATAATTATTCTGAATATGTTGAATAATATGTTTTGATCATGTGGTTAAGACTGTTTGTAAACTTGCTATGTTTGCCTTTATAATTTAATTCTGAGGACTGCACTCCTTAAAGTAGAACTAAATCCTCCTACCCTTACAGCCAAGGAAGCTGCCATTTTAGTCTCTGTTTGGTATGCAGTCGCTATGGAGTGCACAAGCACATCTGACAGTTATCATTCAAGGCATGCCTGGAATGTAACTGTTTGGGAAAACTGTTAAATCAATGGGTTTAGTTCTGCTATAAATGTGGGAGAAATGTAGGCATGTGTGTGGCTGGAACCGCTGTTGCCCCCACTCTATTGGGTAGCAGAGTGAGAAGTAAGGCAGTGATATGGTGATCACTCAGTCACTTCCTGGTTAGCTGGCAGAAGTGAACAGTGATCACATAATCACATGTTTAATACTGACGTTGGAAGTGAGAGAAGCATATGACTAATGTGTCCTCACTCTGTCATTAAGTTACCCCCCCCCCCCCATCACACGCTCTGATCAGCACGAGTTGGATGTTGGTTTTCCGGCATACTCATTAGACAGAAGCCGATCATTAAACCGAAAAAAATATACAAAGTATTACCGCGCTACCAGAAAGAGAAGGTAAAACACCGGAATGGTCAATCCATAGCCAAAATAGATTAGAATAAAGATAGTGAATAGTACCGCGCTCTAAGTGGTAACAAACAAAATGCTGTGTATAAACGTGAATAACGTGCTAGGTGCTTAAAATGTAAAAATTATTAGAATCCAAAGTAATAAAACAAGGATATAAATAAAGTGTTAGTGCCAAAAGTGACAGTACAAATGTAATAAAGTCCAGGTAAACAAATGTTATAAATCGATGAATAGACGATGAAAGAAATGGTGAAAAGATGAGTGCTAAAGTCCCTCTAACACTCTGTGCAAATGGAGCAGTGTACACAGTGACTTTTCTCTTCAGTGTAATAAGGCCTCAGTGGCCTCTTACCTTACAGCTGTAAGGTAACAGCATATATATAGATCAATGGGGATCTGGGGTCCTGCAGTGAATTGCGCTAAGGGCTTCTTACAGATGGTGTAGCATTGAGATCATCTGGGGAACCTTGTATCCTGATATGTGGTTCTCGTTGCAATAGTATGTATAAAACCTCATTTGTGTCAATAGGCAGTGATGACAATCCTCACAGGTTGGTGCATATACAGTATGGAGAAAGAAGAGGGGGTCACAGATGGTGTAATATGTAAATACTAGGATACTTTATTAAAACCAACTGTGGTACTCACAAAAAAAACAAAGATATAGACTATTCACCATAAGCGGTGAGCTTGCACGCTGACGTCACTTCCTGTGCTTGTCTGTTCCAATGTGTAGCATCACGACCACGTGACTTCATCAGGAAAAGATGAAGTCACATGGTCATGATGCTACGCGTTGGAACAGACAGGCACAGGAAGTGACTTCAGTGTGCGAGCTCGCTGCTCGTGATGAATAGTCTATATCTTTGTTTTTAATGTGAGTACCACAGTTGGTTTTATCTACTTCATCTACTTCTTTTATCCATTCCCTATGTATGAGTGGGTTTATTGCTAACCATTTTCTCACTATTAACTTTTGTGCTAAGAACAAACACCTGATTATTGCCATATGTTTATTATTTTTAATATTCTCATCTCTTATACATTCCAAGAAACATATCACTGGATTCAGCTCAAAGTTGACACCAAAAAACAATTTCATTGTGTCTCTCGTATCTATGTAGTTTTGGACATCTCCACATCATATGAATGAAGCCTCGTACACACGACCGAGTTTCTCGGCAAGGAAACCGGTCGTGTGTAAATTTTTCGACGAGGAAACTGTCGAGGATCTCGTCGAGTCAAAAAGAGAGCAAGTTCTCTATTTCCTCGATGGGAATGGGGCAATTTGGCTCGCCGAGATCCTCGACAGCCTAATAAGGAACTCGACGAGCAAAACGATGTGTTTCGCCCGTCGAGTTTCTCGGTCGTGTGTACGAGGCTTAAGATCTCCCCTCAGATTCCCAAACCTTGAACATTTAGCATCGGGTCTCCGCCCAAATAAAAATAGCTTTCAGGGGGGTATAGTATGTTCTGTGAAATAGCAACAAATCGGAAGTTCTTTGCGACATGTTCCTCATAAGCCCTATAAGGAAACAAGCGGTCCTGTATCTATTATGTGTATCTTCTACCCATCCACGTTTACAAGGGAGTTTTTCTTTCTCATTTATCACCACTTCACATATGTTTTCATATATTTCCGATATCAATCCTCTAGTCAAGTTTGCATCAACTACTTTACGAAGAACAGTAATCCCACTAAACTCCAGCAGCTTTACTCTAAATTGTTTGTCCAAAGCATGCCTAATTTGTAAATATTTATAGAAAGACTGTCTTACTATACCATATTCGTCTCTAAGCTCTTGAAATGATTTAAGGGTTGTCTCTCTATATAATTGGATTAATCGCACCAAACCACACCTTTCCCATTCCTTTCTCTCTATATTTTTAACCTCTTGTATATATTTATTAACCCACATAGGTGAAAATTCAGTGGATCCCCGATAACCCAACACTTCTCTAACTGTCTTCCATACTTTTGTAATCAGTAAAAAGGTGAGGGAGTGAAGGATTAAAGATTCAGCTTCTAATGCCTCCATTATGTACTGTGATTTTTGTTGTAAAATACATTTAAAGTGATCATAAAGCTTTAATTATTAAACATTTTCTATAAAATAGGAAACATGTCCCACTTACCTGCTCTGTGCAATACTTTTGCACAGAGCAGCCTTGATTCTCCTCTTCTGGGTTCCCCCGCTGGAGCCCACTGCTCCCAATCACAGAATGCCCCCATAGAAAGCAATTTATTAGGTAGACTGTTTAGCAATAGAAAGGGGTTAAAAGCTGAACACATCCTCTCACACCATTGCAGTGAGAGGTAAGAGAGAAAGATTTACTCTGTACTAGGGAAAGTCTGAAAATGATGGTTTACCAAACCATCAGGAGTCTAAAGATTGGTGTTGATGTGTTATTGGACTTTTCCTGCAGACAAATAAAAGTGGGCAAGTAGCCCTTAAATGCAGCCTGGTTTGCAGTGTAGCTAAAAACGCTCTGTTTGATGCTGATCGCTACTAATTTACATACTGTATTGGGACACTTACCTTTACACGCACATGTACTTTATTGGCATCCCAGTCTTAGTCCGTAGGGTTCAAAATTGAGTTTGCCCACCCTTTACAGCTAAAAAAGCTTCACTTCTTCTGGGAAGGCTGTCCACAAGGTTTAGGAGTGTGTCTATGGGAATGTTTGACCATTATTCCAGAAGCGCATTTGTGAGGCCATGCACTGATGTGAATGAGAAGGCCTGACTCGCAATCTCTGCTCTAATTTATCCCAAAGGTATTCTATCGGGTTGAGGTTAGGACTCTGTGCAGGTCAGTCAAGTTTTTTCCACCCCAAACTCGTTCAATCCATGTCTTTATGGACCTTGCTTTGTACACTGGTGCGCAGTCATGTTGAAACAGGAAGGGTCCAAGCCCAACCCCTGAAAAACGAACCCCACACCATAATCCCCTGTTCACCAAATGATTTGGATTAGTGCAAAAAGCCAGGTCCATATAGACATGGATTGGCGAGTTTGGGGTAGAGGAACTTGACTGGCCTGCACAGTGTCCTGAACTCAACGCGATAGAACACGTTTGGGATGAATTAGAGCAGAGACTGTGAGCCAGGCCTTCTCATCCACATCAGTACCTGACCTCACAAATACACTTCTGGAAGAATGGTCAAACATTCCCATAGACACACTCCTAAACCTTGTGAACAGCCTTTCCAGAAGAGTTGAAGCTGTTATAGCTGCAAAGAGTGGGTCAACAAAATAGCGAACCCTAGGACTAAGACTGGGATGCCATTAAAGTTCATGTGCGTGTAAGGCCAGGGGTCCCAATACTTTTGGTAATATAGTGTGTATATATATATATATTTATATATATATATATATATATACATACATATATATATATATATATATATATATATACTGTATATATATATATATATATATATATATATATATATATATATACACACCTTTTGTGTGATCTTAACAGTAAGTGCAAGTCAAGGCAATGCAAGTGTTTTTTTTTTAGCAATGCTCTTTACGGGAAATATCAAAACTGCTGGCTTTGTGGGTGGCTAATACAGTGTAATTGTTGCAAGAAAGTTTTGATCAGAGCTGCATTACTGCTCAGTATAAGTATTTTTTTTATATATTTGAACATTGTGGTTTTTATGTGGTTCTTATGTCAGACCCATCAAGAGATTTTCTTTAAAAAAAAAAAAAAAGAATAATTTTGGGTTGTCTTACGTACTCCTCTGTTTTATGTTAGGCCGTGAAAGAATAAGAAACCACAAACAACATTTACTCCTTGTTCTGCTAGCTTGACTGGTAATTTGAAACAATAACAGAACATAAGCCTTGGAACACATAGGCTGATACTCAGGCACAGTTATTGTAAGTAGAAACTGTTCAAAACAGCAGTATCATTTCTGTTGTCACATTTTCCTGCTTTGGTTTCTTTCTGATTACTGCACAGAACACAACTACTTTATCTGACTATTTAAAAAAAAAACTCTAACGGAGTTCAGTGGAGCTTATTTTGAATAGAAACCTAGCTGTCTAAAATGTACAACTTGGTGTTTTAGGAACTTTGCACTAAATGCAAATCCCTGAGTTATGTAAAATCTCAATTTAGTTCCAATTCCCATCACTGTCTATTTAACAGGCAAAGGGTGCATTCTGGACGAGTAAATGTATGGGACTTGCCTGCCAAAATTGTCTAGAATAGATCACAAGCCTGGCTTAACATAATCACAAATTGCTTGGCAGAAACGACTATTCACACACATATGTATTTCATCTTGTATTTCTAATTGCCTACAGTTCATCTTCACCAAATGTAAAATATATTCTCTTTAAATAAAAACATGTTTAACACTGTGTTTTTTTTTTTGTTTTACCTTTTATGCAATGGACCTAACTGCCATATAACCCAGAGGAGAGCTAACAATTTACCTTCTTTCACAGGATATTGGTCCTTAGCCCCTTTGCTCTCATTGCCTGCACCACCTACTGGAAGTATTGTTTTAATGATGGAATCATTATTTTAGGGCCACACCGTTGAAGTAGTCCTTTAGTACTGAGCTCCAAAGCAGAATAACTACATGCAAATAACGCTTCAGACATGGAGAGTACAAATCCAGCATCATAAGGAGCACAATCAAAACATTAACAACTGCAAAAGAGATAAAAGGAAATGGGAAGGGTAACAAACCCCGGGATTTTAAAGGTGTCAAAATCCAAATCAATAAATCAAATAGATATAGTAAAAAACAAGTTTATTGTTTTAACATATATCAACTAAAAAATTGAACAGACATAATGTAATCCCAAAGGACATGAAAGGCTCAACAGAGAGCCAGAAAGAAACCAGTAACATAGACGCCCTACATGTTTCGCTCAAGGTCGAGCTTCATCAGGAGCTATACAGGTTATGCTGGAAAAAGAAAAAACAGTCCATAAGGAATAAAGCATTGAAACAATAAGTCAGAAATATTCATCAAAATAGATAGGTTACTTTCAAAGAAAATACATTTACAAGATTAATATTGGAAACATAATGATCATCGTTGAATATTTCTGACTTATTGTTTCAATGCTTTATTCCTTATGGACTGTTTTTTCTATTTCCAGCATAACCTGTATAGCACCTGATGAAGCTCGACCTTGAGCGAAACATGTAGGGCGTCTATGTTACAGGTTTCTTTCTGGCTCTCTGTTGAGCCTTTCATGTCCTTTGGGATTACATTATGCCTGTTCAATTTTTTAGTTGATATATGTTAAAACAATAAACTTGTTTTTACTATATTATTTTGATTTATTGATTTGGATTTTGACACCTTTAAAATCCCAGGATTTGTTACCCTTCCCATTTCCTTTTATATTGTATTTATGGGATGTGGTGTCTTGATTTGACCTTCTGTGCCTCAGAAACATTGAACTGCAAAGGAGGGCCTAGACTGGTTTCTGCCCTCTGTACATTCTGCCTTGCAGTAGTCATTTGCTGTAAGAAGATGCTCCTCAGCAGAGAAGAGAAGTTTCTAATGACCAGTGCAATGACTGGAGTCCCAGTTCAAAGTTGGTGCTTATACATATTCAGCTAAGCCACCGTCCAGCCCAACCCTTTTTCTGAATTTTTTTCTGGAGGAACCTTGATAACAGTTTAAGGTAAAAAAGTAACGCTGTGTGTAGGCTCCAGAGCATTTTTCTCGACGAGAAAAATGGGCATTAAAAATCTAGAACCTGCTCCATCATTTCTCGACGTTTTTCACGTCGCCGTTTTTCTCATCGTGAAAAATGGTCGTGTGTAGGCTTTAACGAAGGGGAAGCAAGTTATGAGAAGGGAAATTTGCATAATCAGCCCAAAGGGTGGCGCCATTCAAATGGAATTTCCCCTTTATAGTGCCGTCGTACGTGTTGTACGTCACCACGATTTGCATAAGCATTTTGTTTCACGATCGTGTGTATGCAAGGCAAGCTTGACAAGAATCACATTGAGAAAAACGTCGTTTTTTTTTCCATGACATTAAAAATGGTCGTGTGTATGCGGTATCAGTCTACAAGAAGTGGAAGAATTAATAAAAAAATAAAATGATTTTGTAGTACTTTTATCGTCAGTGATAGAAGTGTCCACATACATTGGTGGTTAGTGGGAAGAATGTCACCTGTACAGACTTCTAAATAAAACATTGGTCAAACTATCATGGATGTAAAGAGACCCCTCTGGAGGAAACAAGGTTGAAAAAAGGCTACATTAACCTCTTTGTGTTACAATACTATGGGTTATCAGTCTCTTTAAAGCCACACTGCTCCTGCAAAATTACAGGAGCAATGCCATACTTGGTCTACTCTAATTTATTTTGCCATGGTATTTTTAATTGGCTTCTATGATTTTTTTTTGTACTGATATGTGGCAAATTCCTGGCACAGTTCAGTATAGCTAACAAAAAAAATAATAGATTGTGTCCCTTACAGTGAGATCCCTGAAAAAAAAACTCCAATAAATGGATGAATATGAATGATTAATGAGTACATTTTACTGTATTTGGAGATATATTGCTCTATGGCATTTCCATTGCAGAATGAATCAGTACCAATCAATTTTAATTTGACTGTTTTACTAATTCAGTGAAAATGAAACAGATGTATTTTATATTTTTTAAGAAACCAATCATGTTTCTTTAAATCAGTTTGACTAGCACTGTAAGGGGCAAATCTAATGTCTAATTGCAAACTATAAAAAAATGGAAACATGTTGTATAAGATGAAAAATATGTACCTTTAATGCAATCATCCTAATCACCTTTGGTTTCTGAACCATGACTTTACATAGGGAAAGCAGGCCACAGGCTGTATCATTTTTAGACTCATTCACAGGGGTACTCAGCCTCACGCAGTGTGCAGAGCTATTTGTTTATTTTTTTTTTTAAACCGTGCGCAGGCAGCCAAAAGAAAGTCAAAAGAGAAAAACTGTGCTAATGTATAATACAGTTGGAATATTCCCTTAAAGTAGCAACTCCTCTGCGAGATATACACAGTTTAAATCATATAATTCATATTGAGTCCCGCTAACATAATATTGCATAGTGAAATAAATTACATTATCAAAATAATATAGCAAAATTACAATGAAAAAAGTCCACATGTACTAAAGTAGAGAGATTTTTGATTGGATATCATCATCATCCACCACCATAAATAAAGGATCCTCTGTGATATCACCATCACCAAGCGCAAAAATGCTTTTTTGCCAGCTGCTAATGACCTCGTATTACAGGAGATCAATCACGCTTTGGCTTAAAACCCAGCCAGGGGCATTTAACTGTGGATCCTCTCAGGTGCCTACACGCGTAGGGTGTGCGACGTGCTGACGCCACCGCTATCATGGAAATCCCAGAAAGATGGGTCTCGTGTATGTGCCGGCCAGCATTCTGTTATAAGGCATCTTAACATTGATTTTAAAGCGGATCTCCGCTGGAAAAAAAATATTAAAAGCCAGCAGCTACAAATACTGCAGCTGACGACTTTTAATATTAGTGTCAGAACCTGTACTCACCGAGACCGAGATGCTGAGGGCGGCTCACCTTTGCGACCCTGTGCAGACCACTCCCTGGAGTTGGGACAGAGGAGGGACGGCACAAGGAGGCACCGGCGCCGGGAGCTGGCAGGAAGACTTGGTGCAGCTGACAGAAGCAGGGCAGGTGCAGAAGACTGGAAACAAGTGTTGGTCAGGCAGGAACTGGTAGGTGAGTCTGGTAGGGTCCACAGGAGATGAGGGCAAATCCGAGTCACAAGCCGAGGGTCAAGGGCAGGAGAGTTCAGAGGGAGTCCATGAGAGCAAGCCAAGGTCAAGGGGCAGGAGACAACAGCAATCCAGGTAACGTTAGCCAAAGGGTCAGAGGTTCCAGGTGAGAGGAGAGTCGTCAGGAATTCCGGGTCAAAACAGGCAGGTACGGCAACAGGTAAACACATAGGAGCTGAAGACAAACCAGAAACCTGTTCAGGGAAGGCTGCTGGTTTAAATAGGAATGTCCGGCCTCTGATTGGCCCCAGGGTTGCCGCATACGTGCACGTGCGTGCTTCCACGCACACGGCGCGCTGCCGTACCGCGCATGCGTGCGCGCAAACCACGCACAGGCATGCGCCGAAATGTCATTCTACTGGGCATGTGCGGGAATCTGTCAGAGATGGAGCCAGTACCCTGACAGTGCCCCCCCCCAAGGGGCGGACTCCGGACGCCCAAACTGGTCATTAACTCCGGGTGTTCCAGGTGAAAGGCCCGAATCAGGCGAGGGGCATGGAGATTCCGGGAAGGCTCCCAAGAGTTATCTTCAGGGGGATATCCCTTCCACTTTATAAGGTATTGCAACTGCCTTCCTCTTTTCCTGCAGCTCAAGATAGCCTCCACCTCAAATTCTTTTTCACCCTCAATCTCCACTGGTGGAGGTGGCAGTTCTTCTCTACCGTTGAAGGGGTCAGACACAACGGGCTTAAGCAGAGAGGCGTGAAACACAGGGTGGATCTTGTAGGACCTGGGTAAAGCAAACTCAAAAGCTACTGGGTTGATTTCTCGCCTGATCTCAAATGGCCCGATGAACCTTGGACCCAGCTTCCGAGAGGGAATAGGTAACTTGAGGTTGATGGCGGATAGCCAGACCTTCTCACCCACTTTGAAGACAGGGCAATCCTTCCTCCCCTTGTCATGGAACCTCTTATAGTCCTGCTGAGCTTGCTGCATGCTTTCCTGTAACTTCTGAAAGTTTTGCTGGATGCAGGTCACACGTTCCTGGACCGCTGGCACAGATGTTTCCGGGATGGAGTCCGGCAAAAAGGAAGGGTGGAAACCGAAGTTAGCCCAGAACGGGGTTTGGTTTGTGGAAGAATGTATGGAATTATTGTAAGCGAACTCGGCTGTAGATAACAAGGAGGACCAATCGTCTTGGGAGACTGAGCAAAAGCATCGTAGATACTGTTCTAGCGTTTGATTAGTGCGCTCTGTCTGGCCATTACTTTGAGGGTGATAGGCCGAGGACAGACAGATCTTCACTTCCAAAGCTCTGCAAAGTTCCTTCCAAAATTTGGATGTAAATTGAGTACCTCTGTCAGATACTATGCTTTTGGGCACTCCATGGAGCTTGTCTGCCGCGGAGGGCGTACCCACCATGGGCAAAAAATGCGCCATCTTGGACAGACGGTCCACCACGACTAGGATCGTGGTAAACCCGGCTGAAGGAGGCAAATCGACAATAAAGTCCATGGAGATGTCAATCCAGGGCCGTTCTGGGATAGGAAGGGGTTTCAGCAGCCCCCAGGTCTTCGTGTTTGGCCCCTTACTCCGCTGGCAGCGAATGCAGGAAGAGACATAATCCTTGCAGTCGGACCTCCATTTAGGCCACCAGAAGGAGCGAGAGATCAGTTCGGAAGTTTTACGGGTACCAAAATGGCCAGCCAATTTACAATCATGGAAGGTGCTGAGGATTAACTGTCTTGCGTCTGTTGGAACAAAAATCTTCCCACGAGACCACAGCAGGTCGTCCTTTTTCTCCAAGGAGGAAACCTCATGATCAGGGCACCGTTGGCATGCGGTCTTTAGAGCAGTCAACAAATCTGTTTGAGGGAGAAGCAAAAAATTTTGAGGTGACAGGATCGTGCTGGGCTCGGAAGTATCGGGCGTCTCTGGAAACATCCTGGAGAGGGCATCAGCTTTTCCATTTTTTGCGCCAGGACGATAGGTAATATGGAAATTGAAGCGAGCAAAAAAAAGAGCCCAACGGGCTTGTCTGGGCCTAAGGCGTTTTGCAGACCGTAAGTATTCCAGGTTCCTGTGGTCAGTGAAAATGATAATGGGATGCGCTGCCCCCTCCAGCAGGTACCTCCACTCCTCCAGTGCAAATTTTATGGCCAGTAGTTCTCTATCGCCTACGTCGTAATTGCGCTCAGGAGGACTTAGTTTCCGAGAGGCGTAGGCTACTGGGTGAAGAAGCGACTTCGGTCCCTGTCTCTGGGAAAGAATAGCGCCTGTAGCAGATTCCGAGGCGTCCACTTCTAGAACAAAAGGTAACGTAGAATCCGGATGACAAAGTACAGGTGCCGAGGTAAAGGCCGTTTTGAGTTTGATAAAGGCCTCCTGAGCCTCTTGTGGCCACTGGAAGCGGTGCCCCTGGCGGGTCAACTTGGTGATGGGAGAAACAATTGATGAAAAACCGATGATGAATCGTCTATAAAAATTGGCGAAGCCAATGAAGCGCTGAACGCCCTTTTTGTCTGTTGGAGGTGCCCACTCCTGAATAGCACTGATTTTCTGGGGATCCATGGCTACCCCATGCACAGAAATGATAAATCCTAAAAATTGCACTGATGTCTTTTCAAACTCGCATTTTTCTGATTTGAGATAAAGCCGGTGTTGTCTCAAGATGGTGAGAACCTGCCTGACATGTTGCCGATGTAATTCTTTTGTGGCTGAAAAGATGAGAATATCGTCCAAGTAGACTACGAGGAAGTCATCTAAAAATTGTCGAAAAATGTCATTGACTAGATGCTGGAAGGTGGCGGGCGCATTACAGAGCCCAAAGGGCATGACCAGATACTCGAAGTGCCCGAATCTGGACCTGAACGCAGTCTTCCACTCATCTCCTGCCCTTATTCGGACCAAATTGTAGGCGCCCCGGAGGTCCAATTTAGAAAAAACCTGAGCTGATCGGAACCTTTGAAAGAGCTCGGGGATTAGAGGCAGCGGGTACCGGTTCTTGATGGTAATTTTGTTTAACTCCCTATAATCAATGCAGGGTCTAAGCGATCCATCTTTTTTCTCGACAAAGAAGATCCCCGCCCCCGCTGGCGAGGAGGAGGGACGGATGAACTTCTTACTTAAATTTTCTTCAATATAGACCTTGAGGGTCTTCAACTCAGTCTCTGACAAGGGGAATATGCGCCCAAAGGGAATTTCAGATCCGGGCAAGAGGTCAATGGGGCAGTCATATGACCGATGTGGTGGGAGACAATCGGCTTGTTTTTTGTCAAAGACATCCTTGAAGTCTAGGTAGGCTGGAGGAACATGCTGTAGGTCTTCAGGTGGAGTAGCTAGCGTGGAGCAGGCGACTGGAGCGGGTGCGAGACAGTGCTGGGAACAGTAGGTGGAAGGGAAGCTGACTTCTTTCTTGAGCCAATCAATGCAGGGCAGATGAACTTGTAGCCAAGGGAGACCCAGAATGATAGGGAACATGGGGGACGGGATCAAGTCCAAACAAAGGGTTTCCTGGGTAATCAATCCGGAACGGGGAAGAGAGCCATCAGCCAGATGAACTTGCAGCTGAAAATCCTTGGTACGGCAGGGGATACGCAGCTTTTGGGCCAAGGATGAGTCCAAGAAGCAGCTGCAGGCCCCGGAATCAATTATCGCCGGCAGACGTGTTGCCCCTTCCGGGAGCTGTAGGGAAAGAAAGAGGATAACATAAGTCTGAGGCAAACTGGTAACAGGGAAATTGATAGCAGATGGAGGTTTCGACTTACAAGGCCTTACTGGGCAAGTGCGCAAAAAGTGTCCGGCGGCTCCGCAGTACAGACAGAGGTTAGATTGACGCCTCCGGAGTCTTTCTTCTGGAGTCAGAGGGGCCCGTACTATACCAAGCTGCATCGGCTCTGGGTCGGGTAATGAGGTGTTTGGTGGAGCTGGGTGAGGCGGAGGTACTGGAGCATATCTTGGTGGAACCCAGTTAGGCCGGTTGGACTGGAACCTCTCCGAACGACGTTCTCGAAGGCGCCTATCCAGCTGAGTGGCGGTTTGGATTAAATCCTCCAGAGAGGCAGGGGGTGCCGACCTTGCAAGCTCATCCTTTAGGTTCTCAGAGAGGCCCTGGCGGTATTGGTACCTGAGGGCCAACTCATTCCAGCCTGTGTCAGCAGACCACTTTCTAAATTCGGCGGTGTAGTCTTCCACCGGCCGTCTCCCTTGATTTAAGCTGTGCAGAGTACCCTCTGCGGTGGCTGCACGTAGGGGGTCATCGTATAATTTCCCCATGTGGGTGAAGAAGGTGTCCATAGAGTCAAGTATTGGACTGCGTTGTTCCATTAAGGAGTGTGCCCATGCTTGAGGCTCCTCAGAAAGGAGAGAGATTACGAATCCAACCTTAACAGCTTCGGTCGCAAAAGTTCTAGGTTGCAAGGCCAGGTAAAGGGAACAGGCATTCTTGAAAGCCCGATATTTCCGGCGGTCGCCTGAGAATCGCTCAGGCATGGAGACCCGGGGTTCGGGATTACTCCCCATCATGGCAGGGCTTGCAGGAGCTTGGGCAGCAGAAGGTCCGGGTGAAGAGGCTAGGGCCGCAGTGGATGGACCTGGGGAACCGGCCAGTTGTTGGAGGCGGCCATCAATCTGGAGGTAGCCTTCCTGAAGCTTCTGGACTGCCTCTGTTAAGGCGGAGACCTGTTGGCACAGCGTCTCAAAGGGTGAGCGCGCCCTGTCGGTCTCAGACATCTGGCTGGTTTGTACTGTCAGAACCTGTACTCACCGAGACCGAGATGCTGAGGGCGGCTCACCTTTGCGACCCTGTGCAGACCACTCCCTGGAGTTGGGACAGAGGAGGGATGGCACAAGGAGGCACCGGCGCCGGGAGCTGGCAGGAAGACTTGGTGCAGCTGACAGAAGCAGGGCAGGTGCAGAAGACTGGAAACAAGCGTTGGTCAGGCAGGAACTGGTAGGTGAGTCTGGTAGGGTCCACAGGAGATGAGGGCAAATCCGAGTCACAAGCCGAGGGTCAAGGGCAGGAGAGTTCAGAGGGAGTCCATGAGAGCAAGCCAAGGTCAAGGGGCAGGAGACAACAGCAATCCAGGTAACGTTAGCCAAAGGGTCAGAGGTTCCAGGTGAGAGGAGAGTCGTCAGGAATTCCGGGTCAAAACAGGCAGGTACGGCAACAGGTAAACACATAGGAGCTGAAGACAAACCAGCAACCTGTTCAGGGAAGGCTGCTGGTTTAAATAGGAATGTCCGGCCTCTGATTGGCCCCAGGGTTGCCGCATACGTGCACGTGCGCGCTTCCACGCACACGGCGCGCTGCCGTACTGCGCATGCGTGCGCGCAAACCACGCACAGGCATGCGCCGAAATGTCATTCTACTGGGCATGTGCGGGAATCTGTCAGAGATGGAGCCAGTACCCTGACAATTAGACACTTACCTGTCCTGGAGTCCAGCGACGTCGGCAGCAGAGGACGAGCGATCGCTCGTCACTCTGCTGCCCCCACCTCCATCTTCAGTGAGGGAATCAGGAAGTGAAGCGCTCCGGCTTCACTGCCCGATTCCCTACGGCGAATGAGCGAGTCGCGCAACGCTGTCCTCACTGGTCCCCGTTGTGTTCTGGGAACCGAGTGTTTCCCAGAACACAGCGGGCAGGAAGTGACGCACTACCCGCAGAATCCCTGCAGTGAGGACTCCCAGAAGTGGGTGCAAATACCTGTCTTTGACAGGTATCTGCACCCCCTTCCCCCTGAAAGGTGTCAAATGTGACACCGGAGGGGGGCAGGGTTCCGATGAGCGGAAGTTCCACTTTAGGGTGGAGCTCCGCTTTAATGTAAGTGCAACCTTGAATATCTTTTATAATGGTAACGTTTTTACACTATGTGGAGCTATATTTTGTTCTGGGATGCCCACATAACACCGCTGTCAGGAGGACTGGTGTAGGCAACTGAGAGGATCCACAGTAGGGTTGCCACCTCAACACTATAAAACTGAACACATATTAATTACACAGGTTCTGCGGATGATTAAGGTGGTAATTAAACTCACTTGGTGCCTTATCTGCATTAAATTAGCCTCAGAACCTGTGCAATGAATAGGTGTTCAGTTTTAAAGGGATGAGGTGGCAGGCCTAATCCACAGGAGTTTAAGCCCCTGGTTGTGTATCAAGCTAAAGCATGACTGACCTCCTGTAATACGAGGTTAATGGCAGCTGGTAAGCAAACATTTTTGCACTTGGTGGTGGCGATATCACAGAGGATTTTTTACTTATGGTGGTGGATGATGATGATGATATCGAATCAAAAATATCTCTACTTTAGCACATGTGGACTTTTTTCATTGTAATTTTGCTATATTATTTTGATAATGTATCTTGTTTCACTAGCCGAAAGAAAGTGAATAGTTTTGTTTTAGCTTTACAGACTCTCACCCACACAGCCAAATTTGACAGTTAACCTCCCTGGCGGTATGATTCTTTCTGGTTTTAGGTGCTGAAAATTATTTTGCATGGAAATTTGGCGTTTTATATTGTAGGCCTGTAATTCTTAGGAATAACTCACTTAAATCTGTCCAAACAAGAGTCTAGTAGACATCTCGGGTATGATAAAGTTTGAAACACAAAATCATAAATTATAATTTAATAAATAACTATAAATAATTATAACAAATAATAATGTAATTATAATAAAAATTATTCAATAATGTAATAAAATCAAAAACACTGAAATTTGCTCAGTTGCAGAATTGTCGCTGTCATTACTTCTATTGTTTGATGACGAATTTCCCCACAAATCGCTATCGCTCAATTCTGCAAGTGATTATAATTTTTTTTATCGCTGTTTTCTAGCTGCTTTTGACATACAGGGACACATTTTGGTTGCTATGGACAATCTACAGTTTCCAGGCAAAAAGAACAGTTTTTATTATATAAAGGTGCATGTAGGACACTGGGCAGACCACTAGGGACAAAGCGGGTGTGTATTTATTTCATACAGTACTGTAATCTGTAAGAATACAGGATACTGTATATGTACTGTGTATTTACTTTTTAGAATTTGGCGCCGATCTCCGCCCCCATGCATCGTAACGTTGCAGGGAACGGAGCTCGGTGGCACATAGGCACTGTGTGAATCGAGCGAGGAGACAACTCACTCACACAGCGGGGAGTAGGGTGACCACATGTCCCGAATTGCCCGGGACAGTCCCGCATTTTGCAGGTCTGTCCCGGGCACATTCATTCCAGGACAATGCGGTGTCCCAGAATGAAACTGACACAGCCAACCCCCCCCCCCCCCCCAGGCCAATCTGATGCCCCCAAAAAAGGCCGCCACATCACTGCTTTACTCACTGACAGTACTTGTCCTGGCCAGGAATGCCTGGAGGAGTACAATTCCCGGCCCCCTGCTTGTGATTGGAGAAATCTTAAATCCCGCCTCTTGTGTCCAATCACTGTGCTGTGATTCGTTACAGCACAAGCTGATTTTTGGAAAGGGAGGGTGTCCCTGAATGGTAGTTTGGAAATGTGGTCACCCTAGCGGGGAGGCATCGCAGGATCCAGGGACAAGGTAAGTAACTCTGCCTGCCTGGATACTGCGATGCAATCCCGAGTCTGGCTTGGGGATACCGCTAATGGTACAGGATTTTCACCCCAAGCCAGACTCTGGAATATCGCCAGGAAGGTTAAGCAGGGACAGGTACACAGATCTGGATGCACAACCTCTGCTTCAGGGTTCATGCACCCGCCTCTTTGTACCTGTCAAATTCAGTTGTGTGGGTGAGTCAATGCAGCCAATGTGTATCCCATTCTCTTTCTATGGGCTGTCTGCACACAGCTCAGCAGAGTAAAAAAGAAACAGACAGTTCTGCTTGCTGCACAGGGCTCAGCACCCGTGTGAATGAGCACTTAAACAATTATGAGGCTAAATGTAGAAATGTAATATGTAGATGAATATTATTTAGGCTAATCTTCCAAGCTCACATTATATATGATCTTGGCTCATTGTACATCTTGTACGTCACTGCGTTCTTGACGGTCGGAATTTCCAACAAGATTTTTGTGATCGTGTGTATGCAACACAAGTTTGAGCCAACATTCCGTCAAAAAAAATCTTGCACTTGTAGTGCAAAGTGGATTTGCCTTTCGTAAATAACCCCCATTGTGTTTACAAGAGATCTATTTGTGGAGCAGATATTGTTGAGGGTTTGACCCATGCAAAGTTTACCCCTCAGTATGGAAGTATATGAGAACATAAATTATTCTACATATTGTCCGGTAAAATAAGTTGCCACGTTCTTGTAGAATTCATAAAATTGAATTTTCTACCTCACGTTCAAATAATTTTCTGTGTTCTATTGAACTGCATTAGGTTATTATCTTTTTGTAGTATGCTGACATCTAGTGGTGGTTTCTGGCCACTAAAACATGTTTACTAATGTAATTTTGTGTATCATCCTCTGTTCTCCCCACCTGTTTAGTGCTAGTTAGTTTAGTCCTAGCTTCCATCACCATTTATCCCATGTTCCCTCAATCAGTGTTAATACTTCACAGGGCTTAGGAAAGTCACTGTCTTCTTACACTTCAGGAGACTGGAAAACAACCTCTCTACCGCAGTTAGCTGAAGTGAATTTGTGTTGGATTCAACTTCTGTGTCTTATTGAAGAGTTAAGCTGCTTTTGGATGGTGCCAAGTCAGCAGGTGATCATACTGTCTGGACAGACTGGCTCTTAGGCCCCTTCCACATGGGGGGGGATCCGCTTGCAGTGGTCCGCCAGCTCAGCTGGAGATCTCTCCATTGATCTTGGCTGAGCCGGTGGATGACAGGTCCCTCTCTGTTTACTGAGCGGGGAGGGGCTTGTCGAGCACCACTGTCTCCTATGGAGAGATCGGACGAAAACGGACAGCATGTCCGTTTTAATCAGATCTCACCCGATCTGATCCGCCATGGACGGATGACGACATATCGCCATCCGTCCGATTATCCCCAAGTCTGGCTTGGGGATACCGCTAATGGTACAGGATTTTCACCCCAAGCCAGACTCTGGAATATCGCCAGGAAGGTTAAGCAGGGACAGGTACACAGATCTGGATGCACAACCTCTGCTTCAGGGTTCATGCACCCGCCTCTTTGTACCTGTCAAATTCAGTTGTGTGGGTGAGTCAATGCAGCCAATGTGTATCCCATTCTCTTTCTATGGGCTGTCTGCACACAGCTCAGCAGAGTAAAAAAGAAACAGACAGTTCTGCTTGCTGCACAGGGCTCAGCACCCGTGTGAATGAGCACTTAAACAATTATGAGGCTAAATGTAGAAATGTAATATGTAGATGAATATTATTTAGGCTAATCTTCCAAGCTCACATTATATATGATCTTGGCTCATTGTACATCTTGTACGTCACTGCGTTCTTGACGGTCGGAATTTCCAACAAGATTTTTGTGATCGTGTGTATGCAACACAAGTTTGAGCCAACATTCCGTCAAAAAAAATCTTGCACTTGTAGTGCAAAGTGGATTTGCCTTTCGTAAATAACCCCCATTGTGTTTACAAGAGATCTATTTGTGGAGCAGATATTGTTGAGGGTTTGACCCATGCAAAGTTTACCCCTCAGTATGGAAGTATATGAGAACATAAATTATTCTACATATTGTCCGGTAAAATAAGTTGCCACGTTCTTGTAGAATTCATAAAATTGAATTTTCTACCTCACGTTCAAATAATTTTCTGTGTTCTATTGAACTGCATTAGGTTATTATCTTTTTGTAGTATGCTGACATCTAGTGGTGGTTTCTGGCCACTAAAACATGTTTACTAATGTAATTTTGTGTATCATCCTCTGTTCTCCCCACCTGTTTAGTGCTAGTTAGTTTAGTCCTAGCTTCCATCACCATTTATCCCATGTTCCCTCAATCAGTGTTAATACTTCACAGGGCTTAGGAAAGTCACTGTCTTCTTACACTTCAGGAGACTGGAAAACAACCTCTCTACCGCAGTTAGCTGAAGTGAATTTGTGTTGGATTCAACTTCTGTGTCTTATTGAAGAGTTAAGCTGCTTTTGGATGGTGCCAAGTCAGCAGGTGATCATACTGTCTGGACAGACTGGCTCTTAGGCCCCTTCCACATGGGGGGGGATCCGCTTGCAGTGGTCCGCCAGCTCAGCTGGAGATCTCTCCATTGATCTTGGCTGAGCCGGTGGATGACAGGTCCCTCTCTGTTTACTGAGCGGGGAGGGGCTTGTCGAGCACCACTGTCTCCTATGGAGAGATCGGACGAAAACGGACAGCATGTCCGTTTTAATCAGATCTCACCCGATCTGATCCGCCATGGACGGATGACGACATATCGCCATCCGTCCGATTATCCCCAAGTCTGGCTTGGGGATACCGCTAATGGTACAGGATTTTCACCCCAAGCCAGACTCTGGAATATCGCCAGGAAGGTTAAGCAGGGACAGGTACACAGATCTGGATGCACAACCTCTGCTTCAGGGTTCATGCACCCGCCTCTTTGTACCTGTCAAATTCAGTTGTGTGGGTGAGTCAATGCAGCCAATGTGTATCCCATTCTCTTTCTATGGGCTGTCTGCACACAGCTCAGCAGAGTAAAAAAGAAACAGACAGTTCTGCTTGCTGCACAGGGCTCAGCACCCGTGTGAATGAGCACTTAAACAATTATGAGGCTAAATGTAGAAATGTAATATGTAGATGAATATTATTTAGGCTAATCTTCCAAGCTCACATTATATATGATCTTGGCTCATTGTACATCTTGTACGTCACTGCGTTCTTGACGGTCGGAATTTCCAACAAGATTTTTGTGATCGTGTGTATGCAACACAAGTTTGAGCCAACATTCCGTCAAAAAAAATCTTGCACTTGTAGTGCAAAGTGGATTTGCCTTTCGTAAATAACCCCCATTGTGTTTACAAGAGATCTATTTGTGGAGCAGATATTGTTGAGGGTTTGACCCATGCAAAGTTTACCCCTCAGTATGGAAGTATATGAGAACATAAATTATTCTACATATTGTCCGGTAAAATAAGTTGCCACGTTCTTGTAGAATTCATAAAATTGAATTTTCTACCTCACGTTCAAATAATTTTCTGTGTTCTATTGAACTGCATTAGGTTATTATCTTTTTGTAGTATGCTGACATCTAGTGGTGGTTTCTGGCCACTAAAACATGTTTACTAATGTAATTTTGTGTATCATCCTCTGTTCTCCCCACCTGTTTAGTGCTAGTTAGTTTAGTCCTAGCTTCCATCACCATTTATCCCATGTTCCCTCAATCAGTGTTAATACTTCACAGGGCTTAGGAAAGTCACTGTCTTCTTACACTTCAGGAGACTGGAAAACAACCTCTCTACCGCAGTTAGCTGAAGTGAATTTGTGTTGGATTCAACTTCTGTGTCTTATTGAAGAGTTAAGCTGCTTTTGGATGGTGCCAAGTCAGCAGGTGATCATACTGTCTGGACAGACTGGCTCTTAGGCCCCTTCCACATGGGGGGGGATCCGCTTGCAGTGGTCCGCCAGCTCAGCTGGAGATCTCTCCATTGATCTTGGCTGAGCCGGTGGATGACAGGTCCCTCTCTGTTTACTGAGCGGGGAGGGGCTTGTCGAGCACCACTGTCTCCTATGGAGAGATCGGACGAAAACGGACAGCATGTCCGTTTTAATCAGATCTCACCCGATCTGATCCGCCATGGACGGATGACGACATATCGCCATCCGTCCGATTTTAGCGGATCTGATGTCAGCGGACATGTCACCGCTGACATCCAACGCTCCATAGAGAAGCATGGAGCCGCCATTGAGGTCCGCCGAAAAAACTGACAGGCGGACCTGAACAGTCCGGCAGTGTGAAAGGGGCCTAAGAAGGTATGTCAATGCATAAAGTTACATTTGAAACAAAACATGAATAAATATTATTTATTTATTATTTAGGTACTTATATAGCGCCGTCAATTTACGCAGCGCTTTACATATACAATGTACATTCACATCAGTCCCTAACTCACATTCATATACTAGGGCCAATTTAGGCAGAAGCCAATTAACCTACCAGCATGTCTTTCTTGTGTCAAATGGTTATGTAGAAGCATATGGTATTTACATTTTAAATGTCTATTGCCTACTAAACAGTAAATGTCCTATATCCCAATACATGCAAATGTAATGTAAATGCTAATAAACTGGTTATATTAAAACTAGAGTAACCCCTTTGCTTCTGTAAGTAAGGCATGCAGCTCAATACATACATTAAAAACACATAATGAAAATGTCTCACCTGCCAAAGGATTTGCTTGGTTGTCCATCAAGTCCTGAGATTTACATAGGACTTGAGCTCTGATATTTGACTATTATAACTATTAGGTAAAAGTATTCTTCTTATATTAGGTTACTATGTTAAATTAATTTAAAACAATATCCTAACTGTCTCCATATGTTTGTTATTTTAAGTTTTTATGTCTCATCTTTTTAATTGTCTTTGTGTACAAAGATAAATCAACTAAATTCTTTGAAAACCTTCCATGTTTCTTTGTTTACTTAATTGTTTTCTTGGAAAATCCTATTTTAGTGCCTAGAATAATTAGGAACAAAACAGTAATGGGTAAAGCATGCAGTGGTATGGCAAGCTAACATTCGAAATATGTCAATGTATTAGAAGACAGAGGTTTTATCCACTAATGAGCTGCATTTTTTAGGGCAACACTATCTCTGGATAACTATTTTAACTGAGTATGCATATATAATTGTTTTATTTTAGTTTAGTCAGCACAATGGGTGAGACTTCATTGTTATCATCTTAGTAATCAAGGCTGAAATGGGAGTAAAAAGCTGTCTTGGCATCACATAGGCCTATCTTTTTGTATGAACAGATCTTTCCTAAGACTGGAGTAATATAAACATTTATGTACTGGCAGATGCCAATGATGTATTGTTGTGGGGCCCTATGCACAGAATGTGTGTGCCCTACACTGAGTTCTGCAGTTCAGACAAGGCATCTGTCTGTCAATGAATTGAGGAAGAAAATCTAGAGAAGAAAATTTTCCCTTCATGATTCCTGCAAAAATACAAGGTCAGCTTGATACCATAGCACCTATTACAGAAAAACAATGTAAAATATAATACAAAGGCTGTTTGATACCACAACACCTATTTAAAGGAAACAGTATAACATATAACACAAAGTCTACTTGATACCACAGCACCAACCACAAAACAAATGTCAAATACACCTATAATACAAGGGCTGCTTGACACCACAACAACTATTACATGTTTTGCACCATGTCAATGATCAATACCTCCTCTGCACTCCGATTGTATCGTTTTGTAAGGTGTGGCTAGAAGGGGGGGGGGTCACAAATACATTACATAACTTCAGAACTTATGGTAGTTATGTACACGGCAAGTTATCCTCTGTTGGCACTGCCTCATGCCATTTTTGTTTTTGATATTGGACTTGCATGCAAAAAATTGAACGAACGTTCATCCAATTTTCTTATAGTGTGTACAAGGCTTTTGTCTTACATGATTGCAAGCCATCTAGGATCCGAAAGACTAAAACTCATCTGCGCTCCTATACTCCATATGCAAAGCCTTAATATTTGAACAAGTTCCTGGTGTTGGCATGCAGTGTTTTGTTTTCTGCAGTGGCTTATTTCCCACCATATGAAGTTCCAGTGCTAAGAAGAATTCAATTAGTATTTAGCAAACTTGAAAACAAACCATTTTTATAGGCACAGTTGCTTACTAGGAATCTTAATTTATTGAGCTACAGGTTCTCAACCAGTAGTATGTGTAGTCTAAGGTGTACTTTGAGGAACTTCTCTGGGTACTTCTGCCTGTTAACCCATACCAATTGTATTCAGGTGCTGAGCTACAGCAATATGGAGAAAGAAACATTGCCTTTTATTCTTCTCTCCCTCTTCGGACATACTGATGTTATGCTGCACCATTCTTCTCTGGACTACCATAGCTGTCATAAAACGTCATATTGTGACAAAACGCATCTGGGAGGGCACATAGTGACATCACCATGTCTTTCTAGTGGAGGAAGGGCTCCATATTTGCCGGCCGGCAACTTTCTATATATGCGATCCTTCTTTTTTTTAATATACAATATAGTGCAATATATATATTTTTTTAACTTACCGTTGACCTTATTACGCTATAGTCTATATCTCTTTCCTTGGGTCCATCTGCACACCACGGTATTGACTGTATGTGACACCGGAAGTATCCAGCCGTCCAGCTTGTTTCTGTGTCGTTTAGATCTACATTCAGCCATTCAAGCAGAAATCCATTTTTTTTTTTTTTTTTTACAACTGCACATATGCCAAATGCCAGTATTTTTCCTGGCAGCCAGTACAAAATTAGCACTTTTCTCCTGTCAGTAAATGCCAGTAAGAGGAAAAAGGTTGCCAGTAAAAAATATGGATGTGTCGCTCGGCTCGGAACTGTGCATAAGAGGCGTTGTCTGAGCATGTTGTGTAATGTCATGGTGCAAGGGAGCGAATTTGACCAGAGCCAAGTGTGTGGGTCTGCAGGATGAGAGTAAGGCAAGCCAGGAGGGGACTGAAATGTGACTATGTATGAGGATTACATATATGTCCAAATAGTCATGCCAATGCAGATATCAAAGCATAAGCTTATTTTTTTTATTTTGTTTAGTGAGTGAGTACTTAACCACTTAAAGACCCGTTCACGACTATATACGTCCTGTTTTTAACCACTTGCCCACCAGGTAAATTCTGGCACTTCTCTCCTTCATGTGAAAATCACAATTTTTTTGCTAGAAAATTAATCAGAACCCCCAAACATTATATATTTTTTTTTAGCAGACATCCTAGGGAATAAAATGGCAGTCATTGCAATACTTTTTGTCACACCGTATTTGCGCAGCGGTCTTACAAGCGCACTTTTTTTGGATAAAAATCACTTTTTTGAATTAAAAAATAAGACAACAATACATTTTGCCCAATTTTTTTATATATTGTGAAAGATAATGTTACGCCGAGTAAAATGATACCCAACATGTCACGCTTAAAAATTGCGCCCGCTCGTGGCATGGCGTCAAACTTTTACCCTTAAAAATCTCGATAGGCGACGTTTAAAAAATTCTACAGGTTGCATTTTTTGAGTTGCAGAGTAGGTCTAGGGCTAGAATTATTGCTCTCACTCTAACGATCGCGGCGATACCTCACTTGTGTGGTTTGAATACCGTTTTCATATGCGGGCGCTACTCGCGTATGCGTTTGCTTCTGCGCGCGAGCTCGTCGGGACGGGGCGCTTTAAAAAAAATTTTTTTGGTTTTCTTATTTATTTTTATTTAGTTTTATAATTTTTTACACTGAAAAAATAAAAAAATAAAAATTGATCACTTTTATTCCTATTACAAGGAATGTAATCATCCCTTGTAATAGAAAAAAGCATGACAGGTCCTCTCAGGCCTTGTACTCACGGCAGGACATGTCCGATGAAAACGGTCTGCAGACCGTTTCCATCGGACATGTCTGGCCGGGGACTGCCCGGGGACTTCTGTTTGATGGCTATACACACCATCGAACAGAAGCCCGCGCGTAAACATTACGCGGGGCGTGTCCGCGGTGTCGCCGCGTCGATGACGCGGTGTCGCCGCGACAATGACGCGGCGACGTGGGCGGGCCGCCTTAAATATGCTTCCACGCATGCGTCGAAGTCATTCGACGCATGCGAGGGATGCGGGCGGCAGGACATGTACGGTAGGTCTGTACAGACGACCGTACATGTCCGGGCGGACAGGTTTCCAGCGGACTGTTTTAAAACAAGTCCGGGAAACAGTTGTCCGCTGGAAACCTGTCCGATCCGTCCCAAAATGGTCCGCTCGGGCCAACACACGGCCAAACATGTCTGCTGAAACTGGTCTGCGGACCAGTTTCAGCAGACATGTTTGGTCGTGAGTACGGGGCCTTAAATATGAGATCTGGGGTCAAAAAGACCTCAGATCTCATAATTAGACTTAAATGCAAAAAAAAAAAAAAAAAAAAAAATGTCATTTTTTCAAATGACAAAAAAAAAAATGTTTCTTTAAGAGGCTGGGCGGGACTGACGTTTTGACGTCACTTCCGCCCAGCAGAGCTATGAGGACGGGTGAAGGAGATTTCTCCTTCAGTCCCGTCCCCGCTCAGCTGCCGGACACATCCGATCCCCTCCGCCGCTACCGACGGCTCCGGTAAGCGGCGGAGGGCGCGGGAGAGCGGCGGGAGGGGGGGGGCCCCTCTCCCGCCACCGATAACGGCGATCTCGCGGCGAATCCGCCGCGGAGACCGTCGTTATCGTGTACACCACCGCCCCCTGAAAAGATGAATATCTCGGTTGTGGCAGCAGCTGCTGCCGTTATCGAGATATTCAACTTTAAAAAGAGGACGTCTTTTTGACATGGGGCGGTGGTCAAGAGGTTAAAGATAGATATCTCAGTAACGGCAGCGGCTGCTGCCACAACCAAGATATCCATCTTTTCCTTGAACGGTCCTGTAAACGATAGCGATGGTCTCCGTGGCAGATTCGCCGCAAGATCACCGTTATTGGCGGCGGGAGAGGGCCCCCCTCCCGCTGCTCTCCCGCGACCTACGCCGCTTACCGAAGCCGTCGGTAGCGGCGGAGGCAATCAGGTCCTGTCCCCTGCTCGGCTGGGATACGAGTGAGGGCAAGATGGCCCCCACCCATCCCCATAGCATAGCAAAACGTCACTTCCGCCCATGCTTCTTAAAGCAATATTTTCTTGTTGTCATTTTTTCAAATGACAACATTTTTTTATTTATTTTTTTGCATTTAAGTCTAAATATGAGATCTGAGGTCTTTTTGACCCCAGATATCATATTTAAGAGGACCTGTCATGCCTTTTTCTATTACAAAGGATGTTTACATTCCTTGTAATAGGAATAAAAGTGATCCATTTTTTTTTTCAGTGTAAAAATTAATAAAATAAATAAAAATATATAAGAAAACGAAAAAAATGTTTTTAAAGTGCCCGGTCCCGACGAGCTCGCGCACAGAAGCGAACGCATACGTGAGTAGCGCCCACATATGAAAACAATGTTCAAACCACACAAGTGAGGTATCACCGTGATCGTTAGAGCGAGAGCAATAATTCTAGCCCTAGACCTCCTCTGTAGCTCAAAAGATGCAACCTATAGAATTTTTTAAACATCGCCTATGGAGATTTTTAAGGGTAAAAGTTTGACGCCATTCCACGAGTGGGCACAATTTTGAAGCGTGACATGTTGGGTATCATTTTACTTGGCGTAACATTATCTTTCACAATATATAAAAAAATTGGGCTAACTTTACTGTTGTCTTATTTTTTTAATTCAAAAAAGTGAATTTTTTCCAAAAAAAAGTGCGCTTGTAAGACCGCTGCGCAAATACGATGTGACAAAAAGTATTGGGGTTTTAAGTAATTTTCTAGAAAAAAAAAACAGTTTTAGTCTTGTAAACGCCAAGTCTGAAAAACAGCCAAGGTCCTTAAGTGGTTAAATCATTACATATCTGCAAATTGAGTAAAGATCATTCTTTCATTAAACCCATCTTGGCAAAAAACATTTAACCATCTTTTTTTCTTCTACTTGATTTTTTCCTTTTTCCTTTGTGGTGTGAAATACATACTTAGAAGACAAGCAGTGTTAGTTTATATAAGGCATTCACATTTTTCTAAAAATGAACTCCAGAAATGATCTTTGTTGATTTAAGTGGTGAGAATGATCCAAGACCTGGACTGCAGTCAACAGTCACTTAGGCTAAAGTTAGGGCAAAGTGTAAGATGATCCCAATTTACTCTGAATGTGAATTAACATGATTTGACCAACAGCAGATTAATGCAAAGATGAAAAATTCTCTTTGGACCTGTGCATCATGTAAACAGCTGAGTTCAATGACTAGTCATCTTTGTTGGATTATTGTGATAAAAATTATAATATGCATGTGACTTCTATAAGCAACATTCACAAAATGTGGCTAATTCTTTTTCAACTGACTTGAAATGACTTACAACTGTCATTATAAGTAAAGGAGAAAACATATTATATGTGCTGTATATCCTTTTTATTTTTAATGTTTTCCGCTCACACGCACTTAGGCATATATTAATAAATGCATGCACATTTCTGCAAAGAAACGTTTCTCAACTACCATCTGTATGCATAATCTATGTTTGTAAGAGATTATCCACACAAGTGTTTCCTTGAGTTGAGTTCCAAGCAGAATTCAGCTTGAGAACTGGATATTTATGCCATGTTATAAACCATGCCAAGATCTCTCTATGAAGCCAAATCACAAATTCCATGGGTTATACTGAAACCCAACACGGCTGTGTCAACTTTCATTCTGACTCGCACTAAACAAAATGACTGATATTAGAATGTGACAAGTAAATTTCTTCCTTTTTGCATTTGTATTTAAAAATTAGTCCAGGGGCTCAAAATATGTTGTCTCCCTTATGCTTTGCTATAGCTTTCCACCTTGATGCATTTAATAGGTATATTTGTAATTCTGAAATGATCTCTTGAACATAATAATCAAATTCATAAAGGGTGTACAACACAAAAAATTGCAGTGCTTGCATTGGATTCATTTGACAGGCTCATGGCTGAGGATTAGAGGTGGGTAGAGCCTAAAAGGGAATTGAGGGACTAGTTCCCAATCAGGTCTACTTTCAGTTGCGGCTGGTGCTCAACATTTTTGGGGGGGGCGCAAACGTAAAAAAAAAAATTGCAGCCTCACTGTGCCCATCAAATGCAGCCACTGTGCCATCAATTGTCACCTCTGTGCCATGCTATCAAATGCAGTCACTGTGCCATGCCATCAAACGCAGCCACTGTGGCATCAATTGTCACCATTGTGCCATGCCATCAAACGCAGCCACTGTGCCATCAATTGCCACCACTGTGCCATGCCATCAAACGCAGCCACTGTGCCATCAATTATCACCACTGTGCCATGCTATCAAATTCAGTCACTATGCCATCAATTCGCACCACTGTACCATGCCATCAAATGCATTCACTGTGCCATGCCATCAAACGCAGCCACTGTGCCATGCCATCAAACGCAGCCACTGTGCCATGCCATCAAACGCAGTAGCTATTCCATGCCAAACGCAGTCACTATGCCATGCCATCAAACGCAGTCACTGTGCCATGCCATCAAACACAGTCACTGTGCCATGCCATCAAGCACAGTCGCTGTGCCATGCCAAACGCAGTCACTGTGCCATGCCATCAAATGCAGTCACTGTGCCATGCCATCAAACACAGCCACTGTGCCATCAATTGTCACCACTGTGCCATGCCATCAAACGCAGCTACTGTGCCCCTAAATTGTCGCCACTGTACCAATTGTCACCACTATGCCCCTCAATTGTCGCCACTGTGCCAATTGTCACCACTGTGCCCTTTAATTGTCACCACTGTGCCCATTGTCACTACTGTGCCCATTGATGCCACTGTGCCCATTGTCACTACTGTGCATGTCACTGTGCCCTTTAATTGTTGCCACTGTGCCCGTTGTCACTACTGTGACCATTGATGCCACTGTGCCCTTTGTCGCCTCTGTGCTCATTGTCGCCGCTGTGCCCTGTAAAATGCACTTACCTTAATTCTTCTACGTCCCTCGATGTCTTCTCCCGCCTTGGTGACGCTTCAGCCAATCAGGTTACCGATAACCAGAATCGGCGAACCTGATTGGCCGAGACAGCCGTCAGTCTTATCCAAGGAACGCACCCCATACGTTCCCTGGAGATCCAGGAGACGAGGGCTGTACTCAGAAAGCCTATCAGAGCCGCTGGCAAGTGGAAGGAAAATGATAAATGTTTTTTAAAATGTTTTACAAATAAATATGTGAAAAGTGCAAATGGAACCAATTGCCTTCATAAACCACCTGATTAGTAAATAGAGTCCAGCTGTGTGTAATTTAATCTAGGTATAAATACAGCTATTCTGTGAAGCCCTCAGAGGTTTGTTAGAGACCCTTAGTGAACAAATAGCATCATAAAGGCCAATGAACACACTAGACAGGTCAGGGATAACGTTTTGGAGAAGTTTAAAGCATGATTAGGTTATAAAAAAATATTCCAAGCTTTGAAAAACTCACAAAGCACTGTTTAATCCATCATCTGAAAATTGGAAGAGTATGGCACAACTGCAAACCTACCAAGACATGACCATCCAACTAAACTGACAGGCCGGGCAAGGAGAGCATTAATCAGAGTATCAGCCAAGGGGCAAAACATGTGGAAGAAGGTGCTCTGGTTAGATGAGATTAAAATTGAACTTTTTGGCCTAAAAGCAAAACACTATGGGGCAGATTCAGATAGAGATACGACGACGTATCTCCTGATACGCCGTCGTATCTCTAAGATCCGACAGTCGGATCTATGCGGCTGATTCATAGAATCAGCTTCCGCATAGATTTCCCTAAGATCCGACAGGTGTAAGTGACTTACACCATCGGATCTTAGGCTGCATTCTCCCGCTGGCCGCTAAGTGGCGCTTCCGTTTGTATACGCGACAAATATGCAAATGAGGAGATCCGCCGATTCAGAAACGAACGCCCGCCCGTCGCCTTTTTTTTACGTTGTTTGCGTTCGGCTTTTTCCGGCGGATAGTTACACCGGCTATATGCGGCATATCTTATGTCAAGTATGGCCGTCGTTCCCGCGCCGAGTTTTGAATTTTTACGTCGTTTTCGTAAGTCGTTCGCGAATACGAATGGACGTAATTTTTTACGTTCACGCCGAAACCAATGACATCCTAGCGACGTCATTTGGAGCAATGCACGCTGGGAAACTTAGCCGGCGGCGCATGCACAGTTAAATCGGCGCGGGGACGTGCCTGATTTAAATACTACACTCCCCCCCGCCGGGGGATTTACGATACGCCGCCGCAAGTTTTTGAGGTAAGTGCTTTCTGAATACAGCACTAGTCTCTCAAACTTGCGCCGGCGGATCGTAAATCAGATAGATTACGCGGATCTAAAGATCCGCTGATCTATTTGAATCTACCCCTATGGGCCGGATTCAGATACATCGGCGCATCTTTCTGCCGGCGTAGCGCATCTCATATGCGCTACGCCGATGTATCCCAGAGAGGCAAGCAGAGTATTCACAAAGCACTCGCTCCCTACGTTGCGCCAGCGTAACGTAAATTATTCGGCGTAAGCCCGCCTAATTCAAAGTAGGTGGATGGTAGGCGTGATCCATTTATATGAACCGTGACCCCATGCAAATGATGGTCCGAACGAACGGCGCATGCGCGTGCATGCACAAGATACTCCCTAAGATACGACGGCTCAATGCCTACGACGTGAACGTAACCTATGCCCAGCCCCATTCACGTACTACTACGTAAACTACGTAAAATACGACGGCTGTTCCGTCGTCCATACCTTTGCATGGGATGCGCCTCCTATAGGTGGAATAACTTTCTGCCGGACGTACGCCTTACGTAAACGGCATATATTACTGCGACGGGCGCAAGTACGTTGGTGAATCGGCGTATCTCAGTCATTTGCATATTCAACGCGTAAATCAATGGGAGCGCCCCTAGCGGTCAGCGTAAATATGCGCCCAAGATACGACGGCGTAGGAAACTTACGTCGGTCGGAGGAAGCCTATTTTCAGGCGTTTCTAGTTCTATGGGTACGGCACAGAGATACGACGGCGTACATTTACACTTACGCGGCGTATCTGTAGATACGTTGGCGTAAGTGTTACCTGAATCCGGGCCTATGTGTGGCAGAAAACTAACACTGCACATCACCCTGAACACACCATCCCCACCGTAAAACGTTGTGGTGATGGCATTATGTTGTGGGGATGCCTTTCTTCAACAGGGAAAGGAAAACTGGTCAGATTTGATGGGAAGATGGATAGAGCCAAATACAGGGCAATCTTAGAAGAAAACATGTTAGCCCCTGTACACACGATCGGACAAAATCGATGAAAACGTTCAGTTTCATCGGTCCAACCCGACCGTGTGTGGGCCCCATCGGTCAGTTATCCTTCGGTCCAAAAATGTAGAACTTGCTTTAAAATTCAACCGATGGACACCTAACCGATAGGTCAAAACCGATGGTTAGTACGCAAAAGCATCGGTTCCAAACCCGCGCATGCTCAGAATCAAGTCGACGCATGCTTGGAAGCATTGAACTTAATTTTTCTCTGCAGTCGTTGTGTTTTACGTCACCGCGTTGGACTCGATCGGTTTTTGAACTGATGGTGTGTAGGCACATCAGACCATCAGTCTGCTTCATCGGTTAACAGATGAAAACGGTCCTTCGGACTGTTCTCATCGGATGGACCGACCATGTGTACGCGGCCTTAGAGTGTGCAAAAGACCTGAGACTGGGGCGGAGATTAACCTTCCAGCAGGAAGTACCCTAAATATACAGCCAAAGCTACAATGGCATGGGTTAGATCAAAGCATATTCACGTGTTATGCCGCGTACACACGATCGGTTAAACTGATGAGAATGGTCTGATGGACCGGTTTCATTGGTCAAAACCGATCGTGTGTGGGCGCCATCGGTTATTTAACCATTGGTTAAAAAAAAGCCAACTTGTTTTAAAAATCCACGCATTCTCAGAATCAAGTTGACGCATGCTTGGAAGCATTGAACTTTGTTTTTTTCAGCACGTCGTCGTGTTTTACGTCACCGCGTTCTGACACAATCGTTTTTTTAACCGATGGTGTGTAGGCGCGACGGACCACCAGTCAGCTTCATCGGTTAACCGATGAAAACGGTCCATCTGTCCGTTCTCATCGGATGGACTGATCGTGTGTACGTGGCATTAGAATGGCCCTGTCAAAGTCCAGACCTAAATCCAATTGAAAATCTGTGGCAAGACTTGAAAATTGCTGTTCGCAGATGCTCTCCATCCAATCTGACAGAGCTTGAGCCATTTTGCAAAGAAGAATGGGCAAAAATGTCACTCTCTAGATGTGCAAAGCTTATGGAGACATCCCCAAAAAGACTTGTAGGTGTAATTGCAGCAAAAGGTGGTTCTACAAAGTATTGACTCAGGGGGGCTGAATACAAATGCACGCCACACTTTTCAGATATATATATATATTTGAAAAAAATGTTGACAACCATTTATCATTTTCCTTCCACTTTTTGTGCCAATTATGTGCCATTTTGTGTTGGTCTATCACATAAAATCCCAATAAAATACATTTCCCTTTTTTCTTGTAACATAACAAAATGTGACAAATTTCAAGGGGTTAGAATACTTTTCAAGGCACTGTATTGCTATTATGATAGGGTCCTAAGAGATACACCTTTTATAAATGTTTGTCAATGTACTTATGTTGTGTTTGAGATGTTAGTCTATTGGAAGAATACTGCATTGGTTTGTATGGCAATCTTTTTTTGTCTTGTAACTCTTTCTTAAATGCAATACATATATTTTAAAAATAGAACTACCCAAATTTGCTGCAAGTAAAATGTTAGGATATAGGTAGTTCTTAAGGGAACTACCACCAGTAAAATGCAGTTAGATCTGTTTTGAATTGCCAAGAATATCTTTTAGAAAATGGAGATTGAAAAATCTAACCAACAGACACTTATACTGGCATAATAAAATAAACCGAGTTGAGGTATCTACCAGCTAGAAAATATCATCAGTGCATATTAGTTTATTCATACATATTAGTGTACAATATCTGTACTGCTGCATATTGTATCAGTCACATATGCCTGTCATCAAGATACTAAATGGATGAAATACCTGTATCATTTTACAAGGCAAATTAATCTTGTTTTTATTACTAAAGAAATACTGTAGGTTTGATTTGATTTCCCAAAATATAGGGTGTTTAATATTTCAGTACACATTTTGTTCATGAGGGATTCGTTTTATTATTGGATTAGGTACGTATTAGGTTTTACTGTAAATACGTTGTGGATGAAGACTTAGGCCCCATACACACGAGAGAATTTATCCGCGGATACGGTCCAGCGGACCGTTTCCACGGATAAATCCTCTCAAAGATTTCCGCAGATTTCTATGCGATGGAGTGTACACACCATCGCATTGAAATCCGCGCGGAAATCCTCTGGCGATGACGTGTCGCGCCGTCGCCGCGATTATGACGCGGCGACGGCGCGACGCTGTCATATAAGGAATTCCACGCATGCGTCAAATCATTACGACGCGTGCGGGGAATCCCTTTGGACGGATGGATCCGGTAAGTCTGTACAGACGAGCGGATCCATCCGTTGGAATGGATTCCAGCAGATGGATTTGTTGTGCATGTCAGCAAATATCCGATCTGCTGGAATCCATCCCAGAGGAGATTTCTCCGCGGAAACAGATCCGCTGGCGTGTACACACCATAGGATCTATCCGCAGAAACCCATTTGCTGGGATTTATCTGCGGATGGATTCTATCGTGTGTATGGGGCCTTAAAAGAGAACACTGGGCTGTAAAAATATCTGGATTGAGAGAAAACAATTTCATTATGTAAAGCACACCTACCTCAATTTTCCCTATCCTGAGCTTTTTTTTTTAAAGCAATCAGCAGCAAGTTTGATTCTCTTTCAAGTCTATAGAGTTTTTGCTGGCAATGGTCAGGCTTCGTAAGCATGCTGGTTCTGGAAACTTGCATTAGAAGATCTTTGGATCAGGAGAATGGGGATATGTACACAAATGCATTTACATCACCCTAATCTAGAAAACTTTACAAACAAGTGTTCTTTAACCACTTCCATACCGGGCACATACGCACCTTCCTGCCCAAGCCAATTTTCAGCTTTCAGCACTGTCGCACTTTGAATGATAATTGCGCGGTCGTGCTACACTGTACCCAATCAATTTTTTTATCATTTTGTTCCCACAAATAGAGCTTTCTTTTGGTGGTATTTGATCACCTCTGCGGTTTTTATTTTTTGCGCTATAAACAAAAGAAGAGTGACAATTTAAAAAAAAAACACAATTTTTTACTTTTTTATTTAATAAATATCACAATTTAAAAAAAAAAAATTCCTCAGTTTAGGCCGATACGTATTCTTCTACATATTTTTGGTAAAAAAAATCGCAATGATCATATATTGATTGGTTTGCGCAAAAGTTAGAGCGTTTACAAAATAGGTGATAGATTTATGGCATTTTTATTTTATTAATTTTTTTACTAGTATTGGCGGCGATTTGCGATTTTTTTACTGTCACCGTGACATTGCGGCGAACACATCGACACTTTTGACACGTTTTTGGCGCCATTCACATTTATACAGCGATTAATGCGATAAATATGCACTAATTACTGTATAAATGTGACTGGCATTCAAGGGGTTAACACTAGGGGGTGAGGGAGGGGTTAATATGTATATCTAAATTGTGTTCTAACTGTGGGGGAAGGGGGGTGACTGGGGGAGGTGACCGATCTATGTCCCTATGTACAAGAGACACAGATCGGTCTCCTCTGTCCCCTGACAGGACGTGGAGCTCTGTGTTTACACACAGAGCTCCACGTCACTGCTCTTTCGTTACCGATCGCTGGTACCTGGCGGACATCGCGACCGCCAGGCACGCGCATCGGCATCTCGGGGACCGCGCCCCCCAGTGGCCGGAGGAATCATATGACGTCCTGTTGAGTTTTCAGAGTCACCGTGGAGCCGTCATTTGACGATGGCCCGGTACTCTAGTGGTTAAGGCAATTTGTAAATCCAGACCTGTCATACTATTACCCATGGAACATTATGGTTATAGGCAAAAAAATGTTTTACTGATTCAAACTATAGTATCACATATGTTTCTGCTCTTTGACTAATAGTCAAATGAAAAAAGTAAATGGGTATTTGGGTGCTGTCTTTTATTAATATTGATCTTGCACCTTATGGGGATTTAGATATGAAGTGAAGTGATAACCATTTTTTTCTCTGCAATGTTCCTCTTCTTTAGCTGGGTAACCAGGCATGTTTAGTGGACCAATCTTTAGGAAGCAGGGACGAGAGAGAAGTCAGAGGGCTCATACTAGAAACCGAGGCCCAGATTCACAGAAAGAAAGGCTCACATTACGCCGCCATAGTGTAACCACCGTACGCTACGCCAACGCAGCGCAGAGAGGCAAGCATTGCATTCAGCAAGCCAGTGCTCCCAACGCTGCGCCAGCATGGCGTGGGTTTCAAAGGCGTACGCCGGCGTAGGTGGAAGTGGGCGTGACCAATGCAAATGAGGCGTGACCCCATGCAAATGATGGGCCGAGCGCCAGACAGGTACGTATCACGAACTGGGCATGCGCCGTGACGTGGACGCACCCCTATGCGCCTGCTCACAACCACGCCGGCAAAACTGCCTAAGCTACGCCGGATCACTGCGTACGCCGTGAACGTAACGTACGCCCAGCCAGACACACGTCCAACGCACAATACGCCGGCTTGTGTTCCCTGGTGCAGACCTGAGCATGTCTGTTGCTGGGTTGCACCTCCTTTATGGGGAATAACTTTACGCTGGACGTACAACTTACGCACATCTCGCGTAGCATGCGCCGGGCACACGCACGTTCGTGAATCGCCGTATTTCCCTCATTTGCATGTTCGAATGGCTAATCAATGGGAGCGGCACCATGCTCCCAGCCTAAATGTGCGCCCACTCTACGCCAGCGTAAGCAAGATACGTCGGCGGGGTGTAGCCTGTTTTTAGGCGCATATTAGTTTGTGGGTCTGGCGCACAGATACGACGGCGCACATTTGCACTTACGTCGGCGTAACTTGTTATACGTCGGCGTAAGTGCTTTGTGAATCTGGGCCCAAATGTCTTTTCTCACTTTCAGCCTGGGTTCACACTGATGCAAATTTACAGAGGGTTTGATGCGTTTAGGAACACACAGATTGCAGGTCATGTAAAAAGCTAAGTATTCCATGGCTTTGGTTCACATCAGGGGCGTTGCTAGGTGGCAAAAAGACCAGAGGCTTCAGCCCCAAGTCCAAGGCGGGGGGGTGCATGGGTGCGTGGTGTATATGGGCGGGGGCCCATTAATGCTGACAAATTAACTCACCTGACAATAAACTGTTGGTAATAGATATGTGACTGCCCCTGATACCATATACCACCACTGTGCCTATGACTAGTGTTGCTCACGAATATTCGCATTGCGAATATTCGACTCGAATATAGCATATTCGAGAAATCGCGCTATATTTCGAATTTCGCGGTGAATATTCGCAATTCCGAATATTCGCATTTTTTCAATTTGATTTTTAAAACAGATCACATCCTATCGACGTCTAAAAGCATTGCTGGTATGATTAGAGACCCTGGGCCGAGTAGCTAAGCTGAGGCGATCCTTTTATGTTGCCAAATTGAAAAAAAAAAAATTGCGATTTTTCGCTATTGCGAATGCGAAAATGATTGCGAATTTTCGATAACTGTGGTAGGAGAACTCTGATTGTCTCTGATGCAAAAGGGGGGGGGCTTTGTGTATGTGTATGTTATGAATATTTGTATGTTTGATATTATTATTTTTTGTAAGAAGGAAAAAATTGCGCATACCTTAAAAAAGGGGAGAATACAGCAGCAACTCAAAAATGTTATACAACATAAATTAATACAAGACAGAAAATGGAGTCGCTCTACAAGAATAAAAAATATGTCTAGTGACAAGACATGTGGGCAAATTATAAAATAAGCAAGCGCAAATAACTTGTGAAATACACAGTGAAACAAATATATAAAGAAATATAGTCCCAATAATAGAAAAATAATCTTTCATAAAAATGTCTTTGATATGTGAAGTGAAAAAAAGTCCAAAGCATGCAGCATGAACGTGTTCAATCTTTAAGGTGTTTGATTGACAAACGGCTGTGACAGATGGATAGAGTAAAGAATCACCACCAATGCAAAACACTTTTTATTTTCTATTGTAAAATATCAAGAATATTCTGAGCCAATCAGAGTGCTCCTTCCGCATTTGCCGAATATTCGCAATTATTTTGTATTGTAAAATATCAAGAATATTCTGAGCCAATCAGAGTGCTCCTTCTGCATTTGCCGAATATTCGCAATTATTTTGTATTGTAAAATATCAAGAATATTCTGAGCCAATCAGAGTGCTCCTTCCGCATTTGCCGAATATTCGCAATTATTTTGTATTGTAAAATATCAAGAATATTCTGAGCCAATCAGAGTGCTCCTTCTGCATTTGCCGAATATTCGCAATTATTTTGTATTGTAAAATATCAAGAATATTCTGAGCCAATCAGAGTGCTCCTTCCGCATTTGCCGAATATTCGCAATTATTTTGTATTGTAAAATATCAAGAATATTCTGAGCCAATCAGAGTGCTCCTTCTGCATTTGCCGAATATTCGCAATTATTTTGTATTGTAAAATATCAAGAATATTCTGAGCCAATCAGAGTGCTCCTTCCGCATTTGCCGAATATTCGCAATTATTTTGTATTGTAAAATATCACGAATATTCTGAGCCAATCAGAGTGCTCCTACAGCATTTCTCGAAATTGCGCAATAAATATCGCATTCGCATGTTGCGATATTTCGATAAAATATCACGAATATTCTGAGCCAATCAGAGCGCTCCTCCAGCATTTCTCGAAATTGCGCAATAAATATCGCATTCGCATGTTGCGATATTTCGATAAAATATCACGAATATTCTGAGCCAATCAGAGTGCTCCTACCGCAGTTATCAAAAAATCGCAATTATTTTCGCATTCGCAATAGCGAAAAATCGCAATCATTTACTTTCGATAAAATATCACGAATATTCGAATTTAGCGAATATATCTCGAATATTCGAATATATATTCGAGATATATCGCGAAATCGAATATGGCATATTCTGCTCAACACTACCTATGACAAATAAAAATAGTGAAAAAAGCCGCCACTTAGTGAAAATAAAGCATATATGTGGAATTAACCCTTTTTAAACAAAAAGATGTATAAACAGGAAAAATAGTGGCGCTTAACCACTTAAGGACCGCCTCCTGCACATTTATGTCGGCAGAATGGCACGGCTGGGCACAAGCACGTACAGGTACATCCTCTATAAGTGCCCAGCCGCGGGTTGCGCCCGCGACCCGGTCCGAAGCTCTGTGACCGCGGGAGCCGCGGACCCGATCGCCGCTGGAGTCCCGCGATCGGCCCCCAGAGCTGAAGAACGGGGAGAGCTGTGTGTAAACACAGCTTCCCCATTCTTCACTGTGGCGCCGTAGGGCCCCCGGAAATTATGTGAGGCCCCGCTGGGAAGCATGGAGTTTCTGTTTGTATTCCGCGATGGCGCGATTCCTAACCGAAACAATGGCCGCCGCCGCGGCTGTCCGAGAATCCGCCCGCGGCGCTAAATCGATGACTCACTAGACGTCAGTGAGTCAGGTGACGTCAGTGAGACTGCCGCTATTGCTTATGGGAGTTGTAGTATGCGAGCGGCTACGTGCTAAAGCTCCCTGCTCCTGGGGGGTGGAGTCAGTCAATCTGAGGAGAGGAGAACAGCACAGCCAGCCGATCGCTTGTGCTACAAGTTCTACAACTTCCCTTGCCATGGTAAGATCGCATTTTGCCCGCCAGTGCCCCTGGTAACAGTAGGTGCATGTTATCTGGGTAAATAGAAAAAAAAATATATATATATATATACGTAACTGGACATTTCTACAATAGTGGGGATTGGGTGGAGAAGCAGGCTACTGTGACCAGGTCAGGAAGTTGTTTGCAGACTATACACAATATATGAGCCTGTGTCCTTCAGTCAATTGTCAACCTGTGCATAAGATGTACCAGGGGGCCCACAAATGATATAAATGTGCCAAATATGCAGCAGATGAAGATAGTGCCTGGCTCAGATGAGATTAAAGTCTTGTATTTGTCTGTGGTCTGGAAGTGTGTACAAAAATTGTCGCCACTGTGCTCATCAATTGTCGCCACTGTGCCATGCCAAACGCAGCCACTGTGCCATGCCAAACGCAGCCACTGTGCCATTCCACTGTGCCCATCAATTGTCGCCACTGTGTCATGCCAAACGCAGCCACTGTGCCATGCCAAACGCAGCCACTGTGCCATTCCACTGTGCCCATTAATTTTCACCACTGTGCCATGCCATCAATTGTCGCCACTGTGCCAAGCCATCAATTGTCGCCACTGTGCCGATCAATTGTCACCACTGTGCCATGCCAAACGCAGCCAATGTGCCATGCCACTGTGCCATGCCACTGTGCCCATCAATTGTCGCCACTGTGCCATGCCATCAAACGCAGCCACTGTGCCATCAATTGTCACCACTGTGCCATGCCATCAATTGTCACCACTGTGCCATGCCATCAATTGTCACCACTGTGCCATGCCATCAATTGTCACCACTGTGCCATACCATTGTCGCCACTGTGCCATGCCAAACGCAGCCACTGTGTCATGCCACTGTGCCCATCAATTGTCGCCACTGTGCCATGCCATCAAACGCAGCTACTGTGCCATCAATTGTCGCCACTGTGCCCATCAATTGTCGCCACTGTGCCATGTCATCAATTGTCGCCACTGTGCTATGCCATTGTCGCCACTGTGCCATGCCAAACACAGCCACTATGCCATGCCACTGTGCCTATCAATTGTCGTCACTGTGCCATGCCATCAAACGCAGCTACTGTGCCATCAATTGTCGCCACTGTGCCCATCAATTGTCGCCACTGTGCCATGCCAAACACAGCCACTGTGCCCATCAATTGTCGCCACTGTGCCATGCCAAACGCAGCCATTGTGCCATGCCATTGTCGCCCATCAATTGCCGCCAGATTGCCCCTTAAAAATTGTTTGTTTGAACCTCATTCTGTTCTATATTGTTGTACTTATTCTTTGATTGTTTTGTTTAAAGGAGCTAGGATTGTATTGGGAGCACTGAAGTGTTAGGTGTGGCTGTGTGGCAATGGCAAATTGTTTACGTAGCTCACAGTATCACGGGTCAGGTAGAGGGCCCCTTAGCAGAATTGTGCTTAGGGCCCCAGAGAGGTCAGGATCGGCACTGGCGCTCCATATTAGTTCTCACCCACTCCAAAGCTCCAAATCGCGATGTCAGTGTCCTGCTACCAGCTCAGGCATCACACGTCAGTATGGATGATTGCCGTACAGCAGGGGTCTCAAACTGGTGGCCCTCCAGCTGTTGCAGAACTACAAGTCCCATCATGCCTCTGCCTGAGGGAGTCATGCTTGTAACTGTCAGCCTTGTAATGCCTCCTTGGACTTGAAGTTTCGCAACAGCTGGAGGGCCACCAGCTTGAGACCCCTGCCGTACAGCCACGCCCCCGACATGTTTCGTTATATTAACTTCCTCATGGGATTCACCAATCCGAATTAGCCGATTAGCTGGGGAGGAGAGGAGAGACGCCAAACCGAGCGCCGAGCAGGGAGTGGGGATGTGGCGTGGCACGCGGCATTGTAATTCCCGCCTTCTGGAGCTTGTAGCACTCAGCGGCCAGACTCGGCGGCACTCGGCGGCTGTCAGAATCAGAATGGTCCCTGCTCTGCGATGCTCGGGGCTAATAATTAAATACCGCATGCCTGAAACTGGGGGCTTTTCGGGGACCCATTTGGGGCTCCAGCCTCCCCAGCCCACCCCTAACGACGCCCCTGGTTCACAACTTGGTTGCGAATTTGGTGTGATAAAAAAAAGGGTCTTGTGCTTGTTGACTGTGGGTGCGATGCAAATTCCTATGGTGCAGTGCAAATTTTATCTTCATAAGCTTCAATTGAACTTGCAGTAAACTCGCAGCACACAGTTCAGATCTCTGTGAATTGTTCACTGTCTGCCTCCTGAAACTTTGCAGCAAATTCGCACCTCACACAAACAAACTGATCAAATTCGCAGTACATCACATTGCAGTAGCGTGAACCTAGGCTTAATGCTCTGCACAGGACAAAAGCAGTTCTTCATATAAAGCAGATATTTCCACCTAAGATGCTTCCACAAAAGAAGCCAACGACTGCACTTTTATGAAATCACCTCTCGCCTAACTTTATTTGCAAAAATCTGCAGAAACAGGTCCCTGCCTGAAGACAGGTGAAGCGCTTTAGTTGGGCGGTCTTTAGGCAGGAAATTGTTGAGGCAGGTTTGTACAACAAAGTTAAGCAAGATATGACTTTATCTGTGTGTGGTTGCTAGAGGTGGGCGAGTTGTTTCGGGCCAAGCATTGGTTCACAGAGGACCTGCATTTGTGCGGTGCTCGGTGGGATGTTCGCCTGCCGAACACCCCACAATGCAATACTCACTGCATAGTACATTCTAGGGCCCTGATTGGCTGAAGCAATGCTTTGCCCAATCAGGGCACAGAGCACTGTCAGACCCCTGATAGGACAAAGTCATAATGGCTTTGCCCAATCATGACTCAGTGCTCATAGTCCCACCCCACACTATAAAAGGTTCCTTTCCACTGAAGAAAAGCATCCCCACAACATGTTTTATGGTGGGGATGGTGTGTTCAGGAGGAGGTGCGGTTTGTTTTCTGCCACACATAGCGTTATGCTTTTAGGCCAAAAAGTAAATGTGGTCTCATCTGACCAGAGCACCTTCTTCCACATGTTTGCTGTGTCCCCCACATGGCTTCTCGGAAACTGCAAATGGGACTTCTTATGGCTTTCTTTCAACAATGGCTTTCTTTTTGCCACTCATCCATAAAGGCCAGATTTGTGGAATACAGGACTAGTTGTTTCTCCCACCTGAGCTGTGGATCTCTGCAGCTCCTCATGAGTTACCATGGACCTCTTGGCTGCTTCTCTGATTAATGTTCTCCTTGCCCAGCCTGTCAGTTTAGGTGGACAGCCATGTCTTTGTAGGTTTCCAGTTGTGCCATACTCATCAAAGTGGCTACACAGTGGCTGCATTTGATGGGCACAGTGACTGCAATTGATGGACACAGTGGCTGTGTTTGATGGCACAGTGGCTGCAATTGATGGGCACAGTGAGGCTGCAATTGATGTTTTTTTCTTTGTTTGCACACCCCCCCCCCAAAGAATTTGGAGCACCAGCCACCACTGCCCAGAAGGACAACGTTGTCATTTTAAACTTTTTTGCCATCTTTTGAGAATGTTTACCAATTGTTTATTTATTTGTGGTAATTTTTTAATAAAGCGTATCTTAGGAGTACTCTTCTGTGTGCTCACACCTTTTTTCTTGGGGGTATGGACCCTCTTTTCTTGAGGATATATTTCCTCATCCTCTGCCCATTTTTAATTCTTTAGTATTATTATTATTATTATTTCAGGTACTTATATAGCGCTGTCAATTTACGCAGTGCTTTACATATACAGTACATTGTACATTCACATCAGTCCCTAACCTCAAGGAGCTTACAATCCAACTCACAAACCCCCATTGACAACATAACGTATGACGAAACGCGTCTTAGGGAGGGTAGATGCTGACCTCACCACTCTGTCTCACTAGGAGGACGGGAGTTTGTAGCCGGCCGGCTCCTAATTTTATGCGCAAAATTTAATACTTAAATGCAAGTGCAATATATTTTTTTACTTAAATTAATTATCAGCTAGACAATATTATACTATGGTCAGTTTCTCTTTTTGAGTTCATTGCAGAATGTTACAATCACGGACTCTATGGTGGTATCGGTGTGAGAATCAGTGCAACCATCTACCCAGGGTTTTCCTTACAATCGTCCATGCATGCAAAGACCTTGGCTGGGCTATAGCCACATGCCCGGTTTTGCTTGCCATCTGGTAAGCAAGTTTTTTATATTGTGGCGGTGCACTTCATGGAATGAATTCCTGTGGTGTTAGTATCTAAAGTAACTCTGTGCTAAGAACATATGCAAGGTTTATAACAAATACATTAGAACATTCAAAAATACATGAAAAACTGTGAGCAAGCTCAACTCCGTATAAAAAAACACACAAAAAAACAATTAACTCAAATCTTTTACTAAAAGCCAGTTTTATATGACAGATTTGATCTGACTAAAATGTATTTACGCCATTCCAAATACATTACCTGGATAAATAAATGCATTCAAATGTACATAAACTGTAGCTTATCATTAATTACTAGAGTAGATTCTGATCTATTTAAGGTTGCAGTTTATATTTCTGATGTAATCACAAAAAAGTGGCTAAAAATAAAAGAAATAATGAAAGCCACTTCTACTTTCATCAATCATATGGATATCTGAAGTCATTTTTTTAACTAGAGGGGGAAAAAGTTTTGTTTTAATTATCACACATTACAGAGAGTGGAGAGATTTAAATTACTGTACTGGTATGCAAGTCTGGAGTGACTCGGGCCGCCTCTGAGCTGTGCTTGGGTGGTCTGCTAGAAAATCGTATGAAGCAATCTATTAGTGGTATCTAGCAGTGATTTATGCAGCTGTCAGGCTGCCTTCACAAGTGCAAGTGAATTGTGAACACCATCAACTAACGACATGGTCCTTCATAGTAAAAGAGGGCCTGATGCAAAAGAAAAACAGCTAGAGGTGCCACCCACTCATCTTCTCGCCTCTTATAAATGACAAGCTTCCACTATACAAGAAGCATGCAGCTGCTGATCATTGGAGACCACACTTACAGAGACCCTTCTGTGTGATCATGAACAGCCAATGAAAGCCGGCTTTCAGGGAGTTGTGTTTGAGCTAGTGGAGAAAAGAAAGCTTGGCAGCATTCCACCAACAACCTAGAGTGTATTGATGGCAAACACACATTTGCACAAGACCAAATCAGTTTGCTTTTATACAAATTAGGACGGGTGTAAACAGACCTGTAACAATGTAGTTAACTTCACACGTACTAAAAATGTAAAAACCAAAAATACCAGTGCGGGCGCTGCTGAAAGGAAATATTTTTAGTGACATGAATATTTAAAAAGCTCTATAATTACAAATATGTTTTTTAATTGTTTTTCCTTTATTTAGAGATATTGAGGGGTTCAGGGTAAAATAGTGCAAAAGTCTAAATATTGTAAGTATTTTGCATGTTCCTAGTAGTCTCTATATTATCATCACGTGTGATTTAGCAGCTTGGAATGCAATGAGGTTGCTTTTATTCCAGAAGAAAACATTTATTCATGTAAGGAATGACAATCACAAAACACTTCCAGGTAGATTACACCACTTAGTTACATCGGAACTAAAGTTTATGATACTTACCTTAAATACAACGGTCTAATGCCTTTGAGGTCACTCACTGGCCTCTTCTCTCTAGCTACTTCCCGGTACTGGTTTCCGGCCATCTTGATTGGTCGGTGCAGGATGACATAACTCCCATGCTTGCGCAGGAGTTCAGTTATACCAGCACACATGCACAGTGTTGGAATCAGCTCAGTGTACATTCTAAGGAAGACTGCAGACAGACAGGCACATTTATTTTATTGCATGTACAGTCTGCCTACTATCAGTATTTTAAAAGAAGATTTTAATTCCACTTTAAGAAATACAGTGGTGTCCTCGTTCCAACTTCAGCCGATTGGACAAAGAAAGAGCAGCAGCAGACTGATGAGATTATGACTTACTTTATTTTTCTCTCTCCTGCTATCAGCAGGTTACTTGACAACACATTTGCGTGCAGCACACCTAATTCATTCCCAGTGCTGCTCCTCTCTTTCCCAAAGTGAGTACTGTTAGGAGAATGCATGAGATTATTAATAAAGCTGGCCAGACACTGAATGAAATTCAGCAGGGAACGACCCAATTTTGATAAGTGTGTAGGCTCCCCTGCTAGCAGGGCCAGATTAAAAGCATCATGGGCCTGATGCTGAGGATTTTGGTGGGCCTTTTTATGGTAATAAAATGAAAATGCAAACATTTTTAATGTTAAATATTTAAACAAATTAAATTAAATAGAGAGAGGGGTGCGAGGGAGAGAGTGGTGAGAGAAAGAGGAAGGAAGAGAGAGAGAGAAAGAGGGTGGTAAGGAGGGATGAGAGAGGAAAGGTGAGAGAGAGGCAGGAGGGATGGGGAGTAAGAGAAAGAGAGAGGGGGTGAGAGAGAGAGGGGTGAAAGACATAAAGGGATGTGAGAGAGACAGTGAGGGTGAGAGAGAGGGGGTGAAAGAGAGAGAGGGGGTGAGAGAAGGAGGGGGTAAGAGAGAAAGAGGGGGTGAGAGGGGGTGCCTTTGGGAAGTCTTAGTACAGTAGTAATGTGGTGCGCACATCACTCCACAACATACTGTGGGTGGAGCTACATTGCGGTAAGAGTGGGAGGGGCTGCCCTACACACGATGCATGGGACTGTGGTCTCAGTACCTCCTCTCAGTACACCTGTGCATTCTAAATCCCCTGCTAACCTCTGCACCCCAAACCCCCTCATCTATGTTTAACTCCACATGCCTCTGATAATCGTTGCACCCCAGCCCCCCTGCATACTCCCTCTTTGGTCACGTTTGCTCCACAAACTGTAATCCCTTCTCCTCCCCCCCCCATCCATTTGCTCACCTTTGCAGTACATGCTGACGGCAGGCTCAGTGACTGTGGCAGGCAGGGCTTGTTGTACATGTCCAATGTCGACAGCATTCAGCAAAGATGATGGTGGACCAGGGATCAGGAAGTTTGACATATCTATGAATGCTCTAACAGTTGTAAGGGGTTAGCTCGGTAGCGGGGTGTGTGACCCCCTGGATGGGTTCACTACACACTGAATTTATACAGACAGGCAGTCGAAGATGGTTGAACACAAAGATTTTGGTTTATTCTTCCATCTTGCTGGAAACAAGTGCAAGTATCCAAACAGCATAAACAAAATCAAACATAAAATAAACCTTGGCCACTTGGGGCGTCTACCTACACCACACAGGAACCTATCTATGGAGTCTGGCACAGCCTAGTGCTGAGCAGACATTGCTGGTCATACAGCAGAAAAAACAATAGTCTTTTGATTTTTAGCACACAGAAAAATCAATCACTTCCTCACCTCCTCAGAAGACTTTCAGCCACTGCTCTCTTTCACTCAGAAAGCCTCAGGATGCCGCAATTTGTGGTAATCCTCTGGATTACTTATAGAGGCCTTAATTGCCTCATTCTGAACAGCTGACGTTTTTTAACGCCCTTAGACCTTTTCTGGCTACATCTGCAGCCGACACCTAATAACAATTGGTGTATTGTCTAAACAAGGCAGAAATGTATCTCCCATCTGTGACACCACCCACAGATTTACCTGACTTCCTGTCACACAGTTTACATATCAATGCCACCCATGATTTACAGATCAATTGTGTCGCAATTTATATATCAATACCGCTGCGATTTACATATCAATCATGCTTACACTGCACACAGAGCAGGGCTGGGCAACATTAGTGACTCACTCACACCACTGGGCTGGGCCTATCTTAAGTTAGTGGCCTGTAGCTGAAGCTGCAATTATTATTATTATTATTATTATTATACAGGATTTATATAGCGCCAACAGTTTACGCAGCGCTTTACAATATAAAAGGGAGACAATACAGTTACAATACAATAAAATACAAAAGGGTTAAGAGGGCCCTGCTCAGAAGAGCTTACAATCTAATAGATAGCCCCTATGTTAATCCGGTCCTAGCAGTAAGTGGGAAGGACAATCAATGTGTTATGAAAATGTATCTGACCCAACCAATCCCTGAGCAGAGTGTTCACAGGTATGGTTTTGAAAGATGATAAATGTTTTGGGTACCTTTCCAGTGTTCGCTCCTGGATCTTCTCTCAGCTAGGGGCTCATGTCAGAGGCTCTGGTTTTTAGCTGCCCTGCTGGATGGGGCCTTCTAGAGAAAGCTGGGTAGAAAGATGGGTTGCCTGAATGGAGAATCTTGAAATTGTCTTCTTTGCTGGTGTGTTTCAGAAGGGCTTTGTGGAAGCTGCTACTGGACATGTCAAGAGTTTCCTTTCAATTCATCAAGGTACAGTATATTTGACAACATTTTTACCTCACTGGTGCAGGCATCTTCTCTCAGCTTCGTTTAGGTGCTGATATTCAGCTGTCTTGATTAACTGGCATGGGATGATGGTAATTCTGAACTTGTGCAGTTGAGTGTACATTCTACAGGGGATTGTAAACAGGCAGATGAATGTATACTATTTCATGTCTCTTCTGCAATAAAGAGCCTGTCTGTTCGCAATTTTTTATTCTTCAACTTTAGTTTCACTTAAAGACTTTAACTGCTCTTATTAGAGCCAGCAATTTACTAAAAGTATGCTAATAAGGGGCCTAGTGCTCCTACTACTGCTACCAAAATACCTGTCCTATTTTTGGATATCCTGTACCCCATGAACTTCTTCCTAGAATTGAACTTAGCAATAAAAGGTAAAAAAAAATCTAGGCTAGACCAGATTGAATTGTTAGCATGCCACACTGATTAAGAGTTCCTTTTGTACCACCCTAAGAGGAAAAGTGCTACAATTAGTAAATCATTATTTTACGCAATCAGTGTAAATACTTGAATTGGACTACACTGATTACACTGTAAAGCTGCATTCACACTACAGAGTTTTCAATCGCGGGCAGATTTTCTGTGGCTCTGCTTGCGATTTGACAGTGCTGAGGTGTGAAAAACAAAAAGCAGTACTCGCATTCGAAATGCAATTAATTTGAATTACACCTCAAATCATGCTGCGGGTCTGCCGCAATTGTCTTGTGATAAAACTTGTTCCAATCGCGGGAACCCACATCACGGGACGAATGATGCCCAAAAATAGTTCAGGGGCTACTTTTAGGCGACATGCATCCCGCAATGTGGGTTGCAGCGATTGCAGCACGATATATTGCGTGACAATCGCAGCAGACTCGCACCACGATTTGAGGTGTCATTCAAATGAATGGCATTTAGAATGCGAGTACCGCTTTTTGTCCTCTTCTCCACGGAGTATGGCCATTGATTGGCTAGATTGGATGTATTGATAGCAGCACATCCATTGGCTCCCACTGCTGTCAATCACATCCAATGATGCCGGGGGCGGGGCCGAGTGATACAGTCGGCTGTATCACGGGAGCGCGCCTGCAAGTTAACCCCCTTGGGAGAGCGCTTCCCATGAAGGGGGTTAGCTCTTGTGGGGAGAAGCCTAGACAGTCGCCGAGGGACCCCAGAAGGTGAGGATCGGGGCCACTCTGTGCAAAACAAACTGCACAGTGGAGGTAAGTATAACATGTTTGTTATTTAGAAAAAAAAAGTTACAACCCCTTTAAACAGAGATGAGGGGGTTTGGGGTGCAGGGACGGTTTGGGGTGCAGAGGTTAGCAGGGGGGGTTAGAATGCACAGGTGTACTGAGAGGAGGTGGATGAAGATGCAGAGATTAGCAGAGAGGCAGGGAAGAGTCTGTCATTGTAAATACCCCTGTTACATGATTAGTAAGTGTAAGGCTCCATTTATATCATGCAGATGTGGCAGAGCGTGCATGGTCCCATGCATGGCGTGTAGGGCAGCCCCTCCCACTCTTACCGCAATGTGGCTCCACCCACAGTATGCTCTGCGCACCACATTACTACTGTATTAAGACTACTCAAAGGCACCCTCTCTCACCCCCTCACCCTCTCTCACACCCCCTCCCTCTCTCACCCCCTTTCTCTATTTCTATGAGACTTGGCTGTTCAAGGATCAGAGTAAGGGGCTGATCCCGGCCCTTTACCACGTGATCAGCTGTCAGCCAATGACAGCTGATCACATGATGTAAACAGAAGCCGGTAATTGGATTTTTTTCCTTCTCATGCTGATAGCATGAGGAGAAACAAATAAGCCGATTACCAGCTTGTGTAAATGGGACATTGGTCAATGAAAATTTTGAGTATTTTTTGGGTTTGTTTAGCAAAAAATAAAAACCCCAGTAGTGATGAAATGGCACCAAAAGAAAGCTCTATTTGTGTGAAAAAATGACATATGGGTACAGTGTTGCATGACCGCGCATTTGTCATTCAAAGTGTGACAGCGCTCAAAGCTGAAAATTGGCATGGGCAGGAAGGGGGTTTAAGTGCCCAGTAAGCAAGTGATTAAACACAGAACTATTTAGGCATATGGGCTGTTTTGCCTATCTGTACCTGTGTATCCACACAAATGTATCCGTATATTTTTTTTCATCAAGATGACAGTCGGAGTGGTTTCAGTGGTTGCTGAAAAGAGTGTGACCGAAACATTAGATGTAAGAAACACAAAATACAGTTAGATGGGTGTGGATGAAACTTAAAGGATAACTGCAGAGCTGTGCGCTGCACAGCGTAGATATGGCAAGAGTGTGAACAAGTGAATATAAGTCTTTGGAGGGGCGGAGGGTAAATGAAAACATAACTGTGGGAGGGTACAGCCATCCTTTAAGTAAACTGACAACTTAATTAAAAAAGAAATGCACTATGCTACAAATGGTCCAAAACAAACAAATAACATTTTGACTGCCAAAATGCTCCAGGTCAGTTTTTCCCTACTGCACATGCATGCTGCTGTTAGCGAGTCTTGCAATTCAGCAGTGTGACTAGAAAGTGACAGTCTAAAACTAAATGGGAGGTTTGATTTAAAAACAAAGCAGGATATCTATCCTCCTGCAAAAGGAGACTGTATACAGCAGAGTGAAATAACATGGAAGTGCAAACCTTGACAAAAAGTGTTTGGGAGTTTGTTGCAGGTGCCTGCCTAAAAAAAGGAAATAAAATGTATTCAAAACCATTATAGTTTGCCTTTAATGTGGATCTATGGTCAAACTTTAAAATCATATATCAATTTCTGCATTGCATTTCATTTATTTGCAACCTACTCCTTTGAATGATCTTGAAATTTGAAAAACGTACTTTTTGAAGATCCCCACACATTTAATTCCTTAAACTCTGTGAAACATATTTACTATACCATGAAAAATGATTCATATCCCATTGAAAGTTTCCACATTTTGTCATGTTACAACGAAAAACGTAAATGTATTTTATTGAATTTTTTTGTGATAGACCAACTCAAAGTGGCACATAATTGTGAAGTGGAAGGAAAATGATAAATGGTTAACATTTTTTTTTTACAAATACAATACTTTGTAGAGCCACCTTTCGCTGCAATTACAGCTGCAAGCTTTTTTGGGTATGTCTCTACCAGCTTTGCACATCTAGAGAGTGAATTGTTTGCCCATTCTTCTTTGCAAAATAGTAGACATGTGCACACTGAAATATTTTGTTTCGTAATTTCGTTTTCGTCCGGAAAATACATTTATTTAGTTACTCCCGAAATGTGTTTTTATTTATTTAGTTTTTCATTAAAAAAATGCATTCGTCCGAAAATCCATATTAAGGTTGAATCTGTCATTGAAGGCTTATGGTGTCTGTCGAATGTTCTAAGAAAAAAAAAAAAGACGATTCGACAGAATCTTTAAAAAAAAAGAATTGACTCTTCATGTCTCTCTATGTCGAATCTTTCTCTCTATGTCGAATCTTTCTCTCTATGTCGAATCTTTCTCTCTACAGTAGGTGCATGCGATATTGTGTCAATCTCGCTCCCTTTCTCGGTGAGATTGAGCACCTACGAGCCCCATCGCGGGAGCCAGCGCCGAGCTGGCTTGCCGCGATAGACAAAGCCGTCATAGAAGCGACGGGAGATCCGACTTGGATTCCCGCCAATTCTACACGTGTGCGGCGTTTTTTATGAATCCTGAGGGGGATGTCCCCGCCGGATTTTAAATAAAAATCTGGCATGGGTTCCCCCCTCAGGAGCATACCGGGCCCTTAGGTCTGTTATGGGTTGTAAGGAGAGCCCCCCCCCTACGCCTAAAAAACGGCGTAGGGGGTCCCCCTACAATCCATACCAGACCCGTATCCAAAGGACGCTACCCGGCCGGCCAGGAAAGGAGTGGGGACGAGCGAGCGCCCCCCCCCCCCTCCTGAGCCGTACCAGGCTGCATGCCCTCAACATGGGGGGGTTGGGATGATCTGGGGCAGGGGGGCGCACTGCGGCCCCCCCACCTCAGAGCACCCTGTCCCCATGTTGATGAGGACAGGGCCCCTTCCCGACAACCCTGGCCGTTGGTTGTCGGGGTATGCGGGCGGGAGGCTTATCGGAATCTGGGAGCCCCCTTTAATAAGGGGGCCCCCAGATACCGGCCCCCCACCCTAAGTGAATGGATATGGGGTACATCGTACCCCTAACCATTCACCTGTAGGAAAAATGTCAAAGTTAATAAACACACCACACAAGGGTTTTTAAAATAATTTATTTTTCTGCTCCGGAGGCTCCCCCTGTCTTCTTTATTAGCTCTTTTACCAGGGGGAGCTTCTTCTTTGACGTCTTCGGGTGGGTGGGGGCCGTCTTCTGGTTCTCTTCCACCGCCGGGGGGGTCGCTTTTAAAAAAGCCCCCACCCCCGGCGGGTTTCCTCCGGCGTCTTCGGCGGGGGGGCTTCTTCTTCCGCTATCCCGACGGGTCTTCTCCACTATCCGGGGGGTCTTCTCAACTCTCCGGGGGTCTCCTTCTATGTTCGCCGCTCTCCGCTGTTGACTCGGCGCACCCCGGTTCTTCCTCCAGCTGTCCGGTGCCTTCTCCTTCAGCGCTGAACGTCTATCTTCTTCTTCCGTGCTGTGACGTATTCTTCTTCTTCCGGGCTGTGACGTCATCTTCTTCACTTCTCCAGATGTTGACACGCCGGCTCTTCTCGCTGAAATGGCTTGTGCGCGGCTTGCATCGGACCTATATAGGCCTCACAGTCCCATCATGCTCTGTACCTACCCATGTGATACCTACCCACGTGGGTAGGTATCACATGGGTAGGTACAGAGCATGATGGGACTGTGAGGCCTATATAGGTCCGATGAAAGCAGCGCACCTGCCATTTCAGCGAGAAGAGCCGGCGTGTCAACATCGGGAGAAGAGAAGAAGAGAAGACGTCACAGCACAGCGGCCTGAAGGGAGAAGTAGAAGTCGTCACAGAACAGCGGAAGAAGAGGAGAAGACGACACAGAACAGCGGAAGAAGGAGAAGGCACCGGACAGCGGGAGGAAGAACCGGGGTGCGCCGAGTCAAGAGCGGAGAGCGGCGAACATAGAAGAAGACCCCCCGGAGCGGAGAAGACGTCACAGAAGAGCGGTGAAGACCCCGGAGAGCAGGAGAAGACCCCCGGAAATCGGAAGAAGAAGCTCCCCCTGGTAAAAGAGCTAAAGAAGACAGGGGGAGCCTCCGGAGCAGACTAATAAAATATTTTAATACCCTGTGTTTGTTATTTGTGTTTTTACCACTTTTCCTCCAGGTGAATGGGTAGGGGTACGATGTACCCCATATCCATTCACTTAGGGTGGGGGGCCGGTATCTGGGGGCCCCCTTATTAAAGGGGGCTCCCAGATTCCGATAAGCCTCCCGCCCGCATACCCCGACAACCAACGGCCAGGGTTGTCGGGAAGGGGCCCTGTCCTCATCAACATGGGGACAGGGTGCTCTGGGGTGGGGGGGCCGCAGTGCGCCCCCCTGCCCCAGAGCACCCAACCCCCCCATGTTGAGGGCATGCAGCCTGGTACGGCTCAGGAGGGGGGGGGGGGGGCGCTCGCTCGTCCCCACTCCTTTCCTGGCCGGCCGGGTAGCGTGCTTTGGATACGGGTCTGGTATGGATTGTAGGGGGACCCCCTACGCCGTTTTTTCGGTGTAGGGGGGGCTCTCCTTACAACCCATAACAGACCTAAGGGCCCGGTATGCTCCTGAGGGGGGAACCCATGCCGGATTTTTATTTAAAATCTGGCGGGGACTTCCCCCTCAGGATTCATAACAAACGCCGCACACGTGTAGAATTGGCGGGAATCCAAGTCGGATCTCCCGTCGCTTCTATGACGCGCACGTTGGAATGTGCTGTCACTATTCCAGTGAGTGCGAGATCTCGGCACCATGTCGCCGAGAATCAGCGCGATGCTGTCATGCTAAAAACACAATATCACAAACACCTACTGTATGTTGAATATTTTCTCTCTATGTGTTGACTCTTCTTCATGTCTCTATAATGTCGAATCTTTTCTCTCTATGTCAAATCTTTTCTCTTTATGAAGAATCATATTGGACTAATATAGTTAAGGTTAGGCACAATTAAGGTCGAATCTTTAATTGAAGGCTTATGGTGTCTGTCGAATGTTCTAAGAAGAAGAAGAAGAAAAAGAAAAAAAAGAATATTCGACAGAATCTTTAAAAAAAAAAAATAATAATAATTTCGACATGTCTCTCTATGTCTAGGTAATTTCGTTTTCGTCCGGAAAATAAATGTATTTAGTTACTCCCGAAATGTGTTTTTATTTATTTAGTTTTTCATTAAAAAAATGCATTAGTCCGATAATCCATATTAAGGTTGAATCTGTCATTGAAGGCTTATGGTGTCTGTCAAATGTTCTAAGAAAAAAAAAAGACGATTCGACAGAATCTTTAAAAAAAAAAATTGACTCTTCATGTCTCTCTATGTCGAATCTTTCTCTCTATGTCAAATCTTTCTCTCTATGTTGAATCTTTTCTCTCTATGTGTCGACTCTTCTTCATGTCTCTATAATGTCGAATCTTTTCTCTCTATGTCAAATCTTTTCTCTCTATGTCAAATCTTTTCTCTTTATGAAGAATCATATTGGACTAATATAGTTAAGGTTAGGCACAATTAAGGTCGAATCTTTAATTGAAGGCTTATGGTGTCTGTCGAATGTTCTAAGAAGAAAAAAAAAAAAAAAAAGAAGATTCGACAGAATCTTTAAAAAAAAATAATAATAATAATTTCGACATGTCTCTCTATGTCGAATCTTCATGTCTCTCTATGTCAAATCTTTTCTCTTTATGTAGAATAATATTGGACTAATAGAGTTAAGGTTAGGCACATTCAACCGCAACGAAAACGAAAATAAAGCATTTGTTTATGTCGGATCTTTCGGTTTTCGTTTTCTGTGCTTTCGTTATCGTTTGTTAAAACGATAACGAAAATACCTGAAATTCGGCTGAAAATGCATTCGGACGAAAACGAATGCACATGTATACAAAATAGCTCAAGCTCTGTCAGATTGGATGGAGAGCATCTGTGAACAGCAATTTTCAAGTCTTGCCACAGATTCTTAATTAGACTTAGGTCTGGACTTTGACTGGGTCATTTTAACACATGAATATGCTTTTGGTTTTGGTGCAGTGTTCGTTTTCTGCCACACTTATGCCGCGTACACACCATCACTTTATGTGATGAAAAAAAACCACACTTTCTGTGAAGTAAAAAACGACGTTTTTGAAACTTCAATTTTCAAAGACGAAGTTGCCTACACACCATCGTTTTCTCACAATGATCTTGCAAAGTGAGGTTACGTTCCACCACGTTTTACTATTGAAGCTTGCTTCATAAGTAGCTTCTGGGCATGCGTGGATGAAAAAACGTCTTAGAAAACGACGTTTTTTGCTACACACGGTCAATTTCTGTGAAGTAAAAAGTGCACTTTTGAAAAACGACACATAAAATTGAAGCATGCTTCAATTTTTTTTGGTCGTTTTTTACAAGACATAAAACGACGTTTTCCCCCACACACAGTCAATTAAAGTGACGTTTTTAAAAACGGCATTTTTTTTCATCACATAAAGTGATGGTGTGTACGCAGCATTAGCGTTTTACTTTTAGGCCAAAAAGTAAAATTTTGGTCTCATCTGACCAGAGCACCTTCTTCTGCATGTTTGCTCTGTCGCCCACATGGCTTCTTGTAAACTGCAAACGTGACTTCTTATGGCTTTCTTTCAACAATGGTTTTCTTCTTGCCACTCTTCCATCAAGGCCAGATTTGTGGAGTGCACGACTAATACCGCGTACACACGACCATTTTTCACGATGCGTTTTTTTTTTATGTAATTAAAAACGATCGTGTGTGGGCTCCAGAGCATTTTTCGTGACGTTAAAAATGGGCATTAAAAAATTTAGAACATGCTCTAAATTTTCGTGTCGTTTTTAACGTTGTCATTTTTAACGTCGTAAAAAATGGTCGTGTGTAGGCTTTTACAACGTGAAAAAAACGTGCATGCTCATAAGCAAGTAATGAGACAGGAGCGTTCGTTCTGGTAAAACTAGCTTTAGTAATGGAGATAGCACATTTGTCACGCTATTACAGACTGAAAAGCACGAAAAATCTTTCACCAAACTTTTACTAACACAAAATCAGCAAAAGCAGCCCCAAGGGTGACGCCATCCGAATGGAACTTCCCCTGTATAGTGCCGTTGTACGTGTTGAATGTCACCGCGCTTTGCTCGAGCATTTTTTTTTCACGATCGTGTGTAGGCAAGGCAGGCTTAATAATCGGGCTGAAAAAAATGTCATTTTTTTCTAGACCATTAAAAACGGTTGTGTGTACGCAGCATAATAGTTGTCCCGTGGACAGATTCTTCCACTTAAGCTGTGGATCTCTGCAGCTCCTCCAGAGTTACCATAGGCCCTCTTGGCTGCTTCTATGCTTAATGCTGTCCTTGCCCGGCCTGTCAGTTTATGTGGACGGTCATGTCTTGGTAGGTTTGCAGTCGTGCTATACTCTTTCCATTTTTGGATTATGGATTAAACAGTGCTCAGTGAGATGTTAAAAGCTTGGATTTTTATTTAAAACCTAACCCTGCTTTAAACATCTCCACAACTTTATCCCTGACCTGTCTGGAGTGTTTCCTGGCCTTCGTTATGCTGTTTGTTCACTAAGGTTCTCTAACAAACCTCCGAGGGTTTCACAGAACAGCTGTATTTATACTGAGATTATATTACACACAGGTAGACTCTATTTACTAATTAGGTGACTTCTGAAGGCAATCGGTTTTACTAGAGTTTAGTTAGGAGTGTATACACCCCTAACTAACGAGTAAAGGGGGCTGAATACAAATGAACGCCACACTTTTTAGATATTTATTTGTAAACATTTATCATTTTCCTTCCACTTCACAATTATGTGCCACTTTGTGTTGGTCTATCACCTAAAATCCCAAACAGTAAAGTGCTAATAGTCCATAAAAGTGCAAAATGTTTAAAATAAAATGCTTCAAATAAATTGTTCCAATTCTTGTACTCAAAGTGACTGTGCTCAGTGCTGAAAAATGCCCGTTCCTGTCACCACTCTCATGCCCTTCTAGGACCAAACTCAAAGTTGTTGACCTTCTGAGTATATACTGAGCTAGGTCAAATTGCACTTACTATCTCTGGTCAGCCTCTCAAGGTGAATCACCATCCACAGCCCTGCAATATTTTACACAAATGAGAAAGGAACCAAAAAGATCTCATTGTGCAATGCTGTTTATTAAAAACATTCCCCACATAATCATAAAATATGCACCCACAATTTAATGCCTTCCCTGGCACTCTGACTAATTTGCCATAAAAATGTACTGGGATGCTGCTTTTTCAATGCTCCGATACACACAGGCCATGAGTCTATGCACCTATGCATTTCCTCTCCTGGTGATGGAACGTGTAGTGTTGTAGACACGGTACTGTCATTTCCGTTTGGTGGAAGGCACACTGGCTCTCGTGTGTTTTAGAGCATTGGAGCAGCAGCATCCCAGAACATTTTAACGTCGGATCAATCCGAGTGCCAGGGTGACAACGTTTTAGTGCACCAGGTGACACCAACCCTAGTGACACCACTGAACACAGTCACTTTTTGTTTTTAAGTATTTGAAGCACTTTATTGGAAGCACTTTGCACTTTTATGGACTATTAGCACTTTAATATTGTAGCTTATGAATTGTGGTACTGTATATATTGTACAGAGTACAGAGTGCAGAGGGCAGCTACCTTTAGTGGTGATTTCATGAGTACAGGAAGAACAGCTTGAAGGCTACCATGGGATTTGTAGCTTTTAGAAAATTGAAGTAAAAAGCAGAGAAAAGGCTGCAAAGCATGCAAGGAATCTAGGAAGTTGTGGAAAGAGATGGCCAGCAGACATGCAGCACTCACCACATGTAAGGAGACGTGAGGAGATCACCGCATATAAGTAACCTTGTATTGGATTTAAAGAAAATATATATTGTTTGTATTGGCATTACAATAATATTGTTTTATAATGAAAATGTATGATGTGAATATAGATGTCCTTAAAGTCTAGTAAATATTAAAATAATAAGACCCATTTATTTCAACTTGGTTCACCTTTTATACAAAAAAAGGCAAATCTTTGGCCTTGACTATTAATGCTTATCTTTGTGTTGCAGCCATGAACGAATGAGTGACTGCAACAACATTGTTGGCTATTACTCCTAATCTGACACAAACAGCCTTCAACCAACCTTGAACTGAGATTTATATGAATGTTGGCTCTGTAATGTCCAACACCAACCCATCATTCCAGGGACACGTTTGTACAGTGATATTATTTTTTTTATAAGTTAGCATGGTAACAAAATAATTAATCAAAGCTCTTATCTCACCTATCAGGAGTACTAAACTTAAATTGGAACTCCTGTAACATTTACATGCAAACAGTTTTCCCTTCCACAGGGCTTATATGCCTGTTCAGCCACTTTTGTGATTCAAATACCCCTAGACTACATAGTCATGCTGGTGCAACCCTAATTTCTGGTTCAGTTTTACTGCTCCCCTTTCCTCCTCCAGTCTGCTTATTCAGTAAAGAATAAATGTCATCATTTCTACCCAATGAGCAGGCAGAAAATAAGTAAGTAAGCTGTTTCCAAGAAGTTCAGCTTAAATAGGAATGCATAATGGCCAGGTACATATTTTTTTCTTTCTTCATTTATTATGGTCATAATTTTTGTTCACAAAACTCAGAGCCAATTCACACTACATGCAGTAACAGATGTTTTACTGCATTGTAAAATGTCTGTTACTGCAGGGACGCACAGGAAACAATTGTTTTCTATGTGTCCCATTCACACGGTAATACAGCCTAGTGCTGCACTGCAGGGTGCTGCAGTGCACTGGGCCCAATCACACTGCAATGTCATTGCGCCACCTGAATGAAGTATACTGTCATGGATATGCAGTAATGTTTGTCTGTCAGCTTACCTCCTCCATGTGTTCACCTTAAAGGCCAGCCACTCTCACCTGGCTGCTTAAGTAATCTCTCCTCTAGCATGGCTCCACCCCAGGCCCTATCATGGAACTCTATATTAACCTGTGCACTGCAAGCCAGCCATGCTGATCAACAGTGTTTGTTAAGCTATTGTGTGTTTGAGTTCCTGCTTGCCGTGTGCTACGTCTGTCTCTGTTTTACCAATCCCTGTCTGCTTGTGACCTTGACCTTTGGCGTGTCCTTTGTTTATCCTTGTCTGCTAGTCGCCCCGACCTTTGGCTTATCCCCTCAATCTCTTGTATCCTGAGCTTCTGCTTCCCCTCTATCCTCTATAGCCTACTGTGAGCATGAGCTGGGGGACTCTGGGGGCCACGAACTGGATCCAGTTGCAGCTCAGTCCATCCTTACCACTAGAGGCTCTGGTGAACACCTGCTGGATCTTAGACTCCACGCCCTGGGGAATCTTAGGCTCTAGCTCCCTGTGGGATCCCTGTTAGTGCTCCAGTGGACCTGCCTTCCTTAGCCACCCAGTGTTCCATCCGCAGCAGTCAGCCGTAGGGTCCACTACCTTAGCGGTGCACTCCTGACCCCAATGGTGTGCATCTATCACCTGACCGCAGGTGACCTGGCATGTACGTTTTGTACATTTTAAACAGAGTTAGTACATAAAAAAGGGGGAGCAGTGCGATGCGACTAAGCATGCCTCCCACTGCCCCCTAGCACATCGGCAACAAAGAGAGGCTGGAGCGGTGAATTGCTCTGGCTTCTCTGTGATTTCATGAAGGGCCAGTGTGAATTGGTCCTCAATAAGTCAACAGAGCAGCAACTGATCTAATCAAATTTCTCAGTATGAAGTTAGTAAGTCACTTAGTAAGCAGCAAAGTAAGTAAGCGGTAAACATCTGCTGTACTGTTTATTTTCTAAACCATAATTCTTTGTGAATGCTTTGTCATGATATAAAACAAGAGTTTAAATACATACAGTATACATTTAAAAAAAATATATTAAAATTGTCCCATTAATGGCAAGTACCGTATTTATCGCGGTATAACGCGCTCCCGCGTATACCGCGCACCCCCAAAGTTGACCTGAATCCTGTGGAAAAAATTTTTTTTTGTGGTTTTTGTACTTACAGTTTTGGTGTCTTGCGCGGCGTCCATCGGGTGTCCTGCGGCGGGTCCGGTGTCCTCTTCGGCGGGTCCGGTGTCCTCTTCGGCGGGTCCGGTGTCCTCTTCGGCGGGTCCTCGCGTCCTCCCTGCTCATTTCCCGCGCCGAGTTTGAATACTGCGCCGACATATACAGAGCGCAGTACACTCGTGTATTGTCGGCAATGCTCGGCTACTCGCGCTGACGTCCTGTACGTCCAGGACGTGAGCGTGGAAGGAGCCGAGACTGCCCGACTATACCCGAGTATACTGCGCTCGGTATATGTCGGCGCAGTATTCAAAACTCGGCGCGGGAAAGCGGGTATCGGCGTATACCGCGCACCCACGATTTTGCCCTGATTTTCAGGGCAAAAAAGTGTGCGCCGATAAATGCGGTATATAAAATTTGTTTATCTGTAAAATCGTTTTTCAAGTACATAGAAAGACACACAATTGTATTCTGAAGAACTGGGTTATACTGCCAACGTCAGGAGAATTGGACACTAGCAAAGCAAAGCTGTAAGGAATAGAAGAGAGGGAGGGAACCTGTGTCCCGTAATGTACTCCAAGAGAAGAATTTTACAGGTAAAACAAAATTCCTATTGTTTTAGTTGTACGTTACGGAACACAAACTAGTATTCTGAAATGCTAGGACTAACAGGTTTACAAAGGCAGCTCAAAGGAGCCTACAGCACCACCTGAAAGACCTTACAACTGAAGCCAACATCAACTGGTAAAACATAAACCTGTGAACAGAAGTCCGGGGGGAAGCCTTGCAAATCTGATAAATGGATGCCTGATGCTGAGAAGTACATGAAGCACTTACTGATCTAGTGTAGTATGCTTTGACCGGAAAAGGTGGAAAGTTGCCCCTGAGGTCATAAGCTTTAAAAAAATTAGCTGACGAGTCCACCCAGCAATAGTGAAAATGAGAAGCGGATCTTCAGGAACAACAAAAGCAAACTGACGAACTGCAGAAAAGGACTTGCAGCTGAGAGATTAACTTGAACAGCGTGAAGCACCTCCAAACAATGTACAGAAATCTATTTAGGATGTTAAGGTGCAGGAAAGATAAATGATAGAACAATGCCATGGTTAAGCTGAAAGGAAGAAACAACCTTGGGAAGAAAAGAGACAGTGTGACTCAAATTAGTAGGAATGAGATCTCATGTTGTCAGCCACTATCCCTGCCCCTTTGTTTACTTTCCAGCTCACAGAGCTGGAAAGTGCCCAGTAGTCAGTCAGTGCCCAGTAGTCAGCATTTTTTTGTTTCGGTAGGTTGGTGGCTGTCGTTCATCATGACCGATGTGGATCGACATCATTGGACAACGTGATTGATGATGGATATACAAGAACCTTTTCTTTAAAAAAGGATTTGTCAAAAAGTGTGGATCTTTATTTACTAATTACATTTTTTTGTGTGAATGAGTAGGGCTACTATGTGCCACTTATACATTCACGTGGGGGGTATCTGAGGGCCCCTTTATTTTTAAAGGGGGCTTCCAGATTCCAATAAGTCCCCTGCCCGCAGACTCCCTCACAATCACCGGGCCAGGGTTGTGGGGAAGCAGCAATCATCTTTATCAACAGGACAAGGTGTTTTACAAGGGGATCATCCTCTTTCCAGGTACCCTCCCCACACTAAGAGCATGGGGCCTGGTATGGTTTGGGGTTGGGTTGCTTGCTTGTCTCCCTCTTTTCAGGCCAGCCAGGCTGCATGCATGGAGTAGGGTCTAGTATGGGACAACCCCATACTTTTTTCTTCTTGTTTTCTCCATGAGATTCCCCCTACAAATTCATACCAGACTAGAAGTGTGGTGGCTTGTAGAAACTGCACTGACTGTTCTCAGAGAAGAAGGTCACTCTGGATATCCTACTGTGGGGATGCCCTGAGAGTGAAACAAAGCAACAACAGGAGCCAAAAAACCTTGGTGAAAACCCAAGTTGCTCCCAAAGAGAGAGGCCACAAACTGGTAATACTGGTAGCGTTGCTGTGCCATGGAGATGGGGATGTGTATGTGTATGCATCTTCAATGTCGACAGAGCACAGGAAATCTTCCAGGTGGGGGGAAGCAGTAAGTAACTGGGTAAATCCCATATACCCTAAGAAATCAGCTGCAAACCTTTAGATGCTGTATGGGAAAGATTCCTCCTTTCACTTTGGATACATTCAACCTGAAACCATTCTCTCTCCAGCCATATGGTCATGACCCCTTGGTAGAGAAGCTGCTCCAGAGCAGTGTGAAGGTCTGAAAATCTTTGTGGGGATGTTGGTGAGTTTACAGCATCAAGTGGGGTGGAGGCAGTGGCTGAAATTGTTCTGAGACCAGATGACCACAATGGCCAAAAGTTGCCCCCTCCCCATTTTTACAAGTTGAGGGGGTTCTTCTCATTTTCAGTAGGGCTTGTCACTGGATTTGGTGGATTTGGGGACCCAGACTTCCATTGGAACTGAGTTTTGGGCTTGGCCTTGGACTGGGAAGCCTGAAAGAATTTAAGTGATTTCTTTTTAGTTTCAGGTATTTTATCCTTCTTTTTCTAAATCAAATGGGTATTCTTTACCTTTGTGATTTGCTTGATAAAGTTGTCTAGAGATCTGCTGAAAAGACATTCCCCAGTAAAAAAGGTATACTCCAGAGGTTCTTCTTGCACTGAAGCTCTGCAGATTAACATTTAAGCCAAAGGGTCCTCAGCAGAGCTTTTTTTCTGAGAAAATAGGTGCAGGAACTCAACCACGACCCCGTTCAGATTTCACAAACAGTAGAAGGGTCCTAAAGGGGAATTAAATACCAGGTTTGCATTACATACAGAATGCAGAGTTCAGGTGGTTACACACAGAGTGCAGAGCTGTCACTTGTAAACACAGAAACCAGACTTCTGTGTTTACAAGTGATTGTGGTGAGCGGGCACCAAAGGGTCTGAGCCAGAGGTGGTGGAACTGAGTTCCCCCTGAAAAAAAGCCCTGGTCCTCAGCATATGTGCCAAAAAGTGATTTATTTGATGAATTGTATTTGCTTGCCTGTCAATAGTTCAGGGCCACAGGTAGGAGCTCCAGATGTTAGAGGACAGAAGGAACTGTAAGTATAGAACCAGAAGTCCAAGACTTGGCTTTGAACCAGTCAGGTCAGAGTTTGGCAGATGGACAGCAGGCGTACAAGTGCGAACAGAGCTTTAAAAAGGGATTAAAATCACTTATCCTGGGGGTCCTTGGAGACCAGAATATCCTCAACAGGGACGATGAAGGTCTTTTTGAGTCAAGAAAGTATTAAAGGGGTTGTAAAGGTTTTTTTTTTTTTTTCTAAATAGGTTCCTTTAATCTAGTGCATTGTTGGTTCACTTACCTTTTCCTTCCATTTCCCTTCTAAAAAATGTTTTCTTTTTACTTCCTGTTTCTCCTCAGAAAAATTGCCACCATCATTCGAGTGGTGGTTAGTCAGCCAGAACAACGTACTGAACAGCTTACTGAGGAGAAACAGGAAGTGAGAAATTCAGACAAAGAAAACAAAGAAAAAAACATTTAGAATGGAAATCGAAGGAAAAGGTAAGTGAACCAACAATGCACTAGCTTAAAGGAAACTATTTAGAAAATAAAAACCTTTACAACCCATTTAAGTCCACAACAGGGACAGCCCAGTGTCTTAGAAAACCCCATTCAATACTACTGATGAGCAAAATGCTTGGGAGTAGAGAAAATCTTCTCAGGTTGAGGCGAGTCAACGTACAAAACAGGCTGTAATAGCATGTATACAGGGAATGTTTTAGCAGGCTGAGACATTTTTACAAAGCCCAGGTTGGAGACCCCTTACAAGCTCAATGCAGGCAGCTCTGAATCAAGGTATCTGCGCACAGCATCCATAAGGAATGAAATAGCGTTCTTATCCTCATATGCAGAGTCCTTAGTACCATACACAGCAACATTCTAATCTTCCACATCTAAATGGGAAACAGCAGCTGCTGCTAGAGGTAGATCAGAGACAGACTCTGGGGAGAGGTAGGGTGAGGGCACATGGGCTAAAGCCTGGGAAACATAAAAAAGTACCATGTTTAAACAAAAAACAATCCATTCCCACCTGCCTTCAGTCACAGCCGCACTCTGCTCACAAACTTCTAGGGCATAGGTGTCAAACACAAGGCCCGCGGGCCAAATGCGGCCCTCCAGGCCATTTCATATGGCCCTCGCACCTCTCCTGCAGCTGCAGGAGAGCTACAGCCCTCCTCTGTCCTACACCAGACCCTTACTTTCTGCTTTCAAGCAATGCATCCAGATTCTACCCAGCAGCAGCATAAGGAAAGAGGGTGCACTGTGATGTAAGGGAGAGTGGGGGACTCAACTTCTGATGGTGGGGTGGCTCTTGACATCTAATGTAAAGGGCAGGGGATGCTCTGGACATCTAATCTTACAGATACAACCGGTCCTTTTGAGGGCAATCATAATGCTGATGTGGCCCACGATGAAATTGAGTTTGACACCCCTGTTCTAGGGGATCAAAGTAACAAATCTGGACTCTCATTTAAAGCGCAATAGCCCTTACTCACTGCAGCCATCTTCAGTTCTGCTGATCCCCCGGGCAAATATGAAGGGAGTTATGGACAGGCCCAACGCAGCAATGTTCACCCATTCAGCAAGCTATGGGTCTTTAGGGCAGAGGTCCACCAGGCTGAATCCTGGATCCAGTGCCCAGGGGTTGACACTGCAGGCAGGCCTCGCATTATATTTTTATCAGTGTCCAGGTACGGTCGCCCAGGAAAAAAGGGAGCTCCAGTGGTTCAGCAACAACTGAAGAGTCTTGATAGAAGAAAAAAATAAAAATTTGTCTTGAAAGAGACTTAAAAGGATTATCTTCTCTCTGAAGAGACAGAAGTTGATTGTTCTCTTAAGACCATAGGTGTGTGCACAGGTTGTGCTGGGTGTGCCTGGGCACACCCTAATCACCCCATGTGCATAGCATTATCCAGGAGTGGCACCAAGAGGGTGGTTTGGGGTGCCAGTGACCAGTGTAAATGCCCCTATATAATATATTAAAGGCTAGGTTCAACTATAGGAACACACTACACTCGTATTTAGAGTGTAGCATAATATGCTCCCAATCAACTTTCCCCCACAAGAGATTCCTCCATGTGACAGCAGGTGGTGTTCATGTGTGTTTGAGCTTTGGGGTGCACACCCTAATGCAATAGGCTGCACAAACCTATGCCTAAGACACTAGAAAATAACTGAGATATGATAGAAGCAGAAGGGGTTATACTAGACTGTCCTTACAGCTTTTCTTTTCCAGTGTCCAGTTCTCTAGAAGGTGGAAGCATAACTTTAGTGTTTCAGAATACTATACTGTGTACTGTATTGTACGTATAACTAAGATTTTTTTTTTTTTTTACAAAAATAAATTCAGTTGTGAACAACACCATCTTGCTGAAACATATGTGACAAAATAACATTGATTCACACCTGTAGCAATCAGATGTGCAATAAACAACAGCAAATAATAATAAGTAAACACTTAGAGCCGGTTCACACTGCGGCAGCACGACTTCGGGGGCGACTCTGCAAGTCGTCCGGAAGACGACTCCAGAGGCGATTAGCAAAATGACTTCTGTATAGAAGTCAATGCAAATCGCCCTGAGCCGCCCCCGAAGTCGTACAAGAACCTTTTTCTAAGTCAGAGCGACTTGCGTCGCTCCTATTAGAACGGTTCTATTGCATAGAATTTGATGTGACTCGTCAGGCGGCTGACGAGACGCCCCAGTGTGAACCGGCTCTAAAAGTGGTGTTCTTCCGCCCAAGAAAAAATAAATAAAAAAACAGAAGCTACACATACTGCAGCTGCTTGCTTTTAATAAATGGACACTTACCTGTCCTGGAGTCTAGCGATGTTGGCACTGCAGCTGATGTTTCCATCAGCTGTTGGGTGCTGCCGCAGCCATTGCGGGTAAGGGTGCCAGGCAGTGTAGCCTGTTGGCTTCACGACAGGAACTCTACTGCGCATGCGTGAGGTCCGCTCCTCTCTCCTACTGGTCTGGCAACAGGGGAAGGAGGAGGGAGCCCCAGCCATGACATCAATATCCGCGGCCCGGACTCCCGGAAGTGGAAAAAGATACCTGTCAGGTATCCTGTCCCCCTCCCTTTTGAAAGGTGCCCATTGTGGCACCGGAAGGGTGGGGGGTCAGATGAGCAGGAGTTCCACTTTTGGGTGTAACTTAGCTTTAAAGTAAAAAATATAAGTGAGTAAAATGAAAAAACAGCCCCAAAAAAAAGTTAATTCATGCTGATATTATAGCATTTGGTAGCCTTCAAAGTGCTGCATGCATCAACACCTTGCATAAGTAATGAAATGGCCGCTTACCAGACCTAAAAGGTCAATGAGCATACACGCTGATCGCAGCTTACTCAACATCGATCTGGGTTACCTCCTCTCTAGGATTCCGGGTCATCACAGACTCCCAGCTCACAAGACCATAGAGAAATACGAGGACTGATTGTCATTTGCATTTGTTTGCTAGTAGTTGTAAAAAAAGGTAAATGCCTAGGGCAAGGACACTGATGGAACTAACAGCACAGACTGAAATATACTGTATTTTGACAGTATAAACACTCCCTACATTTGTGGCTCATAGAAACTGGCCAATATATAAGGAGTATAGTCCGATCTGGTAGACGATGTGCAATATAGCACCTATTTGAGTCATTTTGCAACAAGCAGTTTGTACACCTAAAAGTTACATACATAATTGAATCATAATACAATGAATTGTGATTGACTCCATTTGGCCGACCAACAAATACACATTGCCACACTCAACTTCCACAATACTGAATGCATCTGTGAAATTGTATAACATGTCATTCTCTCCTGGAGAGGGAAAAGGAGTGCAGTCTAATATTTTAGGACTGCATATATAATCACATACTGTAGAGCTTCCCTACTCACAGTCCCAAAACCTCTTAATGGACGCATTGTGCTGTATATTTAAAGCGGAACTTCAGTCATTTTTCATCTTTCCATCTATTAAATCTTCTGCCCTTGTTGTTTTAACTTTGGATAGTAAAACATTTTTTTCTGCCAGTAAATACCTTGTACAGCCCACTTCCTGTTTCTTGCCTGGTCATTAGCCTAGGCTTATGACATCATGCACAGCATTCTCGCTCACTCTCGTGAGAGTTTGCCAGGAAGGGAGGGGGTGAGGCATAAGAGGGCCAGTGAGAGCTGCAGGGCTGCAGAGCTGGAGGTGTGCCTCTGTGTGTCTGTGTAAATTCAGGAAGTGAACAGGCAGCAGCTTCAGCTGCCCACAGTTAAAATGGATGCAGCCAGACTTGGTGGAGGAAGATTTCTGCAGCATATTGGCAAGTACAGAATCGCAGTATATATAAAATATGCAAAGTGGTTGGAGGGAAGCTTCAGAATAGCAAAGATGTTTTTATTAAGAATTATGTGAGCAGACTGCAGTTCCTCTTTACAAATGTAGGAAATAGGGGTACTTACACATTAATTTGTATGATACAATTTTAAAAGTCAGCATTTATTTATACCAATGTAGTTACAAAATTAGATTGAAAAAGACATATTCATTAAGTTAAACAAAAAGACAAAAACACTGTAAACCTGACTCCTCAAAACCTTAATCCTGTAGTTGAGACCAAGGATGGTAAAAAAAAACCTTATAAATTATAGTAATATTTGCTCCAACAGGTAAAATATTACATCTAGGAATGTTAAGGCTACTCACTGAATCACAGTCTACAGAGCAATGTCTTATAAATATTCATAACCAGTTATATTTTGTGTATTTAGAAACAATTCAGCAATCTACCGCATTAACTAGAACTAGCTCCTGTGGAAGTCTATTACACATTTTGTATAGCTCATACTGTAAGAAGTCTTTCCATATGCTGAGGCTAAAACTCTTCTCCTCCAGGTGCAAACATGACCCCTTTGTCTTTTGCAATGAGCCTTAAGCCTCGTACACACGATCGGATATCTGATGGAATCGAATCCAATGGATTTTTTCGTCATCAATCAAAAATCAGACTGTGCCAAAACGCGGTAACGTAAAACACTACGACGTGCTGAGAAAAATGAAATTCAATGCTTCCGAGCATGCGTCGATTTGATTCTGAGCATGCGTGGATTTTTGACCGATAGACTTCCACACAGACGATCGTTTTTTTCTATCGTTTTTTTATCCAGGAAAAATTTAAAACATGTTCTTTTTTTTTTCACAGATGGAAAACAAACCGATGGGGCCCACACACGATAGAATTGTCCGATGAAAACAGTCCATCGCTCTGTTTTCAACGGACAAACCGATCGTGTGTACAGGGCTTTAGGCTCCATGAACACTGGGCTTAAAAAAACTCCAGTTCCTTTGGCAGGAAAAACGTTAATGTAGAGCATTTTTTGAACAAAGTTTAGACGAATTTAGGGGAGTTGTGCATTTTTTCCGCTAGAAAGCTCCAAGCAGGTGCGTAAACCAGAAGGGTTATTATTTAAGCCAGTGTGCATGGAGCCTAAAGTAAAAACAATTGTACCAAGCTTTCTATATGTGTTTACCGCTCATTCCAGCAAGTTTGTCTAAGCCATGGAACTTGCCAGGGCAACCCCTGGGTAAAAAAAAAGAGAATCACACCATGTTGCATTTTTCCCCTCCTTAATCAAGGTGCACCCTCATGCCTTCCCATGTGGGTACCACGTGGTACAACCATAACATTACAGTTTAACACATATACAATACTGTTAAAGGGTCACTAAAGAATTTCTTTTAGCTAAATAGCTTCCTTTACATTACTGCAGTCCTGGTTTCATGTCCTCATTGTTCGTTTTTGCTTTGATGTTGCTGTAATTCCTCTCTGTTCTGGACACTTCCTGGTTGTCTGTTTCCTGATCACCACAGTACTGGGAGATTTCTCTCTGTGGTGACTAATCAAGGAGGTGTGATTACTGTGTGTCTAAAACCCCTCAGCACCAATCCAGTTTCGTTTTACAAACCATCACTGCCCTCTATTGGCTCTCTGGCTCTGTACATCAGAGAACCAGGAAACAACAGCAAAAACTAAACTAAACTGTAGGTACATTATATGATTGGTTTTTATCTATTTTTAATCATTTTTAAAATGAATCAGTTAACTATTATGTCTCTATACCCTGTAAACAGTCATTTCACCTAAAAAAAATGTTTCCTTTAGTGACCCTTTAATTATTGCAAAATTCAGCACAAATCAGTTAACACAAGATATTGATGGGGATTTGAAAACCTGACAACTCATGGAAACAGTGCTTAAAGACTTATAGCTAGAGTCAGGATGGCGAGCGCATACTTGCGGCGGCGTAGCTTATGGCATTTAGGCTACGCCGCCGTAAGTTAGCGAGGCAAGTACATGATTCACAATGTACTTGCCTGCTAAGTTACGGCGGCGTAGCCTAAAGTGGACAGTGCGCCTACATTTTCCAGTGTGCATTGCGGCTAGTTGATTTCGACGTGAACGTAAACTACTTAAATCCCTATTCACGGACGACTTACCAAACGGTGTAAAATTTTCGAATTTCGTCGTGGGAACGGCGGCCATACTTAACATTACTATTCCATCTATTTGATGGAATAACTTTAGGCCACTAATGCGTTACGTAAACGGCGTATCTGTACTGCGTCGGCCGGGCGTACGTTCGTGAATAGGCGTATCTACTGATTTACATATTCTACGCCAACCGCAATGGAAGCGCCACCTAGCGGCCAGCCTAAAAATTACACTTTAGGATACGAGGGTGTAAGACACTTACGCCGCTCGTATCTGAGCCTAATTTAAGCGTATCTGGTTACCAGAATACGCTTAAATTAGCGCTGGCGCACATTCAGACTTAGGCTGGTACGCCAGCCTAAGTCTCTCTGAATCTGGCTATCTAACATCAGGTTGCCAGGTAGCCTATCCCAGTAGAGTTTCAGAACTTCAATAAACTCCCACTCTGCTCATTCATATAGTGTTTGCCAGTCCTGATTTAGCGTATGGAAAGAACTGTCCAAAGGAAGCGTAACTACTTGCCGACAAGCTTGCGTACATATACTGCAGCAATGTGCGAATTGCCGAACCTGTAGATCGCTCGCGCTCAGTGGGTAGGGAATGGGCGCGCACGCCCCCGCCAATTGGATCTGTTATGCCGTGTACACACGATCAGTCCATCCGATGAGAACGGACCGATGGACCATTTTCATCGTTTAACCGATGAAGCTGACTGATGGCCCGTCGTGCCTAGACACCATCGGTAAAACACAACGACTTGCTGAAAAAAATGAAGTTCAATGCTTCCAAGCATGTGTCGACTTGATTCTGAGCATGGGTGGATTTTTAACCGATGGTTGTGCCTACTAACGATCGTTTTTTTCCCATCGGTTAAATTTAAAGCAAGTTGGCTTTTTTTTAACCGGTGGTTAAATAACCTATGAGGCCCACACACATACATCGCTTTTGACCGATGAAAACGGTCCATCAGACCGTTGTCCTCTGTTTAACCTATCGTGTGTACGAGGCCTTATAGAACCGATCAGTCTACAGGTCCAGGCCAATGATTTCTGGCCTGGACCTGCTGATCGGTTCTGACGAATGAAAAGCATTCTCTGACTGTGTAATGTAAACACAGGCAGAGGAAGTGATGTCACCTCCTCTCGTGGAGCCCTTTTCGGTTCCAGTGAGAGGAGAGAGGACATCTAACCAGGGCCACCTTTAAGGCAGGGCAAAACGGGAAGCTGGCCTGGGCCCTGTCATTGTTGTGGGGCCCAAAAGCAGCTACCTCATACTTGCCAATTATCCCAGTTTAAATTCCCCTAAAGTTTTAGTCCCATGCTATGTCCAGATATCTCAGCAGCTACCTCATACTTGCCAACTATCCCAGTTTAAATTCCCTTGTCCCTTAAAGTTTTAGTCCTGTGTTATGTCCCGATATCTCAGTGCTGCTACTAATGCTGCCCAGCTCTGCCCTATTGTTGTGTACAGGTGACTTACCTAAAGACCCTGTGTTTACATGTAAATAACCAGCATTGATATGTAAATACTGGCGGCATTCGTATGTAAATAGCCACGGACTGGCGGCATTGATATGTAAAAAGAGGTGGCATTTATATGTATATCATGCCCCCCTGAGGTCCTATCCACCACCATCTATACTGCATGCTGCTCACTGGGGAGATAAAGGGGCATGCTTGAAAATCCTGCCGCAACTTTGGTCATCCATCTTAACATCAGCCTATTCTGCAAAGATAAGCAAATTGTTGGGGGAGGGTAGTGTGGGTGTGCAAAGGTAGGCAGAGGAGGAATTACAGTTTGGGTGCACAGGTGAGCAAGGAGGGGATGTATTGAGGTAAGTAAGGTGGGTGCAAAGATGAGCAGAAGATGCAGGTAGAGTTAAAAGGGTTGAGGGTTGGAGTGGAGAGGATGGGGGAGGTTTGGGGGTGCAGAGGTTAGCAGGGGTTTTGGGATAAAAAGGTGTACTGACAGGGTGGATAAAGATGTAGGTCGCGTGTAGGGCAGCCCAGTTATTTCAATGCTCTATAAGCTAGAAAAGCAGAATAAAGTTTCAAAATCACACGCTTGCACAGCACGTCAGCAGATGTGTGAGGGTGTCATTAACAATTAATGGCACTGCTGTGTATCGGCTAAAGAGCAGTACATTTCTGTGGTGTCAGGAAAGCGATTTTGGATGCGTTCCCGACACACAAATGTAAACGCAGGCTAAATGTCTCAGTTACATTGGTGGTCTTCTCATCTTCTGATTACATTGGAGCTTGGTGTAGAATCCCATTCACACTAGTGGCTCGTGTGAAGGTCAATGTAAATTCCTCTTTACATTGGTGGTTACTGTGAATGCTCCTATTACATTAGTGGTCAGTGTAAATCCCCTATACATTGGTGGTCATTGTAAATCTTCTCATTACATTGGGGCTTGGTGTACAATCCTTTTATTCACACTAGTGGCCAGTGTGAAGGCCCCCTCCTTACATTGGTGGTTACTGTGAATGCTCCTATTACATTAGTTGTCAGTGTAAACCCTTATTACATTGGTGTCCAGTGTTGAAACTCCTTTTTATATTGGTAGTCGGTAAAAAAGATCAACATTGCCATTGATCACACCCTCCCCCCAGCACTGCCACGGATCCCAGGAGTTCTAGGATCCCTAGGATTTTTCTGTCTATTGATGGGTCCCCTCACCACCCCAGTCCATGGTGTGCTGGCAGGTGGAGAGCGAAATTGCATGGAGGGGGTGGGCCAAGAAAATTTTTGCCCATGGTCCAATCATTATTAAAGACGACCCTGCATCTAACCGTGAGTTGCACCAACACTACACTGACATCAGGACACATAGGCACACTTGTCATCCCCTGATCACCCCCTGATCGCCCTCCCAGTTAACCATTTCACTCCCTGTCACTGTATCACCAAGTGCAGTTTTCAGATTTTTCACTGATTGTCACTTGTGACACTAAATGAAAGAGTTTGCCAAGGTTATTCGACTGTACTGTTTGTAAGTCCCATCCCGAATACATATAGTGAAGACGTTTTTCCTCAAAATGTGATTCTAAATAAACCACAAACAGTAATGTATGAAAAGTAGTTACATTTTTATTAATATATACAAAAATGCTAACATGATGAAACATCAAAATATCAAAATGCTGGATAACACAAAGTTCCGGTCGGACGGGGTTCTGCGTCACTTCCGGTCACGTCCAGCTATCATTCCTTACGCGTTACATCACGGCACGTGCCTTCATCAGAGTGAAGTATTAGCGGAGGGTACAGCACTGCACAGTCTTAGGACACACTAACACAGGGTCTCGAAAGATGCCATAGCATTTTGTGAGATCCGAACCTAGAACCTTTATGCCCCGTACACACCATCGTGATAGAAAAAAACGACATTTTCTGTGAAGTAAAAAATTACGTTTTTGAAACTTCAATTTTCAAAGACGAAGTTGCCTACACACCATCGTTTTTCTCACAATGTTCTAGCAAAGCGAGGTTACGTTCTCACCACTTTTTCCATTGAAGCTTGCTTCATAAGTAGCTTCTGGGCATGCGCGGGTGAAAAAACGTCGTTTTAAACAACGTTTTTTACTACACACGGTCAATTTCTGTGAAGTAAAAGTTGACGTTTTAAAAAACGACACATAAAATTGAAGCATGCTTCAATTTTTTTTGGTCGTTTTTTTAGAAGACATAAAACGACGTTTTCCCCCACACACGGTCATCACATAAAGTGATGGTGTGTACGGGGCATTACAGTTAGTTACAAATAAAAGTGTAAAAAAAAATATATAAAAAAATTAAAAAGCCAAAAATAGCTGTCGTTTTATTGTTCTTCTCTCTTTATTGTTCTCTCTCTCTATTGTTCTGCTCGGGTGTACTGTATTCTATGCTTAAAGCGGTGGTTCACCCTAAAATCCACTTTCTGTCACTAGATCCAGCATACTGCTGACATCTGCAGTATGCTGGATTTTTTTTTCTTTTTTTTGTACTTATCGTTTTATCCGTATGTCTGCTCCGGCTCGAGCGGGGGAATCCGTCGGGGAATGGGCGTTCCTAAGTAAAGCGCAGTTGATTGACGGGCTTGGATAGCACGTCACACCTTCCGGAAATAGCCGACGTGACTCTCGGCTGCTTACGGCGCTATACGGCGCCTGCGCCTGCCGTGTAGAGCTGACTGCGCAGGCGCCGTAAATTGCCGAGAGTCACGTCGGCTATTTCCGGAAGGTGTGACGCGCTATCCAAGCCCGTCAATCAACTGCGCTTTACTTAGGAACGCCTATACCCGGAAGGATACGCCGCTCGGAGCCGGAGCAGACATACGGATTAAACGATAAGTACAAAAAAATAAAAATAAAATCCAGCATACTGCAGATGTCAGCAGTATGCTGGATCTAGTGACAGAAAGTGGATTTTAGGGTGAACCACCGCTTTAACTGCAATGTTTTATTGTTACTATGTTTAATCATGTTTGTTTTGCCTGTATGTAAATTCTTTTTTACTTTACTGTTTACTGTATTTTATTGTTAACCATTATTTTCTTTGCTGGTACACCATTCAGCTGCAGCACTGATTTATCTATCTTGACAGCAATAGCGTTTGCTCTCACGAAACTAAAATCAGCGACATCCAATCGGTGATTTCACCACCACAATTCAAAAAGAGCATATATGCGGAAGCATGGGGGCAGGGGTGGAGGGGCGATTTGCCCCTAACATTAGGGGCATATATTTTTTACTCTTTTTTTGGCATAGATTGCAATAAAAAAATACTTTGTTTTATTGAGTTAATGTTTTATTGTTACCATTGTTTGCTTTTCAGGTACACCATTCAGCTGCAGCACGGTTTTATTTATTTTGACAGCAACAGAGTTTGCTCTCACGATACATAAATCAGCGACTGCAGCGCTGTAGGAGGTTATTTCACCACCACAGGTAAAAAAAATGGTGCATGTATGCCCATCATTGGAAGTGGGTGGATGCAGGGCGGTATTCTAATGCTGGAAATACCACCGATCAATCTCTTTTTTCGTTCAGCCCACAGGCTGCATAAAAAAAAGCACATTACAATATATACCCAACAAGGACCAGCAACATACTGGTATTTTGCTGGAATTTGAGTGGTTATACCAGAATGATGCCTGCAGGTTTAGGTATCATCTTGGTATTGTTCTTTTCAGCCAGCGGTCGGCTTTCATGTAAAAGCAATTATAGTGTTTAATTAGCCGCTAGACTGCATTTACAAGCAGTGGGAGGGTACGGGAGGTATGCCCCCCGCCGCCATCTTCCATGATTTTCTTAGGCTCTCCTGTCCCACTGGGGAACTTGAGAATGCAGCCGGTAGTTCCGCCAGCTGACCATAGAGCTGAAAGGAGACCAGAATGGCTCCAATCATCTCTATGGCCTAAGAAACCAGAAGCTATAAGCATTTAATGACTTTGGTTTCGCCGGATATAAGCAACGCCATTGGGAAATTGGGAAAGCATCTCATCACACCGATCTTGGTGTGGTCTGATGCTTTGAGGGCAGAGGAGAGATCTAGAGTCTAATAGACCCCAATTTGTTTTTAAAAAGAATACCTGTCACTACCTATTGCTTTTATAGGGGATATTTACATTCCCTCTGATAACAATAAAAATTATAAAAAAAATGAAAGGATCAGTGTAAAAATAAAAGCAAAATGAATAATAAAAAAATAAAAATAAAGCACCCCTGTCCCCCCCGTGCTCGCGCACAAAGGCGAACGCAATCGTCAGTCTTGTGTCATATGTTAACAGCAATTGCACCATGCATGTGAGGTATCACCGTGAACGTCAGATCGAGGGCAGTAATTCTAGCAATTGACCTCCTCTGTACATCTAAAGTGGTAACCTGTAAAGGCTTTTAAAAATGTATGTAGTCTGTCGCTGCTGCACGGTTCTGCGCAATTTTAAAGCATGTTGACATGCCTCTCAACAAATTCATTTGGGGGGGTTTGTATTGCCCTTCCATTATATCACCTCAAGAAAATAGGTCATAAACGAAAAGCTACGTAAATTCCAGAGAATGTACCCTAGTTTGTAGACGTTATAACTTTTGCGCAAAGCAATATACGCTTTCTGATTTTTTCTACCCAAGACATGTGGCTGAATGCATTTTGGCCTAAATGTATGACTACAATTTTGTTTATTGTAATTTTTTATGACAAAAAGTAGAAAATATAATTTGTTTTAAAAATGTTCTGCCTTTTTTCATTTATATAGCAAAAAAAAAAAAAAAAACGCAGAGGTGATCAAATACCACCAAAATAAAGCTCTATTTGTGGGGAAAAAAGGACACACATTTTGTTTGGGTACAGCTTTGCATGACCGCATAATTACCAGTTAAATCAGCTCAGTGCCAAATTGTAAAATATGCTTTGGTCATTAAGGGGGCAAATCCCTCTGGGGCTGAAGTGGTTAAAGCCGTACACACAAATCCAAGGTCTGATGCAGCCGGGGCCATTTAAGTAAATGAATGCCCATGCCCTTCTCCCAGGGAAGGTAACAGTATACAGCGGCATAAGCCTCCCATAAAGAGCCCTCAGGTTGAATCTTGGTCATTGAAAGTGTACCTACTACTAATGCTCCTTCATCGTCCTCATTCCAAAAATGAAGGTTCCCTTTTTGTACCACCTTTAACTAATTTTGCTCAACACAGTTAAAGGGGTTGTAAAGGTAAAAAAAAATTACCCTAAATAGCTTCCTTTACCTTAGTGCAGTCCTCCTTCACTTACCTAATCCTTTGATTTTGCTTTTAAATGTCCTTATTTCTTCTGAGAAATCCTCACTTCCTGTTCTTCTGCCTGTAACTACACATCGTAATGCAAGGCTTTCTCCCTGGTGTGGAGAAAGCCTCTTGAGGGGGCAGGGGGCGAGCAGGAGGGTCAGGACACTCTCTACTTTTCAGATAGAGAAAGGAGCTGTGTGTTAGTGGGCGTTCTGACACTCCTGCTTGCCCCCTCCCCCCTCAAAAGGCCTTCTCCACACCAGGGAGAAAGCCTTGCATTACTGCGTGTAGTTGCAGACAGAGAAACATGAAGTGAGTATTTCTCAGAAGAAATAAAGACATTTAAAAGCAAAATCGAAAGATGAGGTAAGTGAAGGTGGTCTGCACTAAGGTAAAGGAAGAGGAAAATGTTTTTTCCTGTAGTCAGTAGTCAGTAGGGACACCCCCCTGTTCGGTTCGCACCAGAACTTGCGAACACACCAAATGTTTGTGTGAACTTTAGAACCCTGTTAAAGTCTATGGGACTCGAACATTTGAAATCTAATTTTAAAGGCTAATATGCAAGTTATTGTCCTAAAAAGTGTTTGGGGACCTGGGTCCTGCTCCAGGGGACATGTATCAATGCAAAAAAAAGTTTTAAAAACTGAAGTTTTTTCGGGAGCAGTGAATTTAATAATGCTAAAAGTGAAACAATAAAAGTGAAATATTACTTTAAATTTCGTACCTAGGGGGGGTGTAAAGTTAGCATGTGAAATAGCGCATGTTTCAAGTACTTAGAACTGTCTCTGCACAAAGTGTCATTTCTGAAAGGAAAAAAAGTATTTTTAAACCGGACTTGCGGCTATAATGAATTGTCGGCTCTGGCAATTCATAGAGAATTCATTCATAAAAAAAAAAGCGTGGGGGTCCCCCCAAATTCCATTACCAGGCTCTTCAGGTCTGGAATGGATATTAAGGGGAACCCCGCTGTCAATTAAAAAAAATGACGTGGGGTTCCCCCCAAATATCCATTCCAGACCCTTCAGGTCTGGTGTGGATTTTAAGGGGAACTCCATACCAAATTTTAAAAAAAAATGGCGTGGAGTTCCCCCAAAAATTCACACCAGACCCCTTATCCGAGCACGTTAACCTGGCCGGCCGCAGAAAAGAGGGGGGGACAGAGTGCGGCCCCCCCTCTCCTGAACCATACCAGGCCACATGCGCTCAACATGGGGAGGATGTCCCCATGTTGATGGGGACAAGGGCCTCATCCCCACAACCCTTGCCCGGTGGTTGTGGGGGTCTGCGGGCGGGGGGCTTATCAGAATCTGGAAGACCCCTTTAACAAGGGGACCCCAGATCCTGACCCCCCCATGTGAATTGGTAACGGGGTACATTGTACCCCTACCATTTCACGAAGGAAGTGTAAATAGTTGGAAAAAACACACACACACACACCGTAGAAAAAAGTCCTTTATTAATAAAAATAAAATAAAAAATCCAGCGGTGATAATCCACTCGTTCCCGGCTTCCTGCTCCAACGTTGTCTGTATCCAGCGACGGTCTACGTGCTACGTCACTGTGGAAGCCCAGTCTTCCCCCTTGCTGGGCTTCCCCAGTGACGTAGCAGAGGGTGCGTCAGAGGGTGCGGGGTCACGTGACGGGTGGCCCCGCCTCCCCTATATAAGAAATGTCACAGCCGTATCATTCGCTGGGCTGTGTCCAGCGGTGAGAGGAGGTCGGCGTGGCTGCGCTCTGGACGGATCTTCTCATCGCTGGACCGGAGATCACCAACCGTCGCTGGATACAGACAACGATGGAGCAGGAAGCCGGGACCGAGAGTGGACTACCACCGCTGGATTTTTTTTCTTTTTTATTAATAAAGGACTTTTTTCTACGGTGTGTGTTTTTTCCAACTATTTACACTTCCTTCGTGAAATGGTAGGGGTACAATGTACCCCATTACCAATTCACATAGGGGGGGCCAGGATCTGGGGGTCCCCTTTGTTAAAGGGGTCTTCCAGATTCTGATAAGCCCCCCGCCCGCAGACCCCCACAACCACTGGGCAAGGGTTGTGGGGATGAGGCCCTTGTCCCCATCAACATGGGGACATCCTCCCCATGTTGAGGGCATGTGGCCTGGTACGGTTCAGGAGAGGGGGGGCCGCACTATGTCCCCCCCTCTTTTCTGCAGCCGGCCAGGTTAACGTGCTCGGATAAGGGGTCTGGTGTGAATTTTTGGGGGAACTCCACGCCATTTTTTTTTAAAATTTGGGGTGGGTTCCCCTTAATATCCATTCCAGACCTGAAGGGCCTGGTAATGGAATTTGGGGGGACCCCCACGCTATTTTTTTTTATGAATGAATTCTCTTTGAATTGCCAGAGCCGACAATTCATTATAGCCGCAAGTCCGGTTTTAAAAGACTTTTTTTCCTTTCAGAAATGACACTTTGTGCAGGGACAGTTCTATGTACTGGAAACATGCGCTATTTCACATGCTAACTTTACACCCCCCCTAGGTACGAAATTTAAAGTAATATTTCACTTTTATTGTTTCACTTTTAGCATTATTAAATTCACTGCTCCCGAAAAACAGCCGTTTTAAAACTTTTTTTGCATTGATACATGTCCCCTGGGACAGGACCCAGGTCCCCAAACACTTTTTAGGACAATAAATTGCATATTAGCCTTTAAAATTAGCACTTTAGATTTCTCCCACAGACTTTAACAGGGTGTTCCGCGGCTTTTCGAATTTGCCGCGAACACCCCTAATTGTTCGTTGTTCGCCGAACAGGCAATGTTCGAGTCGAGCATGAGTTTGACTCGAACTCGAAGCTCATCCCTAGTAGTCAGTAGTCTTGTAGTCAGTCCTGGCTTTATGCACTCCATCAAGGAGACAGCAAAACCCTCCAACTTGTTTGTCACTTTAGAGACCTCTGGATTTGCTGGCCGAACTGCGGGAAACATGCTGACAAAAGACACAGGTGAAACTAGAACCTCCACCTACCCAATTTAGGGGTTTGAGATACAACACAAACAGGGGGAAGTTCTTCCAAAGAAGCTGACCTGGGAAAGACCCCTCTACCCTGCCATCATTGGGGAGGCATCCCAATCATCCATCATGGAGGACAAGGTCTCTACCCCTTTCTGTGTATCAAGGGATACCTTGCTTGGTTGTGAAGGATCCAATGGATTTAAACTAAAATAGCCAAAGCATGAAGGCTGCTCCTTACCAGACAATGGGGGTTATTTACGAAAGGCAAATCCACTTTGCACTACAAGTGCACTACAAGTGCACTTGGAAGTGCAGTCACTGTAAATCTGAGGGGTAGATCTGAAATGAGAGGAAGCTCTGCTGATTCTGTCATCCAATCATGTGCAAGCTAAAATGCTGTTTTTAATTTTCCTTGCATGTCTGTCACGTCCCTGATGGTGGTGAGCCCGATATAGCAGAGGGAGGCCTCCATTACGGCTCCCACTTGTGGCCCCTGGTAAAGTAACAGAAGGCACAGGAGTGAGGAGTGGTACGAGTGCCTGGCAGGATCAACAGAGATAGGGGTAGTCCAGATGCTCAGGAACTGAGAAACAAGAACTGAAGCATTAGACAGGTTCTGGCAGACAGGAGCTGGAACACTGGACCGGGACCAGGAACAAACAGGAACTGTGCAGCAGACTGGAGCAGACTGGACTGGACCCAGGAACAGACAAGGAACCGTGCAGCAGACTGGACTGGACCCAGGAACAGACAAGGAACCGTGCAGCAGACTGGAGCAGACTGGACTAGGACCAGGAACAAACAGGAACCGTGCAGCAGACTGGAGCAGACTGGACTGGAACCAGGAACAGACAGGAACTGTGCAGCAGACTGGTACATACTGGACTGGAACCAGGAGGAGACAGGATGGTCAGACAGGCCGGGTCAGTTATCAGGCAGTCGGCAAAGGTACAGAGGTGCAGGCAGAAGTACAGTCAGAACAGGCCAAGGATTAGGTGCAGGCGGATGGCTGGAAAAGTCACAGGTAAGCCAGGGTCTTTCACAGGTCAAATCACAGATCAGGTTTTCAGGTACACAAACGCTGTAGAGCAGACAGCGGGGAATGTATCTGACAGACCGTCTTAAATAGCCTGCCGGGCACCAACAGAGGTGCGCACACTCGTGCACGTGCGCGGTTGCACCCGCGATCGGGAACTGGAGAGTCTGAGGCACCTGTTTCTGGCAGGATCTTTATGACAATGTCCCCCTCGGATCTACAGTGACTGCACTTCCAAGTGCACTTTCAAGTGCACTTGAAGTGCAAAGTGGATTTGCCTTTAGTAAATAACCCCCATTATGTCATTGAACAGTTCAGAGAACTTCCAAGTCTTTTTACCCTCCCATCACCAGAAAAGTCTGTTTTCTATTCTTGTACTTGCTACAACGATATGTCGGTTTCAGGTAGCTGTACTACACTATTAGCACACAATCAATTATTCTTTATCTACTTGCTTTGATTGCGGAGTTCAAATGTTATGAGGCCAAATAGTTATGTTTTAGCCTAGTACACACTGTCCATAATACCCTTAATTATGTTTCTATTTCCCTGCTTTTTTATCCAGTTCAATTTGTCTTTGGGTTGTTTCTGATACATTGTTACTTAGTACCTTAGCCAGAAGTTCTTATTGAAAGCTGAAAAATTAACATGACCTAAAATAAAAACACGGACAAATGATGATAAATCAAAATTGTGATAGGCTGCCAATAAAAACACACACACAATGTTTCCCTCCATCCTCAGTATATACAAAAAGACAACCACTTTAGTACACACAGTCACAGGCAAAACCTATTTCCAAAATAAGTGGCACTAAATTCTTTGTTTTCTAATTTCTATAAACACATTTATTGAAAAAAAAAGCACAAAGTACTGTATTTATTGGCGTATAACACTCACTTTTACCCTGAAAAAAAGCACAAAGTACTGTATTTATTGGCGTATAACACTCACTTTTACCCTGAAAATAGAGGGTAAACTGTGCCTGCGTGTTATACGCAGGGGGCTGTGGAAAGTTTTTTTCATGAAACTTCCCTCTTAAAGTTAGGGTATGTGTTATACGCCGATAAATACAGTAACATTTCAATAAATCAACTGCTTTTAGGCAATAAAGAAAAAAAAATCAAATGCACATAAGCAAAAATTCATTGTAACTCATTTTCAGCATAATAACCCCAGGAATCATGATAATTGTTTCCAGGACTGTCTTATTCACGAACAATCCAGCCCACTTAAACTCCTCCAAAATATACATTTCATAAAATACGCCATGTGATCTGACCTTGCAAAATCTCAGTTAAGATGTGGCAAATAAGACTTTTTTTTTTCAATGTGTCTCACAAAAATAACTTTTTGATAAACACAAAGATCCAGATGGCCTATGGATAAGACAGAAAAACTGAAAAAAACTTTATTACCTAAAGAATACAAAGGGATTGCAATCCCCAAATCAAACCACAATAAAATATAGCAGCTTTCTGGCCTTAACACCAACCTAAAAACCTTGGAAAGTAAGCATAAGCATTATGCTTACTTTGCAAGGTTTTTAGGTTATTTCCATTTTATGACTCTTAATTTCGCAGTGCAAAAGGTACATCTGAATGATTAGTTTAAGTAGGTATAATATACTTGCCATTATGCTACGTACCCTTGGGGTTTATGTATAAGGTACTTTTTGCTGGTAAGTCTCCAAAGTCTTGCAAATCAGTGAAGAAACAGATTTTGGTCAGTTTTTGTGTTTTCAGGATTTTGTTCCAAATACACACCATTCTGCAGTCACCTTGGTAACCACTAACAAGTTATGAAAAATGAGTTAAAACTTGGAGGAAACTGAACAATCCTGGATGGATAATGGTTTCTAAAGCAGACAGATGAAGTTTGGTCACAAATGAAACATTATGCACAGCAATAATATTGCTACAAAACCAGCAAGGGACCTATGATGTGATCTAGAAGAGTTGGCACATTCATTCGCTTAATCAGAAAATCCTTGAGAATAACAATGTATTGTATGTCTGCAGTACAGTACTTCAAGCTGCAATGACATAATGATATTTAATTATTTAGGGAGGAAATTAACCTGAAAAAATATTTTGATGAGTTACAAAAAAAAAAAGTGACCTTTGCAGTGTTATTTAGACCTATATGCTGTACTAGGTAATTTTACTAAGGAAAATGTTGAATCCCTCCTAGGAGTTGCTGGAAGTAATTGCTTTTGCCTACCTGTTCTGTGGCTACCTGCCCTGTATTTGAATCCAACAGATCATTAAAGCGGGGGTTCACCCTGTTAAAAAAAAAAAAAAAAGTTTTTTTTTATTAGACCATTAAATTCGGCATCGTAGCGCGAGCTACGGTATGCCGGACTTACATTTTTTATCCCCGTACTCACCGTGCTATCGATGATTGAAGAATCCGGGGAATGGGCGTTCCTATGGTGAGAGAAGGTGATTGACGGCCGGCCCTGGCACGTCACGCTTCTCCGGAAATAGCCGAAATAGGCTTGGCTATTCACGGCGCCTGCGCATAGCCTGTGCGCAGGCGTCGTGAATAGCCGAGACCTACTCCGGCTGTCTTCGGGGAGCGTGACGTGCCAGAGCCGGCCGTCAATCATCCTCCCTCTCCATAGGCACGCCCATTCCCCGCGGGAGACGGATTCTTCAATCAACGATACCACAGTGAGTACGGGGATTTAAAATTTAAGACCGGCATACCGTAGCTCGCGCTACGATGCCGAATTTAATGGTCTAATGATGGAAAGGAGGGTGAACTACCGCTTTAACAAACCTTTGACAATAATCAGTCTCTAGTCAGTCACTAAAGTCTTTTAACCATATTTTGCAGTTTTCAAACTGTACAGATCTGGGTAAAGGCTCTGGTGGCTATAATAAACCTAACATTCACCCACAAAGAACAGGTAGGCAATACAGCGTATCCATTTTGCTTCAAACGATTCAGCAACAATGCCTGCTAGGTGTAGCATCCTCTATGATAGGTAGGTGCTAGAGGTGAGTATTTCTGTGTGGTGGCTGCCAGGCAGGTTAATTTAGGCAGACCTATGCTTCAGGTTGGGGGCAGTGAGTGGTTAGTGTAGCAGTGGGTGTGACCACCTGTTGTTCAGTTCTTGGGCACCTCCCTTGCTTCCAGGGAGAATGTTCTGGAAGAGGGGCAGGGCCGAGGACTAGAGTGACAGGGAGCTCATGTGAGGAGCCCTGACCAATCCCCAACTGGAATTGGCAGGGGGCAGGCCTCCTTCATAAGCTCAGGTTCAGCCCACTGGAGGGGAGTTGTCGGCTGGAAGACGTGAAGAATGGAGTGCTAGCACAGCAGGAGGCCCATCCCCATCTGGGGGGGTGCGCGCCTCGGCAGAGGAGCCCGGGAGCTGGGAGAGAGCCTCGTCCTTACACGGTCATGGAAGAGGTGTCCTGGAACAGAGGGGCTGGGGAAGTGATTGGAATGCATGTCCGGTTAAGTTCTTTACCATGGACTCAAGGCAGGAGAAGGTCGGTGAGTGAGGCACAGTGGATATCTGGAGGATGCATGCCAAAGCAGCGGGGTGCAAGGCCAAAGGAGAGACTGTGGTGTTTTGTGTCAAATCAATGTGGCCTGCAGGCGCAGGATTTGCATGTTGGGCTAGCTGGGATCAGTAGTCCACCAACTAATGCAAGCTGCTAAACAACTAGATGGCAAGAAGGGGTACTGCAGGCCCCTGGCCTATTAACAGTTCAGTAAGTCAGCAAGCATCTAGGACTATTCAGAGTAATCTTTGGTGTAAAGTGAAGATGATGAGGCAGAAAAACTAATAATTCACAGTGAAGTTTTGAGCAGGAGGAAAGGAGTCCTGGGAGTAACAGTCTGCAGGAGTTGATGCAGAGGAGGAGCAATGGTCTACAGAAGTTTATGTGGGGGAAGTGACTGTGAATGTTAGAGTCTATCAGTTCTTCAAAAGCTGAATTCATTTAACCAATTCTTTAAATATGATGGCAAAGTGATCGGTTCTATCCCCAACCAAGTTATATCCCCAAATAAACAAAAAACAAAACAAAGCAAATGACTGTTCATTGTCTTTGAGAGTGATATATGGCGGTCTGGCAGGAGGGTGATGAGTCCTGACCTCAACCCGATAAAACACCTTTAGGATGAACTAGAGTGGAGACTGCCAGCCAGTCCTTCTCGTCCAACATCAGGGCCTGACCTCACAAATGAGCTTCTGGAAGAATGGTCAAACATTCCCATAGACACACTCCTAAACCTTTTGTACAGCCTTCCCCGAAGAGTTGAAGCGGTTATAGCTGCAAAGGGTATGCCAACTCAATATTAAACCCTACGGTCTAAGACTGGGATGCCATTAAAATTCATCTGCTTGTAAAGGCACACGTCCCAATACTTTTGACATGATAGCAGCACCAACAGGTAATAAAACCATGTTATGGAGGACATAGAAAAACAAAAGATGTGCTAATGTGTCAGGAACCATAAAACAGATGGAGACAGAAAATGCTGTAAAAAAAAAAAATATCACACCTTTTAATAAAAGTGGTAAAAATAGTACAAATAGTAAATGTAGTGAAAACATAACCAGGGTTTGGTAGCCAAATCGGATAGTCAGAACAGGCCAGGAAATCAGGAAGCCAGAGATCAGCATAGTCGGAGGCAGCAGACAGGATCAGGAACCAGAAGGGATGTCAGCCAGGCAAGTTTTCAACAGGAACACAGCAGGGAGTTTCTAGATATGTTGACCAAGGTGAAGGCGCTAAATGAATGAGCCAGGCAGTTTAAATAGCCAGAAGGGAAGCTGGCTGTGGGCTGGACCGAAGAGCAGGAAATGAACGCCAGGTGAGCCTCTGGCAATTAACTGACAGCTGAGCAACCTGAGCACTGAGAATTTAGAGCTAAGCCCACCCTGACATAATGTTAGTGCCAGACGCCATAATATATGCAATTTTTTTTAGTGTGCCCATAGTTACACTTAACATTTATCTGGAATTTATTGGAAGGGGAATTCAAGCACCTGTAATCACCATTTGTACTTGATGATATGGGCTAAATTATTCATCTTAATAAATTAAATAGTAACAATATCAGTTTATGTATATTCTCTGTGTTACACATTTTATCTGTATTTCAGTGGTTCTTTCTTTTTCAGGTCTTACATGTCACATTATACTCCCTATTTGGGCCAGAAAACAAATCTACTCTTTCAAGGGCCATCTTATGAGGTAATCCTTAAAACATGCTATTTTGCATCTCTTCAGAAACACATATGAACACAGTTTTCAAACACAGCATAGAGTCTTAAATGTAATCTTATACCGCAATGTTGGCCTTCCGCTGCTACAAAATGGTCCCTCTCACATGTCGCCTTTGAAATGACATCATAACTGTTTTTCCATTCTGCACATTTCAGAACATCTGCTGTTTCATTTCATAAAAAATAAAAAAATAGACTTGCAAGTAACCCATTTGTAAGACATTTGTGAGACGACTCAGGAATGCTCAGAAAGATTTAATATGCACAGCAGAAACTCAGATCTTTAGCGCTCTGAGATATGTCTTTGGCTACTCTCAGGCTGTTGGGTTTAAAGTTCACATAGAAAGTAAAAGAATTCAAATCCCATTTCAATATGTGGACTCAGTAAGACTCTGGGAATGCCAGAAAGCCTGCTATTCTGGCCTGTAACATGACCACATCAGGCTCGGATTAGTCACATAAAATGTTAAGGTCATATTTTATTTCTAATGTGTTGCAGATGGGCCTGGTTTAGGTGGGAGCATAGCTGTCTTTTTAATTTTTAGTGAAATAATTGCATTTGACAGAACATATTTTGTCTGCAGTAGAAGTGTTCAAACAGTGCTCATATTAACTATGAGGTTCCCTAAAGAACATAACAAATGTCATTTGCTCTTTTGAAAATACTTATAATAATATAGTAAATGGTCTGTAAGGGTTGTGTTAGTGCATCTATATATTATAGAAATCTATATTCTCCATTGAGTTTCTTGTAATTAGTATTGCACAGCAGCAGCAGTGATATATCCACCAAACTGTTTCTCAAGGTCCCTGTCAAATTCTAAAAAGGTACATTCCACTCTAAGTTAATAATATAGCTTTGAAAAAATTACAGCCTACTTGCCCACATCTTCTGTTTTTCTTCAAGATATAGTTGTATTGTCCCAGGCCACCTCACTGCCTATAATTGCATTGTTTGCCAGTAGTCTGATGTTCCGAGAACACAAAGTTGCTGGAACATGTGAATATAAATACAGGAGATCCCAGAGTTACAAACATCCGACTTACATATGACTCCTACTTACAAACAGAGGGAGACAACAGGAAGTAGGAGGAAATCTACCCCTAGGAAGGGAAATTCACTCCTGTAAAAGTTTTTATGGGAAAAAGGTGTCTCCGTTGAAGTTTTATCACCAATCCTTGTTTCTACGAGAACCCAACATTTTTTTATTCCAATTGTCATAGGGACAGAAAGTGAGGCGAATTCTTCTGAACAAGGAGAACAGGCAGCAAAACAAATATTACAGGAGTGTGTTAACCCTTCCCTATGCTATCCAAAAAGCTTAAATATTTTTTGGGTGGGAACTACACTTAAAAAAAATTACCTGTTCCAACTTACATATGAATTAAACTTAAGAACAAACCTACAGAACCTATCTTGTTTGTAGCCCTGGAACTGCCTATACAGGAAGGTGTTTCAAACTCTTCCCCATGCAGACTCCTTGCTATCTTTCAGAGAGAAGAAATGCACATAAGAAAATAATGTCAACAGGATCAACCTTTGTGTATATTGTGTTTTATCTTATTGTCTGTAAGTGGACTGAGATAGGAATTTACGAAATATTTATGCTGGTTCCACACCTATTCACTTACCGTATATACTCGAGTATAAGCCAAGTTTTTCAGCACATTTTTTGTGCTGAAAATGCCCCCCTCGGCTTATACACGAGTCACATTTTTGCACCTGATCTCCCAGACTTTGGGGACCCGGTACCGGCCAAACTTGGCACACATGTACCCCCAATCTTCCTCTACAAGTGTGCAAAGTTTGTTGTCCGGGGGACCTATGGCCGTGGAGCACCGATTTTTCAAAGTCGGCAGCCCTTCCATAGACTCCCATGTTAAATATAAATTTCTCCGGTGAGATCCCCTGGTCCCGGAACTTGGCACACATGTAGCCCCATTTCTCCTCTACAAGTGTGCAAAGGTGTTGTCTGGGGGACCTACAGCTAGGGAGCAGCGATTTTTCAAAGCCGGGCACCCCTTCCATAGACCCATGTTAAACGTCAGTCTAGTCATGGACACAGTGAGGCATGGGCATAGTGAGGCATGGGCACAGTGAGGCATGGGCACAGTGAGGCATGGACACAGTGAGGCATGGGCACAGTGAGGCATGCACATGGACACAGTGAGGCAAAGTTAGGCACGCAGATGGACACCCTAGGCTTATACTCGAATTAATACGTTTTCCCATTTTTTTGTGGTAAAATTAGGTGCCTCGCCTTATATTCGGGTCGGCTTATACTCGAGTATATACGGTATGTGAATTGTGTTAAAGTGCATTGCAGTAAGGCAGCTCATTCGTTTGAATGGGATGAAAGTGCAACAGAGCAAACAAAAAAAAAAAACAATTGCAGTATTTATTGGACACAGCACACCACAACAAATGGTAATGCATAACCTTAAATTGCAGTGTGATGCTACATAGATGCATTGGGGTGTCATTAAAATTGAACAGCACTTCAATTTGCTCACACGAATTGTGCATTAGTAACACATTGGTGCAAAGGCTACCTTAGTGTGTGCTATATTTATTTAAATACAGCGTGTCTGATTTAAAGGCACTGGAAGTAAGTAGCCAGAAAGATAGACTTCATGTTTCCAGGTCTTGCTGGAGGTGGAGTGCCTTAGCAAAAGTACTACATGTCTCATCATAACTCTAGATGTGATGTTGGGCATGACGTCCCTCCCTCTTGGTGCATGACTACCAAGCACTGCACCTAGCAAAGACATGGCTGTTTGATAGCGAGCACTTGTCTCCAGCTCCCAACACTTTCCTGAGGCAAGCACCAGAAGCAGAATACAGAGGGAGGTGAGGTATGTCATCCGCTAGTGTTACAGGGCATCTAGGAAGCTGGGACAAAGTACTGTGTGTATGTTGTCCAATCAAAAACTGAATAATGTATAAAAAAGTGATAATTCTTCTTTAATTGTTATCAGAGCTGAGGTTCTGACAGTAGATACTGTACACTGTTTTATCCCACAGAAGCTGCTGCGCACACACAGTAGCCTAACACCTCCCCTCTTGGCCAGCAAATACTGTCAACAAATGAAACTCACTGGAATTCACAAATAATAAATATGACTCACAGCATAAGGAAAATTATTATAACATCATTGGGTTGGCTGAAGTGCAATGTGATCCTGTACAAGGGACAAAATACACTTGTGCAATGAATAACTTCTGAATGAATAACATTACCTGTATGTAACTAAGCAGAAAATAGAAAAAAATAATAGAATAAAAAAAAACTAGCAAGGCTTTACTAAATAGTAAGCATGAAATGAGGAAAACTTAGAAAAATATAGTTAAACTAATTTCACAAAAAAAATATAAACTTAGCCCACTTTAACCTTAGCCCACTTTAACTACCCTCTAAAGGTGCCCCCCCCCCCCCTCTTCCTGGCCAGGCCATTCTTTGCGATATACGGTACTGCATTCCTTTAACTTACAATTGTACGGCCGTGTGATGCTGTACCCAAATACAATTTATGTCCCTTTTCCCCCACAAATAGAGCTTTCTTTTGGTGGTATTTGATCACCTTTTTTTTATTTTTTTGCACTATAAACAAAAAAAGGGCTTCATCAATTTAGGCCAATATGTATTCTAGGCCAAGTCAACTATACCTGGCAGGTAAATTTACTAGTAACCATGCCTAACCATCAGGGTGCTACAGCTGCACTATATGGATTAGGCACTATATGGAACATTATAATTTTATTATTATGTAATTTCTTATTATTTGGTATAATTTGTGGTTGATGGTTTAAGAACTGTGATTAATGACTAAATGAATTAACAAACAACTATTTCAGGTTCCTTGAATTACACAAGAAACACCCTTGCAGTGGTAACCCTATGCACTGCAAAGGCTAAATGCGTATTAATTCGAGAGGTAGAAGAATAAAGTAATAATACCTATCTTAAATACTACTTTGGCAGGCTCTAGTACTCTTCTCTTCTTTCCACAACTCCAGGTTGTGGGTTGGCTAATGCCATCCTTACATGTCTGCTTTGTACATGATGATGTCAGAGTACGTACCTCTGGCTATGGGTACCTTTGTGAAGAGGCTTTGGGGACCAGTGGCACAGATAGAGGGAGCCTGCTGAAGTGGGAAGGGAGGTACATTTTTACCTTCTGCCTCCTAGATTTAATAGGCATTTAACTATTGTAACTTTAAACAGACAAACTACCACTCTACTTATAAACACAGAACCAGGGCTTTTTTTCAGCAGGAACAAGTGGGAACGTAGTACCGGCGCCTCCAGCTCTGAATGTATGTAATGGCAAAGGGGTGCTGGGGTGTACTGGAGGGTCTGTTAATGCTGGCTGCTGGGGGATCTATTGTTGCTGGAGGGGATCTATTTTTACAGGGGGAGGGTCTATTGTTGCTGGGGAGGTCAGTTGTCGCTGGTAGAGGATCTATTTTTGCTGGGGGGGACTCTAATGCTACTGGGAGACAATCGTTGCTGGGAGACATCAACTGTTGAGGGAGGGGTCTATTGTTGCTAGCTGTTCAGAGTCTATTGTTGCTGGTAGGGAATTGAACCAAGAAGCGGTGCTCAGAGGTGGGCAGGGAGTGGAACCAAGGAATGGTGCTCAGGGGTGAGCAGGGGGTGGAACCGAAGAATGGTGCTCGGAGGTGGGTAGCGGGTGGAACCAAGGAATAGTGGGTGGAACCAAGGAATGTTTCTCGGAGGTTGGTATGGGGTGGACACAACAGGTGAATCGAAAGTAGGGAGTTCCTGCACCTATTCTCTGAGAAAAAAAAAGCCCTGCACAGAACTATCATAAACAAATAGTAAGAATGTTTTTGAACCCATTAGCAGGCAATAAAATAGTAACGGTTATAAGTCAATATGCTGGACTGGAATGATCATGCTGATAAACATTATCACATGTCTTAGGCTTACATCTGTATCATGACAGCTGTTGCTTAGAAGTGCATTATTAAGGAGATGTCATGTGTAAAATATGCATTGATAATTATCCACAGTATTCTACTAGCGTATAAATGACATATGATGCCTGAGGTATTGTCTGCATACAATGACTATTATAAATGGATCTTTATAGCCCATGGAAACATTGCAAATACATCAACACAATATACTTTATGATAGCTATTATAAATATGACTTCAGGAATTTAGTATTTGCTAACACAGCAAATGCACCATGAATAATAAGCATCCAAACAAGCCAAAACAGGAAATACAACACTACAGGTCAAATCTATCAAAGTATCTGAAAGAAAAATAACTGTCTGCGTTGCACAAAACAACCACTCATATTTTTAAATTAATGTTCAAACCTGCACTTAAAAAAAACCATTTGGAAGATGCACTGGGAATTATCTTAATCTACAAGCCACAATGACCCAGACCCTTTGATTTTAGCATGGTGATTTCGGCAATCATAGTTTGACATAATGGGCAGTGGGCACCAAAACATTCATAGCATAATATTTTCAGCATGAAATTTTTTTCCCTGCATTTATCATTATGACAGCATTTTTTTTCTAAGATAATATTTTATTTATTACAGGTACCTTTAAAGCACTCTCAATTTACACAGTGCTTTACATATATATTATACATTCACACCAGTCCCTGCCCTCAAAGAGCTTACAATCTAAGGTCCCTAACTCACATTCATACATACAAATACTAGAGACAATTTAGACAGGATTCAATTAACCTAAAAAGCATGTCTTTGGAGTGTGGGCGAAAACCGGGGTACCCGGAGGAAACCCACAAAGGCACAGAAGAAACATGCCAACTCCAGACAAGTAGTGTCATGGTTTAGATTTTAACTGGCAACCCTATTACTGCTAACCATTTAGCCACTGTGCTGCTCCCCAGTGGGTGCAATATATAAATTGGATAGTATTTAATTTGGCTGGCATTTATGATTAGTGTTTATGATTTGGATGAAAATAAGAACTAAAAGTGTTTGTAAAGACAGGACACAGAAAACAAGAGGAAATCTCTCCAAAGTAAATAATACTCTTATGTTAGAGAGTGAGCACAGGAGCAAGTGTCCCCATTGGAGGATTTTACCTCGTGCTCTAAAGGCAACCCCCAAATTTTGATTTCACCCTCACCTTCTGTCTCAGTGAGGGAAGGGACACAGACGGCAATAAAAACTCTTAAAGCATCTTAGACTTTATTATTCTATCTAAAAAATAAATAAATAAATGCCAATACATACATTTTAATTTTAGAATCTAGGTTTAGGGATTTTATGAAGATAAATAGGTAGATTCAGTAAGAGTTAGGCCGGCTTATCAGTAGATAAGCCGACCTAACTCAGAATCTACGCCGACTTATGTTTAAGTGTATTCTCAATCAGAGATACACTTAAACATATCTAAGATACGATGGCTTGCGCCATCCTATCTTAGGTTGCAATATTTCGGATGGCTGCTAGGTGGCGCTTCCCCTGCGGTCGGCGTAGAATATGTAAATTAGTAGATACGCCGATTCACGAACGTACGCCCGGCCGACGCAGTACTTTTACGCCGTTTACGTTAGAGATAGGCCTCCTAAAGTTAGAGCTAGGCCCTAGTTGGAATAGTAATGTTAAGTATGGCCTCCGTTCCCGCGTCGAAATTCGAAATTCTTACGTCGTTTGCGCAAGTCGTCCATGAATCGGGATTTACGTCGTTTACGCCGAAATCAATAGGCCCGTGCGGCGTACTTAGCCGCAATGCACGCTGGGAAAAGTAGGCGCCCGGCGCATGCGCAGTAAAGAAAAAACGTCAAAAACGTAAGGTCAAGCCCCATTAACATAAAACACACCCCCTTACACAGATTTGAATTAGGTGCCCTTACGCCCGCCTGCTTTAGGCTACGCCACCGTAACTTAGCAGGCAAGTACATTGTGAATCATGTACTTGCCTCGCTAACTTACGGCGGCATAGCTTAAATGCCTTAAACTACGCCGCCGCAAAGTTGCGGCAATGTATGTGAATCTAGGCAAAAGAGTGTATTTGTTGGGGTGCTAGGTATATAACACAGTAACATTTGTTTCTGAAAAAAAAAAACATTCCAAATATTCTTATACCAAAACTCCAGTGCTAAAAACAACCACACCAGTTTTCAGCAGCTGAAAAAAAACTTAATGCAATGAAGGTACATTACAGCCTCATACCATATACAGTAAAACCTTGGATTGAGAGTAACTTGGTCTGAGAGTGTTTTGCAAGACAAGTTCATTTTTTTTATAGATTTTGACTTGATAAACAAGCATGTCTTCCTATACATGTAGTGTCATGTAACAACTGAGTATAAAAGAGAAGAGAGGCACCTCTAAGGCCTCGTACACATTGACGGACAGTCCGCTGAAAACGGTCCACCGGACCGTTTTCAGCGGACATGTCCGCCCGGAGATTTCTGTCTGATGGTTGTACACACCATCAGACAGAAATCCGCGCGTAAAAAATACGCGGGGACGTGGCCACAACGTCGCCGCGACGATGACGCAGCGACGTGGGCGGCCCTGGAAGTTCAAAGCTTCCACGCATGCGTCGAATCAGTACGACGCATGCGAGGGATGGCGGTCGGGCGGACGTGTCCGGTGAGTCTGTACAGACGACCGAACACGTCCGACGGACAGGTTTCCAGCGGACAGATTTGTTAGCAGGCTAAGAAATTTTTGTCCGCTGGAAACTGTCCGATCCGCCGGACAATTGTCCGCTCGGGCCCACACACGACCGGATCTGTCCGCTGAAACTGGTCCGGCGGACCAGTTTCAGCGGATCGATCCGGTCGTGTGTACAGGGCCTAAGTGTATCAATATGGTTACAACATTTAGCAACTCACATGGTTGATGATTAAAACAGGCACATCTAAGTATGCAGGCATCTGGGGTAAAGCCCTCCACATAGACCATCCTCCGCACCGCCATTGACATCATCCCCTCCACACTGTGCTCCACGAGTCCTTCAAGTCTCTTTTTCAGATCGCTCTATTGCAGGATAGTCTCCCCGGTCAAGATTGCAGACTGACAGCAGTGCGGGCGTTTTTAACCTTTTTTCGGTCACTAGCAGGGAGTTAAAAGCGCCTGCTAGTGGCCGAAAAGCGCAGTTAAAACAAGCGCCAGCGCCTCAGTATGAAACTGCCTCACATGTTACCATATTTCTACAGTTAGAGGCGCCTCTCTTCTCTTTTATACTCAGTAGATCCTGCTGGATTTTGCTGTTAATCCCACAACCTGGTCACATTGCTATAATCTTTGTATATGGACTATAAACTGAAGGCCTTATGAAGAAATGGTTGTGTAATGAATCATCTGAGTTTTCATTATTTCTTATGAAGAAATCTGATATACGAGTGCTTTGGAATACAAGCATGTTTCCGGAACAAATTATGCTCACAATCCAAGGTTTTACGGTATAACCAATGATCAATAATGACACAAATGATGACACAAGACTACTATGCTACAATTGAAAGAATTATTCTCATTATTTTCAATAATTTTGTAGTTTCTGTAGATGTTTCCTGTTGGGGTTACAAACTAAAACATACAGCAAAGGGTCTATAAAGCTGTATTAAACCCTTCATGAGGGTGTTGATCCCTTTATCGCAAATGTGTATGTTATTTGTTGCTTGTACTCGCAGTAGGCCCCGAAACAATAGTGCACATTTTGCGCCTTTTTTTTTTTTCATCCTACTTAAATCACACTGACACAATCCTACCTAAAATATACCATCCCTGACCTTTGACCTTGATCTTTGACTATGACCTTGAACTTTAACCCTGAACTAGATCAAACCTTGATCTACATTTTTTTTAACACACTTTTGTTTATTTAAATGTTTCTCCCCTTGCAATGAGAGAAATATACAGTGTATCTTTCGCTACATTCAGAGAAGAAAGCATACACAATAGGCAGGCTTTACATTGATCGATCACTGTGATACCGAATCAGAGGCTACCACAGTGATCAGGTGATCGCAAATCAGGTTTTCCAGTTCCCGGTCCTTGTGTTGGGAGCGCACTGTGCAGAGCACTCCCAGCACAAAGACATGTACACATACAGTATATGCAGCCTCACGGAAAAAAGGCCCACTTCAGTGAGGCAGCATATACAGTGGGGATCGAAAGTTTGGGCACCCCAGGTAAAAATTTGTATTAATGTGCATAACGAAGCCAAGGAAAGATGGAAAAATCTCCAAAAGGCATCAAATTACAGATTGGACATTCTTATAATATGTCAAAAAAAGTTAGATTTTATTTCCATCATTTACACTTTCAAAATTACAGAAAAAAAAAAAATGGCGTCTGCAAAAGTTTGGGCACCCTGCAGAATTTATAGCATGCACTGCCCCCTTTGCAAAGCTCAGACCTGCCAGTGTCATGGATTGTTCTCGATCATCGTCTGGGAAACCAGGTGATGTCAATATCAAAGGTTTTAAATGCCCAGACTCATCTGACCTTGCCCCAACAATCAGCACCATGGGTTCTTCTAAGCAGTTGTCTAGAAAACTGAAACTGAAAATAGTTGACGCTCACAAAGCTGGAGAAGGCTATAAGAAGGTAGCAAAGCGTTTTCAGATGTCAATATCCTCTGTTCGGAATGTAATTAAGAAATGGCAGTCATCAGGAACAGTGGAAGTTAAAGCAAGATCTGGAAGACCAAGAAAAATATCAGACAGAACAGCTCGCAGGATTGTGAGAAAAGCTATTCAAAAACCCACGTTTGACTGCACGACCCCTCCAGAAAGATCTGGCAGACACTGGAGTTGTGGTACACTATTCCACTATAAAGAGACACTTGTACAAATATGGTCTTCATGGAGAGTCATCAGAAGAAAACCTTTTCTACGTCCTCACAACAAAAATCAGCGTTTGAACTTTGCAAATGAACATATAGACAAGCCTGATGCATTTTGGAAATAAGTTCTGTGGACCGATGAGGTTAAAATAGAACTTTTTGGCCGGAATGAGCAAAGGTACGTTTGGAGAAGAAAGGACACAGAATTTAATATAAAGAACCTCTGTCCAACTGTTAAGCATGGGGGTGGATCAATCATGCTTTGGGGTTGTATTGCAGCCAGTGGCACAGGAAACATTTCACGAGTAGAAGGAAAAATTGATTCAATACAATTTCAGCAAATTTTGGATGGTAACTTGATCTCCCTCTTTTTCTCTCTCACCATCTCCCTCTCCCTCTCTCCACCTTTCTCTCTCCCTTTCTCTCTCTCTCCCCCTTTCTCCCTCTCTCTCTCTCCCCCTTTCTCCCTCTCTCTCCCCCTTTCTCTCTCCCCCTCTTTCTCTCTTTCTTTCTTTCTCTCTCCCTCCATCCCTCTTGTCCTTGCCCAATATTTAGCATAGTTTAAACCATGCCCATTTTTTGCTATGCACGCTGCATTTTCCCACTCCTGCTAGACCACGCCTATAAATGACTGCCTCATCCCCAATTAAAATAATACTCTGCATACAGATAAAAAAGTGTCCCTAGAATTTTTTTCAGAATGTTATGCATCTTTTATTTCAATTTTTTGTTTACAGTACCTATCTACATGCAACAAGCAGTGGAAGTCTCCAGGTGATCAGCAGTGAAAAGGTGACACACACGTTTACATACATGTATACACACAGTGGGGTTGATTTACCAAACCTGGAGTGCAAAGTCTGGTACAGTTGTGCATTGTAGCCAATTAGCTTCTAACTTCAGCTTGTTCAATTAAGCTTTGACGAAAGCTAACCTGGAAGCTGATTGGTTTCTATGCAGAGCTTCACCAGATTTTACACTCTAGTTTTAGTAAATCAACCCCAGTTTTCTTTGACATAAATAACATCAATGCTTTTATCACACGAATTTCCCAATTTTTGTATTTCCAGATTGAAACGGTTATGTTGAGAATACTTTAATATAGTTATTGCAAACAGTTGTATGATGTTGGTTTTTCAGGCTTCTTAAATAACTGCCCCAAAAAAATATGTTTCTAGTTTGTTGATGTCTAATAACCAGCATCATGTAAGTATGGATGAGGTCATGGAATGCACTGCAAATTATGTATTTCAAAGCTATAAAAGCTTTTCAGATCAATCCCATCAAAGGAAAAACTGCAACATGCCTCTGGCTTCTATTTGAACATCCACAACATCCATGTCTGGAAAATAACAAAATAGATAGCATGTTTGAAAACAGCCCACTTCTGGATAATATTATACCCAATAAACGAACATAATACAGGGCAAGCTTCCTTTTCTGAAATCCTTTTTATTTTATATTTCAAAATTAGAGTATAGCATTACTCTCTGAACAGTACAATATTTCATCTGTTCAATAATCTCCAGTAATTCTACAGGAAGAAATCAGGATAGAGTTGCAAAAATATGCCAAACCAACAAACCACCAATCACACTACAAATTTTGGCTCCAATACAAAGGGACATACAAGGATATTGGACCAGGGACTGTACCCCAAAGCTAGGTATGAGCTCAGGCATGTTCAGATACTAGGCTGAAGCTGCCAAAGCTATCCCGCCAGGAAGCTGTCGCTGCGGACCGCCAATCGCAGGCAGCTGTGGCATTTCCCGCCCCCTCAGCCTCACATCTACAAAAGATGTGAAGAAATGCCTCTGCCACTTATTATTGGAAGTCCACAGTGACAGTTTTCTGGCAGTATAGCTCAGGTGGGTTTAGACTAGTATCAGTAAATGCCTAAGTCCATCCCTGTCCTAGACCTTGCTAATCGGGATGTTTCCTTACCTTTACCTTTCTGGTGTGAGACACTCTTTGAATGGACTTGACATTTAAACTGACAGAGGCTCGAGAGATTTATGCTTCTATCCACAGGTGTGTAAACAGTGCATGTTGCCGCTAGACGGACTATTTAAGGATGCTCCTGCTGTTCCAGTGTGTTCCCTTTGTTGCTAATCCAGCTTGCTCCTAAACTGATCTCGGAATCTGCTCTTGACTTGTTGCTTGCTCCTAACATGGCTTGTTCCGGACTTCGGCTCTGTTTATAATTCGGTACCTCTCTACCTGCCTCTTGATGACCCTGGCTAATACTGTGACCATGCTTCTGTCTCTGATCCTGGCTTCCCGACCTGTTTGAGTGCCTGCAGCTCTGTGCCCCACTGAGTGTTCCTGCTGCAAGTCTGCTGAGAGTTCTGACCAGATACGTGTCCCGAGTCTGCAGTGCAAGTAGAGTGCTTCTTTAGCCTTCTTTAACCTCAGCTGGACTACTGAGCATGGCTATTGTTCTTGACCTGATGGTTCACCAGTTCCCTTGGGACTGCATCTCTTACTGCAAGTTCTCCTGTCTAGATCTGCAGGCACTCATGATCACCCTGTCCCTCGGCACCCTCTCTTCCACTTTCAGTGGGGCCTGGGCTGGAGATACAAGAGAGGCCGACCTTGTCATTTCAATCTCCTATCCGTTACATGACACCAAATCTACATGTGTTAGAAAAACTCTGATTTTATGACTTTTTTCAACACAAATATTTCTATCAATAAAACATATGCTTTCTCAAACAATGGCTTGAATGAGTTGTGTCTAAGTAGCATCCGAAAGGTTTTAGGGTTTCTTTTTTATATAGCAATGGGGGAAGTAGTGTTTTCACAGTAGATGGGTGGGAAAGCCATTAATACTGTTCAGTTTTGGCAGGATCAACAGGTTTATGTATATGTTTTAGAAGATGTAGTTAATCAGGAAAAAAGAAAACAAATTCAACCACCACATCCAAAGACTGGTAATCTGCAAAATATTACATTTTTGTTCTTATGTTTAGATATCCTTTAGGTTAAATTTTGCTACTGGCTCCTCTTTATGACTGGTGTTCTGATATTGCCTGATGTGTCGCTTATGTTTGATCATGTATTAAAGGCAGGGTAGCATAAGGCATTGCTAATCACTTTGGAACTTCTCTCTCAGGTCTGTTATGCTCTGCTAGGGGTAAATTTACACTCTTTTAAAACACTAAATTAAACCACGGCACACAATAGCAATGTATTTTCAATATATTTATCATGCTTTGTGCTGAGGACAATACGGGCAAGAAGTGGGGAAAATAGCATCTACCTAACTATGCTATTTAGATTTATTACCATGCACTCACAGTGACTAAAACACTGCATATAGCTTTTGGGCTTGTGTGTTGCAATGCACCATGTTGCAACATGTACCGTATGCACTGAGCCATCTGATTCACTGTTTGCAGAGCACCTGGTAGATGTCAAAGCTGCATGCCAAAGCTTCACAAAAAAATGCGATGTCAACAAACACAAATTTTTACTCTAATCTGTGCTTACGTCTTAGACCTGATACACACTACAAGCCTGTACTAACCATCCAAAGTTAGTACAGCGATCTCCCCTGCTGAGCTGTTGTGTTTTGACAGGAGGACTCTATTGGCTAAGAGGGCTGATCAGGAGTCGGTCGACTGCTGGTTTGCATTCTCATCTGACAGAGTAACATGACAAAATATGGAAAATTTCAAGGGGTGTTAATATTTTTTCAATGCACTGTGTATTTTCTAGCTTGCAGGACAGCAGCCTAAGTGCCAGTCATCATTACACCTCTAAACACCCCATCATGGGAATTTAAAACCAGATCTGAACATTGGGTATGTGACATTGTAAAATAAAAATTACTCCTTTAGGAAATGTGCCCCTTTGTGGCAAATTATTTTTTATTAGGAATAAGTGTAGATAGCCACTTTTATGGTTGGAAACTCCAGGACCAGTAAGGGAGTAAGCATCTAAACAGCAAGTCTGCAAAGGTAATTTTTTTTACTTCTACCTTAGTCCCATCACCCTCCCTCTAAAACAAAAAAAGCAATTTTCTGTTGCCATCTTTTAGGTAAAGGGATTAAGCAGATATGACAAGAATGGATGTGCAGAGTCAAGTTTGTTTGACATATAAGGAAGACCTCAAGGTTTATCATGTCTAGTCTTGTCATAATGCATGAACAAAAAAACAATAAACTTCATTAAGTGTAATTAACAGATTATGCTTTAGTAAAATTCTCTGGGTTCCTCCAGAAATCAATAATACTTAAAATGATTGTGGCTTACACATATATTTGCTCTAGGGGGAAAAAGGAAATATGGATATTAGAAGCAAGCTTGCGATCATTTTAGTATATAACCACATATGGTACCTTTGACCTTGCACATATTATACATGTGTACAATTGACATAGATGCTTTTAGATGAAATAATTTATGTTCAATCTTTTTTTATTGAATTTTTTTTATAACATAACAAAAATCAAAGAAAAAAGAAATGCAATAACAGTCAGAATAACAGTCCAGTTATCCACTGTACATATCACAGTACCATAAGGTATTTAAATACAGGGTAAGGCACTAGTATGGTAACAGTCATGAATCAAATATGTGACAGAACATAGGTAATACTCATAATTATGAATGGACAAAGTAGAAAACCGTTTCCTGATCTTCACTCCAGAAAGGAAACACAGAGGGAAAACCAGAATAGGCCCCATAGCCCACACCATGGGGCTTAACCCTGCAGGACTGAAGCAAAAAGAACCAAAAAAGACAAAAGAAAAAAGGAGGTTGGGAGAAGTGGAGAGAAGGGAGAGGAGGAGGCAAATGGGAAAGGGAAAAAGAAGCCAAAAGATGGCATCCCATGTAAGTACATCTCAACAAATCCATCTGATCAGGGCATCACATCACAAGTTTAGTTCGTATGACTCCCTAAATACCTTCCAAGAGCCAAGTGTGATGACATTGACTACAAGCTTTCAATTTCTGTGCCAGAAGTAATATCATGCGTCCGATATGGTCCATCTCCATGACCCATTCAAGGAGGGTAGGAACCTGTGCTTATCGCTAATGGTGCAGGATAACTGCCCTGGCCACTGAATCCGATCCAAAAATAGGGAGACATGCCCATCAAATATATGCACAAGTGAACCCTGACTATGTTGGTAATGCCAACACATTTTCTTCACTGAGGGATATAAATGGAGTAAAAAGTTGGGCACCTATACCTCCTGGTAAGGAGTTTAAAGTTGGTCTACTGGGCCTTATTAACCATGGATAAATGATAAGTCAGTGTAAAAGATATGAACATTTTTAAACATTTTAGTACAGTTATCTCTAATATGTTTCAATTATACAACCCCCCTTCTCTCCACAGCCTATGGAAATGTTTGTTGTGGGAGTTGTAGAGCCTCTCCATGAAAAGTGTCCACGCTATCCTTACTATTGGAAGGCTGTTGACTGCTGAACTCCACAGTCACCTGCCTTCCTATGCGAATTAGTCTATCGTTAAAAGGTTATTTGCATTCCATTTACTGTAATTCTGTCATTTCATCTTTTACTTCTATTTAACCAATCTACGATAATATTTTTTGTTCAATCGTTTTTATTGATGTTTTAACAGAATTAGCAGCAAGACTATTAAGAGGTTTTGCCCAATGCAAAGGCGGGATACAATAGTATGAGTACAATATATAGATTTAAAATTAGAATACTGTGCCCAGTTCTGGAGACATCACCTACAGAAAGATATTAATAAGATAGAATGAGTTCAGAGATTGACAACAAAAATGGTGACAGGTCTGAGGGATAAAATATATATCAGGAGAGACTTCAGGAACTTAGTATGTACAGTCTGAAGGAAGGAAGGGAAAGGGGAGACATGACTTAAGCCTTTAAATACACCAAGGATGAAAATAAGGCTCAGAAGGGTAGGATTTTCAATATGAAGTCAAGATCAAGAACACAGGGACATGACCTCAAACTAGCAGGAGGAAAGTTCAAAAATAATCTTAGAAAGTCAAATTTTACCAAAAGACTAGTTGATGTTTGGAACAGACTTTCAGCAGAGATAGGGAGTCAATCAACAGTACGTGGATTCAAACATGCTTTGGGTCAAATATAGAATTATACTAAATCTTTCTAGACAAAAAAGTAAAAAAAAAAAATGTAAAAAAGGGTGCAGACTAGATGAACCACTTAGTCTTTCTTCTGTCATCACTCTTCTATGGTGAAATAGGCCTGGACCTAAAGAGGTCAGCCTTTCTGAAAAAGTGCCAATTTGTCAATTAAAACCCATGTTTTTAATATTACATGACATTGTAGGATTGCCATAAATTGTGAAAATATTATGAAATTATATTTTAAGTTACTCCTATATATTTATTAACTTGCATACAGTTTGTTTAAACCTTTCTTACATCTAACTTTGATCAGTAATAACTAGGCAATAATACAGCACAGTAGCAGAAACTGAATAAAAATGTATAAAATACCTCACGTACAATATAGAGCAGGGGTAGGCAACCTGATCAAAGGTCACCGGGGTTCGAGACCTTTTTTAAAGAAATTAACTACCAGGGCTTCACTAAATTGTATAGATGACACGAGGAAAACTTTGAAAAATATAATAAAAGAAATGAGTGTCTTGGAACCAAGATGTTAATGGTTCCACAGCTGCAGCCTTACCTGTTGTGCCACAGGGGAGCTCTGGAGTTGTTGCAATGATCTCCCAGCCTGATGCATTGCCTTAGACTCACTAGCCCCACCTGCTGCCAGCTGCGGACAATGTACAATCAAGCAGCCCATAAAATTCTGTTCTTTCACAAACTGAAGCATAGTAAACACAGTTACTAATGAATGAACGAATGAGTGACTTGTATAGTGCTACACATGCAAACTGAATCACCTCTAGGCGCTTTTTGCAGTCAGTGTCTGCTTGGCTGGTGCAGTCATTTTTACCCTGTATGATCTTGACACGCTTGGGACACACAGTCGTACATACATATATATACTGGGCCAATTTGGACAAGATCCAATTTACCTACCAGCATGTCTTTGGAGTGACACAGTAAGTGATCGTTTGTTCACTGTGTTCATTCGAAAAAAAAGAAAGGGGCTGGTAAATTACATATATACTGGCCCCTTCCCTGCTCTCCACCCTGAAAGGAGAGGACAGCTGGGAGTGCTGTGAGGAGTTAGGATCAGGGGAGCACACAGGGGGCAAAAGAAAGGGGAACCTGGACAGGAGAGGCAGGGGAGTGGCATTTACTGGAATCAATCTCCTGTATTTTCCCCTTGCAACAGCTGAAAACCAACAGGAGGGAGAGGAGGAGAAGCCAAATTTCAACTGCAGCAAGTGGAAAATACAAGTGATTGGTCCCAGTAAATGGCGTCCCAACCTGCCCCCCTCCCTACACTTCCTGTCCAGGTTCCTCTTTGTTTTAATGCCTGCCTGTGATCGGTGGTTAGATCGCGATCTATGGGTTCCCTTCCCCAATACAGAAATATAATATATCTCTAGATCTTATATAACATAAGATGAGGGGCTGCAATATGTTTTCTACACCTTAGCTTTCCATACATGTATTGCCTTCTCATATGCATTGTGTATTTTTGACCACAGGGAAAGTGGATTGTTGATTATTGTCAAGCTTTTCACATGGTAGTACAATTACTGCAGTGCGTTCAGTGGTGTGCATTCCCTTACACTTCCTAATACAAATAGTGGGCTTTCCAGAGAGGGAGAGGAGCATTGTACAAATATGCTTTTTTGTTTTTTGTTTTATTGAAAAAACCTTTACAAGCAAAAAAAAAATAGTTTTGAATGCATGCTAATAATTTAAAGATACACTGAATTACAAATAGATGCATATTACCGTGTGTTAATATAACCCATAACAAACATGTAGATCTACAGTGCAAAGAAAAAAAAAATTCCAGGATAAAATTCCCAAGGGAACGCGCCTGATTTAAATAGTACACTCCCCCTAGCCGCGGAATTTGAATTCTGCTGGGGGAGTTACGATCCGCCGCCGCAAGTTTGGAGGTAAGTGGTTTGTGAATTACCCACTTGCCTCGCAAACTTGCGGGAGCGGATCTTAAATCAGGTAGATCGAGCGGATCTAAAGATCCGCTGATCTACGTGAATCTGGCCCATAATATATAGTGAGTGATTATTGCCTATTAGACATGAACATATAGAATTTTTTACCTGTTGATCTGTGGAGAAAGTCCTGCAATATGTAGTGTGTATTTTTTGGCTCTCTGCTATTTACAATGCTGACATTTTTCTTCTGTACTTTGGGCCTTTATTCTTCTCCTACTAACATTTCTCCATGCTTATGTCCAGTCATTGACTGCAAATACAATAATTGGTTAATCGACTGACCACAATATGCAGCTTTATATAAAGTACAGGCAGTCCCCGACACAATAAGGAATGTAGGTTTGTTTGTATGTAAGTGGAATCTGTTCGTAAGTCGGAACACTGCTTGTAAGTGTAACTTACGCCTGTGCAGTCATGTGAGATGTTCCGGTGTCCGCATGTGCAGGGATGTGGGATGTTCCGGTGTCCGCCTGTGCAGGGATGTGGGATGTTCTGGTGTCCGCCTGTGCAGGGATGTGGGATGTTCCGGTGTCCGCCTGTGCAGGGATGTGGGATGTTCCGGTGTCCGCCTGTGCAGGGATGTGAGATGTTCCGGTGTCCGCATGTGCAGGGATGTGGGATGTTCCGGTGTCCGCCTGTACAGGGATGTGGGATGTTCCGGTGTCCGCCTGTGCAGGAATGTTTCGGCGTCCGCCTGTGCAGAGATGTGGGATGTTCCGGGCAGTGCATGAAGTACTGCAGTGTAGAATGGGGCAAGATAGTGGAGGTATCCAGGACAAGCGTGGAGCACAAGCAGCCAGCATTGAGGCCGTTTGTAAGTAGGAGTCGTTCGTAAGTTGGTTGTTCGTAAGTCAGGGACTGCCTGTATAGTTGTTTATAAACACATGTGCATTTTTTGGCTTGATAAATCATTAATTGGGTCAAAACATTGTGCAGGCATGTTAAACAATGCCTTTACTCACATTTGTTGGTTCAGTTACAGGTATATATTAGGTTACAATAAAGTGGTACTAAATGATAGGTGCCCCAGTACCTTTCTATGTCCCCCATCCCCAAACACTTACATGTGGTCCTTTGTCACTGTCACCAAGTCCAGGACAGTCTTTGACACTTTCCTGATTTTCCGAGTTGTAGAGGGGAGTACCGAGGGCAGTGAAGTGACAGGCTCTTGTTGCCACCAGTCAGATTGCAGGGTGAAGGAAGCATGTGAATTGTTTGCCAGGCGTTGTACATGTCTACAAATTCATACAACACCAGCCAGTAATGTGCATGTGCACAGGTACTCTTTAGCAGCTGACTGAGGAGACACACCCACAAATAAGAAAGGGGCCAGCAACTTGGGTAGAATAAAAAAAAAACATATGTTTTGTTTAATAAAAAAATAAAGGGTTTAATACATTATTGCACTTGGGATAAGAGCCCACCACTTAGCAGTTAAAATAAAAAAGGTTTCATAGTATTTTTTATTGAATTTGAATGGATAATTTAATTTAAGACACCTATTAGTTATTTGTGTAGAGCCATTTATGCAGAGCTTACAGGAATATGACATGGTAGGGTCATATTTTATTTTGAGAAATGACATGGCATATACTGAAGCTGGACAGCATTGACTCTATTAACTATTTACTATAATAGATGAAGAATGAAATGATCAGACAGAACCCCTGAAGAAGCCTGATATATGGGCGAAACATGTTGGGAAGTCTATCTTGTAGTGCTGTTTCGATAAAACTGTATTAAGCTGTACCTGCCAACTGTTATGTTTTAAAAAAAAAATATTTTGCCTTTCAAAATATTTGATATTATTGTAACTGTGCACCTAAAAAATCCCAATACTTTTCTTCTTCATCTACTAAATTTAGGGATGTGGTGCTATAATTAAATTGGCTTGTCCGTGATCATTAAAATCATCTTATTTACTATAATGTGTGTGTTAAATCCAGCAACTGATCAGATGTTTTGATATTTTTATTTTCCAGGCCTGTTTGTGCTACAGCAGGGAACTGAGATCTACTTTACTACCAAGGAAAATAATAAATCAAAACTTATTTTTGTTTGAAACAGCGAGATGAACTGTTTGCATTCGGCTCTGTAATTTTAAAAATCCATAGTCATGCCTGAATTGACGTTTCTGTGCTAAACCTATATTTTGTAAATTGTACTTAAACATTCATCAACTGTTCACATATTTGTATGTCACTGTTAATTTACAGCAAGTAAAATTATCCCAAAACAGTCTCATTCTCCTCAATTACTTTGCCCACTCATTTATTTTCCTGCTGCTTAAGCAAGACTGATATAAGCCCCGAAGCGCAGTGCACCAGTTAATAATGCCATGTCTGCACATGTAGTAGAAAGCAACACTAGCTGTAGTGTCAGCACAAATCAAACCATGCATGCTGACAAATCTGGCAGATAACCCCCATATATTAGTAAAAATCACTCAACGCTTGTGATTAATCTTTTCAATAAAGTTTACATTTTTACACATATATCTCATACTGTGTTGTGACACATAAAACTGCTTACAAATAAGTACAGGCAGTCCCCGGGTTACAAACAAGATAGAGTCTGTAGGTTTGTTCTTAAGTTGAATTTGTTTGTAAGTTGGAACAGGTAAATTTTTTAAATCTAACTCCAGCTGAAAAATTATTTTTACGTTTTGGATATCATAGGAAATGGTAACACCCCTGTAATGTTTATTTTGCTGTCTGTGCTCCGTTCAGAAGATTCCACTTCACTTTCTGTCCCTGTGACTATTGGATTTTGAAAATCCTGGGTTTTGTCGTAGAAACAAGGATTGGTGATAAAACTTCAGTGGAGCTTTTCCCATAATAAATATTACAGGGTATGAATTTCCTTTCCTAGGGTTCATTTTCTCTCACTTCCTGTTGTCTCTCTCCGTTTGTAACATTCTGACTTTTTAACAACAACAGTCCGACGGACGTGTTTGATCGGACAATCCGACCATGTGTATGCTCCATCGGACAAATGTTTTCGGTTTTTCATCAGACAAATGTTCACTGTGAATGCTCTCAAACTTTTCGGCAACAAATGTCCAATGGAGGATAATCTGATTGTGTGTACAAAAGTCCATCGGACTAAAGTCCAAAGTACAAACACACATGCTCAGAACCAATGCTAAAGATCAGACAACAATAGCAGAAGTTACCCACAGGGTGGCAGTAAAGAGCTGAAAAGCCACGTGATTTGGTGAAAGTTGGCTGAAAATGTTCTGCCGTGTGTATGCAGAACAAGTTCACGGCCAATGGCCATTCAGACCAAAATCCGTGGAAAAGTCAGATAGAAGTCCGATCGTGTGTATGAGGCTTGAGTTGTATGTAGGTTGGATGTATGTAACTTCTGCCTGTATGGTGTAACCACCAATTTACACAATTAAGTAGAAAAATTGTTTTGTTATGGTGCGCACCTTCTTGGAGTCTGTTGGTGTTACTGGCTTGAATGGTAAGTCTTAATAGGAATAAAAGGGAATTCCTAAAAAAAATTAAATGACTGTATTTTTTTTTATACTTTCTATGTACTAACATTCTGGGAAGGTACGTGTATCTCACACAGCCCTTTTAAAACCTCACCAGTATGTCCTTCCCAATGTCATTTATATTATTTGATGAATTGGAATCCAGCTTCTGAAATAAATTGGTCCCTTAGTGAACCATTCAGTTTTGAAGGCACGGTGCTGGATTTCATTGCTGCTAGTGAAGGCTGTAAATGCAGGCATTTGTCCTAGAAAAACCTAGCAGCTGAGGGGGGATTTGTCCATGTAACTACACCAGAACCAGAACAAACAGAGTTTTCCGTTTTCCAGGAAGTTAGGAGAGAACCCAATAACTATTTGATTTGCTTTGAGGCACTACAAATCAAATTGGGGTTACACAAAGATAGCCAAGCAGTGCACTTTAATTGGGACAGTATGGCTGACATGCAGTGCTGCAGGAGAAAACATATACTGCATGACTACAAATAAAAAGAAAATATTGTGAACATAATAAGAATCATAGTTTTGCCACTCTTCCAGCTTTCAAAATATAGGAGATACAAAGCCCAGGCACCGCAGGCTGGTCGGTTTACTCACTGCTGGTAATTGACAAGTGGAGAAGGGGAAAACTGTGATTGGTGGCAAGGGGACTTGTGAATGCTTTATAGTGACGAAGGGACACTTTCACACCAGACACTGGATACTGATACCCATGAAAGATCTTTAGAGAAGGAAACTTGGGAGGGATGAATCTGCCAGAGGCACCGCGGCCTATCCTTCATTTACCTCCATCAAGCCCACACGAAGGGTCAGTAGAGTATAGACAGAAAATAGGTGGCTCTTCATCTTCTGGGACATGTCACAGGTCCCATATTGCTCAGCACGGCTCACACACGCACGGTGGGCACTCGGCTGTGAAGCCGCAAGCTGTCACAGCTGGGTGCCCAAAGTTGAGATGGCTTGCCCGGGGAGAAAAGACGAAGGGAAGGGATGGCTTGGGTGAATACATCGCTGAATCCTGGGACAGGTGAGAGTGTGTTTATTAACCCTTTTGTACGTTTTTGTAGCTGCTGACTTTAAAGGGGTGGTTCCCCTAAAAATAAAGTTTTGACATTGCATTTGCTATAATAATTACAGTTAGAATTGGCTGGTTTTATGTAAAAAATACCTCCGTACGTAGCGTTTGTATTATTCGTTCCCACCGCCACTTCCGGGTACGATGCTGGGTTTCCTTATTGATGGACAGGCATCCGACCGACGCATCCATCGCGTCACGAGATGCCGAAAGAAGCCGAACGTCGTTGCGCATGCGCCGTATAGAGCCGCACCGACGTTCGGCTTCTTTCGGCATCTCGTGACGCGATGGATGCGTCGGTCGGATGCCTGTCCATCAATTAGGAACGCCCACCGCCAGCATCGTACCCGGAAGTGGCGGTGGGAACGAATAATACAAACGCTACGTACGGAGGTATTTTTTACATAAAACCAGCCAATTCTAACTGTAATTATTATAGCAAATGCAATGTCAAAACTTTATTTTTAGGGGAACCACCGCTTTAATAAACATAAAAATGACTTGAGCTCCTCTTTAACCACTTTGCGACCGCGCTATAGCTGAATGACGGCTACAGCGTGGCCGCACTTTGCCGGGAGGCTGTCATATAACGTCCTCCTATGCTTGCACTGCCTGTGAGCCCACTGTGGCACGTGTCGGCAGTGATCAGTAATCGCAGCTGATCACAGATCGGGGTAAAGTGCCAATCACGGCAGTTCTTTACCACGTGATCAACTGTGTCCAATCACAAATGATCACAATGTAAACAGGATTTGCCGGTTATCAGCAATCCTCCCCTCAAACTGACAGGGCGTTAGAAGAGGCAAGTCGAAAACCAGCAAATACACACAGGGGATATCTGCACTGATCATTAGTCTCCTGATAATCAGTGCAGCCCCAAAAGTGTTGCCAATCTGTGCCCATCAGTGATGTCTGTTAGTGCCACCTATCCTTGCCTATTATTGCCCATCAGTGCTGCCTCATTGGTGGCTCCTCGTCAGTGCTGCCCTATTAGTGCTCATCAGTGCTGCCTATCAGTGCAGTCTCATCAGCACACATCAATGAAGGAGAAAAATTATGTTTTACAACATTTTATAACAGAAACTAAGAAAACTTTTTTTTCAAAATTGTTGGTCTTTTTTCGTTTGTTTAGCAAAAAATTAAAAAACAGTGGTGTTTAAAGCGGGGGGTTCACCCAAAAAAATTTAACATTACATTCAGCCGAGTTGTCCTAATGACAATTGCCTGTTTTTTCGAATTTTATCCCCGTACATACCGTATTTTCACCGCCGCTTCCAGGTATGTCTTCTGCGGGACTGGGCGTTCCTAATTGATTGACAGGCTTCCGACTGTCGCATACAGCGCGTCACGAGTTGCCGAAAGAAGCCGGACTGCGAGTCGGCTCTATACGGCGCCTGCGCACCGACGTTTGGCTTCTTTCGGCAACTCGTGACGCGCAGTATGCGACGGTCGGAAGCCTGTCAATCAATTAGGAACGCCCAGTCCCGCAGAAGACATACCCGGAAGCGGCGGTGAAAATACGGTATGTACGGGGATAAAATTTAAAAAAACAGCCAATTGTCATTAGGACAACTCGGCTGAATGTAATGTTAAAAAAAAAAATTTGGGTGAACCCCCACTTTAAATACCACCAAAAAAAATCTCTATCTGTCTCAAAATAATGATAACAAATGTAGTTTGGATACAGTGTTGCATGGCCACGCAATTGTCATTCAAAGTGCAACATCACTGAAAGCTGAAAATTGGTCTGGGCAGAAAGGGGATAAAAGTGCCCAGTAGGCAAGTGGTTAATAAAAAACAGATATCTGCTATTGCTGTGTCATGTACTTTTGGTTCTGGTAGGTTGGTTACAGGGTAGGTCATCACTTGAAATTAAAGGAGAACCCAACATTTGCAGTTGCTCCTCCGGGGGTCATTGCTACACTTTTATGTCTGTTTATCCGTCTTTTTTTATGCAGAAACATTATCAAAATAAGTCTCGATCAAGATACACTTTATGCGGTTTCTGTTAAACATTGCAATCATAGCGTCCCATTCTTTATCAGGTTTCTCTGGGAGAATGAAGGGAACGCTGGTTGCTGAGGGCTATCAAAACATTTCTCCTGTCTGAAACTTAAAATAAATAAGACCAAATGTTTTCTTTGTTTCACATGTTAGTTATGCTTACTTTGTGGTGACTAAAAGAGATATGTCAGAAAGGCTAGTTCTACCAATATTGTCAGGTAATACACGTTTTATAATTAAAAATATCTTATATTTTAAAAATAAAAATGTTGCAGTTCACTATTTCTTAGATGTGACTGCATTAGTTTTCTTTCTTCAGACTTTCTACCCTATTTTTAGCATTATCAACTTAGGGTGCACTCTTGATTTGGACTATAAAACACTCCCCACATCTCTATAAGGAGATATAGGAAACATGTTCTTTCTGGCAGTATCAATGTTTTTCTTTTTTTCTTTAACTCTTCGAACAGATATAATTCTCAAGCTTCCAATGGTAAATATAACACACCAAAATGAAGCAAATAAGAGAAGTTCATTGTTTGGATTTACACAAGTCTGGAAGACAAAAAGCTTTAATTAATGAGGGTGCTACTATGTTTAAGCACATGCTGCCATCTAGTGTTTGTCATGGTAACATGTTCATCTCTCTTGTTCCTACACTGCGACTATACCGTATGTATCCTGTAAATTACAATTAGAAGGCTTGTGTGTTTTTTGTGGTTGGACTGAACCACAGTTACAAAATGTGTCATCTACCTCTATGCCAGTTTTTTGTTCCATGATTATCTAAATTAGTATGAGAATATGTAATTAGAACATTTAGCATGCTTACAAATTTTCTATATTTTCTTCTACTTATTTTTTGGAGCAGAACATTCAGTAAAAATCCCCACACTGTATTTTTAAAGTTCTGCGGAATTGTGTTTGAATAAAACAATACATTGTAGAACAAAGGCAAATATCACCATACCATACATTTTTGTATCTTATTGGGATATGTTTTTATAACAATTGAGTTTAAGAGTCGGTTCACACTCCCGCGGCACGACTTTGGGGGCGACTCTGCAAGTCGTCCTGAGGACGACTTCAGAGGCGACCAGCAAAAATACTTCTGTATAGAAGTCAATGCAGGTCGCCCCGAGCCGCCCCCGAAGTCGTGCAGGAACCTTTTTCTAAGTCGGAGCGACCTGCGTCGCTCCTATTAGAACGGTTCCATTGCCGCCTGACGAGTCGCCCCAGTGTGAACCGGCTCTTAAAGCGCGTGCTGCTCAATGCACAGAAAAAATAATTAACTGTACACATTATTAGCACTGTGGTCTTACACCTCTGAGTCCCGGGCGGCAATTGCACTAGGGCAGTTTTAGTGTTATTTTATTGGGATTTCATGTGATAGACCAACACATAGTGGCACATAATTGTGAAGTGGAAGGAAGATGATAAATGGTTTTCACATTTTTTACAAATAAATATCTGAAAAGTGTCGTGCACATTTGAATTCAGCCCCCTTTATTCTGACACCCCGAACTAAAATATAGTGGAACCAATTGCTTTCAGGAGTCACCTAATTAGTAAATAGAGTCCACATGAGTGTAATATATCTCAATATAAATACAGCTGTTCTGTGAAACCCTCAGAGGTTTGTTAGAGAACCTTAGTGAACAAACAGCATCATGAAGGCCAAGGAACACACCAGACAGGTCAGGGATAAAGTTGTTATGAGTAAAGCCACAGCGGCCAAAACAAGTTAGCATTGTTTTATTGGATGTACTTGTGTAGCCAATAAATATTTTCAACATTTGAGCCCACCAAGTTGCCGGCTTAGATCTATCAACATTAAAAATACTAAGCGACTGGACATCCCAGCCATGAGCACTGGTTTTCAGCCTTGGATTGCATCACCAGCAGTAGAGCTTGGGTATTGTATTCAGTGATTCTAAGGCCCCATACACACGAGAGGATTTATCCGCGAATACGGTCCAGCGGACCGTTTCCGCGGATAAATCCTCTCGAGGATTTCAGCGGATTTCCATGCGATGGAGTGTACTCACCATCGCATTGAAATCCGCGCCGAAATCCTCTGGCGATGACGTGTCGCGCTGTCGCCGCGATTATGACGCGGCGACGTGCGCGACGCTGTCATATAAGGAATTCCATGCATGCGTTGAATCATTACGACGCATGCGGGGGATCCCTTCGGACGGATGGATCCGGTGAGTCTATACAGACCAGCGGATCCATCCGTTGGGATGGATTCCAGCAGATAGATTTGTTTAGCATGTCAGCAAATATTTGATCTGCTGGAATCCATCCCAGGGGATAAATATCCGCGGAAACAGATCCGCTGGAGTGTACACACCATAGGATCTATCCGGTGAAACCCATTTGCTGGGATTTTTCAGCGGATGGATTCTATTGTGTGTATGGGGCCTAAGAGATCCCCATCTGCATCAATTTCCTTTATGCCTGTGTCTACAATTCATTCTGCTCTCTAAATATCTCCATATGTAAGTCATCTATTTAGAAGCTCTGAAACCAGAGAGTATACGTGATGATAACCCTTTAGATGAGTAGGTTTCACCCTGCTGGCCACTGGATAGCACAAATTTTGCTAGGCTGATGCTTAACTACTATTCCATAAGCAGATCTGAGAATGTAATCAACCAACTGGTGGGCAAACTGCATATCTAAACATCTAAACGTGAAAATATAAAGTGCAGCGCTAAAAATTACACAATTCAAAATGATATAAACGTGAATATATCATATGATAACTTTTAAAGTGCAAATGTGCAAAATTAGCTGTAACTACTATATAATAATGATTTCATGTGTGACCAACACAATACACTATGTTATGCTGTAAACTGCAATAAAAAATAAAGTGCCAAATAATAAATCATTCAACAGTGCGGATGTAAATAGTTCATTAATTGCTGGAATTCAATGAAAAAGATCCCATGTGAGATATGGAGCATGGATCAAATACTTGATACTAGGGATTAGTCGAACACCCCCCGGTACGGTTCGCATCAGAACCTTCGAACAGACCGAACGTTTGCGCAAACTTTAGAACCCCATTGAAGTTTATGGGACTCGAACGTTCAAAATAAAAGGTGTTAATTTTAAAGACTAATATGCAAGTTATTTAAAAAGTTTTAAAACTGCTGTTTTTTCGGGAGCAGTGAGTTTAACCTCCCTGGCGGTATGATTCTTTCAGAAAAAACATGCTAAAAGCGGTACCATTATTTGCAAGGAAATTTGGCGTTTTATATTGTAGGTCTGTAATTTTTAGAAATAACTCACTTAAATCTGACCAAACAAGATTCTAATAGGCATCCCGTGTATTACATTTTTTTAAAAACAAAATTATAAATTATAATATAATAAATAATTATAAATAATTATAACAAATAATAATATAATTATAATAAAAATTATTCAATAATGTAATCAAATCAAAATCACTGAAATTTGCTCAGTTGCAGAATTGTCGCTGTCATTACTTTTATTTTTTTATGACGAATTTCCCCACAAATCGCTATCGCACAATTCTGCAAGTGATTATAATTTATTATCGCTGTTTTTTAGCTGATCTAAAACTATTTTTGACATAAAGGGACACTTTTGGTTGCTATGGACAATCTACAGTTTGCAGGGAGAAAAAAAAGGTTTTTATTATATAAAATGACATGCAGGACACTGGGCAGACCACTAGGGACAGGGGGGGTGTGTTTTTTTTACATACAGTACTGTAATCTATAAGATTACAGTATACTGTGTGTATAGTGTTTGTTTACGTTTTTGAATTTGGCGCCGTTCTCCGTCCCCGTGCGTCGTAACGTCGCAGGGAACGGAGATCGGCGTCACACGGAGGCACTATGTGAATCGAGCGAGGTCCCGCTCGCTCACACAGCGCGGTGGCATCGCTGGATCCAGGGACAAGGTAAGTAAAAAGTGCCTGTGGATCTAGCGAGGCAAGCCCGAGACTGACACGGGGTTACCGATAGTAGCAAGAAAATCTAACCCCGTGTCAGTCTCGGGAAGACCGCCAGGGAGGTTAATGATGCTTACATTTTTTTTTTTTTATATTCCTTTAAATATCGTACCTGCTGGGTGTCTATAGTATGCCTGTGGAGTGGCACGTGTTTAGAACTGTCTTGAAGGGATCTGACATTTCAAAAAAAATTATTCGGTTACATCAGCATCAGGTGCTTGGTAGCTGGTGGTGATCCAAGCCTGATTAATTTTTATGAAGGTCAGTCGATAGACCAAGTCGGTGGAGAGGCGCACCCTGTGATCGCTTACAAAGCCTCCAGCAGCACTGAATGTGCGTTCTGAAAGAACGCTGGATGCAGGACAGGCCAGTAGCTTAATTGCATAATGTGCAAGCTCTGGCCAGTGATCCATCCACAAGGCCCAGTAACCCAGAGGATTTTCGGTGGGAAAGGTATTCCGCACCATGTAAAACAGACGCTGACGATGGTTGCTGGAACTGGTCATACCTTGGGGCTGCAGACTAAAAAATTGTCTGAACGCATCAGTGAGATGGCCACCTTCTCCACTGCTCCTTCTTTAAAAGACCGAAGCCTCAGCAACACGTTGTCCAGGACCAGGATTTTGTAACCTCCCAGTCTCTGGGAACACGTTGCACAGACCTTTCTGCAAGGCCTCCCAAAGATGTTTCATCTTCTGCTCCCTCTGCGCCGGCAAAATAAGGTCCACAACCTTACCTTTGTAACGTGGATCAAGGAGGGTTGCCAGCCAGTAATGATCCATTGCCTTGATAGCACGAATCCTTCCGCAGGCTTTGCAGGATCAGGGAGGCCATACAGCGTAGGTTTGCTGAGGCATTCGGTGGGGAGTCCTCAGGGTCACTGAGGACGACATGATCCGCAGCCACCTCGTCCCAGCAATGTACAAGTCCATGGGTTTCTTGGGACTGTAATTCATCCCTTGAAGACTGCTGCTGATGCTGAGTGCTAGGCTCCACCTCCATGCTGACACAATCCTCCTACTCCTCCTCATTCTCTTCCTGTGTGATAGGCGGGCCAGCAGGAACACTGTCTGGATAAAGGGGGCCTTGAGAGGTAAGGAAGTCCTCCCCTTCCTTCCTCTGTTCTGCCTCAATGGCCCTGTCCATTATTCCATGCAGCGTGTGCTCCAACAGGTGTATAAGAGGGACAGTGTAACTGATGCATGCACTGTCACTGCTCACTATCCTCGTGGCCTCCTCAAATGGTGACAGCACAGTGCATGCAACCCTGATCATGGCCCACTGGCGTAGGGAAAAAAAACAAGCTCCCCTGACCCTGTCCTGGTGCCATATTGGCACAGATACTCATTGATTGCCCTCTGCTGCGTGTGCAGTCGCTGCAGCATGGCCAATGTATAGTTCCACCTGGTGGGCATGTCACAGATTAGGCGGTTCTTGGGCAGGTTGTATTCCTTTTGGAGGTCAGCCAGCCGAGCACTGGCATTATATGACTGTCAGAAATGCACACAGAGTTTCCTGGCCTGCTTCAGGACATCCTATAAGCCCAGGTACCTGCCCAAGAACTGCTGCACCACCAAGTTAAGGACATGAGCAAAACAGGGCACATGGGTCAGTTGTCCCTGTCGGAGGGCGGAAAGGAGGTTGGTGCCATTTTAGCAAACCACCATTCCTGGCTTAAGCTGGCGTGGCGTCAACCACCTCTGAGCCTGCCCCTGCAGAGCTGACAGAACCTCTGCCCCAGTGTGGCTCCTGTCACCCAAGCACACCAGCTCAAGCACCGCATGGCATCTTTATGCCTGTGTACCTGCGTAGCCCCTTGAATGCCTACTGAGCACCGCTGGTTCCGAGGACAAATCAGCACAGGAAGAGGCCACAAAGAAAGAAGAGGAGGGGGTGGAGGAGAGAGGTGTGTCACAATCTCCAGTAGTAGCATTTTGGAGGCATGGTGGCGGAACAACATCCAACGCTACTGTACCTTCTTCTGCATCCTTCCCAGCGGCCAGCAGAGTCACGAAATGCGCCGTGAAAGATAGGTAACGTCCCTGTCCATGCCTGCTGGACCATGAGTCAGCGGTAATATGCACCTTACCACTGACCGCCCTGTCCAGCGATGCATGGACATTGCCTTCCACATGCCGGTAGAGAGCCGGAATTGCCTTCCGTGAGAAAAAGTGGCATTTGGGAACCTGCCACTGAGGTACCGCACATTCCACAAACTCACGGAGGGGGGCAGAGTCTACCAACTGAAAAGGCAGCAGTTAAAGTGCTAGCAATTTTGCTAAGCTAGCATTCAACCGCTGGGCATGTGGATGGCTGGGAGAGAACTTCTTTTGGCGCTGCAGCAGCTGGGGCAGAGAAATTTGCCTGGTACAATCTGAAGTCGGTGTACCGATAGTAGATTGCCAGCAAGTACTTGGCTGTGACACACCTAATTCTACACCTTCAGTCTTATCAGTGCAGGCTTCAGAGAGGACTGAAGGTATAGTGGGGTTGGAGATCCCAGCTGATGAGGAGCAAGGAGAGGTCCGCTTTGTTCTTTGGTGTGGGTCTTTGAGGTAAGCTTGCCAATGAACTGCATGGCAAGTCAACATATGTCTGGTCAAGCATGTGGTGCCCAAGCGGGTGATGTCTTGGCCACGTGAGATACGCTTGCGACATATGTTGCATATATGGAAAAAATCAAGAGATGGTGTTGCGCATAGAATGGTGTAATTGGTAAGATGTATAAATAACCAAAATAGTATAATTGATAAATAAATGTGCAAATATGCAGACTGACTGAAAGATAAAAATCGCTATAAATGCTAAGATAAGGTGCATCCAAAGGTGTACTGAATGAATATGCAAACAGCAGATAAGGTGACTCGGGTGCACAAAATGAATGACTGGACATAACTGATATACAACAATGATGGATGAATAAAACAGTGAACTGAATAAGAGTGCAAATACATACAAATAGGTGACTGTATAATGTAAGTAAAATCACATCATATGAATGGCGGATAGAACCGCAAGATTGTCCACTTGTTACAAAGTGTAAATGGTGCAACTGCGACTCAGTCCAAGAGGTGAAGAAATTGCAAGGTGCAAGTAGAGTGCTGGGTGGAGAAATAGAATCGCAACGTAAAGATAATATATGCAGTCGCAGAGGAAATCGCAGGATGGTGTTATGCTCCCAACAACAAGAATGACTGAACATAACTGATATACACCAATGATGGATGATGCAACTGCGACTCAGTCCAAGAGGTGATGCAATTTAATCAAAAGAAATTGCAAAGTGCGAGTGAATAGCTGGATGCTAAATGACATCAGCAGGTGGCAAGGTGACTTGTTGGTGAATCTTCAGTGCACGGTGACACCCAAAGGTGTGCTAGCAAATTACCTTCCGGCTGCAATTAAGCAGCATTCAATAAAACCAATGCAATCACTCGGGGGTAGAGGGGATAGCTCCTATCCATCATTCCAGTAGTGTGGCACCTAGGGGGTTAAGGTTTCCTTCCAGGCTGGGTGGTCAGCAAGGTAAGACAGCTCCAAAGTGTGTCACCAGGCAGGGTAGAGAAAACATAGAGGAGGCTCTCTAGTGTAATATGTTTTAAACACTCAGCGGTTTATTCAAACGGAACAAACATGGTACTCACATTTAAAACAGTAATGCAGTGTATATCAGAAACGAGCAGCGAGCTGACACTGTGCAAACGTCACTTCCGATGTCCTAGTGTCTGAAGTCATGTGACAGTGATGATACGCGTCAGACACTAGGACACCGGAAGTGTCACATTTATTTATCAATTATACTATTTTGGTTATTTATATATTTTACCAATTACACCATTCTATGCTATTGGAGCGCAACACCATCTCTTTATTTTTTTCCATGTCTCACTGTGGGTAGTGGTTGGCCCATACGGTAGTTGCCGCACCTTTACCCTCTGCACACATAGGGCCAGATCCACAGTGAGAGTACGCCGGTGTATCTACTGATACGCCAGCGTACTTTCAAATTACCCGCGTCGTATCTTTAGTTTGAATCCTCAAACGAAGATACGACGCAATACTTCGGCGTCCGCTGGGTGGAGTTCGTGTAGTTTTCCGCGTCGGGTATGCAAATTAGCTTTTTCCGACGATCCACGAACGTACGCGCGGCCGTCGCATTCTCTTACGTCGTCCTTAGTTGGCTTTTTCCGCCGTATAGTTAAAGCTGGTATTTTGCGGCATATAGATAGACTTGCCATGTTAAGTATGGCCGTCGTTCCCCGCGTCGAAATTAGATTTTATTTAATTTTTTGCGTAAGTCGTCCATGAATAGGGATGGACGTAAATCACGTCTAAGTTCAAAAAATGACGTCGTTGCGACGTCATTTCGCTCAAAGCACGGCGGGGAATTTCTAAACGGAGCATGCGCAGTTCAATCGGCGCGGGGACGCGCTTCATTTAAATGAATCATGCCCCCTAATCACCGATTTGAATTCCGCCGCCAGAAAAACACTACGCCGCCGTAACTTTCGGCGCGCAATCTTTCAGGATTCGAACCAAAGCCGGAAAAGTTACGGCAGCAATACGCTGCGCCGATCCATTTCGATGTGGATTTGGCCCATAGTTTCCACTGTAGCGCAGGAGTAACTACTTTTCCCATATGTTGCAAATAGCAGCAGTGCGATCTGATGCACTCGTCTCAAAAAAGGCCCACACCAAATAACTTTTGGAATAACGCGGAGAGACAGCAGCGCCCTGCACATGCGGAGCTCTGCATTGTGATGCAGTCAGTGTACTGCCCTTAAGCTGGCCCCTGCAGGGCATCCTGCCTCGTTGGAGATGTGCCTCCTCCTCCTCCTCCTCACTCCTATCAGGCACCCATGTGGAGTCAGTGACCTTATCATCCCCTCCCTCCTCATCACTGTAGAAAACCTGGCAGTATGCTGCAGCTGGGGGAACATGAGTGCAAGATTGCTGTCCCTCTTGGGCACCCCCTCTCTCTGGGCTCACGTTACTGCCTTCCTCCAGCTGTGTACCATCATTGGAGCCTTCAAACCGCTGCGCATCATTCTGCAGCATGTACCCAACACTGTGGTCAAACAGTTCGGGGGACTCCTCAGGAGTACATGGTGGGGCTAGGGAAGGAGTGACTGATGGCATTGAGGAGAGGGAAGAGGCTGCGTTGGCAGCTGCTTTGCCAGACAAAGTACCCTGAGCTTGGGTGAGAGAGGATGAAGAGGATGAGGACGGCTTGGTCATCCACTCTACCAAGTGTTCGGCATGTTGCGGCTCAACACGGCCAGCTGCCGAAAAAAAGGACAAGCGTGTCCCACGGCCACGTGCTGATGAGGATGCATGTGTACACGACAAGCACTGTTGCCTCTAGATGCAGAGCCTGCTTGCCCTCTTTTATCGGCTCGTGACTCTCTGCCTCCCCTTGTTGTCCTTCCAGACATACTAATGGCCTGCAGGGAGATGTAGCTGCACAAATACTGCTGATCACTGCCTGTGGTATTAATATGAGAACACCAACAAATGTATTCACGTAGCTTTAGGTCAGGGATATGCAATTAGCGGACCTCCAGCTGTTGCAGAACTACAAGTCCCATGAGGCATAGCAACACTCTGACAGCCAAAAGCATGACATCCAGAGGCAGAGGCATGATGGGAATTGTAGTTTTGCAACATCTGGAGGTCCACTAATTGCATATCCCTGCTTTAGGTGAACACTGTGCAGAGGACACAGTACACCAAGTGAAAATACTTGCTGATCAGTCACTGCCTGTGGTATTAATATGAGAACACCAGCAAATATATTCACGTAGCTTTTTTTTTTTTTTATTGGAGTTTATTTTATTTTTTTTAACTCTCTTTACTTATTTTCTTCATCGTATAAAAAAACAGGTTACATTCATGTTAATCCATATAAACATTTCTATATTTCACATATGTCATAACCTTTTCACTTTCCCCTATTGTTTCTATTTTTCTTCCACCCTCCTCCCTCCCTTCCCCATCCAGGTTAATGAATTTACATTTCACATGGGATATCCTATTTTTTCCAACCAGGGTTTCCATATTTTATCAAATTCCCTAATATTTCTTCTCTTAGTATATACTACCTTCTCCTTCCATATTGTTTCTGTAACAGCATTGGTCTACTCTCTTACTTACGGGGGATTCTCTGCTTGCCATCTTTGAGCAATTAATTTTCTTGCCTGAAAGAGGCACCTTAGCACTGCTTTTATTGTACTGGCTACTCACCTTGTTTCTTCCCAAAAGCCCACTATACATGTTCTGGGGTCCATCTCCAACTTTGTTTTATATGTCATGTTTATGACATTGATGATCCCTAGCCAATACCTAAACAATTTCGGGCATCTCCATAGCATGTGTATCAAGTCCCCCGTATCCTGGCACCTTGGACATCTCGCATCTGCTCTCAACCCAAAGTTAAATAATCTTTTTGGTGTGTAATACGTCCTATGTATCATCTTCAAAAATGAAACCTTCTGAGCAGGCGAAACTGTGGCCATATGTCCTCTCTCTAATATCTTCCTCCATTGTCCATCAGTTTTGGTTCCCAGATCTTCCTCTCATTTCTCTCTACTTTTCAACTGTTCTGGCCCCCCAATACTCCCCTCACAAATATATGCGTATAAATTTCAGAGATATACCCCTTCGTCTCTCTCCCCTCACCCAATTTTTGAGAGACTGGGGTCCTAACCCACATTGGTCCTGCTCTGTCAAACTGGGCATTTAACGCATGTCTAATTTGAAGATATCTATAGAACAAATGATTGGGTACTTCGTATTCCTCTCTTAGAGCAGTGAACGTTTTTAAGGTCCTTCCCTCATAACTGAGCCAATCGAACTATCCCTTTTGCTGCCCATTCTTTAATTTCCCCGACTGTCTCCAGCTCCTGGAAATTCCTGTTATTTCACAGGGGTGCATATTCTGTCACGCCTGTCTGTCCACCGAGTGACCTTACTGCTTTCCATACCTTGAAAACCATCTTAACTGTGGGGGTTTTATTGATAAATGAATTTGCCCCCAACACCTATACAACTGTTTTATGGGGTGCCCCTAAAATCATTAGGCCTCCATTTACTTCTCCTCCTGGCTCTGTTCTTACTCCTATATGCTGCAATTGTGCTGCCAAGAAATAGCACCGTGGATGTGGTACTGCCATTCCCCCCTCCCTTGTTGGCAGCTGCAGGGTTTGCAACCCGATTCGGGCTTGTCCTCCTTTCCATATTAGTTCTCTAAACAAAGTATCTATTTTCCTAAACCATTTTTTAAGTATCCATATTGGCGCATTGTGCAATACATATAATAATTGTGGCATCCACAACATTTTAATCAAATTGCATCTCCCTGCGACTGACAATGGGAGGTGCCGCCAGATTTGAATTTTGTTTTTAAATTTAGTCAAAAGAGGAACTATGTTATTCCCTATATATTTATTGAGGTCACTTGTTATGTCTATTCCTAGGTATTTCATTGTCTCCACTATCTCCAACTGTGGAATCTCTACCAAGATCTGGCTCCTCATTGGGTCCACCGGCATTAATGCTGATTTCTCCCAATTTATGACCAATCCTGAGATTCTTCCAAATTCTCTAAAGATGGTCATTGCCTGCTTAAGGGAATGATCCATGTCACAGAGGAAGAGGAGAACATTGTCCGCGTACAGAGCGATTCTCTCCTCCCCAGTCGGTCTCACGGACCCCTCCAATTTCTTATCCTTTCTTATTGTGGTGGCTAATGGTTCCATTGCCAGGGCAAAAAACAGGGATGACAATGGACACCCCTGCCTTGTACCCCTTTCCAACTGTAACCTTGCTGAATAGTCATTATTGACTCTAGTTCTTGCACTCGGGTCATTATACAATATTTTAATCCACCTAATAAATTTTGGTCCAAACCCAAAGGCTTCCAAAAAGTGCCAGATATACCCCCATTCCAAGCTATCAAAAGCTTTAACCACATCCAAGGACATTACTGCTCTTGTGCCACTGTTCTCTGTTGGTATTTGCAAATTAAGAAATACCCTCCTAATGTTCCTGCTTGTTGATCTACTGGGAATAAATCCAGTTTGATCCTGATGTATAAGTCTCTATTTTATTTAACCTGCCAGCCATTATTTTAGCCAAAATTTTAGCATCTGCACAGAGAAGGGAAATAGGTCTATATGATGTAGTCTCTAATGGGTTCTTCCCCTCATTGAGATGGGCAACTTCCCCTCTTCCATCGCCCAATTGAATACTTTGATAAGTTCTGGAAGTAGCACTTTCCCGTAATACTTAGGTCTCTACCGGGAGCCTGTCCGGTCCGGGGGACTTCTGGTTGGCCATCTCAGTGACTGCTAGCTGTACCTCTTCGAGGGTTATCGGGGCCTCCATTTGCTCTTTCTCTGTTCCCGTGAGAGTTGGCAATTCTAAGTTCTCAAAAAAACATTCCAATTCCTCCGCTCCCGCCAACCCCTTGTGAGCTATATAATGTATCATAATATTCTCTAAATGTGTCTGTAATCACTGACACCTGTGTGGACATATCTCCGTTGCTTGTTTTAATCGCGGGTACGGCGGAGGGAGAGGAATTAGTTATTACTAAGTGGGACAACATTCTCCTTACACTTTCCCCCTCCCCAAATGCCACTTGCTTTTGAAACATTCTCTTAATTTCTGATTTTCTTATCATTTCAATTTTATATTCCTGCTGCTTATTCAGCCATGTTCTTTGTTTCTCCAGTGTTGGATTTTCAATGTATTCCTTTTCTGTATTCTCTAGTTCCTTCCTGATTGTATATTCCCATTCCCTTGATACATTTTTGATTTTCACCAATTGTTGAATACATAGACCCCTTAGGAATGCTTTCAATGCGTCCCACATCATACCCCTCTTCACGGTTCCTTCATTAAACTCTATAAACTCTTTTATTTTTGACATTATCTCCTCGGGTTCCCCCATTAATTCAAACCACAGCTGACTTATTTTCCATACCCTGACAGGCCTACTCCCCTCTATGTTTATTGTCACCAAGGAATGATCTGATACCCCTCTGGGCTGATATACTATTTCCCTAATTATTTGAGAAGCTTCCACATTACCCAGGACTAAGTCTATCCTGGACAATGTGGAATAAGAACTGGAGCAGCAAGAATATTGCAACTCCTCTGGATTTCTCACTCTCCATATATCAAACAACCCTGCATCCTGTAAAAATTGATATAACCGACTCTCTGAGGCATTCTGTGTACTTTCCCTTGGAAATCTATCCCATTTCTTATTTATTACCTCATTAAAATCCCCCATAGCTATAACAGGAATCCCGGTTTTACCCATCATAAAATCCATTCGTTTATAAATAACTTCCAATTTAAATGGCAGGGGGATATATATATTTGCAAGCACATATTCCCTATTCTCTATTACACAGTACAGAAAAACATACCGCCAGTATCTTCATCAATACTGACCTGCTTACAGGTGAACACCACTCCCCTTTTTACGAAAACTGCCACCCCCCTTGAATGACAGGTGTGGACTGATGTTGAAATTTCCTATTCTGAACTTGTTCCTTAATATCCTTGGTGTAGTGTGTCTCCTGTAAGCAGATCAGTCCCACCTCGTGCGCTTCCAGCATGTCATATACTAATGCTCTTTTGGCTGGAGTACCCATCCCGCGGACATTCCAAGATCCTATTTTAAATATTCTATCCTGCATTACATCACATCCTTATACATTCCGTAAACCAGGATATTCATATACCATCTAATAACATAAATAAAAAAACGCGGAGACAAAAAAAAAAAAAAGACAATTCTCTTTTTACACCCCCTAGTGCACCCATACTCCTAGTCCTCTTTTTATCTTTAAGGCCCCATACACACGATAGAATCCATCCGCTGAAAAATCCCAGCGAATGGGTTTCAGCGGATAGATCCTATGGTGTGTACACTCCAGCGGATCTGTTTCCGCGGATATTTATCCCCTGGGATGGATTCCAGCAGATCGAATATTCGCTGACATGCTAAACAAATCTATCTGCTGGAATCCATCCCAACGGATGGATCCGCTGGTCTGTATAGACTCACCGGATCCATCCGTCCGAAGGGATCCCCGGCATGCGTCGTAATGATTCGACGCATGCGTGGAATTCCTTATATGACAGCGTCGCGCACGTCATAATCGCGGCGACGGCGCGACACGTCATCGCCAGAGAATTTTCGCGCGGATTTCAATGCGATGGTGAGTACACTCCATCGCAGAGAAATCCGCTGAAATCCTCGAGAGGATTTATCCGCGGAAACGGTCCGCTGGACCGTATTCGTGGATAAATCCTCTCGTGTGTATGGGGCCTAAGAAGCGCTATATGGAACCAAACTATAACTTTTCCCCGCTTACTATTTAGTGTACTTGTGTGTTTTATCATTACATTCTGTGTCATCTGGGCTTATTCTTTTTAGATATATTATCTGTGCCGATTTACCTTTTGCCGAGGTTTGTACTATTTGTATATGTGTATTTTTTCCCCTCAGTGTAATTACTTTTAACGAAAATTTGACCTGTTTGCATATGTATATGTTTTACCCTTAGTGTATTCAAACCCTTGTGTGTTCCCTGGGATACCACCCTGTGGTGACTCACCCTCCTCCCTCCCTTTCTACTCACCCCCCCTCCTCCCCACCCCTCTCTACACCTTCCTAGGTAATCCCTAGGGGCTTGCATTGTGATCGGTCCATCCATCCCCACTCTTCCTTCTACTTTCACTCCCGATTTCCCCTTCCACCCCCACCCCACCCCCCCATCCTTTTCCCGATCTTCTCTCAAACCATATCTCATTTCAATACACTCTCCACCCATATTTCCCCCTCACATAGTGTGTATCCCCCCCACCCAACAACACATCTTACTCCTTCCCCTTTTACTTCCCCTATATTCCTTCTTGATCTAAATGTCCCTTCACTCTGTTGATAGGTGATCTTTTTCGTCCTCCAGGAATATCAACGCACCTTCCGGTGTATCGAAAAAAAATGTCCTACCCAGTGCTGCCACGCTGGGTATAATAAGGCATATGTAAGATTCAATTTTTGCATTTTGCGTTTGACATCTGTGAAACTTGCCCTCCGCTTCTGCAGGAAGGGTGAGAAATCCGGGTACAATGAGACCTTAGATTCATCAAAAAAAATATTCCCCACCTCTCTACCCTTTCTCAGTAGTGTTTCTTTGTCCCTATAATTTAGGAATTTCATTAACATTGATCGCGGTCGTCCTCCAGCTGGAGGAGGCTAAAAGGGGACTATAAATTGTTGTGAAAAACATTCCCTTCCAAATAGCATTATTAACCAGTTTTCCAGAAACTCTATGGAATTAGTCCCTTCACATTTTTCCGGGAGTCCCACCAGTCTCACGTTATCCCTCTATTTCATCAATTTTTTCATCAAACTTGCTCATTTGGTCTTTCATTCATTACCTCTTGTTTTACTGGATGTTATTCATCCTCTATTTGAGATATCCTCCCCTCCGCCTCTGTTATCCTTTTGTTTGTTTTTTGGAGCTCCTGTCGCACTAAGATCAACTCCTCTTTGATGCCCTTTATTTGATCGCACAATTCCCCCAATGTCTGTTTACACATATTGACTACCGAGAATACATCTTTTATCGTGGGGGTGTCCTCTATGAGGGGAGCTGATGCTGGAATTAACTCGCCCCCTTTATCAGCCATAGCTGAATTTTTGACAACGTTTTTAGTTACAGCTACCGCCATTTGTCCTTGGCTCTTTCTGCCTGTTATTATTTTAGCATGGACCGCTGGACCCCCTTTAGTTGGAGTTTGATCTGTTGTATGAGCATATTTTTCTAGCTTGGCAGCTGCTGCAGTGGCTGGGCCACCTTTATCCTTCGCTGATCGTAGTGACTGTGGCCCCGACATAGCAACTTAACCAACTCTATTTCCCCTTTAAAAAAAGGGGGGGGATACAACTCTTCTCTCCCTTCCTTTCACAATAGCGGATAAGCAAAAAAAAGCCAGAGGCGAGAAAAAAAAGGGGGGGAATGCGGATATATATGTAGATATAAATGTAGATATATAGGAAGTCCCAATTATCATGTAATTTACTCCGTCTTATCTGCTTTATGGAAAACTTTGCAAGGTACCACTATGCAAGATTTAACTATTCCCAATAGTCCTTATGCAACACTATTCCGTATGTTAAAACGCAACCTTTTGACCAGGCAAAACTTTCCTATCTTCTATTGCCTGTACAGCGTCCATATACTGTGTGAAATATATGGTACAGTGCACCACCTGTTGTTCGCACCGCACAACCAGTAACACACAGTATATCTAATACATCCAACGCACTACGTTTTAAGTTGCTCTTTTACTCACACTCTCCCTATATCCTGGCACCTTTCAGGATACAACGACAGCCCGCCTCCTCTCTCTTATGCGCTGATATAGTTGCGCTGCCACGGCCCAGTCTACTTTGTTGTCCCGTGCTGTTTACCGGGTGCTACCAGGTGCTGCATATCCCGCTATGACCGTTGTTACCCCCCCTCAATCCAAGGAGAGAGGTCTCTGGTATTCTGTCTGGATCGAGCCGTTACCACCCCTCCGCCCCAGGTCCTCTGGTATTCGCCGGTCTCAAACACGTGGCAGCAGTCAGCCAATCAGGAACAGTGGGTGGCAAACTTGCGGCTTTGCTGCACAGGGGCTCCAGAAACTCCGGGAGATCATCCACCGGCCACGGATGGGGACAATGACCAGCTCCCCCGCACCCGTCTCTGCACAACAAGGCACAGGTAAGGCACGGAAAGGCAAGGAAAGAACGTATCAGCAGGCAGACAGGGACTGTAGTGATCAGATGTGTCCAATAAATGTAGTGATCATGTATAGTGTCCAGTACTCCGGTCAGATAATTAAAGCGGTTCTCCACCCTAAAGTGGAGTCCCGCTGATCGGAACCCTCCCCCCCTCCGGTGTCACATTTGACACCTTTCAGGGGGAGGGGGGTGCAGATACCTGTCTAAAGACAGGTATTTGCACCCACTTCCGGCCCGGCATTCACGGGCAAAAGACGGGAATTCCGTCACATCCCGTCACCCCCCCCCCCCCATTGTGTGCTGGGAACACTCGGCTCCCAGCACACAGCGGGAGCCAACCGGCGGGCGCGGCGCGACTCGCGCATGCGCCGTAGGGAACCGGGCAGTGAAGCCGCAGCGCTTCACTTCCTGGTTCCCTCAGCGTGGATGGCGGGGGGAGCAGCAGAGAGACGAGCGATCGCTCGTCCTCTGCTGCGATCTGCGCTGGACTCCAGGACAGGTAAGTGTCCTAATATTAAAAGTCAGCAGCTGAAGTATTTGTAGCTGCTGGCTTTTAATATTTTTTTCCCATGGCACATCCGCTTTAATATCTTGTCTACATAAGGACAACTTTCAGGTCTCGTACACACGACCGAACATGTCTGCTGAAACTGGTCCGGAGACCAGTTTCAGCGGACATGTTCGGTCGTCTGTACGTCCGACCGGACAATTTTCCGCCGGCGGATCGGACAGGTTTCCAGCGGACAAATGTTTCTTAGCATGCTAAGAAACATGTCCGCTGGAAGCCTGTCCGCCGGACATGTTCGGTCGTCTGTACGACTTACCGGACATGTCCGCTCGGCCAAAAGCCCTCGCATGCATCAAAGTGATTCGACGCATGCGTGGAAGCATTGACCTTCCAGGGTCGCGCACGTCGCCACGTCATCGTTGCGGGGGATTTTGGTTTGATGGTGTGTACAACCATCAGACCAAAATCCGGCAGCGGACATGTCCCATGAAAACGGTCCGGCGGACCGTCCGTCCGTGTGTACGAGGCCTAACAGGTAAATAGGATGCATAAAATATGTTACATACATACACAGAGGCTGATTTACTAAAGCAGTTGTGAATATTTACTTTGGTTATCCAGTCGTGTGAAAAGCAAATACTTGTTCACTTTGAATACCTTCTAAGGTGCAGTTGCTTCTCACATGAATGTATAAATGAAGTGAATATTCACAGATATTGTTTATTATAATTAACCATTTTTAATTAGAAGCACTTTGCACAATATTCTGCGTTAGACAGTGAAGCAATATCTCACACAGGTAAATTGCATCTAATACAATATCTGGAAACCAATGAGTTAACTCCCAGGTGAAGCAGAGGAAGGCATCCAACCTTAGTAGTATATAAGACAGTAGGTTTCATGCAGGAAAAAAATATTATAGCATGACATATACACCTGAGAAGACAGTGCACTAAGCAATAAAACAGCACACTACACACAGGTATTAATCCAGATATTAAATTCAATTTGCAATAAATGTGTCACAGAGTAAACTTAAAAATTGTAGGGAATGAAAAAGAAAAGAAAATGTAGAACTCTTTACTCTCCAGAACACTAATTGCTTGTTGAAAGGCAGCAACTGATGCACAGCCAGAGGGTCCTTTTATGGTGGGTCTTCTGTAAGATGCAAAAGCTCACGAACCCCATTGTGTTTATTCAACGTGTTATTTAGACATACAGTGAGAGTCTCCATAAGTTCCATATCTTTAATTCTAGCATATAACTCAATAAGGGATGGGGGTTCTCTTATTTTCCAAAGTAGCATCACCAGGCACCGTGCCGCAGTAAGAATATGACGTACCAGTTTTTTAATGGTTTTGCAAATAGTAGGGGGGAGGAAGCCTAACCGGAATACTTCACTGTGAACAGCTTGAAGAAGCTTGGGTGTTAATTACCAAAAGGATTGGTAAAAACATTTTTTTTTTTAGTTAAGATTCACAATTTTATTTAAAGATTTGAGTTAAGAAATGGGTCACTTTTATGCTGTGTCATCTATAGCGATTTTTTTAGGAGTACAGTATTTTGGGTTTTATTTATTTTAGATGGATCCTGGTTTTTATTTATGTTACTTAAGACTTTTATTTTAGGTTAAACTGCTTTTTAGCAGCAACACTTTCTTTAAAAAGTGGGCTTTGTTTCAGAAGGTATTACTTTGGGGTTTCACTTATTTTGGGGATATACTGGTTTTTATTGTATATTGCATGTCTTCCATTTAAAAAAAAACAAGAGTTTAGTTTCAGTGCTGGTGTTTTGGGGTTTTTATTTCTTTTGGGAGTTTCTTGATATTTATTTTATGTTGACAATGAGTTAGTGGGTATATAAATGTGTGTAACACACCAATGTATACTCTTGCGCTAATGAATAAGTGAAAATATATAAACAAATATTTTAATTAAATTCAATAAAGGGGTTGCTGCTAGGGATGAGCCGAACACCCCCCGGTTCGCAGCAGAACATGCAAAAAATTTGTTCGAACACGCGAACACCGGTAAAGTCTATGGGACACAAACATGAAAAATCAAAAGTGCCAATTTAAAGGTTAATATGCAAGTTATTGTCATAAAAAGTGTTTGGGGACCTGGGTCCTGCCCCATGGGACATGTATCAATGCAAAAAAAGTTTTAAAAACTGCAGTTTTTTCGGGAGCAGTGATTTTAATAATGCTTAAAGTGAAACAATAAAACTGAAATATTCCTTTAAATTTCGTACCTTGGGGGTGTCTATAGTATGCCTGTAAAGTAGCGTATGGTTCCCGTGTTTATAACAATAAATTAAATTTCCAAAGGAAAAGAAAGTAATTTAAAACTACTGAATTGTCGGGTCCCGGCAATACAGATAAAAGTAATTGAAAATCATTGAAAAAAAATGTGTGGGGGTCCCCCCAAATTCCATTATAAGGCCTTTCAGGTCTGGTATGGATATTAAGGGGGTCCCTGTGCCAAAATAAAAAAAATGGCGTGGGTTTCCCCCCAAAAATCCATACCAGACCCCTATCCGAGCACACAACCTGGCAGGCCGCAGGAAAAGAGGGGGGAAGAGAGAGCGTCCTCCTCTGAACCGTACCAGGCCACATGCCCTCAACATGGGGAGGATGTCCGACGAATGATGCGCCGCCAGCCTGACAGCTCTTATATAGCAGGGTGCACGCAATGCAGGTTTCCCATTTGCTGTGCTTAAAGCACAGTATTTATGACAATCTGTTCTGCAAGCTGCATTTTGATCGCAGCACACCACTTCATTATTTCAAAGAAAAAAAAAGTGAAAAAAGCATACACCTGAAACAACTCACATTATTATCTGTATGTAAATTGAACTTGTTTCATGATACAACCTGCCTCATCTCTCCCTCTTACATTATGGGTCAATCAAGCTACTTACATACTGTACTTTCCAGCAACTGTACTATATCTGTCGCTACTGTCTCCGTTCCTCCATCTTACATTGCCATCTAATCAAGTTGCTTACTCTCCAGCCACAGTACTTTGTGTTTCTATTGTCTCTGAAATAGTACAATTACATTTTTATTTCAAAATGCAAACTGTCTCATCTTTGAAGATTTTTTTGTACACTCAGTTTTAACACTTTATTAGTGTGGTACTGAAAAAAAGAAACTCACAAACTATCACTTTGTGAAATCTGAGAGCTGATTGGAGAAAAGTGACAACCCTCCCACCGCTTCCCAGCTCAGAGAAACATAGGGCTGAGGGTATGAGTCATCTCTGCTGTGTGCTGAGGGGGGGGGCAGACCATCTCCCGAGAGGCTGGAGGTGTTGGCTTAACCTACTAGGAGTGATTCATTCAGATAGCAGAAGGAGGAGCGATCTAAGCCAGAATTAACACTTTCGATTCAGGTTACTATACACTATAGTGAGATGTGCTTTGTTAATTTTTCATCTCTGAGGTTTACAACTACTTAAAATTAAAACTGTTATGACAGGACTAAGAAGCTGCAATTTGTGTCAGGCTTCTAAAAATGTTAGTTGTCTAGCTGTTGAACTGACTCTGCAATAGGTCGCAGAAGTGTAATAAGTATGCAGCATAGGAAAGTCATATGACCATCTCTGCATGCTTCTGTTTCACTGTCTCAGTAAACTGAAACAAGAGTGCCATGCCTTCAGCCTACAAGAAAAATATCTTCTAGGCTTGCAATACCAACATTGCCCACTAGATGCCACTCTAGCAAAACCCTATTGATAGACAGTGTTCTATAGTTAATACACATTACTGTCATATCCACTTCCTGCTACAACTTTTTTTCATCTTCTCCATTGGGACAGACCGCATGGAGCCAGCTAAGCCTGCACCACATGCTTCCTAGGAAAATCCTGGTCCTTCTAAGGCAGCATCGCTGTTTCACGCACGTGTACACCTGTTTATTGTAATAAAGATCCAAAGTTACAGACAGTCTGGTTATTTTAGGATTCAAGGTTTAAACTGTATGTTGAGCTACATACACGCCAGGGGCAAATGTGTAGCGAGAACAGAACAAAGAGGTTGAGCATGATGGCCATTGGCCAAGCAACCAATATTTTCACCAGTGCCGCATTACACTCTTTAGAATCCCCTAGGCAGTCAAAACCTTGGGCCACCTCGCAGGTCTCTGGAGGTTTCTCATGTGTGTTCTTGTGGGATAACTTAGAACTAAACGGTGTGCACGCCGGCCGCTAGATGGAGATGACTATCACTACTGTACATTACACATACGCAGGTTGCACCAACATTTTTTACAAACTGACAGCTGAAAGAAGATGAGCTTTTAAGAGACGAACTGTAATGTGAACTTGATGTCTATGCTTTATGTACTTTTTAGTTGTTATTGAGTACATTACATTAATACAGTATTTACTCTATAGCAGGTGTGTCCCGCCTTTTGACCTTCCTGGGCCACTTTGGGAAAAGAGGAATTGTATTTGGCCACACATAAAATAAACCAGCAACAAGGATAGCTGATGAGCAGAAATAGTCAGGCAGATCACAAGTTAACATTGACTGATATAGATAATGTACCTATCACTTAATTGTTTTTGTAATAAAAGTAGTGCGATATAAAATGTAATATTTGACACTGTTTTTGATAAGCAAATGAATCAATATCTGGTTCAATGGATGTAGTAGCAATTCTCAATGAACTCTCAAGGTGCTCATCAGATATTTTAGTTAGAATTTTGCCCTTTGTGTGTTTCATCCTTAAAAAGAGTAAGGGCCCTTTCAGACGTGCGGACCGTATGTCCGCATTTTCATCCATCCGTTGCGGATGAAAACGGGACATACATGGGTCCCTATGTGATCGTCCGCCTCCGCAAAGATCCGATTTTTCGGACGGAAGAAAATCCTATTTTTCTTCCGTCTGGTGGATCGGATGAACACGGACATACGGTCCGTGTTCATCCGATCCCCCATAGGGGAGAGCGGAGGAAAGACAGGGCGGTCCCTGCACAGTGTGCGGGGACCGCCCTGTCAGCCGACGGCTCAGCGTGGATTTTACAGAGGATCCCCGCTGAGCTTTTGCAGACACACGGAGCGGATCATTACTGATCCGCCCGTGTGAAAGGGCCCTTACTGCCGAAAACTGATGACATAAATAAGGTGTGGTTGTGAAGAGTGGGATATTTTTCTTTGGGAAGATAAAACTTATAAAAGTCCAGTAAATAGACACTGTAAAAATGTTCTTCAGCTGCATTGTTTGCCAAGTGTAAACACATTTTTACAAAAAAATAAAAATACAATTTTAAGTAAGTTTACGTTTTGTGTTGGGTCACATTCATAGCCCTCTTGGGACACCTCTGCTCTATATAATCTTTAATGTAAAGTTTTTCCTTTTTCTGAATTGATTTTTTTTTTCTATCTTACGTAAACAATTTGAGAAAGCTACATTGTAATTTTCTTTTAAAATCAAACCAACATTTTTTTGATCCATTGCCACAGTGACCTTAATTACTTGCTGACCAGCCACTGTCATTATATGGCGGCAGGTTGGCACGACCCCACAAATCGCTGTAGGTGTACCACAGCACCTTTAAGGAATATAGCGTAGTTGTAGGATTGTCTTGGCTGCCCGGGATTCCCCTCATCATTGTTTGAGCCAGCAGTGCAGTGCCATTGGCTCCCACTGCTGTCAAAGTCAGTCAGACAACCATTGAAGAAATAAAGGGTGCGGGGTCGGGTCGCAGCTCCATGTCTGAATGGACACAGGGAGCTGCGGCTCAGCTTGGGTGCCCCCATAGCAAGCTGCTCGCTGTTGTGGTACTCTTCAGGAGGGAGGGGCCAGGAGAGCCGAAGACGGAGCCGAGAAGAGGATCTGGGCTGCTCTGTGCAAATCCACTGCAATAGAAAATGTTCCTTGCAAAAAAAAAAAAGACGAGACTTTACAATCACTTTAACCATGGAACAACTAATTCCATGTACAGGTAGATGGGCTCTAAATAAGTTGCAAACTATTCCCGAATTTCAGAGCCACACAATAGAAAAAAATAAAAAATTCCCCATCCTAAAGAAGCCCTTCTCCTTGGGTCTATAATTCCGAATAAGTAGAAAACAGAGTTGTTGGCAACATTATTTTCAATTAATTACATTTAAATACATAATTTAAAAAAATAATTTAATAAAATCAAAGTGTAAAGGCACAATATAGCTAAATTACCTTAGGAAATTACTAAATTATTACAAATACTGTACTAAAAAAGTACAAGAAAAATGCATTCACATTTTAGCTGTTCTTATATGACTGTTTATTTATCTTTTTTCTTGTGGAATATTCATTGTGTATATAGCAGCTGTTGTGTAATGTTGATATAGTATTAAAGTTGACTTCAACAACCCAGCAGCCCCACGCTCCATCTCACATCACTGGATGTTGCACCCAAGCCTAAATGTAATGAGACATATGATGCAATGCTCCTTACTAGACTGTGGATTTACAAGTCTACATAAACATTTTATTAGGTTCTCTCTAGATTTATGTGAATGCCTTGATCCACAGGTTGTTACCAGCATGTTTAGTTGCCTTCAAACTACATAAAATTAGACATGCCTCATGCAAAAACTATTTTACATTTCTAGGTCTTTTCCCATGAGAAGTATTATACAAACAGAATTTGTTTTTATTATGGTATCTTGAACACCTGCACCTTTTTCAAGAATTACATGAATGGTTTGCCAAAGATCCAAATAATCAATAATAAAATAGGAATAATAATAAGAATCAATAATAAAATGTTCAAATCTAAATCCTATAAACAAGTGGGTGCGTGATGTACATACGTATATAAAATAGAGGGTGTAGATTCAAATGGTATTTACAGCAGTAAACAAGCTGCATGAGACAGGGACACACAGGAACAATCTAAGCAGGTTTGTCCTGCACCCTTACTTGGCAAACTTAGTTTCCATGTAGGAGGGCTACATACCGGTAAAAAAAATAAAATTGACCAGAACTTCTCAAGATCTGAGAAAACAAAACAGAGGAATTTTTACCTGCTTGTAAATTCAGTGGCCCAGATTCAGGTAGATCGGGGCAATATTTGCGTGGGCAAAGAGCAAAGATTTTTCTCTGCGCCCACGCAAATATTTTGTTTTGCCCGCGATTCACGGAGCATTAGCTCCGTAAATTGCGCGGGCGCAATGCTAATTAGCCCTGCGTAAGGGCGCCTAATGTAAATGATCCCGCCGGGGGCGGGAATCATTTAAATTAGGCGCGCTCCCGCGCCGAGCGAACAGCGCATGCTCCGTCGGGAAACTTTCCCGACGTGCATTGCGGCAAATGACGTCGCAAGGACGTCATTTGCTTCTAAGTGAACGTGAATGGCGTCCAGCGCCATTCACGAATCACTTACGTAACCGACGTGAAATTTAAATTTCACGAGCGGGAAGCGCAGCTATACTTTAGCATTGGCTGCCCCTGATATTAGCAGGAGCAACCTTGCGCTAAAGTTGCAGTACGGAAACTCCGTACCTTGCGTGCCCAGGACCCGCGCAACTTTTGTGAATCGGTGGTAGTATGCAATTTGCATACTATACGCCGATCACAATGGCCGCGCCCCCTAGCGGCCAACGCAAGAATGCAGCCTGGGATGTGAAGGCATAAGGAGGCTTATGTCTGTCACATCCTAGGCTGCAGTCGGTGTAACGAGGTTCCTGAATCAGGAGCACTCGTTACACCGGAGCAAGTAAGCCCTTGCGCCGCGCAACCTATGGTTGCGCGGGCGCAAGTGCTTCTTGAATCTGGGCCAATATCTATAAGTACTGTATAGGACACAATCATCTTATTCATACACCATGGTTATAGGATCATACCTTCAGGTGACTTTATACTGGCAAGTTTTGAGGGCATGCCCCCCTGGGGTACCTCCCCGTAGCCCTACCTTACTCTGTGATCCCTCGGGTCGTAGTAAGCAATGCAACAATGAGAGTTTAGGGAGGTTGGTCTGTGTCCTATTCCGGTAGTCTAAATTAAGGAATTTACAAGCAAGTCAAAATCCATTAATCTTAATCATACAGTACAGGACGCAGGCATCTAATCAATAAACCACGAGACATCCCCAAGCAATGAATATACAGTAAGTGTGGGCAACAATTAGGCGATGGAACTGTGCTAAAAGACCTAAAAATAACAAGGGAGAAACCTGGGTCAAAGAAGCTTGTGGCTGAAAGCTGCGTCAGGAGAAGATTGGACATCCATCCGATAAAAACTTTGACAAAATATAAACAGAAGACCAGATGGTGGTTTTACAGAGTTTGGCAACAGAGGATTGGTGCTTAAAGACCCAGCATACAAAAGATGTAGGTAAGTGTACGCGTAATAGTTCATGCAGAGATTTTTTTGATTTAGAGCATGCGCTCTAACAATCAAATTCCTTATCCTCTATACAATGGTGGATTTTGAAGTGGGGTGCCCTTTGTAAGTACCTGAAGAAAGAAAAAAAAATATAGGGAATATGTTTTTCTTATAGAAGTAGTAGCTTTAGGTACACTCTAATGGCGTTAACTACATCCAGGCAATGTAGAGAGATTTCCTTTGGAGCAGAGGATGGTGGAATAATGTCTGTAACGGTCAGGGGTTAACACCGTTTGCGATCTTCCATTCCACCAACCCAAGACAGCTTATCCGACAGTCCGACAAGCCAGCAGACATGATCCATTCCCCCAGAATTAAGACGAGACACAAGCTCTGTTCTTTCTGGTTCCAAAATGAATGAATACTTTTAATGGTACACTCAGCTTGTTATATACAGTTTTAGAAACCAAGTGAACAATGAATCAACTCCACCCACAAGGCACTTCAATACACACTCTCTTAGACAATGACATTCAGTTGAGTTAATTATTAGTCATCCCCCAGACGTCCCGACTCTGACAATAAGCTATTCACCTGCATAGTACACATTCCAATGTCAGACGTTCTGTTTCCGACAATAAGCTATTCACAATGAAAGGTCTTTCAGAAGCCAGACCCAATTAACACCTCAAAGTTAGACATCTGACACAAAACAGTATTAGCATTGAAGGAGACACTCTTATTGACCGGTTGGGGGTCAGAATGAAATCACCTGTAATATGTCCAGATCTCCTGCAATTCATGAATTATCATAATGTCCCATCTCATGTAATCCGAGATATCAGTTCTCAGTCATACTTTGCCCAAAAGGGACTCCTGTTACAATGTCCTCATAAAAATAGAATGCTGAAACCACCAGGGAGAAAGGATGGTCTAGGCCATAATGCAACCTTGTCGTTGTGAAGTATAAGGAATGTCTCTTTACAGGAAAGGGCCACTAGTCACATCTGACAGATGTGATGGCCACCAGAAAGGCTACTTTGCTAGCAAGAATCTTTAAGGGAATATGTCTGATGGGTTAAAAGGGTGGTTTCTGCAAGGTAGAGAGAACCAAGTTGAGGTCCCTGAGAAGCACAGAGTGCTGCAATGGGGACCTGATATGAGAAACCCTGTTTATAAGGGAATGAGAAGTCAAAAAAGATTGCGAAGGATGAAACTTGCTCCTTCAGGGTGCTAAAAGCTAGATTCAGGTCAAGATCTATTCGTAGGAAGGCCAGGATGCGAGACAAATAGTAAGCATGACAGCTCTGATTTCCAAGATGTTGATGGAGAGTTTGGCTTATTCTCTTGACCAAATTGACCATTGCCTCTTGACCGTGTTAACTGAACTGTCAAGTATTGGAAGGCCCTTCCCAGAACTTTACAATTTTAGGGAAGGAGGAATTTGATCACTATTAGGCCCTTTCAGACTGGGGCGGGAGCCGCGGTGGTGGTATAACGCCGGGATTGCCGCGGGAATCAGCCGCTAGCGGTGCGGTATTAACCCCCGCTAGCGGCCGATAAAGGGTTAATACCGCCTGCAATGCTCCTCTCACCGCTCCAAACATGCTGCTGACAGGAGATTTTTTTTGTCTCCCGCCAGCGCATCGCCTCAGTGTGAAAGCCCTCGGGCTTTCACATTGAGTCTGCAGTGAAGGAGTTTTTCAGGCGGTATAGCAGCGCTATTTTTAGCGCTGTACCGCATGAAAAACTCCTCAATGTGAAAGGGGTCTTAGAGTTGAAGTAATGATTCACAAGGGCAATTCATTTTTTCCAGATCCAGAGAAAAAGGCTGCTTTTTCCATGCTGATAGGATGGATGTTTAACTGTAGAGCTGTCAAGCATAAGCTCTTAGCGAAAGAAAGACATTTGCTTGGGATGTGTTCAGGACCAGATCTAGGTACTCTAGGTGCATGGAAAGCTGGAGACCAAATTCTCTTAAGTTGATCACTCAGGCAAAGGCTTGAAGTAGCTGTCCTTTGGACATTTACTGAGAGCTCTAACGGAAATTAATCTTTCAGAAGAAGGTCATCTAGCCTGTCACCTGAATACCCTAAATTCTCAGAAGGGAAGGCTAAGGTGCTAAGATCTTTGTGAACACCCTGGAAGCAGAGGACAGGCCAAAGAGCAATGCAACAAACTGGAAGTGGTTGTCTGCTACTGCAAATCATATAAATCGCTAATGAGGTAGGTAAATGGGAACATGTAGAAAGGCATTTTGGATAGTGTTTTGGACAGATGCCATGTGTTCCCCTTGTCTCAGAGAGGCAATTACTGACTTTGTAGAGCTCTACCTGTTATGGTGCCACTAGTGCATCCATAGCATTCACCAGGGGGTCCCACTCACACACCACAAACTGCGGCCCCTACCTGTGGAGGCAAAAAGCCAGAACAACTACATTGGTGGTTCCCCAGTATAGGCAGATTAGATAGAACACATCTAGGGATGTGTCCTGGCTATGAAGAAGTGAGGATGTGTGTCGCCTCAGCTTCATACCACCGCCGCTTTAACCACAGCTCTAGAAGGGGGATCTTTACTCCAGGCAGCTTCCCCAATGTCCCAGCGAAAGCAGGTATCCACCCAGCCACCGAAGACCAATCACTCGTGGCAGGGACAGCTGGGGTCGTTCTTCCCCAGGACCCGCGTGCAGGGCCACAAGGCTTCCAAGATGGCGCTGGCCGCAAAGCCCCAGAAGGCTGCAAAAGCCTCCCAACACGCTGAAGCTCCAGATGATCACATCCTCCCCCCAGTTCCCTCCCCAGGGTAGGTGAGTGAACCTGGACCCCCTACCTCCCCTGGCTCCATAGCATCTCCTGACAGAGGCTCTGATGTGACAGACCTTCTAGGGGATGTAGATATCAAGCGCCATATTTAGTCTCTCCCCACCAGAGAGAACCTGGAGCGATTTACCAGCATGGTGGAGAAAGCTTTTACAGAGGACATTGCACAGCTAAAGGCTAATACCTCACACCTGGGTACCAGAGTGGAATCTTTGGAGCAGAGATTTGATAAAGCTCTCTCTGCCATTTCTATGCTACAGACTAAATGCATCATGTAGGAGGATCAGCAAACTGAAACCTTGCTCTGTCAGTAAGATGATGTGGAAAACCGCAGTCAGTGGGCAAATATCAGAATTCGGGGCCTACCAGAAGCCACAGCTTCCAGGGACATTATTCCCACTCTGGTGGGAATATTTAGGGAAATACTGGGCCAAATCCACAAAAGAGATACTCCGGCGTAAGCCGTCGTATCTCTGGTTCTAACTTTGGAACTGATCCTCAGAAGCAGTTTTCCAAAGTTAGGCAGAAGATCCGACATCTGTAAGGGACTTACACTGCCGGATCTTAGGATGCAGTACCGCATCCGCCACTGGGGGCATTTCGAGTCGAAATGCCTCTTCTGGTATGCAAATTAGCACTTAGGGCGATCCACAAAGCTTTTGTGCTTCGTTTTTTCGCCGTAAGTTTTAGTTTGCCAAGTGTAAAACTAGGGCTGCTTTTACATGGTCTAAAGTTAGTAACACCATGTAAAAGCCCATTCAAGCGACGGCATTTGGTATGCATTCCCGAGGGAGAACTCCACGGCAATTTGTAAAATCAAAACCGGCATGGGTTCCCCCCCAGTAGCATACCAGGCCCTTAGGTCTGTTATGGGTTGTAAGGAGACCCCCCTCCGCCGAAAAATCGACGTAGGGGGTCCCCCTACAATCCATACCAGACCCGTATCCAAAGCACGCTACCCGGCCGGTCAGGAATGGGAGTGGGGTCAAGCGAGCGCCCCCCTCCCCTCCTGAGCCGTGCCAGGCCGCATGCCCTCAACATGGGGGGGGTTGGGTGCTCTGGGGCAGGGGGGCGCACTGCGGGCCCCCCCACCCCAGAGCACCCTGTCCCCATGTTGATGAGGACAGGACCTCTTCCCGACAACCCTTGCCGTTGGTTGTCGGGGTCTGCGGGCGGGGGCTTATCGGAATCTGGGAGTCCCCTCAAATAAGGGGGCCCCCAGATACCGGCCCCCCACCCTAAGTGAATGGATATGGGGTACATCGTACCTCTACCCATTCACCTGTAGGCAAAAAGTAAAAGTTATTAAACACACAACACAAGGGTTTTTAAAATAATTTATTATTCTGCTCCGGAGGCCCCCCCTGTCTTCTTTATTAGCTCTATTACCAGGGGGGGCTTCTTCTTCCACTCTCCGGGGGTCTTCTCCGCTCTCCGGGGGGGGGGTTTCTTCTTCCACTCTCCCAGGGGGGCTTCTCCGCTCTCCGGGGTCTTCTTCTATCTTCGCCGCTCTCCGCTGTTGACTCGGCGAACCCCGGTTCTTCTGCAGATGTCCGATGCCTTCTTCTTCAGCGCTGGCTGCCTGCTATCTTTGTGTGTTAGCTCAATTACGAGCAGGCAGCCATCGCGGTCTTCTGTGACGTCAGGTTCTTCTCTTCTGTTCTTCTCCCCTGTTACGATGTTGACTCGTCGCATCTTGTCACTGTAATGATGGAAGCGCGCCTTGCATCCCATTTATATAGGCATCACCGTCCCATCATGCTCCGGTAGGTACCCACGAGGTGGGTGCACGTGGGTAGGCACCCACCACGTGGGTACCTGCCGGAGCATGATGGGACGGTGATGCCTATATAAATGGGATGCAAGGCGCGCTTCCATCATTACAGTGACAAGATGCGACGAGTCAACATCGGAAGAGGGGAGAAGAACAGAAGAGAAGAACCTGACGTCACAGAAGACCGCGATGGCTGCCTGCTCGTAATTGAGCTAACACACAAAGATAGCAGGCAGCCAGCGCTGAAGAAGAAGGCACCGGACATCTGCAGAAGAACCGGGGTTCGCCGAGTCAACAGCGGAGAGCGGCGAAGATAGAAGAAGACCCCCGGAGAGCGGAGAAGCCCCCCCCGGAGAGCGGAAGAAGAAACCCCCCACCCCGGAGAGCGGAGAAGACCCCCGGAGAGTGGAAGAAGAAGCCCCCCCCTGGTAATAGAGCTAATAAAGAAGACAGGGGGGGCCTCCGGAGAAGAATAATAAATTATTTTAAAAACCCTTTTGTTGTGTGTTTAATAACTTTTACTTTTTGCCTCCAGGTGAATGGATAGGGGTACGATGTACCCCATATCCATTCACTTAGGGTGGGGGGCAGGTATCTGGGGGCCCCCTTATTAAAGGGGACTCCCAGATTCCGATAAGCCCCCGCCCGCATACCCCGACAACCAACGGCAAGGGTTGTCGGGAAGAGGTCCTGTCCTCATCAACATGGGGACAGGGTGCTCTGGGGTGGGGGGGGCCCGCAGTGCGCCCCCCTGCCCCAGAGCACCCAACCCCCCCATGTTGAGGGCATGTGGCCTGGCACAGCTCAGGAGGGGGGGGGGGCGCTCGCTCGTCCCCACTCCCTTCCTGACCGGCCGGGTAGCGTGCTTTGGATACGGGTCTGGTATGGATTGTAGGAGGACCCCCCTACGTCGAATTTTCGGCGTGGGGGGGTCTCCTTACAACCCATACCAGACCTAAGGGCCTGGTATGCTCCTGGGGGGGGGGGACCCATGCCGGTTTTTTCTTTGAAAATTGGCATGGAGTTCTCCCTCTCAGGAATGCATGCTGAGCGACGCTGTCATTTTTTTTTATAATTATTTGTTTTCCCGGCGCGTATATTTTTTTTCACCCGTCGCAACTTTAGTGTCCCGTCGCAATCCACAAAGCCCGGCTTCAATTACGTTCGCGCGCTATGCACGTCGGGAAAATTACGTCACACGCATGCGCAGTACGGCCGGCGCGGGAGCGCGCCTCATTTAAATTTTACACGCCCCCCGGAGAGGAGGACCGCCTTGCGACGGCGGCACTTAAGTTACACGGCCTGAAATTTCTAGGTAAGTGCTTTGTGGATCAGGCACTTAGGTAGAAACTTTAAGTCAGTGTAACTTAACTGCTGAAAGTTAAGTTACGCCGCCTGGCTGAGGATTTGGCCCATACTGGAACTACCGACTACTGCTCTTATTGAGATCAATCGCACCCATAGGGCACTCAGACCACCTTCCCAGGATGTGGAAAATCCAAGAGACATTGGGCCAAATTCTCAAAAGAGATACGCAGACTTAACTCCATTTTTCTAATTTTACACGGCGCGTATATTTGCGCGCGATCGTCAAAATGACTTAAGCAAAGATTTCCGTATTTTCAGCCGTACTTAAAGTAGTTACACCTGCGCATTCCCGGGCGCAAATTACGCTAGGCTCGCCGCTGTTTTTGATAGGCAAAGATGCAAATGAGGGAGTTAGGGCGATTCTCAGAATTAAGTGTGTGTGCCGTATTTTCCGCCCTGTGCGCACCTGTTAGTTTTTCTGACTAAATTTCCACATTATAAAACCAGCCCTAATTTTACACATGCTGTGGAAGGGTTTGCAGAAGGGAGTTACAGCTCTAGTTGTGAAGTTTGTTGCTGAAAAATGCCAGGACCAGCAATGATTTTGACGGCACTTGCTGCCTTACAGGCACAAAGGAGGAGGAGGGCACAGAGGAGGAGGATGAGGGCACAGGCGCGTGTTTATCGGCCACGCCGTGATATTTGGCAAATGCCAGTTTATGAGGTCATTGGCAACTACCGATTTGATAGGGAGGCCATCCTGGAGATTACCCAACTCCTTCATGAGGATCTAATCGCCCCAACCCTACGTTCCCATGCCCTGACACCTCTGGAAAAAGTTATGGCAACACTGCATTTTCTAGCGAGTGGCTCCTTCCAGCGAGCATCTGGAGGTGTGGCTGGGATGGTGCAGTCAACCATGAGTAAATGCCTACATCAGGTGGTCCCTGCCATACTGCGGCGCATGAGCCATCAGTTTGTCATGCCCACCCAGGAGGACCAGCGTGTGCAAGCAATGACAGACTTTTATAATATTGCTGGCTTTCCTAAGATCATCGGGGCGATTGACTGCACCCATGTGGCACTCCAGCCCCCCCATGATACTGAACACCTGTTCAGAAACAGGAAAGGCTGGCATTCAATCAATGTCCAGATGATTGTCGATGCACATGGCCTCATCTGGCACGTTTGTGCCAAGTTTCCCGGCTCGTGCCATGATAGTTTCATACTAAGGCAGACCAAGATCTACAGAGACTTGGAGATGAACGTGTATGGAGACAGCTGGCTGATTGGTGAGTGACATTGGTGTCAGGTATGCCCCCCCCATGATGGAGACATCACAAGGGGCACATGCATGACTAATATTCTCCTGTCTTTTCCCTTACAGGTGACTCAGGATATGCATTGGGACCCCACCTGATGACCCCCTTTCGGAACCCCCAAACACCCGGAGAACGAAAATACAATGAGGTGCACGTCCAGACCCGGGCTATAGTTGAGCGGACTTTTGGCATGCTAAAGTCACGATTCAGATGCCTGGACAAGACTGGGGGTACACTATTGTATTCCCCAGACTTTGTGTGCAAAATTATTGGTGCATGTTGCATACTGCACAATTTTGCATTAAGAAGGGGCATGCATGTGGAGATATCTCCTGACCTAACCCCCCACCCAGGCAACCCCCCCCCCCCAAACCCCTCTACCCGGTCTGCTGAGGGCCAGGCTATCAGGAGACAACTGTCTGAAGGCATCTTTGCCCAGTAAATGCATCCTAATACAATTTTTGTTTTTGATTTGCCAAGACCAAATCACAGAGATTATGTGACCTTTAAATCTTTATTTTGCTAAATAAATGCACATTACTTATATGCCAAACAGAATGTTTATTTTGATTTACAAAACGCACATTAATTATCTCACAATGAGAATGCATGAATGCACGTCACTGTGGTCCCTAGCACAGACACATCACATGCACATAGAATTGGATTAGATCCAAGTACCCCCCCCCCCCTTTGGTACTTGGGAGCAGTAACGCCCCGCCACGGCTCCAATTATGTCACTGTGCATTCATACACCATTCAGGAACCTAGGATGACTTCTCCCTGGTCCTGGGGATCCCTACTCCACCAAAACTGAGGGTGACACCCTTATGTTTTCAGGAATGCCATCCCCCCACATTCACACACATATACCAAATCATAAGTACAGTGTAAAAAAAAAAAAAAAAAAAAAGTACCCCTGCAACTTAAGGATGTTGCCGAGTGCTCCTTCTGGGCTGCCCACGGGCACGGGCACGGTCACGGGGACGGGCACGGGGACGGCCACGGCCAACTGGGGGATCTTCAGGGGGGGGGGGGTCTGTGCAGGGGAGGGAGTATTTTCAGGGGGGGGGACTGTGCAGGGGAGGGAGTATTTTCAGGGGGGGGGACTGTGCAGGGGAGGGAGTATTTTGAGGGCGGGGGGACTGTACAGGGGAGGAAGCAGCCTCCCCTGGTGTCTGTCCTCCTGCTGGCCTTCCCTCCAAGGCAACGGCTATCCTTGTCAGACAGGAAGTTATGGCAGCCGTATTGGCCTGCACAGCCCGGGTATTGGCCTGCACAGCCTGGGTGAGGGCAGTCACCTCCTGGGCCACACCTGTTGTGGCGTTCCTCAGGTCCCACAAACAGGTGATGACCCCCACGGAGTTGGTGGCCACGTCACCCAGTGACTCCCTCATTGCACCCAGGCTGCGCTCCACCTTGCTGATAGTTTTTTGTATTGCAGACAGACTGCGGGTCTGCCGGACATTGTCCCTCAACAGACTGACCGGCAGACGCACCAACCCCCCCCTGTTTTCAGGGGTCGGCATCCTACTTGCCCCTGAGGCTTGTGGCCTTGGAGGAGGAGTTGGAGTGAGCCATGGGTGCTGCTGCATGTTGGAGGAGGGTTGGAAGGGGCGACCCATGATGGTGGCCTGACTTCTGGGCGCCTGTGGGGTTCCCTCAGGGGATGATTCAAAAGTCATATCTTGGCCCATCATTATTTCCTGCCCAATCAGAATATTGTCATCTTCCTCCCCCTCATCCTCCTCCCACTCAACATCCAAATTAGGGGAGTTGTGGGCACTCCCCTCCCATGGCGAATCCTGCCCTTCTTGGGACTCTGCATGAGCCTGTCTTGGGGGTGGTGCAGCAGCCTGCCCTGATGGGCCTGCAACCTCCTGACCTGATGGGCCAGCAACCTCCTGACCTGATGGGGCTGCCACCTCCTGGGCTGATGGGGCTGCAACCTCCTGACCTGATGGGGCTGCCACCTCCTGGGCTGATGGGCCTGCAACCTCCTGACCTGATGGGGCTGCCACCTCCTGGGCTGATGGGGCTGGCACCTCCTGGGCTGATGGGGCTGCCACCTCCTGGCCATCTGGGGAGGACACAAAACAATCACAGGTTGTTGGATCCATACACTTGGCACATCTTCCCTTCCCCCACCCACACATGCTAATCACCAGATAGAAATTCCAAAAAATTACCTGTCCTCATAAGAGGATCATTGTCAAAGCCAGGCAGGCCCACCACCTGCTGTGGGTGGAAACACTGGGCCACTGCCCATTCCTCCTCACTCATCCTGACTGGGCAGGGTCCCCCTCCTCCAGTGCCCCTGGTATGGGCATGCAGCGTTGCCAGCTTGTTCCGGGACACGCTCCTCAAGTCATTTATTTTTTTTTTAACTCCAGCGATGGTCCTGGTCTCCCCCCCCCCCCGCCGCATTGATCCGATCGGTGATCTTTTGAAGGATCTCCTTCCTCCTGGCCGGGGTGGTGGTGTGGCTCTCAGGGCCATGGAGAAATCGCCCAAATTTAATGACGCCCTGAGCAAGTATATGCTTCTCTGCCGGTGAAAAATTTAGCTTCCTGCGCTTGGGAGCCATGACAGACAACACCCAGCAACAGGGAACTCAGCCAACAAACAAACAACAATACACACACACACCAAAGAAAATACAAACAAGCCAAAATAAAAAATAGACAGACAGCTACTATTAATTCGAAAACAAACAGGCAAAAAAGGAAAACAAAAAATATAAACAAAACCAAAAAAATACTAATAGGAAAAACAAACAGGCAAACAATCAAAACAAAAAACAAATTATCAAAAACAAACACCAACTATAACCTCCAACTCCACAAACACTTTTCTCACAAAACAATCTTACCAACAAACACTGACAAACGTTCAAAGCAGAAGCAACTTGCTTTAGGAAGGGAACACAGGGAAATACTTTTGCAATTGAAGTGTGTTTGACTGGGGCTATTTAGACACAGGGCGATCTTCAAACTAAGTACGCTTGGCCTTTTACCTATCTCACTGATTGCGCTGACCAAAGTTCTGCACATGCGCATTGAGGTCCAGATTCGCGCGCGCATGCGCAGTACGGCCGGCACTTCATTTGCATGGGGTCACGGCTCATTACAATGAAGCACGCCCACTTCATTCCCACTTGCCATAACCACGCCTTAGGCATTGAAACTTAAGTTAAGGATGGCGCAGTTTTGTGCGCAAATGCACTGAGAATACGGTAGTTACGACACCAACTTAGGGCGCCGTAACTTAAATGACATAAGTTAGATAATCCTAAATTTAGACATGGTTTTGAGAATTTGGCCCATTATTTGTAGGCTACATAAATACATGCTTAAAGACTGCATTATGCAAAAAATGCATGGCAAGCCTGATTTTGATGGAGCATGCCTATCTTTCTATCAAGAAATTCCCAGGTGTACACCTCATGCAGCACAGGGCACTCTGCCCCCTACTGGCTGCTGTCCAGGAAGCAGGTCTGACCTACCACTGGGGTTTTCCCTTTTTTCTACAGGTGACCAAAGAGTCACCCTACGTACCAAATTAAGACGCCCCGCACTTCTTATCCATTCTTGGGTTGGATTCTGTAGATTTCTCGGACTGGAGAGGATTGTAGGATTTCCCTGCGCTACAGCTCCCCCAAACATGGTTGCCTGCTAAACTCAGTCATAAACGGGAATGGATGGCCTTAGTAAAGGCATTGCATGGGAGAGCCATAAGGGAGTAGTTAGGGGGGGAGCTGATCTCCCTGGGCTCTAAGCTCAAGAAAGCATGTCAAGCGGACTTTCAAAGGGCACTTGATGCCCTCCAAAAAGCAGAACTCCAACATAAGCATAGTAGAGACTCTGAGGCACTTAAGAAACTGACCAAACTGAGAGAACTATTCTTGCGTTTGCTAGATTGCCAAGCTCATAAACAATTTAGATATACAGTGGATATAAAAAGTATACACACCCCATGTAAAATGTCAGGTTTCTGTGATTTTAAAAAAATAGACAAAGATCTGAAATCATTTCAGAACTTTTTCCACATTTAATGTGACCTATAAACTGTACAAGTCAAATACAAAACAAACTGAAATCTTTGGAGGGGGAAGTAAAAATAAAATAATGAATGTGGTTGCATAAGTGTGCACACCACCCTCTTATAACTGGGGATGTAGCAGTGTTCAGAATTAAGCTACACATTCAAAACTTATGTTAAATAGGAGTCAGTACACACTTACCATCATTTAAAGAGCCTCTGATTAGCCCCAAATAAAGTTCAGCTGTTCTAGTAGGTTTTTCCTGGCATTCTAGGTTTTTCCTGTGCATCCTACAGCAAAAGCCATGGTCTGCAGAGAGCTTCAAAAGCATCAGGGGGATCTCATTGTTAAAAGGTAGCACTCAGGAGAAGGGTGGACGCAGCATCGGACTGATGCTGCACCTGTCCCCTGGCGTCTCTGGCGTCTGTATGCTCCATCGGACAATTGATTTCGTTTTTTTAACAAAAACTGTTTGCTGTGCATGCTCTCAAACTTTCGGACAACCAATGTCCGATGGAGGATTATCCGATTGTGTGTACACAAGTCCATCAGACTAGAATCTAAAGTACAATCACGCATGCTCAGAACCAATGTTAAACATGAGACAACAATAGCAGAAGTTGCCCAAATGGTGGCGCAAAGAGCTGAAAAACCACGTGGTTTGGTGAATGTTGGCTGAAAAAGTTCTGCCGTGTGCATGCAGAACAAGTTCACAGCCAACGCCCTTTGGACCAAAATCCACAGAAAAGTCAGATCGTGTGTATGAGACTTTAAAAAGAGTAGCTCTACCAACCATGGACCAGACAGCAATAAACCCCGGACACTAGTTTTAACCCCTCACCACTCTATACAAATCCAAAAAAATTGCCTTTACTTATACTTTAAGATATGTGTAGTCCTTCTTCAAATTGTATTTTATTTGTTACGCTAGAGAATAGTTGCAGTTTTGCTTCAAAATAATGGTGTCAGTGTTAATGTTTCAGCATTAGTCTTTTTCATTTATTTTTATTTCCAAGTAATAATTACGTGAAAACCATGAAACAGCCAAGACTATAAAACTGTCTAGTAAACTTAAACTAATAAAATGTTTCAACCAACTTGGACATCTGTGAGGTTCAGATGGAAAGGAGGAGTTGTAATTACCAAATATCTACCATAGCAAAAACATTTTCCCTGGGTAATTAAATATCATTTACAAGCATGGAGAAATAGGGAAAGAATTTATGCTTCTATCAGGTCTGCAGGAAGCATGCGTATTACAAGCTCTGATGTAATACATACTGAATAATAGATTTAGGGTTTATATACATTTTAAAAGCTGAACTCCAGGCAGATATAAAAGAAACAAATCAATGCAATTACTGTGTTTATTATTATTATACAGGATTTATATAGCGCCAACAGTTTGCGCAGCACTATACAACATGAGAGCAGACCGTACAGTTACAATACAATATGTATTGTAAAATGAAGGTCGGGCGGGACCACTCTTGTTCTGGGAGGATGTCATATGATGTCCTCCCATTCTTGCTGCACATGTATGCCCACGGGGGCGCTCAGTGTGGTGATCGGTGATGCGCTGTGTCCCTAATTGCGGTAAGGAGCCAATGACGTTGGCTCTTTTTTTTTTTTTTTATTAACAAGAAGTGAGATGTTGGCTCTTTACCATGTGATCAGCTGTGTCCGATCACATGTAGACAAATGTCATTTATCGGCATTTCCTTTTCTTAGCGCTGTCAAAGTTTGAAGAAAATAACCAGCTTTCCTGTAGTGACAGGTGCATTTACACTGATAATCAAAGTACTGAGCCCCGATTTTCAGTGCAGCCCCATCAGTGCAGCATATCAGAGTTCATCAGTGCAGCATATCAGTTTCCATCAGTGCAGCATATTAGTGCCCATCAGTGCAGCATGTCAGTGCCCATCATGCCGCCTTATCAGTGGCCATCAATGCTGCCTTATCAGGGCTGAAAGCTGAAAATTGGCCTGGGCAGGAAGGGGGTGAAAGTGACCTGTATTGAAGTGGTTAAATGTATTTTTTTAAGCAGTGTAAGTGCCCAAATTTGACTTGATATCAGCCTCTTGTAGTCCCTGCAGAGCCTAGACCGATGGAGGCAGAAGCAACACAAGGAGCTAATTGGCTGTACTGCAGGACAAGGTGGGTACTGATTGGAGAGCATAACAGAGTGACAAAAAGATTAGCTGATCAGTTTGCGGTTTGTCTTTGTCCAGTCATAGGCTGGGGGAGGAACAAAACCTGTTTGTGTAACTGAATTACAGTAGAAATACAGTATATTAGGTCTCCTACCCTGATTCTGTATTGCTGTGTAAATCTCAGGACAGGAAGCTTCCTGACGACATCAATAGATGAAACGTACGTCGAGTCATTCCTGGTCACGTTCAGCCACTTCCAGATTTGGCACAGAGGGGCGGTGGAACGCAAGCTACACCTACCCACGAGAGTGAGACACAGTGCAGCTGGTGCTCCACGTCACATCTAGCTGCAATACGCTTGATTCCTTAGTGCCAAGGTCTCAGCACTTGCACAAGTAAGCGGCCATTTGGCTTTTGTTTTTAATCTGTTTTACAATAAATCGCAGAACTTCACTATGGCCCTTTTTTCTTCATTTTATCCATGATAATTTCTTCTGTTGGAGTCCATTCTTGGCCAGTCCCATCCAGGTACCAGTACAGACCTTAGGCCAGCAACTGTGCTAAAGCTCCACCTGATCCTTTTTCATATGAAGGGTCATGGTTGTCTGGTAAGTAGGCACTTACATCTATCTTTCACCGGGTGTCGCCAGTTTGATATCTGTTCCGTGGTGATGGTGTCTACTCTCAAGTCAACCATTTTATGCATGGACTTACCAATGCTTATCATTTAGTGACCATTGCTGCATTTTTTGGACTTGTTTGCACCTATTTTTAGATGTTGTCATTATATAAGCACTTGCACTTTAAATCACTATTATATTGTTGACCTTATAGTTAATATATTGTTTCAAGACAGAATTTGGAATTTATTTATCACTTACTATTAGCGCCCCCTTATTATTATACACCCCCCACATTGCCAAAGTTGTTTTCACACCACTTTAGGGGAGCAGCTTCTTTAAAATATTTATATTTTTATTACCATAGCATGAAGTTCTCTATTCATTCATTTATCCCCATGCATTGTACAATTCAATTACAATCGAATTCATCATTTTTCTAATTTTTAACCTTTTTAGCCAATTGATTCCCCTGGTGTCCAGATACCCCACGGCATTCCTCAGTTAAAAGTAGAAGCAAAGATGAAATACCTCGGAATATGGATCACGAGGGACATCAATAGCTTCGTTCCAAATAACTTAATTCCCCTCTTGGCCAAATGGGAACACAAAAGAGACATCTGGTGTAAACTACCACTATCCATAGCGGGGCGATGCAATTTAATAAAGATGCTATGGCTGCCCCAGCTACTTTATATACTCCACAACTCCCCAGTTTGGATAGACCAAAAATGGTTTAAAAGGATAGAATCCATCTTTAGAGATTTAATTTGGAAGAAGGGACAAGCCCGGATTTGTCTCCAGACCATGCAGTTACTAGCTAAAGAGGGGGGAATGGCAGTTCCACACCCGAAAACATACTTCCTAGCTTCGCAGCTACAACATATCGCGAATTGCGGATTGGAGGGAGACGGGAATCCTGGGATACGGATGCTAATAGGGGCACCACATAGGACAATATTGGAGGCACTCGAGGCTGGTTCGTTTATTCATAAATGTCCAACTATAAAACTTATCCTTAAAGTATGGCAAACAACAAAAACACTGTTGGGCTATAAGGGAATAACAACGTTTGCCCCTCTCTGGTGCAACCAAAACTTAAAGGAATTAAAAGACATTGAGAGATGCAAGGAATGGGAGAGACAAGGGATAAACCGTTTAAATCAATTATATGAGGGAGAACATATGAAATAATTTGCAGACTTGCGACAGGAATTCAATATAGCAAACAAAACATTTTATAGATACCTCCAGATCCGGCACGGCATCCAAGCCCAGTTTGGGTCACAACCCATTGTATGGTCCTCGGCTCCTACTCTCCTGAAAATAACCTCTTCAAAACCAACTAAAGACCTGGGGCCAGATTCACGTAGCGCAGCGGATCTATAGATCCGCTCGTTCTACGTGAATTAAGATCCGCTCCCGCAAGTTTAGGAGGCAAGTGGCTAATTCACAAACCACTTACCTCCAAACTTGCGACGGCGGATCCTAAATCCCCCAGCGGAATTCAAATTCCGCGGCTAGGGGAGTGTCATATTTAAATCAGGCGCGCTCCCGCGCCGATTTAAATACGCATGCGTCGTCCGGGGAATTTCCCGGCGTGCATTGCTCCCACTGACGTCAATAGGACGTCAGTGGTTGCGACGGGAGCTAGACTTGCGACGCGCGTGTTCGTGAATCGGCGTACGCAAACGACGTAGGAAATTTCAAACTCGACGCGGGAACGACGGCTATACTTAACAATACTTACCCCTGCTTTTAGCAGGGGTAAGTATACGACGGGTACCGCGCTACGGAAACGACGTAAGAACACTGCGTCGGGTCCGCGTACGGTCGTGAATTTCGCGTATCTCGCTGATTTACATATTATTCAGTGTAAATCAGCGGGAACGCCCCCGGCGCCATTTTTAATTCAAAAAAAAGATCCGACAGTGTAACACAGTGTGACACTGTCGGATCTCAGCCCTATCTATGCGTAACTGGTTCTATGAATCAGGCGCATAGATAGGACCTGAAAAAAGCTGAGATACGATGGTGTATCTGAGATACACCGTCGTATCTGCTTCGTGAATCTGGCCCCTGATCTCCGAACTGTATTCCAGAATAGGAGCTAAAACAATAAGTAGGGCAGGCCCCATCAAGAGCAGGATAGGATGGGAGAGAGACTTAGGGCAAATGTCTACGGAACAGTGGAGCGCGATCTTGAGGAGGGGGGTACTGGTCTCGATCTCTCCATCCCAGAAAGTATCACACTTGTTCCTCTTGCATAGAGTATACTATAGCCCCAGGAGAATGTTCAATCTTGGGTGGAGAAGTACTGACGAATGTCCAAGGTGCAGAGCGACAGGCAACCTTATCCACATGATGTGGAAATGCCCCAAGCTATTCAGATACTGGGAGGAGGTGATAGTTATAATAAATAAAACTTTTAAAACTAATTTGGAAGCTGAGTCTAAGACATGCCTATTAGGCAGTATTGATGAGTGCCTGCTGGAACCCTTGAGGTGGTGCTGAGATGCCTCTTCCAGGCAAGGAAGTTAATTGCGTGGAGGTGGCAGGCCCAGACTCCACCCACTGTCAAATCTTGGGTTGAAACCATCAATACAATGATCTGGAGCGAGAGAGTGACACTCACTAGACAGGGCAATTATAGAAAGTTTGTGAGGATGTGGAAACATTGGCTAGACATAACGGGTTGTTCTATATAAGAAGATGGCGTCTTTCAAATTCAATATATACTTTAACCCGCTATCGGACATCCCTTTATGGGGAGGATCAATCCAATGAAGCAAATCAAATTAACTTAAAAAACTGGTCCATGGTGCGATGGGAGGGTGGAAGGGTGGGCGAGGGGTGGAGGGGTGGTGAGGGTGGACACAAGGGAAGAAAATTTGGAATCTAAGAGGCTTTCTCACTCAACTACAACGACTCAGGGGTAGGGGGAGGGTGAGGGGTAAAAGGCTTGCTTGTGTATGTATTATGTTAAATTTACGCACGTTGGTGCACTACTTTTTGTAATTTATATATGCAAACAACAATAAAAAAATTTATAATAAAAAAAAAAAATGACAATCGAATTAATCGTTTTTCTAATTTTTAACCTTTTTAAACCTATTTGGTTTGTACATCTGCCAAAAATCATGTACACTATAAGATGACGTTTATTGACTATAGTAGCGACAAAAAATTGTTTCGAAGAAAATCTCGTGAAATTCACAGATTAGTTCCAGCCTAATGAACTGTGAATTGGCCATTTTCCCGAGAAACTCCTCCTCCAACCAAAGTCTCCACTCTTATCAGAAATATCAAATTCCAAAAACTTTTAACACTTGTTTGTTTGTTTTTTTAAATTTGCATATTTGTTTTAGATTGAACAAGACTTTCATATTTTAATATTTTTCCTGGGTAACCTTAAGTAAATTAGAACGATCTACTACCTTTATTTAATAACCAAATCCAAGTTTGGAATCTTTTGTAAAAAATTGCTCAATCCTTAACTTATTATTTCCTGCAACCAAATCTGTAGGATTTTCTGTTAAACACTAAATACCATATTGTTTACCATTATCTGAATTTTAAACAGTTCTTTACACAATCTTAATCAATAATGTTCTCCTAAAACTTTGTTCTGATCCTTGCTTGTGCTTTTGAATGACCACATGTAATAACACATTTTCCTGTTTAGGGCTAAAATATTCATAAACATTTACATGCAGAATTAAACTTAGTTTCCTCATTAAAGAACTTCTTTACATTCTGACATTAATTAATTACTGTGAGGGGTTAGCTCGGTAGCGGGGTGTGTGACCCCTTGGATGGGTTCACCACACACTGAATTTCTACAGACTGGCAGTCGAAGACGGTTGAAATCAAAGTTTCTGGTTTATTTTTCCATCTTGCTGGAAAACAATTGCAAGCATCCAAACAGCATAAATAAAATCAAACATAAAATAAATCCTAGCCACTCTGGGCATCTACCTTCCACACAGGAACCTATCTAAGGAGTCTGGCTCAGCCTAGCGCTGGGCAGACAATGCTGGTCAAACAGCACAAACAGTAGTTTTTTTACATTGATAACACAGGAAAAAGTAAATGGTCTCCTCACCTCATCAGGATACTTTCTGGCACTGCTCTCCTACTCACACAGCCTTAGGAGTGATGCAGCCAATTAGTGGTTATCCTCTGGGCTACTTTATAGAGGCCTTTAATTGCCTCACTCTGAACAGCTGGATTCTTCCAACGGCCCTTAGCCTTCCTGGCTATTTCTGGCAGCCGACGCCTAATAATGATTGGTAAATTGTCTAACAAGGCAGAAATGTATGTCCCGACTGTGACAACACCCACAGATTTACCTGACTTCCTGTCACATCCCCCCCCCTCTTGTTTCAACCCTAGGGTTGGGACACAGGTTGCCAGGCAGGCATGCACTTGGGACAACCCATCTGCATTCCCCATTTTATCACCGGGGCGATGCGTTACCAGTTCAAGCTTTTTAATTTTCTTCTGAAGCTCATCTATCTTGCTCTGTTTACTGTCCAGAACGGACTTGCTCTGTACGCTGCTCATCAAACGTTTCACCCTTTTTTTCAGTTCCTCATTTTACTTTTTTACTTCATCTTTTTCCGTCTGTTGTTTATTAAGGGTTCTCTGCTTTGTTCGCAACTCTTGGTTTAGGTTTTCAAGGTCTTCTGTGAGGTTATTCTCTCTAGCCTTGCTAGTTTTTAGGGCCTCTTTAAGCTTTAGTTGTAGCTCATTTAAATCTTCAATCCGTGCCTTTAAATCTTTGGTCGGTGCCCTCCACTTCAATGAGGCATGATCCGTCCCCAGTTCAAACTGTCTACCCACGAGGTAGTACCGGAGAGAATCCAAAGCCCATTTCACCCAGGGGATTTGTATTTGTGTCATTATCTCTTGTTTTATTAAATTGATCACAAACAGCAACTTATCATATTCCGTATTCAGGCCCCACAGCTTCACTTTATTGGCTTCATACTGGGCTTTCTTTTTTTGATGGCAAGCTCTGGAAGCCAGCTTGTTTTTCTCCTTACGAGATTGCGGCCTGGCAGTGACAGGAAGCTCCGATACGGGTGTTATGTCAGCGATTACTTTATTCAGTTTACGCAGTTCACCACCAATCTGCAGAAGTTTTCTTGGATTTGGAGTCATGTCTTCCACATCTGTCCTGCGAGATTTCTTCACAGTGTCCTTTCAGTGATGCAGACCATTCTTCTGGTACATATTACTGGGAAGCGTGTCTCTGTCCCATTCAGACGGTCTCAGCATCCCTTCATGTTGAAAAGGCATTAATTGCTCGCTATATTCCCAGAAATACCTTCGCTTTCGTCTTTTCCTCGATGACACGGCAGTTATTCCTTTCAAATCGTCAACAGAATCATTTTCATAACCTGGCTCTGAAAAGGTATCACTGATATCATGTTTGTCATCTTCATTGTCTTCTTCTTCTTCCACCTCTTTAGTAAACTCCACCTATATTGGATAGATCGCTGCATCACGAACTACAAATGGCTTAACTTTGAATGCCTTGCTAAGAGCAGCTGCTTGATATACAGCCCCCATAGCTGCTGCTTCATCTGCATTTATGTTCTTTCCCAACTCCTCCTTGCCATCAGACAGTTCCAGCATGTACAAGCCCCGATCTGACTCTGCAGGATTTGTAATGTGCAGCCAAACCTGTTCCATTGTGCTTCCTGATTTAAGTCGATCTGTACTGCTTACTTTCTTATCTTTGTGGTGCCACACAGGATTCATGCTCTCCGTGAAATATTTCACATCGCTGTAAATCTTAATTCCATCAGCTGTGCCTTTACCTTTCAGTGGGGAGGCAGACATTGCACTTATTCTACAAATTTCCTGCATTATATCTTCAATACCTTCTTTGGTAAAATCCATTTCAGTCGTCTCGTCTCCCCTGCTATCTTTTACCACAGCTTTGTAAAGTCCTTTATCTTCATTTGTAAACTTTTTCATTACACGTGTCCCTGACCCAGTTTGATTATCAAATTGTCCGTTAGATAGTGGTTTCTTGTCCACAGACCACTTGAGCGTGGTCTCTGTTTTTGTATTTTTAACCTTGCATATCATAATAACGTGGCAGTCTTCTGTGACCTTCCACTGAAACTGCTCCTCAAAATGTGGTCCTTGTTTTTTTTTCCATGCCTTCTTCTTCTTTTGGGACTCATCATAAACTTTATCAAAAGCTTCCCCAGTAAGGGTAACAATGAGCTGGTTTGATGCTTTTCCATCTACTACTTTTGCAGTATACGTTCCTTTATCTTCTTCATCAAAGTCTTCCTTAATTATTTCAATAAGTCCATTTTCCTTGTCAAATGTTATTTTTCGTTTTGGTGTATTTTGGATGACTTTGTCATTGAGAATCATCTCCAAATCTGCATCAGAGGACAGTTTTTCTACTTGTAACCAGAGGCGCACATCCCCATTCTCCAGTACTTCCACATTCCAGCCTGAGATTTTCTGTATCAGTGGATGTCGTACATCATGGCTTTTGCGCATCAGTTACTCTAGTTCTTCTTTTGTTAGCATGTGACTAGCAGATACTCCATCTGTATTTGGCATTTCAACAGCATAGGTGCCTACATCTTCCTCAGAAGGGTTTGTTAGAATAAGTTTAGACTTATTTCCATCGGTATAAATGTCTGTTCTCTCTGAGTCTGGAGCTCCCTTGTAGTCCTTGGACCAGAGGAACTGTGGATTGTCAACTGGCTCCGGGTTTTCAAATGAAAGGTAAATAAATCCTTCCTCGTCTACCCCAACCTCAATTTCATTCGTGCCTTTTTGTCTGGTTGACTCATCATCCGAATCACTGGCAATGCGATTTTGAGCATCTTCATTTTCAGGGGCACTAGCATTACGATTATTGCTACCATTTTCTACATCGCTGGATGTTCGTTCCCTAGGTTCATTATCTTCTGAATCATCAGAGTCACGCTCATCTTGAACTGGGGTTGCACCACCGTCATCTGAGTCATCCAGACAGTCAGATTGTCTATCGCAAACAGCATTAGTTGGAACACAATTAAGATTTTTACACTGATACTCGTTACTTTTGCACACCTGCAGTTTGCAGTGAACTTCATCACTGCCATCATGGCAGTCCGTGCGACCATCACACCGCCAGAAGGTCGGAATACATTGATCTTCACTAGCACAAGTCCACTGCTCATGTTCACAAGTGATCTTCTCCAATTTACAGTCCTTTTCATCACTTCCGTCTTTACAATCTTTTGCACCATCACATTTCCATTCTATTAGCAAGCATTCACCAGATGGACATTTAAATTCCCCACTTTGACAGCGGACGTGTTTAGTGACTGTACAGTTTTGTTCATCTGAATGGTCACCACAATCACTGTCTCCATCGCAGTGCATAGTATAGGGAATACACTGTCCATTAGTACACTGGAACTTGTTACTGCCACATTCCTTACGTTCACAGCCTTGTTCATCAGGCTCATCAATGCAGTCTGGTTAACCATCACAGATCCAATTCTGAGGAACGCAGCAAGTATTTGAAAGACACCAAACAGAGGGATCTGTTGGTCTCCAGCAGTTTTTTTCATCAGATCCATCAGGACACTGTGGCACCCCATCACAGCGGTATTTCTTCTCAAAACATTTTGTACTACTTTCGCACTGAACAAAGTCTTCATTTGTACAGTAGATTGTGCAGTCCTCCAACAACAGAAAATTCTCTGCTGGGCTTTGTTGGTATCCCAGTTCTCTGTCCCAAAAAGTCGGTATGTTACTGGCCTGACTCCCAGCCTCGGTCTGCAGTCTCTGAAGCTGTGTCACGATGGCCTCCATTTGCTGCTGGTGTCTCTGTTCCAAGCCTGCAATGCTCTCTCAGTGAACCTGTTGTTGAGCTGCCATGCTCTCTTGGTGAGCCTGTTGTTGAGCTGCAATGCTCCCTTGGTGATCCTGTTGTTGAGCTGCAAGGCTCCGCTGCAAATCTGCATTCATCTGCTGTTGATTTGCATTTGATAAAACCAGCTGTTTCAATATCTCCTCCATTTTAGGTTTACTTTAACTGCCCGCCGCACTCCACCATATGTGAGGGGTTAGCTCGGTAGCGGGGTGTGTGACCCCTTGGATGGGTTCACCACACACTGAATTTCTACAGACTGGCAGTCGAAGACGGTTGAAATCAAAGTTTCTGGTTTATTTTTCCATCTTGCTGGAAAACAATTGCAAGCATCCAAACAGCATAAACAAAATCAAACATAAAATGAATCCTAGCCACTCTGGGCGTCTACCTTCCACACAGGAACCTATCTAAGGAGTCTGGCTCAGCCTAGCGCTGGGCAGACAATGCTGGTCATACAGCACAAACAGTAGTCTTTTGACATCGATAACACAGGAAAAAGTCAATGGTCTCCTCACCTCATCAGGAGACTTTCTGGCACTGCTCTCCTACTCACACAGCCTTAGGAGTGATGCAGCCAATTAGTGGTTATCCTCTGGGCTACTTTATAGAGGCCTTTAAATGCCTCATTCTGAACAGCTAGAGTCTTCCAACGGCCCTTAGCCTTCCTGGCAGCCGACGCCTAATAATTATTGGTGTATTGTCTAACAAAGCAGAAATGTATGTCCCGACTGTGACAACACCCACAGATTTACCTGACTTCCTGTCACATTACCCTATGGAAACATATCACAGTGATTATGGGACTCAGGGACTCAAAACCTGCAGCTACTTGGTCTCTTGCTTTAAACTTATCCGGGACCCCCCTTGGGACCCCTATGGCATCTATTTATACATATGGGGGTCAAAACTACCAGCTGGGGCACTTCTATGCTTCCCGTTGGATTCAGATGCTAAGTAATGACTCTCCATATTTATTTTTCTTGTTCATAGCACTCTATGGCCTATATCCCCAGTCATCAACTGTATTCCAGCCCACAGATTCCCAGTGGTCACAATCATCACCTATATCACACATATAAATATATGGTTCCTGAACATGTTACCCTGCCAGTCTAATGGAGGGAATGAGATTATAGTACAGTAATCAAATATAAAAAAAAAGATATATAGTTTCATTCTGATGCAGGTGGCGCAGTCCATCATATCTCATCTCCAGAGAATGTTTTCGAAGGAACTTCTTAACCATCCCCCAATCACCAGGGAGTATGCAGTGAATACCTGTATCTAAATCAGGATCTGGAATGGAAGAAAATACTGATTTCTCAAAGAATCAGACTGTAATTGCAACTGTCATGGGTAATAACAAACTAATCTAGAGGCTGTTTCAAACAAGATTTCAAAAGGGGATAAAGAATGCTTCCCCCTTAGGGCCACTTTCCCACTACTCTGAGGGTGGTAAGGTGTGTGAAACGTTAATGTGGTACCTAGAACCTTGATCACTCTCCATCACCTCAGTTACCCCATATCTGAATCTGGAGCCATTAACATACAAGGTGAGTTAAGGCATTGGGGTCGGGGCACACAGGACAGAGGGTAGATGAGCGGATTCCACCTTCATGAGTTCAAAGCAATCATGTTCATCCAGGGTAGGGGCAGGTAGGTCTGCGCCATTCTCTTCTTCCTGTTTTGTCCAGAGACATGGCATGATACCCCCCTTGGACAAAATGAAGGAGAGTAGCAGGGTTGGTGGGTTACAGAACACAGAATCTGGTATGGCCTGTGGGCAGTATAGGATGCCATCTGCGTTCACAGGGGGGTAGAGGGGGTAGTTCAATACTGGGCAGGGGTTGGCAGGGGTTGGGGCAGGATGGGTCAGGCTAGAGCAAGGCCTGTTTGCAAGGGGAAGGACCTTCTATGCTGGAGGGAAGGACCTCTAGCATAGAACAGCATTCGGGCAGAGCCCATGCTTCCGCAATAGCAGTGGTGTTGCTCAGCATACACACAGCAGCTTAAACCTTGGCCAGAGCACCACCTGGTACAACAGTCGGTGCTTGATAGGTAATACCAACAGTGAAAGCAGTAGGGCACCAGTCCATAAACTGAACATTAGGCTTGGTCTTGATGGTGGCAATTAACAGCCCCGGGCACCACATTATCACAGTATAACAGGCAACAAGCCATATATTTATCATGTCATGGGTCACATTTCACCATCAGGTTAGGTAGCTCAAAGCAAGCATTAGTCAGCCACAGTGAACTGCTCATGTGAGGCTTTCTCAGCTGAGATGGCTGGGGCATAAGTGGCAAGAGGGAAGTGGCATGAGGGAAGTGGCATACAAAGGAAGGACACCAAGTTGGGCTGGAACTCAGTGAGAACTACAGGCAGGGCTCCAAAGATTACACAATCTGACTGATAAAACGACAAAAATAAGTGTAGGTTGGTCATCATTCAATATCTAAATTAAGCTCAGCTTAAAAAAAATAAGCTTCAAAGATAAGCATTGTGAGTTACTAAAAACATCATTCTTATGCATCAACATTATCAGTTGCTGTGGTGTGAAACAGTTAAATCAGGGGTCTCAAACTCAAATTACCTGAGGGCCACAAGACAAGTTTTCATATGCCATGGGGGGCCGCATGCAAACTTTCAAACTTCAAAAACAACAGTACTGGTGTCAGCGAACACATTATTAACCCCCAGCACTGGTGTCAGCGAGCGCATTATTACCACCAGCACTGGTGTAAGTCAGGGTTTGACAAATTTGCTTGGAATCTAGGAGCCAGCTAAAAAAGTTAGGAGCCAGAAAACGCACCCCGTCCCGATGAGCTTGCGCGCAGAAGCAAACACATACGCGAGCAGCGCCCGCATATGTAAACGGTGTTCAAACCACACATGTGAGGTATCGCCGCGATTGGTAGAGCGAGAGCAATAATTCTAGCACTAGACCTCCTCTGTAACTTAAAACATGCAACCTGTAGATTTTTTTAATCGTCGCCTATGAAGATTTTAAAGGGTAAAAAAGTTTGTCGGCATTCCACAAGCGGACGCAATTTTAAAGCGTGACATGTTGGGTATGAATTTACTCGGCGTAACATTATCTTTCATAATATTAAAAAAAATGGGGATAACTTTACTGTTGTCTTATTTTTTAATTAAAAAAAGTGTAATTTTTTCCCAAAAAAGTGCGCTTGTAAGACCGCTGCGCAAATACGGCGTAACAGAAAGTATTTCAACGATCGCCATTTTATTCTCTAGGGTGTTAGGATAAAAAATATATATAATGTTTGGGGGTTCAAATTAGAGGGAAGAAGATGGCAGTGAAAATAGTGTAAAATGACATTAGAATTGCTGTTTAACTTGTAATGCTTATCTTGTAATACCAACGGCCACCACCAGATGGCGCCAGCTCACATCTGGTGGTAATAACTTGTAATACCAACGGCTCACCACCAGATGGCGCCAGCTCTAAAAAAAAACATTTTTTTTTTCCTCTTTGCTCCCCCCACTTCCGCCCTGCCTGCGGGCCATTTATAACTGGTCCGCGGGCCACAAATGGCCCGCGGGCCGGTACTTTGAGACCACTGAGTTAAACTTATATATATATATATATATATATATATAATAGAGATATATATATATAAAACAAAGAAACAGTTGCAATTCGTCTGTCTTATTTGTAAAAACCATTTCCTTTTTTTTCCCTTGGCCTCAAACAGCCAGAAAACACAGGGTTAATCTGCCATCCTGGAATCTACAGACAGCAGGAGAAAGGGGGGGGGGGTTTGAGTCTTTCAAAAGGCAGAAACTGCATATGTCCCTGTATAGGCAAAATTAACTGGCAAGATGCACGATACACTTAAGACATGGACAAACAGCAAACAACACACACAGTTAGAATATGACACGCTATTTCAGCCCCTCTGTCTGTAGGACGTTGATTTTTAACCCCGAACCATCTTGGTTCATATCATATATATAACTAAAAAAATATACATAAATGTATTTTGTTTCTATACACATATGTATAACGTAACCTGGGTAGGAATTACTGTGCTACATCATTACCAAACACCTCTCCTTCAAACCAGACTATTTTGACACCTTGCTTAGTCTTCACTAAAAGAAACAGACTATCGAAATTCTGTGTCTATACCTATATTTCCCGAGACCTCTCTCTTCAGACCAGACATATCTAAATATTGCCAACCTCACTTAACCCAACACCAGTATGGTTAGGAAGGAATCCAGTGACACCATACACACACATACATATCTACCCTGAGACACGCCTAAGTATTGCGTCTACAGCTCAGGAACCCTGATGAGGAGGTATTGTCTACCCGTCTCCTACAGACAGCCACTGAAATAGCCACATTCAAGTCAACATAGAACACAACATAACTCAAATATCAGCCGGCAGAATAGGGCGACAGGTTCTCTTTAAAGCGACTTTGGACAAGAAATTACCTGTCTTTGCATGACTAGGAGCAGCAAACGAACCGTGAGCTAAGGGAGAGCTGCTATGCGAAACAATACAAGTAATGAGTATAATACACATTTCTTACCGTATTATAAAGGCGATCAATCTCTATTTTCCGCATAGGAGCACCCCATCCACATCTCGGCCCGCAACGTCTGGTCAAAAAAACCAAAGTCCACGTTGGGCGTCAATTGATAAAGATACCCCCTGGCACAACTCCAGGGAATAACCCATTCTGCCTCTGAGCCAAATTTCATGACAAAAGTAAGCCTGTAGCCTATAGACAAAATTTCAGACCACAGACCTCCATGCCTTCCAGCCTACAAAGAAGAGACTGAACCTTTATTGGTATCACAGCTTTATAGACAGAGTGACATAAGGAATCAACATTCATATGGGTACATCTGATTCGCTAATCCACATATGGTCTTCTCTTGTGACGTCTCTGCTTGCCACGAGGCACACACATTCCACAGTCAGTCGCCATATTGCTTTTGCTCGGTGGAAAGAGGCAGGAGGGGTTTGGAGACATCTGTTTTCACTTTTCAATTCCAGGCTGAGATTTAACTCTATAATGACTCTACTCTGTCATAACTTTCATTCAAGGAAAATAACACTATTGTAATACACCCATATATACATATATATATTGTATTTATCGGCGTATAACACACACTTTTTCCCCCTAAAATCAGGGGGAAATCGTGGGTGCGTGTTATACGCCGATCCCCGCTGTCTCTGAGCGCCGCTGACATAGACCGAGCTGAGCCGATCGTACTGTGTACTCGGCTAGGCTCGGCTCCACTCGCAGTCACGCTGGACTGCAAGAGGAGCCGAGAGAAGCCGAATACACAGGAAATCTGGCTCTGTATAGCTCGGCTAAGGCGCTAAATTTAAAAATACATAATGCTGCAATTTTGGGCAAGGTGCAGATGGACACTTATAAGGCTGGTCTCTGGACACTGTGCAAGGCTGCAGATGGATGCTGGACAAGGCTGCTGATGGATGCTGGGCAAGACAGCAGATGGACACTGATAAGGCTGCATTGATGGGCATTTAAAATGTAAGTTTTTTTTCCTTAAACTTTCCTCCTAAACATTTTTTTCCTTAAACTTCCCTTCTAAGCTTGGGGTGCGTGTTATACGCCGATAAATACGGTATATATATAGATCAAGAAATATAATCATTTTATCAACTCCATCACATTATCTATCAAAAAGTGTTTCCCAGTGCTAAACCTTTCATCTGATTTCAAAATGGCTGCATTTGTAAATTCCAAAAGTCAATATAAAGGAATAGTAATGGTAAAAACAGCACTTGTGAGTTTAACCAATCTTATTTTTTGTACAATTCTCCTTTAAGGGGGCATGGCAAGGGGTGTGTCCTATGCCTGCATACTTTTGGTGATAGGTGTCCCTCATTCTCATACCAGAAAGTTGGGAGGTATGTTGTAAACCCCAAAAAAATGTTTTATCTATCTTCAACAAGCGATTGATAACTAGCTCTTAAATCATCAACACCTTAGCTAGATTTTATGTTTATTTTTCAACTTTAAGCGTGGGGTAATTAGAGCACGTAATGTAGTTGTTGCTGACAACCAGGACCTTTTTTTTATTTTTTTCATTGTTTGAAGGAAATAAAATTGTGCAGGAAGTGCGTGCACCTAAAACACCTGATGTTACATCACTCACATTCTCTTCACCCCCCATCCCCATAGATAAAATAATAGATTGGTATACCATGGTTAGGTCTATTATCCCTTGGTATAAGGCTGCTTTCACACTGGGTCGCTTTGTAGGCGCTATAACGCTAAAAATAGCACCTGCAAAGCACCTTTAAAGAGCCTCTCCTTTCACTCCAATGGAGCGGTGCGCTGGCAGGATTCTTACAAAAAGTCCTGCTAGCCACATCTTTGCAGTGCTGTAGGAACGGTGTATACACCTCTCCTAAAGCGCCCTTGCCCATTGAAATCAATGGACAGTGCCGCTGCAGCTGCTATTTTGGGGGCGGTTTCAACCCTTTTCCGGCGGGTGGCGGGGGTTAAAATGCGGCATTCATTATTTCGTAACTTCGGATAAATTCTTATTCGTTACGTTCACTAACAGCCAAATTTGAAAGGAAATTCCAATACCGACAATTTAATAGTTAGTAATAGTTATTATTATTGGTTAGTTAGTATTTCAGATTTTCAGGTTTTTGGATTTTCGTTCTTATTTCCGGATTTATCGAATTTCCGAATTTTCGTTTTCGGAAAAATTTGTTAAACAGGTTTTCGTTAATTTGAATATTTACAAATTAACAAATGTGTTAAATTTCGTTGAAAAACTAATTTGGGAACAAAACGAATGGCACATGTCTATAAATGTGTCCCTAGGGAGTGCTTGCTGACTATGTGGGGGGTGCTTGTACTGGGGTAAAACAGAGATCCGTGTTCTGCTTGTTTACATTGTTTACATTCTGCCTCTGTTGAGAATGATCGCGGGTCTGTGATTTTTACATCCTAAAGAAAACTATGTTTTATATAGGCATACAGAGCTTAAGTGGATCTAAATTTACGATTTTTTTTACCTTAATACATTCCCTGTGTTAAGGTAAAAAATGTTTCATTTGTATCACCCCGCCCCCCAGTTACAGGACACAAAGGCAGCAGCAGGTGCTCTTGCTGCTGTCAATCAAATCATGTGATCAGGGGGCAGGGCTGAGTCATGCTGTGTGTGTCTATGGATGCACATAGCCGGTTTGGGAACAAGCACATGGGTGTGCCCCCATAACAAGCAGCTTGCTATGGGGGCACACATAGAATAGAAAGACTCAGGGCCACTCTGTGCAATACCATTGCACAGAGCAGGTAAGTATAATGTTTATTATCTTCAAATCTTCAATACTAAGACAGCGAAGCACATTCTCCTTACTGCATTGATTATGACTAGCAACAATGATTATAATATCCTTTCCTGTATTTCTGATGTTGGCTTTTTTTGACTGGAAATGTCACATTGGGAACAGGGTTAGTGTCAATAGCAATCTCTGCAATCTCACACATGTACATACAATGGATTTATGTTATTTTCACATGCACACAGGTTTTCCATGTTTAAATTTCCTCAGCAGCCCCCTAATGAAGCTTCCTCTGTCCAGACACTATGGCAGCCACATGTGGGCGTTAGCTATTGTTATTCCATTGTGTTAGCAACACTCCCTGTAGTATTGAACTGTGAGTCTAGGCTGATGTGGTGACACAATTCCAAAAGGGTTTGTCCTTGATTGGGTTTACAGGAAGCAGGTTGGATTACGCTAGTTGCTATTCAACCCAGAGGAGAACCAGTGGTTTCTGCAGGGGACAGCACTAAAGACAAGGATAATATTTAAAGTGGAACTTTACCTATAACAACTTGATAAAAAACAATGTTCTTAAGCAAGGAACATACAGTACATTTCACATTAATAATTATGCTACCAATATAAGTGCGTGCTATAAATTGCCTCCAGCATTGCACCTGTTTATTCTTGCTGGAAGCTGCCATTTTGCTGTATGTAGCTCAGAGCCACTGAGCAGCAGTAGATCAGTGTTTCCCAACTCCAGTCCTCAAGGCACACCAACAGGTCATGTTTTCAGGCTTTCCATTATTTTGCACAGGTGATTTGATCAGTTTCACTGCCTTAGTAATTAACACAGCCATTTCATCTGAGGGAAATCCTGAAAACATGACCTGTTGGTGTGCCTTGAGGACTGGAGTTGGGAAACACTGCAGTAGATTATAAAGCGGAACAAAACCCATTGATTTAACGGTTTAAAAAAAAACTTTACATTCCTGGGATGCCGGGATTGCTAACTGTCACACTTGCTTGTACCCTAAACCAAACTGTCAAACCATCAAATGGCTGGTGTCATAACTGATTACATGTGCAGCACCATGGCAGTTGCAGATCAAACAGAAGCATTTTCCTTGGCTGTAAAGGATATGAGGGTTTAATTTTGCTTTAAAGAGGAGGTCCAGCCTGGGTGAAAAAAATGTAAAGTCAGCAGCAACAAATACTGTAGCTACTGACTTTTAATATTAGGGCACTTACCTGTCTAGGGAGCCCGCAATATCGGCACCCCAGCCAATCTTCGGATTGACTCCCGGGTGCTGCCCCCGCCATTCCTGGTGAGGAAACCCGGTAGTGAAGCCTTTCAGCTTCACAGCAGATTCCCTACTGCACATGTGCGAAGCGCGTTTTGTAGTTGGCCCGGCAGGGGAAGGAGGAGGGGGGCCAAACTTCTGGGAGATCGGGCTATCTCCAGAAGTGGGGAAAGGGATCTGTCAAAAACAGGTCCCCCGTTATCCCCTCGCCCTTGAAAGGTGGCAAATGTGGGGCGAGGAAGCGTATAAGCGAGAGTTCCACTTTTGGACAGAACTCCGCTTTAAGACTGTCAGTAGATTGGCCTATACAAATTCAGCAGTGCCTAAAAATGGAGAGCAACTGAGCATGTGCAGAGCAGGGTGAGACAGTGTATTACGCGGTTTTAAACAGTACAGACACTTACTTTTAATGTTTTACATATTACCTGCAAAAGGGGCCAACCTGGCGTGGTCTAGCAGGACTTAATTTTCTCGCTAAAGTTCAACTTTACGTTAGAGTTGCATTTTTTTAAATGATGGGGCATTCATTTAAAAACATGTAATATGGAGTTCTACCTTATATTAACTAAAATAAATATGTCTTATAAAGCTAAAAACTACATTGTGCAACAATTTGAAAAAAAGACACAAGCTAAAATTAGGGGAAACAATTGGTAGAGAGGGGGATTAAAAAAACTGTTCTGATTGCTAGGTACGCCCTCTGATAAGCCCTTGCACATGTGTACAGGCAACCAGATAAACTATAGGCATGTGCTGCTAGACAAAGTAACATGTTCTTTAATATTCCCCTTCCCAATTTTGCCTTCCCACCCAGGCAAAGCATCAGTTTACTTTTAAACAATTTAAACAAAAATAAAAGCTGCAAGGCTGCTGGCTCCATCTGCTGTTCAAAATGACAAACATCTCTACAATACATGTTTTATCCCTTTAAATGCACTGCAGTACAGAAAAAGAACTGGTGATGTGCCAGAAGTGTAGTGTGCTCTTACCTTCCTGACTGACATGCCAACATACTTTTAGCTCTAAAATTTCTAGGGCTGTGGAAATGAAAGATTAATTCCTCGATTAATCGTTAATTTTTTTAATCAATCAAAATTCTATTGATCGGTACTAGTGGTGCAAAAGATCGTAAATGATCCGTGATCCAAACGGGTCACCATATGCGGATCGGCACACCACGTGATCCACGGAGCTCCACTGCTGACTCGGCCATAGGAAAGGCCGCGGTTTTGGCCTAGGTGAGCCTAGAGCGGCGCGCTGACGTCATCACCCAGCCTCAACTGCTCATGTTCGACTGGCTTCTCTGGTAAGACTAAGCAAGCACTAATCTTCCTATACAGTGGGGGAGATGTGGACCATATTACAGTGGATTACAGTGGGGGAGATGTCTGTGGATATTACAGTGGGGGAGATGTCTGTGGATATTACAGTGGGAGAGATGTCTGTGGATATTACAGTGGGGGGAGATGTCTGTGGATATTACAGTGGGGGGAGATGTCTGTGGATATTACAGTGGGGGAGATGTCTGTGGATATTACAGTGGGGGAGATGTCTGTGGATATTACAGTGGGGGAGATGTCTGTGGATATTACAGTGGGGGAGATGTCTGTGGATATTACAGTGGGGGAGATGTCTGTGGATATTACAGTGGGGGAGATGTCTGTGGATATTACAGTGGGGAGATGTCTGTGGATATTACAGTGGGGGAGATGTCTGTGGATATTACATTGGGGGGAGATGTCTGTGGATATTACAGTGGGGGAGATGTCTGTGGATAGTACAGTGGGGGAGATGTCTGTGGATAGTACAGTGGGGGAGATGTCTGTGGATATTACAGTGGGGGAGATGTCTGTGGATATTACAGTGGGGGGAGATGTCTGTGGATATTACAGTGGGGGGAGATGTCTGTGGATATTACAGTGGGGAGATGTCTGTGGATATTACAGTGGGGGAGATGTTTGTGGATATTACAGTGGGGGAGATGTTTGTGGATATTACAGTGGGGGAGATGTCTGTGGATATTAGTGGGGGAAATGTCTGTGGATATTACAGTGGGGGAGATGTCTGTGGATATTACAGTGGGGAGATGTCTGTGGATATTACAGTGGGGAGATGTCTGTGGATATTACAGTGGGGGAGATGTCTGTGGATATTACATTGGGGGGAGATGTCTGTGGATAGTACAGTGGGGGAGATGTCTGTGGATAGTACAGTGGGGGAGATGTCTGTGGATAGTACAGTGGGGGAGATGTCTGTGGATATTACAGTGGGGGAGATGTCTGTGGATATTACAGTGGGGGGAGATGTCTGTGGATATTACAGTGGGGGGAGATGTCTGTGGATATTACAGTGGGGGGAGATGTCTGTGGATATTACAGTGGGGGAGATGTCTGTGGATATTAAAGTGGGGGGAGATGTCTGTGGATATTACAGTGGGGGAGATGCCTGTGGATATTACAGTGGGGGAGATATCTGTGAATATTACAGTGGGATGATGTCTGTGGATATTACAGTGGGGGAGATGTCTGTGGATATTACAGTGGGGAAGATGTCTGTGGAGATTACAGTGGGGGCGATGTCTGTGGATATTACAGTGGGGACTATATATGGTGGTGATCCGAAAAATGTATGTGCGTTATAATTAATCAAAATTAGTCGATTAATCAATAAAAAAAATCGATTAATCGAACACGAAAATTTTAATCAGTAACAGTCCTAAAAAGTTCTAATCATGTGGGATCACGTGCACACATTTATGGTATATTAAAAAGGACACAGAGCTCTCCTTGTCTCCTCTCCCCTCCTCATCTCCATAATCCTTCCTTGTACACAGGCAGACAGCTAAGGATGAGCTCAGGCGCGTTCGCAAGTCCGCGCTCCTGCGCCCACCAGGAAGCTGACACTCCGCACTGCTAATCACAGGCAGTGAGACATTTCCTGATCCGCGGCTGCACAGATTGGGAAATGTCTCACTGCCTGCAATTAGCGCCTGAGCTCATCCTTACAGACAGCACAGGAAGTCATCCGCTCACAAGATTTTTGACAAATCAACAGCTTTTTGTTTTTTTTTGCACATATCAAACAGATATAACACAATTTTTCAATCGTATACTTAGCAGACCAAATGGTAAAATAAAAAATAATTATAATAATTTTTGAAGGGGTACATATGCTTTAAATGGACCTTCACGCTACTAGTGACTTAGGCCCTATTCACACTTTGCATAGTAATAACTTCCCATTTCCGCTCGTGATTTTCATGTAATTACACTTTTCGCACATAGGGCAGCATTTTCACTTCAATGGGCTAAGGAAGCTTCTGCTCCTTTTTGGGGCAAAAAGCTTCAGGCAATTTTTTACGGCGTGTTTTGCTGTGCGATTTTGTTAAACGGATAATCGTGGCAAAATTGCATCACGTTTGGGGTGCGATTTAGAATAAATGTCTCCCAAATGTGCATTTTGTGTTTTGGGATCGTGAACAGAATCGTTCCGATTCCACCCGTGATACCAAATCCACAAGTGTGAATGGGGCGCCTAAGGGTTCCTCCACTCCTTGACAATACAGGCAATTAGGGCTTCTTTACACTCATGGCTGTCATGGCAATCCTTCTGAAAAGCGATCTTCAGCTGATATTTGTAGCAATATTATTCATTGTGTGGACAGCGATGCGTCGAACCTGAATTGAGGTTTGAAGATTAACTGACCACAAACTGAGCAGCACTGTCAGCCTGCATGTGGCCCACCTGATCAGCACCAAGGGCCCAGATAGGGCTTGTGCAAATTAGCGAATGTGGAATGCTTTTAGCCATATTTGTCTTGTTTTCTAGAATAGTTCAAGATGTGTATTTCACCTACAGTTGACATCAGTCTTACTTGCAGATGACTTCTTACTATGCTGCATCAAACTACTTCTGAGTCCTATTGACCTGAATAGAGGAAAAAGCAGTTCTGATGCAATAAATATCCTGTACACAGGTTCATAGTTTAAGACCCCTGGAAGTCTTCTCTTGCATCAGCCCATACAGACCAGGATCATAGACTATCCAATCAGTATCTTAACTAACTGGTGCCACTGGTAAACATAAAACCATGTAACTCAATAATCATGATGTTGGCCGAGCTCACCTCTTTTGCCCGTGGCTGCACAGAGTTGATTGATGCTCTGACAGTCACATGCCGATTTGTGTAAAAAAAAAAAAAACATTTCAATAAAAATTATGCATGAAAAGTGTGCTTAGTCTAACTATTGAAAATAGGTAAAAGTGCACATTCCGAAGTGTTACGTGGGGAGAACGAGAAGCCGCTGTCAATCAATGTTCTGGCGCCACCGCTCAAATGAAAGGCTTGAAGGGGGAAAGAAACCAGATCATGCACAAGGATGTAGCAACGGATGATTCATATAATCACAGGCTGCAGCTGGGACTTGGGCAAGGGATCACCAGTGAATGGCAGGATCAAACTGTTTTTTTTTGTATTTGCATTAACCACTTCCATACTGCGCCTATTCTGGCACTTCTCTCCTTCATGGAAAAATCATATTTTTTTTTGCTAGAAAATTACTCAGAACCCTCAAACATTATATTTTTTAAGCAGACATCCAAGCGAATAAAGTTGTGGTCATTGCAACTTTGTATCTTGCACGGTATTTGCGCAATCATTTTTCAAACGTTTTTTTTTAGAAAAAAAAAACGGTTTCATGAATAAAAAAATAACAAAACAGTAGTTAGCCCAATTTTTTTATATAATGTGAAAGATGATGTTACGCCGAGTAAATAGATACCTAACTTGTCACGCTTTAAAATTGCGCACACTCATGGAATGGCGCCAATTTTCGGTACTTAAAAATCTCTATAGGATAGGTTACCAGAAGAGGTCTAGTGCTAGAATTATTGCTCTTGCTCTAACGCACGCAGCAATACTTCACGTGTGGTTTGAACAGCGTTTACATATGTGGGCGGGACTTACGTTTGGGTTCGCTTCTGAGCACGAGCTACTGGGTACAGTGGCGTTTTAAATAATTTTTTTCGATTTTACTTAATTTTAAAAAAAATTACACTTATTTTTACATTTTTCTTTTTTGATCACTTTCATTCCTATTACAAGGAATGTAAACATCCCTTGTAATAGGAATAGTGTGTGACAGGTCCTCTTTATGGAGAGATGCAGGGTCAATAAGACCCCACATCTTTCCTCCAGGCTGGAAAGCATGAGATCGTGAAAAAAAATTCACCGATCTCATGCTTTCAGCCGCCATTGTAGCTTTGTTTAATTCGCGCCCGGGCCTCCGACGGCCAAAGAGATCTCTATCCTCCCCATCCGGCGGTGGCCGATTCGTTTTCTGGGCCTCCGATGGCATGGGAGAGCCTGGAGAAGCACCAGATGGCGGTGGAACCGTCGCTATGATCATTCTTATGGTGCGCACAATCGCCGCCTGAAAAGAAGGATATCTGAAAGATGCATGTAGCTGCAGGCATCATTCAAATATCCCCACACAAAGTATAGGTTGTCATATGACATCCTACGGTAGGGAAGTGTTTAAACTAAGGGGCAAATGCTTAACACTTAAGATTGTGACCGTCTCTCTATGGAGACGGTTCACACATCTCCGCAGTGGCTCCGGGGCGAATTGCACAGAAGTCCTGTGCATCTTTTGGTCCGTTTCAGGTCCGAATTCAGCCCAAAATTCAGGCTGAAATTGGACCTGGAATGGTGAATGGAGATGCACCAGACTCCTGCTGTGAGCCGCTGAGTGTTCTAGCGTGAACCCAGCCTAAGTCATTATGCACACATTGCGCTTGGGTTTATAGGCAATCAACACTCCCATTAAGATCTGTGTTCAACAATTACAGGTGCCAAATGGTACTTTAAAAGCTTCAAAAAAGCTTGCTGAAAGCTCTGTAAATGCCTTCAACAGCTGGCAGTTCACACTGCTCTAATACAAGCTGAAGCCTGTGTACAACAGCATTTTTTTTTTTTTTTTACATAGGCTGTCTTGGAAGTAATCTGGTCCAAATGGACACTTGGGGCCAGATTCAGGTACATTTGCGGCGGTATAAGGTATCCCATTTACGTTACACCGCCGCAAGTTTTAAGCGAAAGTGCTTGATTCACAAGGCACTTGCCTGTAAACTTGCGGCGGCGTAGCCTAAATGCGTCAGGCGCAGGCCCGCCTAATTCAAATGGGGCGTGTATCATTTAAAGCGGAGGTTCACCCTTAGAGAGCACATTTTCCCCTTAGATTAATGCTCGTTTTGTCTAGGGGAATCGGCTAGTTGTTTTAAAATATGATCCGTACTTACCGTTTACGAGATGCATCCTCTCCGTCGCTTCCGGGTATGGGCTGCGGGAACGGGCGTTCCTTCTTGATTGACAGTCTTCCGAGAGGCTTCCGACGGTCGCATCCATCGCGTCATGATTTTCCGAAAGAAGCCGAACGTCGGTGCGCAGGCGCAGTATAGAGCCGCACCGACGTTCGGCTTCTTTCGGCTACGAGTGACGCGATGGATGCGACCATCGGAAGCCTCTCGGAAGACTGTCAATCAAGAAGGAACGCCCGCTCCCGAAGACCCATACCCGGAAGCGACGGAAGAAGATGCATCTCGAAAACGGGTAAGTACGGATCATATTTTAATACAAATAGGCGATTCCCCTAGACGAGCAGGAATCTAAGGGGAAAAGGGCAAAAATTAAATAAATGGGTGAACTCCCGCTTTAAATTAGGCACGTTCCCGCGCCGAGCGTACTGCGCATGCTCCGTTTTGAAATTTCCCGCCGTGCTTTGCGCGACATGCATTACGTCCTTTCCTATTCACGGACGACTTACGCAAAAAAATAAAACAATTTAATTCGACGCGGGAACGACGGCCATACTTTAACATGGGCAGTCTAAATCTAAGCCATGAAATAGCAGCCGTAACTATCCGCCGGGAAAAGCCGACTATCGACGACGTAAGAGAATGCGACAAACGCGCGTACCTTCGTGGATCGCCGTAAACAGCTAATTAGCATACCCGATGCGGAAAACGACGCAAACTCCACCCAGCGGGCGCCAAAGTATTACACCTACGATCCGAAGGCGTACAAAGCCGTACGCCTGTTGGATCGAAGCCTAAAGCCGTCGTATCTTGGTTTGAGAATTCAAACTAAAGATACGACGTGGCAAATTTGAAAATACGCCGGAGTATCAGTAGATACGCCGGCGTATTTCTACTGTGAATCTGGCCCTTGTTTTTTTACCCCCACTTGCCTATAAACCTGCTTCACATGGGCTTCAGCTTGTAAGAGATCTGTGTGAACAGCAAGCTTTTATAAAGCTTTTGGTAAGCTTTATGCAGCTTTCTCTGAGCCTAAAGTGTCCTTCAGCTCCTATTTGGAAATGTTATACACAGATCTTCATGGGAGTGCTCATTGTCACTTCAACCACTTGACCTCAGAAAGATTTTACCCCCTTCATGACCAGGCCATTTTTTGCTATTTGGCACTGCGCTTCTTATTATCTGGCAATTGCTCAGTCATGCAACACTTTATCCAAATTAAATTGATATAATTTTTTTCACAAAAATAGAGCTCTCTTTTTCTGGTATTTGATCACCACTGGGTTTGAATTTTATATAAATGAAAAAATACATAAAATCATTTTTTTAAATGTTCTACTTTCTGTTATAAAACACATCCAATTAAATAAAATGTCTTCATAAATTTAGGCCAAAATGTATTCTGCTATATATGGTAAAAACCAAATTAAATTTTTGGGGACCTTTTGGGGACCTACAGTATGCTACTATAGTTCTGATCGTGAGCAAGATACTGATTCATACAGACACTAGTTTGTATCAGATGCTAGTAATGGTGGTGACCAGCAACTTATAGTGGGACTGTGATATTGTGGTGGATAATCTGGTGCTAACTGACACTGATGTCGCTAGTGACACTAATACAGTGATAATACTGTACAATGTCACAGTACCAATGACACTGGCGGGATGACAGGGCAATCAAAGGGTTACCTGTGAACAGCAATCAAGGGGTTAAATATGCCTAACAAGTTTATGCAAGTGTATCTGCTTGTATGCACATGGAATCTGGCTGGCTTTTCTCTCTAAATGAAAAGAGCTCAGGGAGGATATAACCGGCCAGATCCTGTGCATTCTGTTTACAAACACACAGAGGTATGTGTTGTGATTGCCCACAGCCAATTAGCAGGTATACAGCCAACGTCATTGGCTGTGACCTGCTGACAAACTTGTGCTGTGGCCAAGTTACAACTCAGATCAGCAGAGGGCAGGTAGTAATCCGCAACGTACTCACAATGTCACCTAGCCTGGAGCTGCCACCGCCAGCAGTAAATGTACTGTGGGGGGGTTGCAAGTGGTTAAACAAGCTGCCAGCAAGCTTTTAACAAGCTTCGAGTAGTGCTGGCAGCTTGTTTAAAATGGCAATCAGCACTCCCATTAGGAGCTGTGTTTAACATTTACAAACTGGAGCTGAAAGGCACTTTAAAAGCTTCATCAATTCTTGATGAAAGCTCTGCAACTGCTTTATAAAAATGAATAGCTCGTACACACAGTCAAAAAATCAGAAGTAAAATTTCGTCCACTGAACGATCTCAAGATTTTCAGATCGTTAGTATGCTGCTTTTTGATTACGATTTTTCGTCAGACAAAAACTGGATGTGCAGGCTTAAAAAAAAAAAATCTGACGTGACCACAACGTCCGATTTTGTTTTCATTAGTATGATTTTCTGCCAAAAAAATCTGAAGAGCATGCATGCATGCTCAGAAATGAAAGAAGACATACAAAACAATTCAACACATTACGTCACTTCTGATGTTGAATTCTGTTGTCAAAAAAATTCTGATGGTGAGTACCCTCCATCCAACAAAAAACTGACGGAAATTCGTCCAATAATCTGATCATGTGTACAAGGCTTAAAGATAAGGTCCGCCAAATTATATATTTTTTTTAAAGTACAAATACTGCAGCTGCTGACTTTTAAAATATGGACACTTACCTGTCCAGCTCTCCCGTGATGACGGCACCCGAGGCCGACCCGTGCCTCGGATGCTGCCGCCGCCATCTTCGCCTTGCGGCTTCACTTCCCAGTTCCCTACTGTGCATGCGCGAGTCGCGCTACACAATCAAAATGGTCCCTCCTGTCTCCCAGAACTTCCCACAAGTAAAAGAATACATCAGTTTATTCAGACACCGTAGAACTATTCATCCAACCACCCCACACTTTATAAAACTTATGAGGAATTCCTCTACTATAAGGTGACCAGATTTTTTTTTTTACTAATAATGGCGGCAATCAGCGAATATTGCGGCGGACAAAAAGTACACTAAGTGACACTTTTTGGGAACCAGTGACACTAATACAGTGATCAGTGCTAAAAATATGCACTGTCACTGTACTAATGACTCTGTCTGGGAAGGGGATAACATCTAGAGCAACTAAACAGCTAAATGTGTACCTAACAAGTGTTTTCTCACTGTGGGGGAGGTGCTTTTACTAAGGGAACACAGGATCAATGTCTTCCATACTGACAGAACAGCGATCTGACTTGTTTACATAGGCAGACCACCATTCTGCCTGTGTACATAACGGTCAGCAGGTACCGGTGCACCCAGAAATGCAGGATTGCGTATATACATGATCCTTCGCAGAGCGACCGCCCTGTAGCAGTAAATCTGCTATCGGGCGATTGGCAACTGGTTAATATCATCAGAATTATGATAACTCACAGGCAGCAGGCACTCTATTATGGCTCTGTCACAGTGTGTCGAAGCCATGAAGACACTGGCAGCCCCACGATCGGATCCGCTTCCCCTCTGTTCCTGCTGCTGGACACCGCCAGCTGAGCTCAGCTGCCCCTCTCCGCCGCCCGTCTCACAGCCTCTCAAGTCTCAATTCTCCAGGCCCTGGCTACTACTGGGTGGGGAGCAGAGGAAGGTCACTCCGCCAGGGAAGGCAAGGAGATAAGCAGGCAGTCAGCTGGCTGGGACTTGAGCCAAGGCAGAAGAACATGCGTGCAGAGCTGAATAGGCATGCACCCGAAACTGAAGAAATATTCCCTCCGCTCCGACCAGCAGATGATTATCAGAAAGGGGCACAGATAATAGAAAAAATACACCCCCATAAGCTAGTAGGAGCGGTGGAGTGGAGGTGTGCAATTGTTTTTTTGTTTTTTTTTATTCTGCACTGTCTGTCTTTGAAATTGCCCCAGCCCCTGTTTAGATCCAATCCAGGGACAAAACCGGGGACATACTTGGTCAGGGGACAGTGTCCTCAATCCGGGGACTGTCCCCAGAAATCGGGGATGTCTGGTCACCCTACTCTACTAGTATACATCTCAAAGGGATGGCTTTATTAATGCGTGCCTTCCATGTCAAAACAGTCGGAGGAATAGGCTTTTTCCAGAGGAGCACTATTAATTTCCTAGCATAATAAAACAATAAGGTGTTTACAAGTTAAAAACATTTTTTTTTTCTAAAAAATTACTTGGAACCCGCAAACATTTTTTTTTTGCTAACAACCTAGAAAATAAAATGGCGGTCGTTAAAATACTTTCTGCCACACCATATTTTGTGCAGCGGTCTTATAAGCGCACTTGTTTTGGAAAATATACACCTTTTTTAATAAAGAAATAAGACAATAGTCAAGTTAGCCCATTTTTTTCTTATATTGTGAAAGATAATGTTACGCCAAGTAAATTAATACCCAGCACAAAAGATAGATGAAGGATGGATGGCCGCACTCCAAAAACCGTGCAGGTTGTCTTTTATTAAATGAACAGCAGATACATCACCAGATCAAAACAACAGGAACAGGGGAACAGCCGACGTTTCGCACAAAATCAGTGCTTATTCATGGCTAACATGTAATAAAACTGTTTGATATATATAGAAATCAAAGGAGGACATGTGACCTGATTGAGTAATTGGCTGGGAGTGGCCTATGGTAACAGGACACACCTGAAGCCAATATCAAGTCACAGTCTACCTGTGCATACCAAAAAAACATGTGAACAAAGACCAAAAGTGCCAAAATACAACCATAATCAACATAAATATATACGTGAACTCAATGTGCATAAATGAATAAGGAAAAATATAAGGAAACATAATACAATCAAATACTATCAAATGCTTATACAAAGCAATGAATGTGAAAAAGGTGTAAATATAGGAAAAGTTATATATACATATTTAACATGTGATGAGAAGAGAAATAAATAAAATAATGCGTAGGAGTGAAAATGAAAAATAAAATTCATTATAAATATAAAAGTAATAGTGGAAAGGTTCCATCTCTAAGAATGCTTGGTTAGTGACACATGCCAGGGAGTGTGTATTAGAAATACATTTACATGTATACATGGACATAGATGTCAATGTCTAAAGTGGTAATCATGTGCAGGAAAGCCCCATCCCGGTCATGAATCATGATCGGGGGAGGTGTATTGTAGATCACTATGTTTGCAATTATTTGTCCAAGAACAAAGAGAAGGAGAAAATATGTTAATATATGTGAATGCAGAGTGGCCTAATAAACAAAGACACACTTTGCAAAAAATGGTCAAAATGCAGTAGACGTTTCTTGTATATACTAATAACAAAAAATTTAATAATCAATAAAAGAACGTGAGAACGGTGAAATACCATATAGAAGGACAAATGGAAAACATATGAATGAAAACCAGTATAGGATATACAGAAACATGAATTCCAGAGAAATAAATGATTCTCTTTTGTGTATAGTGAACTGTAAGTGTCTCATAATGCAAACCCGATAAAGTAATATTCCATATAAAGGGTGAAGTTCGTGAAAAATAAAAATGCTAATGGAATATATGTGAATGAATGAATATAAGAATATATGTATATAACATACAGGTAAGGATTAATTACTAACTCTAAAAGGTGATTATATTAGAGAAAGGAGAGGGAAAGGACATTTGATACTGGAGATGTCTGTATCCGGGTATTGATCATTTACACAGATACTGTCATATGTGATTTTAAGAGAAAAAGAGGTAAATGTCAACGGAACACAAGGCACGGGCCAAATATTTGCAGAGCCGTAACATGCCGCCATTAAGGCGGTGACACATAACAATAAGGCGTTGCACATATGGATGTACACAAATTAAGTAAGCTCGTGATCAAAAACGTGATTGAACAATACGTTATAATTCCTGCCACATCTCGGCGTGTATTGGCTTTCATATCAGAAACTATATGAAGCCCTGATCGCCATGAGATTAAATGGCAGGAAAGTGTGGATCGATACTGAAAAAAAAAGGGCTTAGCAAACCGATAAAACATATCAGATGCAAATTTGCAGTAAAATAAATCTAAAGGCAATGTCCAATGAGATTGATCCGAGTATAGAATAAAAAATATATATACATATAAGCCCAAATACTCTCACTATAATACAGGAAACGGATAGGGATGCATGGGTGGCACCCAATGTAACTCGCCGACCTGGTAGTGCATGAAAGACTATGTGGAGAGATATAATGGACAAAATGTGTGTGCCTATATAGTGTAAGGTGTAGCAAAGCTTCTAAGCCCGGGTGGTCCGTGACATTACCTCTAACAAGGTATGTCTAAGGCCCCTTTCAGACTGGGGCGGGAGCTGCGGTGGCGGTATAACGCCGCTAAAAATAGCGGTGCTATACCGCCGGGATTGCTGCGGGAATCAGCCGCTAGCGGTGCGGTATTAACCCCCGCTAGCGGCCGATAAAGGGTTAATACCACCCGCAGTGCGCCTCTATAGAGGTGCATTGCGGGCGGTATTGCCGCGGTTTCCCATTGTTTTCAATGGGAAGGAGCGGTGAAGGAGCGGTATACATGCCGCTCCTCTCATCGCTCCAAAGATGCTGCTGACAGGAGATTTTTTTGTCTCCCGCCAGCGCATCGCCTCAGTGTGAAAGCCCTCGGGCTTTCACATTGAGTCTGCAGTGAAGGAGTTTTTCAGGCGGGATAGCAGCGCTATTTTTAGCACTGTACCGCCTGAAAAACTCCTCAATGTGAAAAGGGCCTTAAGTAAAAATTGTTGTATATATGTGTGTGCAGGTATACAAATATGTAAAAGAATGACGTTTCACTGCACACACACACATGCAAAAAATCAATATAAAAACAGAAAAATGCAAAACAAAAATTAATACCCAACATGTCACGCTTCAAAATTGTGGAATGGCGACAAACTTTTACCCTTAAAAATCGGCGATGTCTAAAAAATTCTACAGGTTGCATGTTTTGAGTTAAAGAGGAGGTCTAGGGCTCTCGCTTTACCGATCGCAGCGATACCTCACGTGTGTGGTTTGAACACTGTTTTCACATGTGGGCGATGCTCACGTATGCATTCGCTTTTGCACGGGAGCTCGCCGGGAGGGGGCACGTTTAAAAAAAAAAAAAAAAAAATTTGTATTTATTTTACCTTTTATTTTTAGACTGTTCTTTAGGGCCTCTTAAATATGAGATCTGGGGTCAAAAAGACCTCAGATCTCATACCGTGTTTCCCTGAAAATAAGCCCGGGTCTTATATTAATTTTGGCAACCTAAAACACACTAGGGCTTATTTTCGGGGGATGTCTTATTTTTTTACAATATGTACAATGATCTTAATGTGGTTGTAACCCTAAAAAAAAAAAATATTTTCCTTTAAATCATAATAGATTGCATAGTGCTTCTGCTGTGTTATTAATCTAGTGGGTCCCCTGTCTTATCCCCCCCCCCCTCCCCTGTCAGGTCAGAACCTAAAAAGCATCCTAAAATCCATCCTCATAGAATTACCGTATGCAATTACATTTTTAGGAATGTGAGGTGCAGTGTGTCTCCGTTTGTGATTTCTTTGTGGGCATTACCCATACCTTTCTTTCAGCTGACCTGGCGGTCGCATGGTCTCCTTGGGCTCTTCTCTGCTCCGGGATCCCCGCTGGTGTTGGCCTGCTCCGTGCACTGGAAGGGGATGCCGTGGGCGTCGGGTGGGAGGAGGGGGGAGCCGGTGTCCCGCTGGCATGTCCGCTCCATGCACCGAGGAGGGAGGGGCTTCGGGAGGAGAGCAGAGGGGGGAGCCGCTGTCTTACTGGCATTGGCCCACTCCGTGCACTGGGGGGGGGCCGCGGGCGTCGGGCGCTAGGAGAGTGGAGAAGGGGGGAGACGGTGTCCCGCTGGCATCTGTGCGTTGAGGAGGGAGGGGCTGCGGGCATCGGGCGGGAAGAAAGTGGAGGGGGGAGGCGCTGTCTCACTGGCGTTGCCCAGCTCCGTGCACTGTGGAGGGGGGGGCGGGTGTATGCCTGGAGAAAACCTCCAAGGTGGATTAAAACATTTTTTAACACATTTTACTAGGGCTTATTTTCAGGGTAGGGCTGATATTGCAGCCCTCCCCGAAAATCCTGCTAGGTCTTATTTTCGGGGTAGGTCTTATTTACGGGGAAACACAGTATTTACATTAAAATGCAATAAAAAAAATTATGTCATTTAAAAAAAAAAGTCTCTTTAAGAGCATTGGGCGGAAGTGACGCTTCCGCCCTGCAATGGTATGGAGATGGGTGGGGGCCATCTTCCCCATCACTCGTCTCCATACCACACAAGAGACAGGACGCGATTGCCTCCGCCGCTACCGATGGCTCTAATAAGCGGCGGAGGGCGATTGCCTACGCCGATAAGTGATCTCATTGCAAATCCACCACAGAGACCACTTTTATTGGAACCCGGACCGCTCACTGAAGAAGAGGATACCGGGGGTTATGGCAGCTAGCTGCTGCCATAACAACGATATCCCTCTTCAACGTGCCAATGTATATCGGCGTGAGCTGGTCCAGAAGTGGTTAAAAGTCTTAGACATTCCTAAAAGCATCTCTGCCTAATAAATAAGCATCAACCCTTCATATTCTCCATCTTAAGGGGGAAAACAAATAAAAAAATGTTATTTTAGGACAAGTATATTGTCATGAGGGACAAGCAGACTGGAACCCTGATTTAGTCCCTTGGAAAATAAGTGTTTTTTTATAAAAAAAATGTCCACACCTGAGTATTGTTGTTACCCTTTTATAAGAGCCCCCCAAAGTATTCAGCCTCTTCAGTTGCAGGGAGCAAGCTGCGAGGATAATGTTAGAGAAGACACAGGGATAAACACGCCTGACTAATAAAACAGTATGCTGATTGCTTTATATCAGTCATAAAAGCCTGTCTGCTCACAGCTAGCTATCGCTCTCCATAGAAGTAGTGTTGTTTATGTACGTCTCACCCAATATTATTACATTCCTATCAATGTATTGTAACCCCAACGCTACAAACAGCACCACCAGTGTTGCAGTACCCGCCACAGCGCTTGTCACCAGCGGCGCATGCTCAGTGCAACAGAAGAGGCGGAAGTGACGGAGTTTGTGCACAAGCCAATCTCTTCCCGTGTCACCGGCTGCCTCCTTCCGGGTAGACAGAGCCGAAGTGCACTATGGAGAGGGGCTGATAAAAGCCGAGAGCAAAGCACAGGACTCCATGGCTGCTACACAGGTGAGCGGAGTGTCTGTTTGAGTTTCTATAGTAGCACGTCCTGCTGTCTGGGTGTCCTGTCTGGTAGTCTTTATGTTCCTCCTATACTCCATATACACACTGCTTGGCTTTATGTCCCTATTCCTAGCATAGGGCTCCCTGAGGATTCTATTTATCAGCCCTGAAGGGTTTCATCCTGTGCTGGAGCCCTCTGGAGGGGATGTTTACTGGCACAAACCTCTGCAAACTGCTACATACGAGGTGACATGTATAATCCAATACGTGTGTGTGTGTGTGTGCTGACTTACCTGCCAAAGGATCTTTATTTCTGCCCCCCCTGTCCTGAGATGTAACCATTACACTGCTCAATACCTGTCTAGCAGGGCAGAAGACCTGTTTTTTACCTGCAGTTGGGTAACCTAGGTCTTGTCCCTCCCCTCAGCCTGTGATTGGATGGTGAAGGGAGAAGCTACTTACCGAGGCGTTCTTCTCTCTGGTCTCTCCTCCTATCAGCATGTTCATTGACCCAGTTACTCTGTGCTGCTTTTCCTTCTCACTGCTCTCCTGTACAGGAATTGCAGGAGGCTGATCTCATCTCAGTATCTGTATTTAACCCTTCTGCCAGCATGTTTTTATGTATTTTTTTTCTTTGCTCGTAAGCTTACAAAAAAAAATTCAGCTCTGAAAATTACATAAAACCCCCAGAACATTATTGCCTGAAAGCAGACACCCTAGAGCAGTGTTTCTCAACTCCAGCCCTCAAAGCGCACCAACAGGTCATATTTTCAGACTTTGCATTATTTTGATCAGTTTCACTGCCTTAGTAATTACCACAGGTGTTTCATCCGAGGGAAATCCTGAAAACATGACCTGTTTGGGTGCCTTGTGGACTGGAGTTGAGAAACTGGCGTCCCTCCAGCTGTTGCGGAACTACAAGTCCCATCATGCCTGTGGGAGTGATGTTTGTAACTGTCAGCCTTGCAATGCCTCATGGGTCATTCTGCAACAGTTGGAGGGCTGCCAGTTTGTCACCCCTGCCCTAGAGAGTAAAATTGTTGTAGTTCCTGAGATTTTTTTTTTGAACGCTATATCAGGGCTAGTTCACATCAGATGAAGTTTTGTTCAGTTCTGTGCGTTTTTTTTCTGCACTAAAAATGCATGCACAGTGTTTTCCATGTATTCCAATGGCTCTAGTTCACACCATGCAGTCAGTTTCCAGTGCAGTAACTAACTGTATTGGTGCCGAAAAAACGGAACTGCATCTGGTGTGAACTGGCCCTTACTTCAAAGGGTCTAGGAAACGCAAAACATCAGTAAAAAATGCACAAATCGGGCACACGAATACAAAAAATAAACCAATTTTTGGTCAAGTTTAAAAGACCAGGTTTATCTGAGTACATAGATACTAGAGCTGCACGATTAATTGTGAAGAATGTCGATCTTTTTTCCTTTCCGATCTTCAAAACAGCGTGTCCCGATCTTTCTTTCTAACAAGTGCAGAGTTCTCACAGCTGGAAAAACAAAATCCAGGCAGCCTGCCAAGTTTTAATACAACGTGAATAAGGAAAAAACAAGGTATATTTGTATTCTTTTATCAAAGGAAAGAACTTGGCTTGTAGATGAAGGAAATTTAACCATTTAAAGTGATAGCAAAAGTTGTTTAAAAAAAAGTCATACTTGCCTCCACTGTGCCGTTCGTTTTGCACAGAGTGGCCCTGATCGTCCTCTTCTGGGGTCCCATGGCGGCTCTCGTGGCTCCTTCCCGCAAGCGATAACCCCCTCTTGGAAGCTCTCCCGAGGGGGTTACCTTGCGGGCACACTCCCGTGTGATAGTCAGCGGCCATAGCCACCGAGTGCATCACTCGGCCTGGCGCCGTTTAATTGGATTTGATTGACAGCAGCGGGAGCCAATAGCTGCGCTGCTTTCAATCTATCCAAGGAAGGGCAGACAAGCCGTTTGGAAAGCGACGTGGGATCGTGCCCACTGAAGTTCAGGGGTCAGGTAAGTAAAATGGGGGCTGGGGGGGGGGGGGGGGCGGAGAGTACAAGGTGGTCTTTCACCTTAATGCATTAAGGTGAAAAAAACACGAAGGTTTCCAACCCCTTTAACCACTTCAATACCGGCCCATCGTCATATGACGTCCACAGATGGGATCTCCCATCCTGTGTGGACGTCATATGACGTCCTGTGCTTTTCGGGGGGATATCTGAATGATGCCTGCAGCTAAGAGGCATCATTCAGATATCCATGTCTTCAGCCGGCGATCCTGCGCACCATAAGAAAGATCATAGCGGCGGTTCCGTCGCTTGATCGTTCTTATAGGCGGCGGGAGGGGACATCCCACCGCCATCCGGTGCTTCTCCGGGCTCTCCCGTGCCATCGGGGGCCCGGAGAAGGAATTGTCCAGCGCAGGCAGTAAACATAGAGATGACTGGTGACCAGATGGTCACCAGTCATCTCTATGACCGTCGGAGGCCCGGGCGCGATGTGATGACGTCACGCCCAGGTACCCGAAAGTAAACAAAGCCGCGATTGCGCATAGTGAGCAACACTGATCATGAGATCGGTGAATTTTTTTTCACCGATCTCATGCTTTCCTGCCTGGAGGAGAGATGTGGGGTCTTATTGACCCCACATCTCTCCATAAAGAGGACCTGTTACAAGGGATGTTTACATTCCTTGTAATAGGAATAAAACGCCCCTGTCCCCGGTAGCTCGCGCGCAGAAGCGGACGCACACGCAAGTCCCACCGACATATGTAAAGGCCATTTAAACCACATTTGTGAGGTATCGCCGTGTGCGTTAGAGTGCCAGCAACAATGCTAGCACTAGATCTTCTCTGTAAATCTAAACTGGTAACCTGTACACATTTTCAAAGCGTTGCCTATGGAGATTTTGAAGTACCGAAGTTTGGCGCCATTCCATGAGTGTGCGCAATTTTAAAGCGTGACATGTTGGGGTATCCATTTACTCGGTGTAACATAATCTTTCATATTTTACAAAAAAATTGGGCTAACTTTACTGTGTTAGATTTTTTAAATTCATGAAACGGTAAAAAAAAAAAAAAAAAAGCGTTTGAAAAATTATTGCGCAAATGTTGTGCAAGATAAAACGTTGCAATGACTGACATTTTATTCCCTAGGGTGTCTGCTAAAAAAACATATATAATGTTTGGGGGTTCTGCGTAATCTTCTAGCAAAAGAATGATGATTTGTACATGTAGGAGAGAAGTGCCAGAATAGGCCCGGTATGGAGGTGTGTATAAAAGCCCGGTATTGAAGTGGTTAAAGACCAAACCTTTTCTGACATTTGTTGCTTACAAAATTACTGGGAACACACAAACATGATCGATGTAGCTGTGTGTGTGGTTTTTTTTTTAAGCAGAGACCCTAGAGAATAAAATGGTGGTTGTTGCAATATTTTATGTCGCACCATATTCGCCAATCGGTTTTTCAAATGCAGTTTAAAAAAAAAAAAAAAAAGAGACCGTAAAGTTGGCTCAATTTTTTGGTATAATGTAAAAGATTTTACAGTTAGTCATGATCTTTATTTTAAGCAAAAATTTGTGATCCTCATTTTAGCCAGAATCGTGCAGCTCTCATGGATACCCAGCATGTCAAACCTTAAAGGGATGGTTCGCCTTTACTCGGTGTGGATTTGATTTAAATGCTGATTTTTAAAGAGCAACTGTCATATCTGTATGTGACTCCTCCTCTGACACGCTGTTGACTCGCCGACACTCCCATTCACTTTACTAGAACGGCTGGTTGATGCGGCAGTTGCACAAGGTGTGGGACGTGGTGGCAGCAGGTGAGTGGATGCCAGCTAACAGGCGCTGCCATGATGGATCTGAAAGGACAGGTGCTCTCTTTAAATGTAAGGACTAAGGCCTTGTACACACGGTCGTTCCAAACCGATGAGAATAGTCCGACGAGCCATTTCCATCGGTTCACCGCTGAAGTGGCCTGATGGTCTGATGTGCGTACACACCATCGTTCCAAAAATCGATCGGGTCAGAACGCGGTGACGTAAAACACACGACGTGCTGAAAAAAAAACGAAGTTCAATGCTTCCAAGCATGCGTCGACTTGATTTTGGTTTTAAACCGATGCTTTTCTGTACTAACCATCGGTTTGGACCGATCGGGCAGCGGTCCATCGGTTTGATTTTAAAGCAGGTTTTAAAATTTTGGACCGAAGGACAACAGACCGATGGGCCTTACACACGATCGGTTTTGACCGATGAAACTGGACTTAAGGCCGTTCATCGGTTTGGACCAACCGTGTGTACGTGGCCTTATTCTTGCTGGTAGTTAGAATCTTTATTTGTAAACAAAATGAAGGTTTCCTATTTAGAATAATCTGTCAGGTTAGTAAAACGGCGATATCAGAACTGATTTAATCATACGCTTTGTAGTGTACAAAGATTTGAAAAACAATGGAAAAAAAGGATTATTCCTGAACTTTGTTTTATCTCATGATTACTGTGAAATTGTGTGAATGCATCAATGCAGTGCATGTTATCTCAGCTTGTAGTCATTGAATGAGTTTACCAAAAATTTGAATATTACAGAATATAAAGCCTCATGCTACATAACTAAGCTCCATTTCATGCTGAATAAACTAAATTATTAATGTATCTTAAATAGAAAACTCTCTTTAGATTTTTTACTCAAAGTATTTTGTTAAAATAAATTTGATAAAAATCTAAAAATCTTATTTAAATCAAAAAATTATGATGCCTGACTGCAATTCTCCCAGGACGTTGCTAAAGTGATACCTAGTCATCCTCCACTATCACAGGAATGAGCTCAGAGATGCTGCATCAGGGGAGTGAGGTTATTTGAGGAGGTTTGAATCCGAGAAAGAGCTCATTCCTCTGATGGGAGTTGAGCAGTAATGACTAGGCCTCACTTGGCAAAGTCCTGGGAGTATTCCATTCAGGTTTTATAAGGTATGTAAATGGACCTACACCTATAGCAAAAGTATTATTCATCTTTAGTCAGAGCTGCACTGCACTGTTACAAGGTGCATCCTGTTTCCACTGATCATCCTTGAGGGGTTTCTACAACTTGATTGGAGTCTACCTTTGGTAAATTCAGCTGGACTTGATTTGGAAAGGCACACAACCGACCTGTCTATATATGGTCCCACAGTTAACAGTGCATGTCCATGGAATTGTCTGTAGACCTCAGACAGGATTGTATTGAGGCACAGTTCTGGGGAAGGGTACAGAAAAATGTCTGCAGCATTGAAAGTCCCATTGAGCACAGTGGCCTCCATCATCCGTAAATGGAAGAAGTTGGAACCACCAGGACTCTTCCTAGAACAGGCAAACTGAGCGATCGGGAGAAGGGCCTTAGTCAGCGAGGTGACCAAGAACCCAATGGTCACTCATACAGAGCTCCAAAGTTTCTCTGTGGGGAGAGGCGAACCTTCCAGAAGAACCATCTCTGCAGCACTCCACCAATCAGATCTATGTGGTAGAGTGGCCAGATGGAAGCCATTCCTCAGGAATAAAGGTACATGACAGCCTGTCTGGAGTTTGCCAAAAGGCACCTGTAAGACTCTCAGATCATGAGAAACAAAACTGTATGATCAAATAAAGATTGAATGGCAAGTGTCATGTCTGGAGGAAACCAGGCATCCCCTGGCCAATACCATCCCTACAGTGAAGCATGGTGGTGACAGCATGCCACGGGCATGTTTTTCAGCAACAGGAACTGGGAGACTAGTCAGGATTGAGGGGAACGATGAATGCTGCAATGTAGAGCCATCCTTGATAAAAACCTGCTCTGGGGCGAAGGTTCATCTTGCAACAGGACAACGACCCTAAACACACAGCCAAGATGACAGGAGTGGCAAGTTTATAACAATTTAGTTAAGTTGCGCTATATAACATTCAAAACTGACCAATAAATGCAGCAAGATCGTACAGTGCTAAATAAGCGTAATATTGAGGCTAATATCATGTTAAAGTGCAACCGTGTAACAAACGGTAGTTACATTTCATAAAAAATTCATAGTCTCCTCAGTTGTGCAAAAAGGAGTGAGAGCAGAAGAAAAGTGTCCATGTGCAAAAAATGGGGTTGAATGTGATAATGACTTGCAGATTCCCTTATAACAATCCACACCTTGTGTGCTTCTAGCCGCTCACCTCCAAGGTAGACCCCAATGGTGGGTCTAATCAAACATCAATATAATCACTTGGACAGGAGACAACTGCCGCTTTTAACAGCTCCTTTCCTTTTTTTTCCTTATTTTCACGATTTCTGTAAACCTTCTGCCTTTTAGAACCACTTTGATTGTATGACATCTTTCCAGTCCTCAAATGCCCATCACTGTTGTAATCGCCCTCACTGGATCTCGGAGAGGCAAGATGTTTAGGAAGGAAGCTGTCAGTATTTACACACCAGAGAAACCTATGTTCAGGTTTGTTTTAACTGCTTTAGCAATAACCACCATCATAAGCTGACCTCACATACCAGTTGGATGAGATTCTTCTCCTAAGCTCTTCATGCAAGACCTTGTACCTGAGCAACTTGTCAGCTGATACAGAGTTCTATGGTTATGCAAATAGCAACTCTGAGAACATCTGTTTGCATAGCCACCTCATTGGGATTCTAGAGGAAGAAAACTGGTGAAAATGGTGTTCACTGACCTCATTTGATACCGATGGGTTTCAGTAACGTTAGTGTTTTGCATACTTGCCACATTTTTTTTTTATTTTTTTACCTTGAGGCGGAACTTCAGTAATTTTTTTTTAATCTATAAAATCTTTTGCCCTTGTTTTAACGTTGGATAGTAAAACTTTTTTATTTTTTTCTGTCAGTAAATGCCTTATACAGCCCACTTCCTGTTTCTTGTCTGGTATAAAGTCCCTCTCTCTAGGTGACTAGACAGACTGTGGTGCTTCTGTTCATAGTATCCACGCGACTTCTACCCCCAGCCTTTTCAGTTTAAGCGGAGTTCCACCCAAAAGTGGAACTTCTGCTAATTTGTCTCCTCCTCCCCTTTTGGCACATTGCCACAATGACAAAAGCAGCACCCGACAGCTGATGGAACCATCAGCTGCAGTGCTGTCATCGCTGGACTCCAGGACAGGTAAGTGTCCTATTAAAAGCTTGCAGCTGCAGTACTGTATGTGTAGCTGCTGGCTTAATTATTAAATTTTGGGGCGGACCTCTACTTTAACTACTTTAGATCAGCACTATAGCTAAGACAGGAGGACATCATGAGACTCGGCTGATCAGAGTAGGTCAAACCTGACCCCTTACTACGTGGTCAGCCAATGACAGCTGATCATGAGGTGGAAACAGAGCCAGTAATTGGCTATTTTTTCTCCTCATGCTGCTGTCAGAGGGACATTGGTCCCGATGAAGGAGAGCAGCCGTCTGCTCATTTGTGCCACTTGCCAGTGCATACCAGTGTCGCCTCATCTGTCTCCACCAGTGCAGCCTCATTAGCGCATATCAATGAAGGAGAAAAATGACCGGTTTGCAAAATTTTATAACAAACCTATGAAACATGTTTTTTTTGTTTACCAAAAAATAAGCCCCAGCAGTGATTAAATACCACCAAAGAAACCTGTGTGAAATAAATGATAGAAATGTAATTTGGGTACAGCGTTGTATGACCGCGCAATTGTCATTCAAAAAGTGCGTCAGCTGAAAATTGGTCTGGGCAGGAAGGGGGTTTAATTGCCCAGTAAGGAAGTAGTTAGACACTGTACTTTCAAATGTTTTTGTTTTTAAACTAGGTATTCGTGTAGTTCTAGTCCTGTGTTGGTTTGCCTTATCTTGCAATGACAGGCTCACATGTTGTGGCTGCAGTTTGTAGTGTCATGGCTGATCCCCCTACATCATGTGTTGGTGCAGCTAGCATTTCCTTGGACAGGCAACTTCTTGTTCCTTGTCACACATGGGGTTTATTTCCTAAAACTGCAGTGTTCAAAATCTGGTGACGCTCTGCAGAGAAACCAATTGGCTTACAGTTTATTTGTCAAAGCTTAATTAAGCAAGCGGATATTAGATTGGGTACCATGCACAACATTTGCAGTGTACAGTTTTAGTAAATCCATCCATGTTCAGTACACGCCTTGCAAATTTTTGTATTGCACCATAGGCCTTGTGCACACTGGACGTTCTAAAAAGGGCAGTAGTGTTGGCAGTTGCATGCGTTTTGCTGTAGCATTTTTTTTTACCTTTTTTTTAGTTTTGCTTAAAAACAATACTCCCACAAAAGCATATGGCTCAAAAACTTTGACAAACACTGAATAGTTTTAATGAGTTGGAGCATTTCAACAGCTGCAAAACTCCTAGTTTTTTTTTTTTCAGCCAGAAAACACTCCTGCTAAAAAATGCTAACAGCCTATGTGTGCATGGACACATAAGAACATGCTGGGAAGTTTACTGGCTGCAGAATAAAACACTTGAAGCCAAAAAACGGCAGCTGTAAAAATGTCCAGTGTGCATGAGGCCTAAGTATGAGTGTGATGTGATGCAACACATCCAACTAAATGGAGAGCTCAGATTTTCACTGTTGTGCAAAAGTTTTGGGTAGGTGTGAAAAAATGCTGTAAACTAAGAATTCTTTCAGAAATTGTTTTTTTTTTTTTTTTTTTTTTTTTTTTTAGAAAAATGGAAAGCAAGTAGGTACTAAGAGGGAGGGTATAAAATAATTTTCTTACTAGATGGTACAAGACACCTGTTGTGTTCCCACAAGTATCAAATGTCTGTTGGTGAGATCTTGAATCTGAGGGCACCTTGGGCATTCCCAAAAATATATGCAACAAGATTGAAAGATTTCTGGACAATGGTGGCTGAATCGGTTAAAACAATCGCAGGTTGTATCCCTTGGAAGACCCGGCTGTATTCTTATAACATGATACCTCAATATCAATTAAAAGATCCAAAAACATCTTCCTACGGTGGCAAGGGCGTGTATACCGGCACTATGGAAGAGTACCACCTCTCCAGCTAGATCACATTGGCTTACTAGGGTAACAGAATAATATTGGTCTTCTCTAGGACGCTACCTGGTTAAGGGAAATAAATATAAAAAGGAAAAACTGAGTGATCTTCAGGGGAACTATGAAGACTATACAATTTCTGATAACATAGTATAGTAGCACTTGTTGATTATGAAGTGGGCAAGATTTATGTTGCATGACATGTCTTTTTCTTGTGGAATTATCACACTGTTTTTTCAAAAAAAAATTATAAAGAAAAATGGAAAGTAAATGAACAGAAGAAAAATCAAATTACTATTTGGTGTGACCACCCTCTTGCCTTCAAAAATGGCATTAATTCTTCTAGGTACAGTATTTCACAAAAGTGAGTACACCTCCCCATTTTTGTAAATATTTTCTTTTCATGTGACAACACTGAAGAAATTATACTTTGCTACAATGTAAGGTAGTGAGTGTACAGCTCGTATAATGGTGTAACGCTGTCCCCTCAAAATAACTCAACACAGCCATTAATGTCTAAACCGCTGGCAACAAAAGTGAGTACACCCCTAAGTGGAAATGTCCAAATTGGACCCAATTAGACATTTTCCCTCCCTGGTGTCATGTGACTTGTTAGTGTTTCAAGGTCTTAGGTGTGTTGAATTTGGTGTTATCGCTCTTACTGGTCACTGGAAGTTTAATATGGCACCTCATGGCAAAGAACTCTCTGAGGATCTGAAGAAAAGACTTGTTGCTCTACATAAAGATGGCCTAGGCCAGTGATGGTGAACCTTGGCACCCCAGATGTTTTGGAACTACATCTCCCATGATGCTACACTACACTGCAGTGTAGTGTAGCATCATGGGACATGTAGTTCCAAAACATCTGGAGTGCCAAGTTTCGCTATCACTGGCCTAGGCTATAAGAAGTTTGCCAAGACCCTGAAACTGAGCTGCAGTACGGTGGCCAAGACCATACAGGGGTTTAACAGAACAGGTTCCACTCAGAACAGGCCTTGCCATGGTCGACCAAAGAAGTTCCGTGCTCAGCGTCCTATCCAAGGCTGTCTTTGGGAAATAGACATTTTAACAGCATTATAGCGCAAAAAATAAACCCCAGCGGTGATCAAATACCACCAAAAGAAAGCGCTATTTGTGGGGGGAAGGAAGTACATTTTGTTTGGGTATCACGTTGCAATTCATGCAACTCCACTATGTACAGAGGACCTCTATATCCCTATTGCACATGTGGATGCTCGCAGGTTTGTGTTCTAGTAGTGTGTTGGGGTGCCATTGAAAATTAATATGCTTTTACCATATTGACTTTTTTTTTTTTTTTTTTTTAACCAACATGAACAGCAAAAATTAACAAACCTGCCTTAAATACAAGATTGTAAAAGCTCTACCATATACCTTTTTATGATTCAGCTGTCATGCTTTTGTTGTGTGAAAGTGCATAATAATGAACAGGCTATTGCTTTTTATTTAATTTTTTATTTTTATGTCTTTCAGGCACGATCTTAGACTGACTCTTTAAAATGGGAGATGCTGCAAAGCGAGTCAAAAACAGGGGTTTCATGGATGAAGAGGATTTTAAAAGAAGTCCTGGCAAGCAGTCCTATTTGGCTCATGATGGTCATGGGAATAATCTAGGAAGGAAGCTAGATACTCAAAAGTCTAAACCTATTCCTTACAGCACCAGTCCCCGGAATGGGAGTTCTCAGAACATGTTTAAAAATTTCAGCCCAGGAGGGCGAGCAGGTACTAATTATAAAGATGAAGGTAAAAGGTGGTCAGCGGAAGAGCAGAGAGGTTACAATAACTGGCGGGAAAGACGACCACAGGCTTTTAACAGAACAAGGAATGATTCAACAGGTGAAAGAGGTGAAGGCTTTAGGTGGCAGGAGGCTGGGGAGCGACAAAACCAGTTGGGGAGATCTCCGCTACAGAAAGGTGCCTTTCCTGAAGATGCTTCTGATCACACTGGCATTTCTGGTAACCTCCGCTTTACTTTTAGTGTTTGGGTTTTTGGGCAAATGAAGTGCATAAGCAAGCTGTATAACACGATGGCTCTAAGTTATAAGAAATATATAAATTCTATAAAAAAAAAAAAAATCATAACCTGAATAAACAAATGTGTCTACAGTAAGAGTGCATACCCATTTCTTCAGTATTATTCAGAGGCGTACACTTCAACGATCAAATGATGAAGCTGTATTTAGTCTCCCACATTTAGACTCTGGTACAAAAACGTGTCTATAGATTTTTCACTTGGCTATATATAATGCTTTTGTTATTTTACAAAGCAACTGGAAGAACCAGATCCTTCCTAAAATTTTTGAAATATGCAGCCTATTTGTATCCAGAAGTTGCTGTGGCCCAAATCTGTATGCAGTTAGCTAGCTGCATGAGAGGCATTTTCTAGATATCCCTCAAGGTATCCCTCAAGGTACCCCAACACAAAGGTCACCCCAAAAAATGTCTGCGGTAAATGCGGAATAGGATGCAACACCCATGTGGCGCTTTAGATCACTGCCATCTAGGGCAGTGATGACGAACCTTGGCACTCTAGATGTTTTGGAACTACAATTCTCATGATGCGCAGCTATACTGCAGAGTGCATGATCATCATGGGAAATATAGTTCCAAAACATCTGAGGTGCCAAGGTTCGCCATCACTGGTCTAGGGTCTCTGATGGCACACAATGCTGAGGGGTCTTTAAAGATGTTGGATGGGAAATCCCTAAAATCAAAGGCTGGAAATGTTGTTCTAAAAAATGTTAGTGTTGTAAAGGAATATTTATTTTCCAAATTACATCTCTATACTTGCCTGAACCGCGAACCTCTGTTTCTTGGGTCCTGGCACGCCTGGCCCCTCTGACCAGTTGCTTCTTCCCACGGGTGTGTGTGTGTTTGCTCCATGAGGGCGAGGCCTGGTCAATCGCTCCATAATACACAAAGACCTTTCCCCCTATTTCCCCCGTCTTACAGAGCGAAAATTGTGTGTGTGTGTGTGTGTGTGTGTGTGTGTGTGTATATATATTAATATATTTTAAAAAATCAGCCTACAGGCTGCATGGGGGGGAGGAATGGCAGAATCTTCTTGTGGTAGGCATACCATACACTTCTGCTAGAAAAAAAAAAAGATTTCTTTATCCACATCCGTGTGTGTTTTTCTCTTACCACCTTCCAGGACGGCACCCGAGAGATGATGGCTCCTCCTGCAGGAAACACAATCACATGACAGTTTAAAAGGCCCCGCCCTTCCCCTTGCTCCTCAGTATTGATTGTGTTTCTCCAACACAGCGACACGTTTGTTTTGTTTATGGAAACCTAGAGACCGGGGAGGGTCGAAGGTACCCCTGTGAGACAGGTTTAAGGGAGGCCGGGGAGGGCTGAACTTACCTGTAGACTTCGGTCCAAACTCACAGGTCGCCCTATGGAAGCACCAGTGCTCTGAGCTGCGGGGAGGTGAGCCATCACTGCGTGCTATCGAATCCACCACCATTCGAATCGCCGTTTTCCCGGGTCTCCAGAAAACGCCGCGCTCCAGGCCTCATTCTGAGACAGGAACTGCATCACAGGAAGTGGGCGGTTCTGGACGGCGTAACCCGGAAGTTCCCAGTGGAGCGAGGAGACAGCGTGGGTGGTGGACGGGTCGGCTTGCGGTGACCAGTACAGGAGTACCGACAGCCAGGACCGAGTCACCCTCCTCATGGAAGAGGACGGAAAGACCGACACGACCGCTGGCAGATCCAGGTCGGGGGGCGGTAAGTACCAATCCCCCTGGAAAGGGAGGGGGGAAGTGGTGAGAGTTCCCAAACTTTTAGGGAACGACCGGAGCAGGATCTGGTCCCTTCTCGTCCACTTCCTCCCCTCCCCAGTACAGCCAGCAGTCTTGGGGGAAAAAAGACAATTTAAATGTATATTTCATGTCTTTCAGAAACCCCCAGCGGACCCCAGGAGGCCTCAGCTCAGTCTCCCTCCGCTACAGGGCATAGTTCCTCTAAAAAATGTGGGAATTGTAGAGAGAAGCTCCCCAAGTCCTACACAAAACCTTTCTGCTACAAATGTATTAATATACTGGCGGGAAAGGAGGCTGCTGCCATGATGAAGAGTTTTCTCTCATCCATGCAAACAGAAATGTTAGCAACAGTTAAAGCCTTTCGGGAGGCAGCCGGGCAGTCGGCACAGACTGAAACAGAGGAACTTACCCCTAAGGAAGGCACTTCTTCTCAGGAGACCCCCTTTTCTAAGGGCCCAAGTGTTTTCTTTACACCTTCACAAAATCCCCCTTTGGGGGAGGCAGATGGTGAAGAGAGTGAGGTAGCCAGTCTACCTAGGTCTAGGCACAGCTCAGGGGAGGTAGATGGAGACTCCATTAGTCAGTCTCAGGAGGACACACGTCCAAGAAAACACCTCTTTGCTGTAGAAGATCTAGAGAGTCTCCTCCAGGCTATCTACGCCACAGAGGAAATTCCTGAGACCCCTAAACCTACCTCAGCGCAGGATAAAGTTTATAGGGGCCTGAGTGACGCTCAATCTAAAGTATTCCCCCTGCACAAATCCCTCAAGGAGCTAGTCCTTCAGGAGTGGAGAGACCCTGAAAGGAGAATAATCAAACAAAAAACCTGGAAAAGAAGGTTCCCCTTCTCCCAGGAAGATGAGGAAGTCTTTTTTAAGCTTCCTAGACTTGATGCGGCTTTGTCGCAAGTCACTAAATTGTCTGATCTCTCCTTTGAGGATACAGGTAACATCAAGGATGTGATGGACCGTAGAGCAGAGTCTCTCCTTAGGAAAGCCTGGGAGGCCAATGCGGCAGCACTAAGCCCAGCCTTAGCAGCAGCATGTGTAGCTAGGAATACAGATGTTTGGGTAGAGACACTCACCGACCACCTCGCCCAGAATTCGGAGGCGGAGGAGGTAGTTGAGTCACTTACAGTGGTAAGGAAGGCGATTGCTTACCTAGCAGATGCAGCTACGGAATCTGCAAGGGCAGCAGCCAAGACAGCAGCCCTCATTAACTCTACTAGGAGGGCAGTTTGGATCAAGGCCTGGGAAGGAGATGCTACATCCAAGGGAAAACTCTGTGGCATCCCCTTTCAAGGTTCCCTGTTGTTTGGGAAAGACCTGGATGATGTCCTGGCTAGGTCATCAGAAAAAGGTAAAAAATTCCCAGTTAAACCCAAAAAAGAAGGTTTCAAGAAAACTTTTCGAGGCCCCCAGGGGCAGGGTAGACAGAAAGCCAAAAAGGAACCTTTTAGGCGTTGGAACTTTGGCAAAGGGAACAGGAAGAACAACCTCCTTTTCCCTCCTCCAAAACCCAGCGACAAACCGTCCAAGTGACGACGTAGTCAGAGTGGGGGGTCGACTATCTCAATTCCTCCCCCTATGGGAGAGAATTTCGAACAGTCATTACATCTGCCAAATGATTCAAAAAGGCTATCGCCTAGAATTTCTGGCTACACCCCCCACCATGATCACCATTACTCACCTTCCCAGGGATACCCTGAAAAGGTCTGCCCTCTTGGAGGGCATACAGGACTTAGCCAAACAACTAGTGGTAGTACCAGTACCAAAAGCTCAGCAGTACCAGGGATTTTATTCCCATATTTTCGTAGTACGAAAACCCTCCGGGAAATACCGTCTAATAGTAAACTTGAGAAACCTGAACAAGTTTCTGGAATACAAAAAGTTTACTATGGAAAGTATTTATTCGGTAAGAAAGAACCTCATGAAGGAGGCCTTCTTGGTGACCCTAGATCTCAAAGATGCCTATCTCCACGTGCCAATCCACGTGGATCACCAGGTATATCTGAGGTTTGCGGTCGTGGTGGAAGGAGAAACCTTCCACTGGCAGTTCAGAGCACTACCATTCGGGCTAACCTCCAGCCCAAGGATTTTTACAAAAATCCTAGCAGAAGCGGTGGCATACCTGCACCTTCAGGGCATATCCCTTATACCTTATTTAGACGACTTGCTGATTTCAGGAAAATCAGCCGCCCAAGTCACGCTGGATGCCAACAAAGCAATGGCACTCCTAGAGAGCCTAGGGTGGATAATCAACATAGAAAAATCCTCCCTCAAACCAGAACAGGTCAAGACCTTCCTGGGATATGTAGTGGACACCAGGCAGCAGAGACTCTTCTTACCAAAAGAAAAAGCTTTAAAACCAGCCTCAGCAGTTGGGAACCTTATCAAAAACCCCAAACTCTCCAGACGGAATGTTCTGAGAGTTTTAGGCCTGATGTCAGCAAGCATCCCAGCAGTGGTTTGGGCTCAGCTTCATGCCAGGACATTACACTTCTTCTTCCTGTCCTCATGGGACAAAAGGAAAGAGTCCTTAGATCAGGATATACTGCTCACCCCCCAGGTTCTGTCCTCCCTGGAGTGGTGGACATCTCCCCAAAACCTGAGGGGAGGGCGACCATGGGCTCAGTGGAACCCAGTGAAGGTTACCACGGATGCCAGTTCCTGGGGGTGGGGTGCCCACCTGGAGGGGAAAAAAGCGCAGGGGCAATGGGACAGCTCACTAGCTCGCAGGTCATCCAACTACAGAGAACTCAGAGCAGTGAGGGAAGCCTTAATAGCCTTCCAGGAAGACATCAGAGGCAGAGAAGTCCAAGTAAGCTCAGACAACTCTACAGTGGTAGCGTACCTAGGTCACCAGGGAGGGACCAGGTCCAGTCCCCTACTAGAACTTTCCAGGGAAATCCTAACCTGGGCAGAAGAAAGAGTACTCTCTATCTCAGCCATATACATAAAGGGGACGAGCAATATAGAAGCAGACTTCCTCAGCCGTCACAAGCTGAGGGAGGAGGAATGGGAACTGAACCCAGAGGTGTTTCAACACCTAGTCCAGTATTTCGGGGAACCGGAAATAGACTTGTTTGCCAACAGACTAAACAGGAAGGTAGAAAGGTATTTCTCGATTTCCTGGGAACTACAGTCGGAAGGTCTGGATGCGCTATCCCAGACCTGGCGCTTCGGGCTGGCCTATGCCTTCCCGCCGGTAGCGCTCATTCCGCGAGTTCTTCAGAAACTCAGCAGGTCTCCAGGCCAGATTCTTCTAATAGCACCATGGTGGCCAAAAAGAACTTGGTTCGCAAACCTAAGAGCCATGGCAATGGTGGAGCCTCTGAAGCTCCCGTACAGGGCAGATCTCCTCAGGCAGGGCCCAGTACTCCATCCAAAGCCGGAATTCTTCCAGCTAGCAGCCTGGTTAGTGAGCGCCAGATTCTAGAACGCAAAGGCTGCTCAGAGAGGGTCATAGATACCCTTCTCAGGAGCAGAAAACCAGTAACTCAAAAGATTTACCAAAAAGTATGGAAGACCTTCTGTTCCTGGTGTAAGGAAAAACAGGTAGCTTCAACTTCTATCCCGGTTATCCTGGACTTCCTCCAGGATGGGGTAGATTTAGGATTAAAAGTTAGTACCCTTCGGGTCCAAATAACGGCTCTTTCAGTCTATCTGGATAAAAGATTGGCGAAAGAGGACCTTATAAAACGTTTTTTGTTAGCTAGAGAAAGAATTTCTCCAGTCCAAAAATATAATTGTCCGCCTTGGGACTTAACTAGGGTGTTAGAGGCGTTATCTATACACCCATTCGAACCTCTGGAAGAGGTTCCCCTTAAGTTTCTAACCTTAAAGTTGACTTTTTTGTTAGCCATTACTTCGGCCAGGAGGGTAGGGGATTTGCAGGCGCTATCCATGAAAGAGCCCTTCCTGAGGGTACAGCCAGATAGGATCACCCTCAGAGCAGACCCCCTGTACCTGCCGAAGGTGGCATCCCTATTTCATAGGACGCAAGACATAATATTGCCGTCCTTTTGTTCTGAACCAAAGAACGAAAAAGAAAAGAAATTTCATTTGTTAGACGTGAGAAGGTGTCTTCTCGTTTATCTAGAGAGAACTAAAAGTTTTAGAAGATCTAACCACCTACTAGTTCTACACGCTGGGCCCAGGAAGGGACTGCAGGCATCAAAAGCCTCAGTCTCAAGATGGATTAGAGAAGCAATATCCAAAGCCTATGCATGTACTGGAGCAACAGCTCCCAAAAAGATCAAGGCTCACTCTACCAGAGCCATAGCAACTTCCTGGGCTGAGAAAGCAGGGGCCTCCTGGGAACAAATCCGCAGTGCGGCCACCTGGTCCAGCCATCATACATTCCTGAAGCACTACCGTGTGGAAATGTTGTCACAGCAAGACTTAGCCTTTGGTCGAAAGGTGCTACAAGCTGTGGTCCCACCCTGAAGGTAGGCCTGTGTTTAGTACTCTATTATCCTCTCGGGTGCCGTCCTGGAAGGTGGTAAGAGAAAACCAACGTTAGACCTACCGGTAACGGTATTTCTATGAACCTTCCAGGACGGCAGGCCTACTTCCCACCCTATGTGGAGGGAAAAAAGGTAAGTACCTATAAGGACTACGTCCCTTGTGAACCAGTTCAGGATTACTCTATTGCATACTGAGGAGCAAGGGGAAGGGCGGGGCCTTTTAAACTGTCATGTGATTGTGTTTCCTGCAGGAGGAGCCATCATCTCTCGGGTGCCGTCCTGGAAGGTTCATAGAAATACCGTTACCGGTAGGTCTAACGTTGGTTTTTTACACCAGCTTTTTAAGTTATACTGCAGCAAGTTGGCTCGGCTGCACGAATTGACGTACCGGTACGTCGGTGCATGCACTGGCTTTTGCGGGTGTAGGTCCGGCAGACTCTGCCAGCCACCCGCAAACACGGGAAAGAGCCAGAATGGGGAACTGTCAATGTAAACGGATACCTGTTCTGATGGGAGGAGAGGGAGAGATCAGCTGTTCCAAGTGATCAGGAACAGCGATCTCTTCTCCCAGGCAGCCCATACAGTTAGAAACACCTCCCAGGGAACACCATTAACCCCTTGACCACCTAGTGTTGGCTCCTAGCTTGTCAGTGCCATTTATACAGTGATCGGTGCATTTTTATAGTCTGATTTGTCCACAATGTTGCAGTACCACTAAAAATAAGCCCGCCGCCATTACTAGTAAAATCAATACAAAAATAAAAAGTCCCTAAATCTTTCCCCTATTTTGTAGACACTATAAATTTTACGCAAAAAATATACGCTTATTGCAATTGTTTTGAAAAAATAAAAATGCAGGCTTTCAAAGGCCGTAACTTGCACATTAAATTTCCTGACCATCTGTTTTGGAGACCCTAAAATGTCAGGATAGTGCAATTCCCCCCCCCCCCTCCCCCCCCCAAAAAAAAAGTAGACACTCCAGGGTATTTGCCAAGAGGCACAGCGAGTATTTTGCAGATCTCATTTGTTGCCAGAAGTTTTTTGAAAATGAAGAAAGAAAACAAATGTATTTTCTTTCATTTTATAAAAAAAGGTGTGACCACAAAATGAGATCTGCAAAATACTCAATTGTCTAATTTCCAATCCAAAAGTCATTTTGGGGATGTTTGTACTGTCCTGGCATTTTGGCGTCTCAATAAATGTGGTAAACAATCGGGTCAGAACTGTGTGTGTATGTCTGTGTATCTATATATCTCAATTAATATACAATTGGGTAAAAACAAACGCACAAGACCAATACATAATTTTAGCCTAAATTTTATGAAGAAATGTTTGATTTTATTGGATTTGTAGTACAAGTGTTTTAAACCCACTGGTGATCAAATGCCACCAAAAGTAAGCTTGGTGTGAAAAAATAAATACATTTCTTTGCATACAATGTTGCATGACTGAGCAATTGCCAGTTAAAGTAGCATAGTGCTGAATAGCAAAAATGAATATCAAAAAAGGTCTGGTCCATGAAGGGGATAAAACCTTCTGGTGGTCAGATGGTTAAAAAGGCATTGAGGCTTATTTGTACATGCAGCAATTAATATAATGTGCTTAAATGTAAAATTAATATTGGTTATTCTTGTGATTCCAAATTCTATAAATTGTTAGAACACAAGAGATTAAGGTCACTGAAGTTTGACAGTCTTGTGGTTTCTGCTTATAGACAGTGTTTTTATCTTATTCCCCCCTTTTTAATTGCTGAAAATTTAGGTTTTTAATCCTTGTACAAATCATGGCACTGTATTAAACCTCTAACTCTTAACATTTGCAGATCATCCGGATGCCGAAGTCCATCTTCACTCCACTATAAGTAGGTAAGAGTTGCACTCCATAGTTGGCTTATCTTGTTACAATAACTGGCTGTATACATGTAATCTCCACCAGAAAAAACACATTCTTCTAAATGCGTTTCACCCTGATGCTCTTGTTCACAAGGTTAGGGTCTTTTATTGACCGAATAAAGTAACAAGACTAGCTAACTACGGAGTGCGACTCTTGTCATCTTTTTATAGTGGAATGAAGATAGCTTACAGGAGGAAGATCATTTGAATGTTAAGAGGTAAAGGTTTGGAGCAGTGCCATGATTTGGGTATGTCTTGATTTGTACATAAATTAAAAACTCTGCCTTAAAAAAACTCTAATTCATGTGGTAGTGCACCCTGCCATGACTAAGCTCTGTGGGCAGAGTGAAATGTGTTGGGGGCGTGGCCTTGTTGGGGTCCAGGCTGAAACTGTCGTACACATTCCTATGGGGGTTTGCAGAGATGTGCGACTTCCAGGACTTTTCCTTTTTCCATTAGATGTCTAGAGCGGAGCCGAGCTCTGTCCTTGTCTGCACCCTAAGCGGTTGCTATATAGTAAGGACCCGGTGAAGACTTAAGCAGCTCCTGTCAGTTTGGTTTGAATCACATTATTGCATCATGCCAAGTTATAACTTTCTAAGTTGTCTGAAGTGCTTTACAGGTGTACCCATTTATTTTGTATTTCAGCAGCACAAAATAAACAAAAGCGTGACCGACGTCGCTACAAGTCTGAACAGGACGAGGATGACTGCTTAGAAAGCCCAGTCATAGATGAGTCAACATTGTCTGAAAAGGAGCTTCTAGGACTCCAGCAAGCAGAAGAACGCTTAAAGCGAGACTGTATTTACAGACTGAGACGGGTATGAGACACATAGGCCAACTATATTCTTTAGACAGTATTGTATTTCACTTTCTTAAAATAGCAAGGTTGTGATACTTGACTGTTTTATTCTTGGATCATACGTAGCACAGAAAATACTGTCGCTTTTTTGTTTTGTATTTTTCCTTATTGCAAGTTCGTAACTTTTTAGCCTTTTTAGGGTTTCATTGGATTACTGTAAGGTACCTGTGGTAGGTAGTGTCTGAAGTGGAGCTTGTATGCTGAGAATTCAGACGAAAACAGTCAGGCAGGTCAAGTCGGCAACAGATCAGGCAAAGCAGTACGAAATCAAAATCCAAAGGATGGTCAGGCAGGCAGAGGTCATACATGAGCTGGTGGTGATGTACCAGGCTGGAGAATGGTCAAGAATTCAGGCAGAGGTTCAAGACAGCGTGCTTTGTCCGCACTACTGAGTTGCATGAAAAATATTAATGGCCAGAGCTGCTGTACCAACAATGTGAGGTTAGTCCAGCAATCTCTCATCTCTCCCATCGAGCTGTACTGAAGGGGGGCACGCCCCTCCCAACGCCAGAACACCCCGATCAACGCGCTCTGGTTAGCTGATCAGCTGCTGGTTTTCCAACATGCACGTCCAACATACACATGGGCAGAATGTTGCAAATGTCTCCCAACATTCTGTGTACAGGGTTTTAAGTGTTTGTATACCCCTGTAAGTGATTTTTACCTACAGGTAAGCCTATAATAAGGCTTGCCTGTAGGTAAAATGAATATCTCCTAAACTTGTACGGATTTAGTAGATATTCACCTCATGTGCAGCTGCTGACTTCAGCAGCGCATGCGCTCTGAAAGTCTGGGGGATGCTGCTGGATCTTGCCAGAAAGACTCACGCGCGCATGCATGATGGTTGCAAATTTTTGTTCCCTTGGCATTTGCACAGCTTTTTATTAAATGCATATTTTCAAGAAAAAAATCGTAAATTTTTGGTGCAAAATCACTATATAAAAGATGAGTTTGCATCAAGTAAATGTATAACATTCTATGTTTTTAAAACTGCATGCGACCGCTGTTTACATGCACGTATGCATCCTGGGCGTGTGTTTGTACAGGTGTGCGGGGGGCAGCAATTTTTTTTAATGTTTTTTACGTTTTTTTCTGTCTTTTATATATTATGTAAATAAACCCCTATGTGACAGGTACTTTTTGGAGACAATGGGGTCTAACAGACCCCAATGTCTCCCCTGACCCTCACACATCTAACCAAGCAGATCGGCTTTGTTGGATACGTTTGTGGTCATAAGTTTACCCTGTCAGAATTTGATTTCTTGGTCATTTTTCAGAAAATATGAATAATACAAACTTTTCTTTCACTCATGGTTGGTGTTTGGCTGAAACCATTTATTAGTCAACTATGCTTACTCTTTTTAAATCCTAATGGCAACAGAAACTACCCAAATGACCCTGATCAAAAGTTTACGTACCCCAGTTATTAATACCCTGTATTGCCCCATTTAACATCCATGACAGCTTGAAGTCTTTTGTGGTATTTGTGGATGAGGCTCTTTATCTTAGAGGGTAAAAGTGCCCATTCCTCTTGGCAAAGAGGCTTCAGTTCCTGTAAGTTCTTGGACAGTTTTGCATGAACTGCACGTTCTGAGATTTCCCCAGAGTGGCTCAATGATATTGAGGTCCGGAGACTGAGATGGCCGCTCCAGAACCCTCACTTTATTGAGTGAGTGTGTAACTTGTATAGCGCTACAAATGCGAACTAAATCGCCTCAAGGCGCTTATTTTCATCCGGTGTCGTCCTTATCCTTCAGAAGAGGTGGGTCTTCAGGAAAAAAACTAAGGCCCGATGGTTTTCTTCCATGCGGATGTTTGTGGGAAGAGCGTTCCATAGCAGCGGTCCTTGGACTGCAAATCTTTGTTTTCCCTTCGATTTGTAGTGGGACTTGGGGATGTGGAGGAGGTTTTGGTTAGTTGATCGGAGAATGCAATTGGGGGGTGTAGTGTTTTATTTTCTCGCGCAAGTATTGAGGGGCCTTTCCTTGTGTACATTTGTGGGTGAGGCAGAGGGTCTTGAAAGTGACCCGATCCTTTACGGTTAGCCAATGAAGGTTCCTCAGGGATGGGGTGATTGGTAATGGGGGGGGGGGGGGGGGGAAACCCTGGGAATCAGTCTGGCTGCCGTGTTCTGAACGACTTGTAGGCGCAAAATCTGGTATTTAGGTAGTCCTAAGTAGAGGGAGTTTGCGTAGCTGAGAATTGATGATTGTTTCGACTACTACCGCTGCATCTTTCGGGATGAAGCGGATGAGTATACGCAGTAGGCGGAGAAGATAATCGGATCCGCTGACTACTGATTCCATTTGTGCATCCATAGACATCTGAGTCAAAGATGACTGAGGCATCGGAGATTTAGCCAATGACAGGTCGACTTGGACTTGTGTTTTGGATCATTGTCATGTTGGAATGTCCAAGTACCGTATTTATCGGCGTACAACACGCACTAATTTGAGAGGGAAAGTGGTCAGTGTCAAGCAATGCAGCCTGATGCCCATCTGCAGCCTGATCTGCGCCCATCCAATGCAGCCTGATGCCCATCAGCAGCCTGATCTGCGCCCATCCAATGCAGCCTATCTGCAGCCTCACCATCTCTCATGCAGTGCAGGAATCACTGTGCCGCCATCTTCTGTTTACAGTACTTTGCTCTCAGTCAGCAGTCACATACAGTCCAGCCATTGCCATTGGACCAGCTCCTGTGATTGTCGGAACACTGGTCCAATGCAGGTGACGGAGGCGGGACGTGTGTGTGTGACGTCGGAGCCGAGTAAACGGGACACGATGGCCCAGTGATTTTGGCGGCGTTCGTCCCCCTCCTCCGATGTACGATATCCATTCGGTGCACCCCTAGTGACAACAGATGCCAACCTTGCAGGCTGGGGGGGGGGGGGCAAGTGCCTAACTGCCCAGGGGACCTGGTCCCCAGAGGAGTGAAGACTCCATAACTATTCTGGAATGGAGAGCCATTAAATTAACTCTACAACATTGCACCCCCCTCCTGCAAGGTCACCTAGCCAGGTTAAAGTCTGACAATGCAACAGTGGCCTATGTAAACCATTTGGGTCATCAGAAGTTGAGCTGCTCTAAGTGAAACAACTTGATATGCTCCTGGGTGGAAATTTCCACCCCAGCTCTATGCCATCCACATCCCTGGTGTGAGCAAGACAGGTGGACTTCAAAGCCTTAATTCCTAGACCTGGGGGAGTGGTCTCTGCAACTCAAGATATTTCAGGATCACCAAAGGTGGGGATACCCAAATATGGACATCCTGGCCTCAAGGTTTAACAGCGAACTGTATCCATAAAACCTGTTTAATTTCTCCATTTAAATATAAAGGAACCAACAAAAGTGCAATAAACAACCAAAATATAACATAATTCTATATATAATTTTCCCAGTAAACCTATACTGCTGAACAAAAAATTCATTCATATAAAATGTCCCACAATCGCAAACAAATATTAATATAAATTAAAAAAGTTCTGCTAGAAACCAAGTCCATTCACAGAAGAAATGCCAATTGGAAATCACTTCTTGGTTCCAACACCAAACATTGCCTTCTACCAGAGATATCAAATCTCTAACCTAAAGGTCATGAGGAATATCCTATAACTGTCAGATGAACCCCCTCAGGCAGGCAACACAACTCAAAGCATCATACGTGGACCATGGAGGGTGGAAAAGGACAGTCTCTCTTGTAGTGCAATACTGTCAGTTTTATTAGAAGTCACCAGAGGGTACTTGCTTCAGAAACAAAATATAGCACGTATCCGTCAAATGCTGTCTGCCAGCAAGAATGAAAGTGTCAGCCACTCACCCCGCCCAATAGGTTTTGCTAAATTAACGTCTTCAGGGTGCACTGTAAAAGCTGCATGAAAAGCCTAAGCAGGAGAGGTCACTTACATAGGAAAACTTCAGACTTAATAGAATTAAACTTCTATTGCGCAAATTCATAATATAACACTGTGAATAAGTCTCAATATAGACTGGATGTAATGGAAATATAAAGAGTCAACTTTTTATTCTAAAACCGATTTAAAGCGCTTGAAAGTCTGCAACAAAAAGGTACCAGCCCCCCTGAAAGTTAATGCCGTAATGTGCTGGTATGCCTTAGGATTTCACCCTGGTGCTCTGCATGTTTTGGAGCTGGCAGCCCTTTCTTGTAAAGGGCTTCTTTTTTTTTTTTTTTTTTGTAACACATGACAAGGTGGTCTTGACATTGTGTGCTCTTTCCATCTCAATGAGGATCTTGTCCTCTTCCCTTTTGCCTGCCCCAAAACGCATCAAGGAAATGCCCTTGCACTAATTGTATTTTGTCAAGGCTGCTGGGATCTACCAGACATGGCTTTTTTTTTTCTTTGCTACATTTTAGCTACAGTTTAGTCCTGTCATGCCTGTAGGCTTTCATAGGACAATAAAGATTGTATATCTATCTTGGGGCTCTTTCACACAGGCGGACCGTTCAGGTCCGCCTGCAAGTTTTTTTAGGTGGACCTGAACGGGTGCTCCATGCTCCTGTATGGAGCCAGGGATGTCAGCGGGGAGATGCCCGCTGACATCCGTCCTGCTCCTATCTGCCAAGTGTGACAGAGGAAACATGGTTGAGCACTGCCATGCTTAACTATTTTTATGGGTTGGTGGTGTGTGTGGCTTACATTGAGATTGCCAAATGACGGCTACAGTGCAGCCGGCCAGTTCTGGGAGGGCGTCCGGTGACGTTCTCCAGTGATTGCACGTGCTGCGGTGCGCTCTGTGTCCTCCAGCTGATCACAGATCTTGGTAGAGAGCCAATTTGCGGCTCTACCATGTGATTTAGCTGTGTCCAATCACAGCTGATCACATGGTAAAGCTGACAGCTAGAGGAGAGCTGAAAACTGGCTGGTGTGAAAGAGACATCTATACTGATAATCAAAGAACTGATTAGATCGCTGCCACCTATCAGTGCCCAGCAGTGCAGCCTCATTGGTGCACATCAGTGAAGGAGCAAAATCGCTGGTTTGCCAAATGTTTTCACTTTATTTGGAAAACCATAAAAAAAATAGTGTTTACCACCTAAAGAATGCTGAACTTCCTTCCAAAGCCCTGGGAGGAAGTGGGAGCTGGGTGCCTCTAAAAAGAGGGTATCCGCTCCCCCCCAAATGTGGCATGTCAGGGGTCACAATCACTTAAAGCGGAAGTTCCATTTTTGGGTGGCACTCCGCTTTATGGGGGGGGGCTGAGGGGGGATTCACAATGGTTTGCAAGCTGTGGATTGATTTTTACACCTTCGATTTTCTCCAGAGGCCTATTTCTTTCAATACTTTTTGCCTGATATATAGTTATAAGACCAACAGATATATTTCACTGAACCTCCTCTACACTCAACTGAGTACAGAAAATCAAGTGAAGGCATAATAAAAAAAAAAGCTGAGAACCTAGAGATAAAGCGAACTGGATTTGTTTTTCATATATCTGAACATGTTTTTGCAGATGCATTAGTTGTCGTCTTCCGAGACATTAAATCCAAGGGTCCCGTGTTTTTACAAGTAAAGGTAGTTTATCCATTATGTTAAATATGAAAAAGTCAGCACTTGGTGATACAAGCAGCTTTTAATACAGCTCCAAAGACAAAATGTGCAGCACCAAAAATAATCGTATAACGCGTATACTATTTCATTACAATAAATGTGAAATGTCTTAAAGTCAAAGGCGTTATATCACTGTGCATATCCAGATGTTCAAATCAATTGAAGAAAAAATGGTCCTGATTTGTGTCTTGACACATGTCAAGTCGCAAATCAGACTGGAACTTTATTCTATTGACTTGAATATTTGGAAATGCACATTAATATAATGCCTTTGGTGTTGAGATGATTATGATTCGATATGGCTGACAATATTTATTTACCATTAGCTATGACCGTTTGGTATGTATCGCTACGCAAATGGGATGGATGTAGATTTCCAGGATCTGGCACTTGTTCTTACTGATATAAATTAAGTCAATTGTCTACTGTGTCTTTCCTCTTCCACTGTTTGAGTGGGGATTTCTTAACGTTGATCTGAATCTGGGCAAGTCCGCCAAATGTGAAATTCTTTGCCCACATCCCCCTACAGGACTTGGACTCCAAAGATTCTTGTGGGATCTTCTGTAACCTCTTATTTCGCTTTATTGAGGGTTTTTAAGCATGTCGCTGATGAGGGAAGTGACAATCTATTCCAATCTCCCAGGTCCATTTCTTAACGTCCTGTTTTTTGACACTGCTGCTAAAAATTCTGAATGCAGCGGTGTGGTTCTTATATTGTATCTAGTGAACCACCTGGTCCATTATTTTAGTGTGCGCTAACATTTACTGTGTATGGCTTGGAATAAGAAACTGAGCAGATATGTTTGTCTTTCAGCGACCTCGAAGGTATCCCACAGCGATTTATTGTTGTAAACTTTGTGATACCCTTGTTGATTCTGTATCTTCTGCACACAAACACATAAAAGAGAAGAGGCACAAGAGGAGTTTGAAGGTAAGCGAATATGGGAAAAAAAAGTTGATTATTATTTTCTCTACGTAACGTATGCATGAATACCACAATGTATACATTGGAACAGAAACCTCTTTTGTGAGGGAGAATGGTGAATTGCTTCCCACTTTGTGTATCCCTAGTATGTACTGTGATGACAGTTGCTAGTACTGGGAAATCCCACAAAGTATCATTTTATTTTCTATAACAGAGGATGTGGCTTCTAGAGCAGGGGTCTCCAAACTTTTTACTTCGAGGGCCACATTCTATATTTCACACATATTCGCGGGCCGGAAACATAATTTATAAATAAATCCACAGTAGAAGAAGAATAGAATAGAATTTGACTTACTGCTGACAGCAGGACTGGATGGTGCTCCTATATTCTTTGCTGGCACCTAAACGCTGGAGCATCATGCAGCGGGGCTAAACTTCCAGCGTGCATGAGGCTTTACATCCGTGTCCCCATCCATCTGTGTCCCCATCCATCTGTGTCCCCATCAGTCTCCCCATTCATCTGTGTCCCCATTCATCTGTGTCCCCATTCATCTGTGTCCCCATTCATCTGTGCCCCCATCCATCTGTGTCCCCAATTATCTGTGTCCCCATTCATCTGTGTCCCCATCCATCTGTGTCCCCATCCATCTGTGTCCCCATTCATCTGTGTCCCCATTCATCTGTGTCCCCATCCATCTGTGTCCCCATCCATCTGTGTCCCCATCCATCTGTGTCCCCATCCATCTGTGTCCACATCCATCTGTGTCCCCATCCATCTGTGTCCCCATCCATCTGTGTCCCCATCCATCTGTGTCCCCATCCATCTGTGTCCCCATCCATCTGTGTCCCCATCCATCTGTGTCCCCATCAGTCTCCCCATTCATCTGTGTCCCCATTCATCTGTGCCCCATTCATCTGTGCCCCCATTCATCTGTGCCCCCATTCATCTGTGCCCCCATTCATCTGTGCCCCCATTCATCTGTGTCCCCATCCATCTGTGTCCCCATCCATCTGTGTCCCCATCCATCTGTGTCCCCATCCATCTGTGTCCCCATCCATCTGTGTCCCCATTCATCTGTGTCCACATCCATCTGTGTCCCCATTCATCTGTGTCCCCATCCATCTGTGTCCCCATTCATCTGTGTCCCCATCAGTTTCCCCATCCACCTGTGTCCCCATTCATCTGTGTCCACATCCATCTGTGTCCCCATTCATCTGTGTCCCCATCCATCTGTGTCCCCATCCATCTGTGTCCACATCCATCTGTGTCCCCATCCATCTGTGTCCCCATCCATCTGTGTCCCCATCCATCTGTGTCCCCATCCATCTGTGTCCCCATCCATCTGTGTCCCCATCAGTCTCCCCATTCATCTGTGTCCCCATTCATCTGTGTCCCCATTCATCTGTGCCCCATTCATCTGTGCCCCCATTCATCTGTGTCCCCATCCATCTGTGTCCACATCCATCTGTGTCCCCATCCATCTGTGTCCCCATCCATCTGTGTCCCCATCCATCTGTGTCCCCATCCATCTGTGTCCACATCCATCTGTGTCCCCATTCATCTGTGTCCCCATTCATCTGTGTCCCCATCCATCTGTGTCCCCATTCATCTGTGTCCCCATCAGTTTCCCCATCCACCTGTGTCCCCATTCATCTGTGTCCCCATCAGTCCTTCCATTCATCTGTGTCCCCATCTGTGTCCCCAATCATCTGTGTCCCCAATCATCTGTGTCCCCATCACTCATCAGGCTATCCCCACAAATTGGTGTCCCCATTAGAGCCCCCCCCCCATCATTCATCCGAGTCTTCCTGCACGGTGTCCCCATCACAGCCCACCCCCGCCTGCATATTTGTGTCACCATTAGAGCCATCAGCCCCCCTCCTCACATGTTTGTGTCCCCATAAGAGCCACCAGCACCCCCACATTTGTGTCCCCATCAAACCCCACAGATATTTGTGTCCCCATCAGAGTCATCACCCCCCCCCCCCACATTTATGTCCCCATCAGAATCATCAGGCCCCCCCCCACATGTGTGTCCCCATCAGACCCCACAGATATTTGTGTCCCCATCAGAGTCATCACCCCCCCCCCCACATTTATGTCCCCATCAGAATCATCAGGCCCCCCCCCACATGTGTGTCCCCATCAGACCCCACAGATATTTGTGTCCCCATCAGAGTCATCACCCCCCCCCCCCACATTTATGTCCCCATCAGTCATCAGCCCCCCCCCACATGTATGTCCCCATCAGAGTCATCAGCCCCCCCCCCCACATTTGTGTCCCCATCAGAGTCATCACCCCCCCCCACATTTATGTCCCCATCAGTCATCAGCCCCCCCCCCCACATGTATGTCCCCATCAGAGTCATCAGCCCCCCCCCCACATTTGTGTCCCCATCAGAGTCATCACCCCCCCCCACATTTATGTCCCCATCAGTCATCAGCCCCCCCCCCACATGTATGTCCCCATCAGTCATCAGCCCCCCCCCTACATGTATGTCCCCATCAGAGTCATCACCTCCCCCCCACATTTATGTCCCCATCAGAGTCATCACCCCCCCCCACATTTATGTCCCCATCAGTCATCAGCCCCCCCCCCACATGTATGTCCCCATCAGAGTCATCACCCCCCCACATTTGTGTCCCCATCAGAGTCATCAGAGCCCCCCCCCACATGTATGTCCCCATCAGAGTCATCAGCCCCCCCACATGTATGTCCCCATCAGAGTCATCACCCCCCCCCCCACATTTATGTCCCCATCAGTCATCAGCCCCCCCCCCCACATGTATGTCCACATCAGAGTCATCAGCCCCCCCCCCCCACATTTGTGTCCCCATCAGAGTCATCAGCCCCCCAAAATGTGTGTCCCCGTCAGTCTACAACCCCCCTCCACGTGTGTCCCAAGCAGAGTCATCAGCCCCCAGATGTTTGTGCCCCATCAGCGCCATTCAACCCACCCCCACACAAGTGTATCAGCCCCCCCTCCTTGCATGTGTCCAGCGCGTCTCCACTCTCCATCACTGGCTGTGCAGACCTGCTGCATCTCCTGACTCCCGCCCCGCTGGTATTACACACTCGTTACTGGTTAACAGCGAGGCGGGAGGCGGGAGCAGGGAGGCGGCAACGGGTCTGCCCTAAACACCTCATTGGCTGCTGGGATGCCGTGGTCCCAGCAGCCAACACACACAGTGAGACGCCGGGAGGGATTGCGGGACCTGCGCTGCATATTGCCGGGGGCGAATATGCAGCGCAGGTTCCACAACTAACAGGTGGACTAAGGATTCACGCTGCGGGCCGGAAGAAATGGCCTGGCGGGCCGGATGTGGCCCGCGGGCCGTAGTTTGGAGACCCCTGTTCTAGAGGAAAGAATGCTCTAGAACAGTTTTTAAAGTGGAAGTCCACCCTAGCACTTAAATTCTCCCCTGCAATCATTAATGTCAGCCTTCTGTCTCAAAATGAGAAAATCAGTTTGGTTTTCTAGATAAAATTCTTTGGCCATATGGTATATAATATAAATAATATGCTGCGCTGCGTGGACAAATTATCAAAATGAGTGATCAAAATTGATATGAATGAACATATGCATACATTAATAAGTGTTTAAAGCATATAAAAAACTATGCTATCAAAGTTCATATGGTATAAAGCATGGGTCCTCAAACTACGGCCCTCCAGGTGTTCAGGAACTACAATTCCCATCATGCCTAGTCATGTCTGTGAATGTCAGAGTTTTGCAATGCCTCATGGGATTTGTAGTTCCACAACAGCTGGAGGGCCGCAGTTTGAGGATCCCTGGTATAAAGTGACATGTGCACACATATAACCCCTGTGCAAACCACATATAGTGATACAAATAAATGAATGGTATTCAAGAGTTCATATGGTGTTAAATTCTCATGCAATTCCAAAATAGTTTAAAAGATGAGTGCCAAGAATATCCCAGAAAAACGTGTCTGTTGGCAGGATAGAAGAAAGCCTCCACCTCCTATTTCATATCCGCTTACCGACTGAAATGGATCCCTAATAAAAGATCACAAACGCATGTGGCTCATCAGCCCTGGTGTATCCTAGATGTTCCAGTAAATAGTCTCCACCTCAGAAATCACAAATGGGTCTCCAGCAAGTCACTCTGCAAATAATGGCCCAAAAGGAAAAGAGGATGCCAACATAGAGTAGTAACGTAATGTAAAAGCAATTGGGTAACGGTTGCACTCACATTTCTGTAGAACAAAATAGGCGTGTAATAATATAGCCGGCCGGCTCTCTCATTCCGCCCCTCCTTCCGGATGGTCGTGAAAGGTATACGATAGTGACGTCAGCACGCCGCTCCACCCTACGCCGTTTCGTCCAATAGCAGACTTCTTCCAGGGGCACGAGCGGCGTGCTGACTCGCCACTTTTTATTCGCTTACAGCGCTCATGGACCGCCCAGTTCTGACATTCAGGGACCAACAGCGTGGATCCACCATCTTTAAACAGGGATCATTGCCCATAGTGTTATAATACACTCTAGAAGCTCGATAGTTTATAATCTACCAAGGGAATAACTTATCGACAGGTATTATGGTGTGTGTATCACCCATTGTGTAGACTTAAAGGGTGACTAAAGGAATTTTTTTTTTTAGCTAAATGGCTTCCTTTACCTTACTGCAGTCCTGGTTTCATGTCCTCATTGCTCGTTTTTGCTCTGATGTTGCTGTAATAATACTCTGTTCTGGACACTTCCTGGTTGTCTGGCTCCTTATGAAAAAAGTCATGGGAGAGTTTATTTTCGTTTTCCTAGCCATGACTCTCTATGGCACTGTCCAGCACAGAGGCATAAAATAAAATTCAAAGACTAAACTAGTTTCAGTTTCGTTTTTGCATCTAAAGGCACATTATATGATTGCTTTTTATCTATTTTTAATCGTTTTAAAAAGGAATCGGTTAACTATTATGTCTCTATACCCTGTAAACAGTCATTTCAGCAAAAAAAAAAAATGTTTCCTTTAGTGATCCTTTAACAGTAACAATAAATTCCTCTTATGCACTCTCAGAAGTCCCAGTCAGACTTTAGGTATCCGCTTTTTTTTTTTTTTTTTTTTGGTATCCATTGGCTTTAAAAGTGCAACAGATGAAGCTTTAAAAAAAAAAAAAAATTATTCCTAGATTTGAATATTTATAACTTTCACATAGACAAGTTATGACTGGTCTGATGTAAAGTATTTCATAACATTCTGTTTTTTGTAGGAAAAAAAGGAAGAGGAATTACTGACCACTCTGCCACCACCAATTGAATCGCAGCTGCAAGCAATTGGAATAGCGATTGGTAAAGTGGTTCAGGAGCATGGCCTGGATGAAGAAGACTTGGTAGAAAGGCTATCCACTGTGTCTGCAATGGAAGCACTTATTCAGGAGAATCTTCCAGGTTTGTTTCAAGTTTGCTTGAGAGAGATAGTATAGCTAGGAGAGAGTATCTATCTATCTAATTTTTTTCTTTTTTTTTAACTAGTCGACATTCTTGCTGTTTTGCATTCACAGGCTGCTCTCTTAGGCTGTATGGATCCTCCTGCAGCAGGATGGGATTCAAAAATTCAGATCTGAACATAGATATTCAGTTTCCTGCCAGTGTAAGTAACCTTTCAAACTATCTCCTTGAATTACTATTGTAAACTTGCCTTTCTGAGATTTTTTGATTCAGATGAGTGAATAAATCCCTACACTTAATGCACTGGGGCTCTCTGAGTTTGGCATTCAATAATCTTGCCTTTTATGGCTAGTATAGACTAAGGCCATGACTAAAATACATTTTGGCAGTCTGCTCTATATCTTACTGAGAACTGATCATGGCATATGAATTCTCAAGCAAGGAAAGTGTGCAAATTTATTCACTGTGCACACATTCACTGGCATTTTCCTGAAATTATCGTGATTGACCAGGCCAACAGTTTAAGTAAACCCAGGGATGTCTGCCCAGGTTAGGATTTAGCCGATCAAATGACGATCCCCTCAATGGCTAACCACGTCTAATAAAGCGGATCTTCAGCCCAAGTGAAGACTTCCATCCTCCTTCTCCCCCCCCCCCCCCCCCCCTCCGCTGCCAGAATAGGGCTGTCTTTCTTTCCCATTATGAAGTGTGGCCCTGCCCCTCCTTGCACGTGCACTGTTCTCACTTTGCCTCCTGGTATATGCATGTCTCAAATCCCAGGAGGCATAGTTTCATTAAGAAAAAAGGAGGGGGGGTGCCTAGCATCAGGAGGCTCACCAGCTGATAAGGAAAGAGCTGGCGGGCCTCTTGATGTCACAATCAACATGGTGGGGCGGGCCCGATAAGTGGCAGAAAACAGAGGATCTCAGCGAGTGAGGGCTGAATAATCTGGGTTGGCGAGTATCAGAAATATGGCTCCTGAAAAGTGTGGGGGGGAGGGGAGGTAGCCGAAGGTCGGCTTTAAATTTTCACTAACTTAAGCAGAGCTTTTGAATAAGGGGGGTGGGAGATGATGGTCTGGATTACTCTGCGAGGTGTTGGAGCCATCTGGTGGAATTTACCCTAGGCTGCTGTGGCTGATCCTTAATTCATCTGTGCCAGATCGACCGCCTATAATATTTAGAGGTCTGATCTATCTGGCAATGTGTTTTACACACGGGGGGTGGAGCACTTTGCAAGATTTTCCTTGGTTGGCACTTTTCACTCCATCAGTCTTGGTACAACCTATGAATTTGAAACCATTTTTTATATGTATTGATGGCTTTCATGATTTTTTGTTTTATGTATAGTATGACTGATTTTAATGCTAGCTCTAAACTCATTTGGCTGGGTTTCTCTTAAGGTTCGCAGGAGTGCAATTCGTTTTGCACGCCTCTGACCCGGTCTGAAGTCCGCTCTCTGCTGACGTAACCAAGATGGCAGTCTCAGCGAGCTGCTGAGATGGAAGCTCCTCGCCCCTCCACAGTTCAGCACGTGGCGGAGCAGAGCTGCTGATTGACTTGGGGAGCCAAGAGAACCGAGCCATCGACTGTGTTTCGATCACTCGGTTCTTGGTGCAGAGACGCTTGGGGACAGATGCAGCATTGGACCGATTCTGCATCCACCTAGGCAAGTATGATTATGGGGGGGAAAAACCAAAGTCATCTCCTCCCCCCTTTTTTTTTTTTTATGGATTTAAAAAAACAAAACAATTTCAGCTTAACAATCCTTAAAATGTGGTGGCTTTGTTTAGATCCTGTTCCCCTTTTTTTATTTTCACCGGGTGACCTGGACAGTAATGCACTTCTGTCTAAGCCAGGTGCACACTACAGTTTTTTTTTTTTACAGCTCCTTTCGGGAGCCGCTGAACTAACCATGCAAGGTTAGCCCAGCGATTTCCCCCACTGAGCTGTTGTGTTCTAACAGGGGGATGGCCCATTGGCTGAGAGTGCCGATCGTGAGTCGGTTGGCTGCTGATTTTCTAGCATACACATCCAACATGCACGCAAGCAGAATGTCTTTCACTTTTGAACAGCAACATTGTCAATCTGTGGAGAGGGTAGTGTTGGATACCCTAGCAAGTTTAGATAGACTCGACCAACAAATAAAGCCGGACCCCTGCTAACCATTTTTAAATGGTTACAGCAACCCTTAAAGTGCTTGTAAAGTCAGAAGTTTTTTTTCTTTTGTTCATCTTATTGCAATCAAGTGCCCCTATAGCAAGCTGCATGCTGTGGGGGCACTTGACAGGAGGGAGGGGCCAGGAGCATAGAGGGACCCAAAAAGAGGAAGATCTGGGCTGCTCTGTGCAAAACCAACTGCACAGAGCAGGCAAGTATAACATGTTTGTAAATAAAAAAAAAAACTTTACAATCGCTTTAAGAGCACCTAGAAGAACACAAGGAGAAGATGTTGAGTCAAGCGAGGGACCTAATGGATGCTGAATCGTTGTTGGGAGCGAAGTATTTGCAGCTTTAGTTCTGCTTTAAGTGCTTTGTCTGAACCCTCTACATGCCATTTTTACTGGCCAGCTTGGTCTGTTAAAGCAACGTAAACGTTAATGGTCTTACTGGATCAATGGGTGAAAATAAAGTTAAGATGGGAGAGGAGGCTTGGTAAAAATACATATACCTAGTTAAACATTTATTTACATAAAGTTGTATATATGAGTGCATTACTTTAAGCCCCTTTTGGAAACCTTAACTTTTTTTTTAATTTTTTTTTCATAGATGAATCAGCCAGATGTCCTCCTATTGGTTCAAGATAGCCTGAAACAAAGTGGTAAGTCTTCTGGGTCCAGAGTATTCAGTTTTAACTTTTTGGCAGCCTAAGGATTATGCATCTCATCCTGCCATCACCCCCCCCCCCCCCCCCCGCTGTGCTATTCTGACAGGCAGACTCGCGTCTCTTTTCTCCTCAAGACCTGTTGGACAGACTCCTGTACACACTGACCAAAAGTCGGCTAGTTCAGGGTTTTCAGACAGTGTGTACCCAGCGTTAATGAGCCAAGACAATCATGGCTGGAATTTAACAAAATAACCTTTTTAGAGCTGGAGGCAATTTGCTGCGCACACTAAGGCTGGCCATACATTATACAATTTTCTTGTACTTTTTTTCCTTTTAGATTTACCAAAGCCATATAATCTAAAACCATATGACAGACCTAAACCCTTTCAATTAGTATGCAATCAAGCAGGCCCTGATACTACCTAGTTTAATGTAAATCTAAAGGAAATGGAATCAAAAAATCTAATGTATGGCCATCTTAATTTTGATTGCATAATTAACTGCTTGCCGTCCAGCCGCCGCAGTTCTACGGCGGCAGGTCGGCTCTGCTGGGCTAGAGCACGTAGCTATACGTCACCTCGCCCAGCAGCCAATAGGGGCGCGTGCGCTCGCCCCTGACTCCCGTGCCCGGCGGGCGCGATCGCCGCCGGGCACACACGATTGCTCGTTACAGAGCGGGGACCGGGAGCTGTGTGTGTAAACACACAGCCCCCGGTCCTCTCAGGGAGAGAAATGCTGATCTTCTGTTCATACAATGTATGAACAGAAGATCAGTCAATTTCCCTATGTCAGTCCACATACTTGACCCCTTCCCCCTAGTGTTAACCCCTTCACTGCCAGTGGCTTTTTTATAGTAATCCAATGCATTTTTATAGCACGGATCGCTATAAAAAGGCCAATGGTCCCAAAAATCTGTTAAGTGTCTGAAGTGTCCGCCATAATGTCACAGTACCGAAAAAAATCGCTGACCGCCACCATTACTAGTAAAAAAATATTAATAAAAATACCCCCTATTTTGTAAACTCTATAACTTTTGCGCAAACCAATCAAACGCTTTTTGCGTTTTTAAATTTTTTTTATGAAAAATATGTAGAATACGTATTGGTCTAAACTGAGGGGAAAAAATGTTTTATATATTTTTGAGGGATATTTATTATAGCAAAAAGTAAAAAATATTCATTTTTTTTTTCAAAATTGTCACTATTTTTGTTTATAGCACAAAAACTAAAAACCGCAGAGGTGATCAAATGCCACCAAAAGAAAGCTCTATTTGTGGGGAAAAAAGGACACCAATTTTGTTTGGGAGCCACGTTGCATGACCGCGCAATTGTCAAAGCGACGCAGTGCCGAATCACAAAAAGTGATCTGGTCTTTGACCAGCAATATGGTCCGGGGATTAAGTGGTTAATGTGGAATGCATGTACTTTTGTTAAAGAATGTTAATTGTTATAAAACTGGTAGTGTTCTGTCTTAAGTCAGAACTCCTGAACTACAGTGGGCCACCAAGTTACATATGAGGGAGGTTGTCTTATGTTTACAGTACAGATATATTTTTGTGAGAGATCAGACTTTTTATTCAAATGTAGGTTTTTCTCTAACATGTATATCCATTTTTACAATTCTAGATTTGTTCGTAGACTTTGATGCCGACTTCCATGCAAGAGTGCCTGTTGTGGTTTGTGCAGAAAAGAGGAGGTTGGCACTTTTTGTACTTTTTTTTTTTTTTTTTTTTTTTTTCTTCTTCTTCTTCTTTCAACTATTGTGAAACAAATTAAAATGTGCTTTGGTAATAAGACCCCATGAATACAGGACATTTAACTCTTTTGAAGCCAGTAGCGTTTTTTGCAGAAAAAGATGCCTGACAAGGAGCTTTTACAAGCATTTAGCTCTTGGGCGTTTAATTTCATTGGCCAGGCTAAATGTATTTTGGCCATTGAAATGAATGCTCGAGCACTAAAAGCTTCTGCTGCTAAACACTGCTAAAAGCCTGTGTGCATGGACACATAGGCCAACATGGAGGGGGGGGTTTAGAGGCAGAAAAAAGGAGCAACTGTAAATGTCCAGTGTGCATGGGGCCTGAGCCCTTGTTCACACTGAACATGGCTTTGAAATCGTGCAAGTTCTTCTGATCTTGCACAATTTTAAGCCGCACAGATGTCTATTGAAATTGTCAGCAAAAGTAGTGCAGAAACTATTTTTGGAAATCGGCGCGGCGGCGCAAAGTCGGCATCGCACAGATTGGGACACTCTTAATTGACAACAATAGGGTCAGATTTTACATGTGATTTGACCTGTCAATCGCACCACTGTGAACGGGGGCAAAAGATGTGGCTCATTTGATGGACTCCTGTATTTGCCCTGAATAAGTGCCAAAATATGTGCTGGTACTGCTTTGTTTCATCTGGTACACTGGCTAGCTGCCTCTGTGCAGCTTTCGGTTGGGCACATTTTTGGCTATTAATTCTGTTCTACTGGTGTGCTGAGATGTTCCAGTGATGAGCTTTCATTTCAAACAATCTAGGAGATATGTCACGGGTTGCAGGAAAGAAAATTCCCAGATTCCCCCATCAACACCTGTTGATGAGGGGGGGGATCCCTCACATGGAGCCATTGTGGTCTCCGCTGAGGGAAGCCATCCCCACCAGGAGAATGCAGTGATTGCTAGTAGCTATAACCGCCACTAGCAATAATTGCATGTGAAAAAATCTGGCAGGCTAGTTGTACCCAAGTTAATCAACTTGGGTACATTCAGCCTGCCCGTACACGTTTTGAATCTTGGCTGGTTCCTTCGGAATGGGAGGGCTTTAAATTTGGCTGTTTGCTTAGAGGACCTGCCAGTGTTTGACTGCACACAGGAGTAACTTTTAAGACCGTATCCAATTTACTAATCTTTATAACCCTAAGGAAAATCTTAATTCTTCGTTTTTTTTCAATAGTGGTCGTCTTTGTAAAGTAAGTGCAGGCAATGAAAATGCTTGTCTCACCACCAACCTGCTCACTACTTTGGGTTTTTTGGAATCAAGGCTCATACCTCTGGTTGTGGCTTTTAGATACTGGGCAAAGGTAAATGCTCTTACTGTTATGCAGTATTATTCTTATGAATCCTTTTGAATTTATTACTGATAGATTTAGTAAAACTTGAAAAAAGTGTGCACTGATGTTGGAAAGATGTATAATGGCATAGGACTACAGTATAATTTAAAAAAACTTTTTTTAAAGCTTAGCACTTTAGGTAAACCATATTGATGTCTACCTATGGCACATGCAAGGGGATATCTAATGTGTGAAAAAAATGTAGCGCCCAAGGTGAAAGAAATATAATAATAAAAACCCCTTAAAAGGATTCTGATATAGTGAATATGACAGTCAAATGATCTGCATCATCGACTGCTCTAGTGACAAAATGTGTGAACCAGGTGAAATCAAACACATGAACAATAGACCAATGTACCTCAGATAGGGGCCTATATAATGGTGCCAATAAAAAATGAAAGTGATTAGATTGACTGCAAATGAACTAATAACTAAGTGAGACTAGATGCATCTGGTCTCTCATAAGCACTCTTGTATGGTGAATAGTAAATAAGGATATCGCTCAAGTGTTCTAAAAGCAACAATCCTTGGCTAAATATATAAACCATAAAATCGTGATATGTTTAAAATAATATCCAAAAAAGACAGTGTAAAATCCACCTTAAATACATAAATGACTAAATGAGTCAATTAACGTGACACCATACAATTGTGCACAGAAAAAAGTCCTTAAAAGCACACATATGTTCTTCGAATGTTGGGGTGGAGCAAGAAGTCTTCAAAACAAATGACACTCTTCACACATGGACATCAATTAAAAGGGTGGGTACTCTTACCAGAAAAGATGGACCCTCAACCTCACCATACGGTGGGAGGGTCGTCAAAGCTTATACAGACTGGCGTCTGAATCTGGGAGTCTCCACTTAGGATGGTCTGAACCAAAGGTAGCCTCAGATGATCTTGATTGTCCGGAAAGAGTGTTGTGGCAGGGATCAGCCCGTCAGAATTGCTCCAAACACCCCGATTAGTATGCAAAAGGAAAAAATATAGAGGTGCTCCTCATAGTGTAAAAAAGTTTTTTTTATTTTTAAAAATTCCAAATTGCACACATGTGGCAAGAATCAAAATAAAAAAGTGAAAGGCTGGCAAAGCCACACTTAAAATAAAAAAGCAGCAAACTAAAAAGTCAATGATGAAAAACCACAGCAAACTGAAAAAAATAACAGCAAGTGCTCCCACCTTGGATAGGTATAGGAGAGTTCCAATAAGTCGGCAGTGGAGTTGCTATAGAACTATCACCCTACCGGTTTCGTCGACGAAACCGGTAGGGTGATAGTTCTATCGCAACTCCACTGCTGACTTATTGGAACTCTCCTATACCTATCTAAGGTGGGAGCACTTGCTGTTTTTTTCAGTTTGCTGTGGTTTTTCATCATTGACTTTTTAGTTTGCTGCTTTTTTATTTTAAGCGTGGCTTTGCCAGCCTTTCACTTTATTTTGATTCTTGCCACATGTGTGCAATTTGGAATTTTTAAAAATAAAAAAAACTTTTTTACACTATGAGGAGCACCTCTATATTTTTTCCTTTTGCATACTAATCGGGGTGTTTGGAGCAATTCTGACGGGCTGATCCCTGCCACAACACTCTTTCCGGACAATCAAGATCATCTGAGGCTACCTTTGGTTCAGACCATCCTAAGTGGAGACTCCCAGATTCAGACGCCAGTCTGTATAAGCTTTGACGACCCTCCCACCGTATGGTGAGGTTGAGGGTCCATCTTTTCTGGTAAGAGTACCCACCCTTTGAATTGATGTCCATGTGTGAAGAGTGTCATTTGTTTTGAAGACTTCTTGCTCCACCCCAACATTCGAAGAACATATGTGTGCTTTTAAGGACTTTTTTCTGTGCACAATTGTATGGTGTCACGTTAATTGACTCATTTAGTCATTTATGTATTTAAGGTGGATTTTACACTGTCTTTTTTGGATATTATTTTAAACATATCATCACGATTTTATGGTTTATATATTTAGCCAAGGATTGTTGCTTTTAGAACACTTGAGCGATATCCTTATTTACTATTCACCATGCAACAGTGAGTGCTTATGAGAGACCAGATGCATCTAGTCTCACTTAGTTATTAGTTCATTTGCAGTCAATCTAATCACTTTAATTTTTTATTGGCACCATTATATAGGCCCCTATCTGAGGTACATTGGTCTATTGTTCATGTGTTTGATTTCACCTGGTTCACACATTTTGTCACTAGAGCAGTCGATGATGCAGATCATTTGACTGTCATATTCACTATATCAGAATCCTTTTAAGGGGTTTTTATTATATTTCTTTCACCTTGGGCGCTACATTTTTTCACACTATTTTCACGAAGTATCCACTTTGTTATGCTGGCAGCCTGACCCACGACATCCAGTGGTTTGCGCAATATTATTTTGTATTTATTTATTGATATCTAATGTGTCGCACAATATACTTTTTTTTGTTTCAATTAGACCTGCACGATTCTGGATAAAATGAGAATCGCACTGCTTGGCATAAAAACCTAAATATCGCTGTAACATCTTGAACATTATGCAAAAAATTTGGGCTAACTTAATTTTTTGTGCATTTTTTTTCCCCAAAAAGACCGCTGCGCAAATGCATTGTGACATAAAATATTGCAACGACCACAATTTTATTTTCTAGGGTCTCTAACAAAAAATGTGTGTGTTCTAAGCAGTTTTCTAGCAAAAATTGATTTTTATCTTGTTAAGCAACGTGTCAAAGGTTTAGTCTTTAGGGGTTAAATCTGATTATTTACAGATGGAAGTTCTTCCCTTTTGCTCTAAAGAACCAAAAAATACTTAATTTTTTTCTGCTCTAACTCTCGGCACTGAGGAATTTATTTATTTTTTACAGCTCGGCTCTGCACTGTTTACATAAAATCACAGAAATGGCTGATTAGAATCGAGGGGGGGGGGGGGTGTTGTGCAGCTCTTGTTTCAATGTTTGTTTTTCATTGCAAAGTTGTAAAAAGTAAAAAAAAAACACACCAGATCAGAAGTGTTAATTTTTGACATACAGGGCAGAACCCAGCTATGTGATAGTGGTGAGGTAGTGACTCCTGATGCCACCAGTCCACACAGATCATGGACACCTTGTTCTAAAGCAGCTTGTGAATTTTGTACTGCTGTAGGGACTCTAAGGCCCCTTTCACACTGGGGTGGGAGGTGTGGTATATTTTTAACCCTTGGGCTTTCACACTGGAGAAACGCAGCCGCTGTTTATGGTCGGTTTGCGCACTTTACTCTAAGCGCAATAGCGCCTGCAACCCGCTCCAGTGTGAAAGTGGCCTTGATCTTGAATCTAGTTGCTATGGCCCAGGTCTTGCAAAGAGACTGTACATTGTTTTTGCCAGATGACTCACGGAAAGCCATTAAAAAAAAAATGGGAAATACACTGACCATGGCTGTCTTTTTTAAAGTACTGTGTATAAGGTCGCACACCATGTAGAGTTCCCCCCCCCCCCCCTCCCTTGAAGCCCTAAAGATGCCAGTAAGTATCTAAGGTATTAAAATGCACTGACTTTAATCTGCTTGTTTCAGGTGACTTGACTATTAGGATTAAAGTCAGAGACTGCCAGACAGTCACCTCCCACTCTGGCTTCAAATTATTTTCTTTTTTAAAGGGGTGTTTACATTTCCTAAGCATTTTCTGAGTGCCACGTGAACTCTGTCCTCAGTGTCCAATAGTGGTAGTTTAATTGTGAGATGGCAGAGTATCTGGCAAAACAGATTTCTATTGAATCCTACATGCAGTGTGTGTGTTTAAATATCCGGGGACACACTTTTTTTTTTGTTTTTGTTTTTTGTTACTTTTGGTGCCATATAGACTTTTTTTTTTTTTTTTTTTCCCATTTCTTTTGTATATAACATTCTCTAAACACTTTGTCTGCAGCTCTGTGGCATAGACAGACCGGAAGAAGGGGGTTTGCCGCCATATGTACTTGCTCTCATGGTTGTGTTCTTCCTTCAACAAAGAAAAGAGTCTGTTCTACCTGTGTATTTGGGATCCTGGGTATGTACTGTTATTTTGCAATGATCTTTAAAATTCCAGGGTGATGATGCTCTATATGTATTTACCCTGTAAAAAAACGCTTTTACCTGCAAAAGTATTTGCATTTCTGTCTTAAAAATTAAAATTTTATGCTGCAGAATACATTGTCTGAGAGGACGGAACTGATTTTTCTTTCAGTTCAGTTGCACTTGCAGGACAGTGAAAGTAGAAGTACTGATCTGTATTATCTTGCACTACAATCTCAATCTACTGTACATTCTCCTATCGGATGTCTCTTGTTGGCACGTGAACATTGCAGTACATCTGACTAGCTCCCTGTGCTGTTTCTCCCTTTGTCTGAGCTCTGTTGTACAGGGACCTTAGGTGGAAGACACCAAGTCATATTCAGTTACTGCACTGCTTTCATAAAAAATATATTTACTAGTTTACAGAGCTCCAATCAGTGGTGTCTCATGCTTTATTATTTTGGGGGGGGCACATGGGGGACAGGGACAAAGACGAAAGTAGGGGGGGCCAACTATAAAATGCATAGATATATATATATTATACACACACACACACATATATATATATATATATATGTGTGTGTGTGTGTGTGTGTGTGTGTGTGTGTGTGTGTGTGTATATATATCTCCTAGGGCCCTTTACTACGATCTGACAACGGGCCGTGAGCTCCCTTCCTACTATACTGGGGCCCCCCAGGGTGGCAGAAAACAAGAGATATGTCACCAGCACACCAAGAAAATATAAGGGTTCAAAGCAGTGGGAGAACTATCAGGGTTGCAAAGGTTGTCTTGCCACCGGGCCCTGGTGTTTGCCGCTGTGGGGTTCCCCAGCTGTCCTGTCCCTGCTATTAACAACGCTGTTCTGGCATCTGTCTTCTTGGCAGCGGTGGCAGTCTATTAGGACCTACTGCTGGTGACATGGATGCATGCAGAGTAAGGCTGGCACTATTGGTTATGGAGAGCCAAGCCCCCAGCTGGTCACCTAGCAGCAGTAATGCTGTATAACCTTCTCTGTTGACATGCTGATCGGAATGTGATCCAGGTGATGCTCCCAGTCAGATCTAATCAACACAGTATCTCTCTCTCTCTCTCTCTCTCTTTCTCTCTCTCTCTCTCTCTTTCTCTCTCTCTCTCTCTCTCTCTCTCTCTCTCTCTCTCTCTCTCTCTCTCTCTCTCTCTCTCTCTCTCTCTCTCTCTCTCTCTCTCTCTCTCTCTCTCTCTCTCTCTCTCTCTCTCTCTCTCTCTCTCTCTCTCTCTCTCTCTCTCTCTCGCCATGTGGGCTTTGATCAATAAAATCACTGATATTTAACACTAGGTTTTGACTAGGAGCATCACCTGGATTGCATTAAAATCAGCATGTCAGAGAAGGCTCCACTGCTTCTAAGCAACCTGCAGGGAGCTCAACTGTCTACAACCAACAGAGATGGGCTCGTGTGTGTTTGAAATCCCACATGCCCGATCCCGCCAGGGAGCCAACACTCCACAGTGCTAATCACAGCCAGTGAGACATTTCCTGATCTGTGCAGCTGCGGACCGGGAAATATCTCGCTGCCTGTGATTAGCGCTGTGCAGTGTGGGCTTCCTGGCAGGCTCTGGCATGTGGAATTTTGAACATGCCCAGCCCATCTCTAACAACAAATTGTGCCAGCGCTGTGAATGGAAAGGACAGCAACTCTGGTTGTTCCACCATTGGTCCACACTGGGAGGGTTCCCCCATCCACCTATGTGTAGATGTGGGAATTGGATCTTTTTTTTTTCAGTCAACCTAATAGTTTGAATGAAATGAAGTGATGTATGGGCTGCCTAAGTGCGAAGACCAGCCATAGGCAGTTTAAATCTCGGCTGGTTCAGCAGGAACTGGCTGAGATTTGAACCATTAATGAGCAGATTCTCTTACGATTATCACTAGTGGTTGCTATAGCCACTAGTGATATCAGTTTGTCGGGAGAATACAATTGCTGGGCAGGAGGGATATTCCCCTGTCAGCACTGTCTGCGTTGATGGGGGAATCATGCAAGTTTATTTCCTGCAATCATGCAAAGAGTGTCATAGACTGACACTCGGCTCAGCTTGCAGTCACCACTCTCAGAAATTTACAGGCTGGTTCGTCTGTCCAAAGGATGGGAGAAATCAGTCAGTTTTTTCAGTAACTGAGATGAAGGCCCCCCCCCCCCCACAGTGCTCCTGGAGTCCTTCCTGCAACTCGCTGTTCTCCGTGCCAATGAGGATGCAGGATCGGGCGGCTGTGTGAGCCCTCGCATTATGCAGTGTCAGCAAGCAGAGGGAGGGGAGAGGACTGACTGGGGACACTCTCCCCCTTTCAGGAGAGACTGTTACTCCAGCGGTGGCCCAAGCAAAATACAAAAAAAGCAACGGTGGGGCACAGCATAATGTTGGGGGGGGGGGGGGGTCAGGGCCCCCTCTGCTCTGCCCCCCCCCCCAGGGACGCCATTGGCTACAATAACTTGTGTTTTTATATCAGAGTTCAGCTTTAAATGACCGGAAATGCACTTTGCAGTAATCTTCATGTGCAACTTGGAAATCCAATTAACGCGCTTTAGTGTAGTAAAGGGAACTTTAAATTGCAGATGAGAAAAAAACTACAGACTGTGATCGAAAAAAGTTTATTCGCTAAAGTCTCACTTTTTAGCTTGTGCAGAGTACAAAACTGAAAGTCTGCCAGTTCCCTTACTGTATAGTTTTAGTTTGACCCAGTCCCACAGCAAAAAGCTTTTAAAACTAAATGCAAGATTTAAAAAGGTCTTACATTTTCTATTTCAGATCGAAAGCTTTTCCGTGTCCAAATTGGGTCAGTTTAGCTTGGGTGAACTTGACAATGAGTTTGTGAATTGGATACAGACTGCTGCTGGAGATGGCGAGAGTCTCCTAAATGAGCAATGCCAGTTAAAAGGAAAAGTAAGTAGTTTTGTTCACACTAACTGACATTCAGAAGGAAAGTAAAATAATTATTTTGCTAAGAGTGTCCTAATCAAGCTTTTTCAAACTTTATTTTGCTTGTTTTAATGGTTAAATCATATGTGCAAAAAGAAAATTGTCAAGAACCCCTGTCAGTGTTGTATGGATTGTCCCAAACCCTGTTACTTCTACTTTATTAATTTTTTTTAATTGTCACTTCGGTTTTAAGCTTTATATAAAAATCTTAAATTCCAAATTTGAAACCGATGTGTACAAATGCATTGTGTAAAAAAAAAAGTCTGCCTAATTTTATGTAAGCTTATGGATTTTGTTAAAGCGGGGGTTCACCCTTAGAGGGCACTTTTCCCCCTTAGATTCCTGCTCGTTATTACTAGGGGAATCGGCTATTTATTTTAAAATATGTGCAGTACTTACCCGTTTACGAGACGCATCCTCTCCGTCGCTTCCGGGTATGGGCTTCGGGAATGGGCGTTCCTTCTTGATTGACAGGCTTCCGAGAGGCTTCCGACGGTCGCATCCATCGCGTCACGATTTTCCGAAAGAAGCCGAACGTCGGTGCGCAGTATAGAGCCGCACCGACGTTCGGCTTCTTTCGGCTACGAGTGACGCGATGGATGCGACCGTCGGAAGCCTCTTGGAAGAATGTCAATCAAGAAGGAACGCCCGCTCCCGAAGACCCATACCCGGAAGCGACGGAAGAAGATGCAGCTCGAAAACGGGTAAGTACTGCACATATTTTAATATAAATAGCCGATTCCCCTAGACCGAACGAGCAGGAAGCTAAGGGGAGATTTTTTTTTTTTTTTTTTAAAATGGGTGAACTCCCGCTTTAACAATTATTTGGATGTTTAAACCGTTTGGATTTTCGAGAGCAAATTCAATCACAGCTGGTCACAACCAGCAGCATTGATCCAGAATATATACTCTATCTTGAATCCATTTGATGTATTTGACTGACTTATCTGGACTTTAAAAATAGTTTATAATAATGCTTTTGAACCTACAACTTGGAAAATGTTTTCTAAGTTTACATGACACTACATCTGCCTCTTGGACCAGTTCTTTTTGGGGTAGGTTAGCTTCCCCACAAAATATTTGCTACTCCTAGTGATGCGTATACACAAAGAATTGTCTGCACAAAACGGCTTAGGACAGGAAAACGATGGTTATTTTTTCCTCCTTCCCCTGATGGAGCCTGATGCATCCTCCTGCTCCACAGATGCAAAGGTACCCCAATCCAATGGGTGCAGTTTGCTTGCATCCAGCAGGGTAAGTCTCACTGTCCAGGCTGTCCGGAGACGTCAAGAATTTTGATCGATCAAAAGATAAAGAAAATTCTGATCACTTACTATAGTAACACTGTATAGCTCTGGTCAGTGTTAAAAAATAATCGTAAACCATAGTAGTAAAGAAAACATATATCATTTTTTTATTTTACTTTTATTCCTATTGTAAGAAAGTAAATCTCTCTTGTGATCGAAATAAGGCATGGACCAGGTCCTCTCTAAGGACTATAAGACCCATATCTCTGCTCTACCCTGAAAAGCATGAGATCAAAAAACAAATTGATCTCATCTATATATGCAATGGAGGTTCTCCATGTTTCTGTTCTTATGGGATTCGCAGTATAAAAAGTTGTCTCCCTAATTCTACATGCATGGATATTCTGTTTTCTTTGTACTCTCAACCTAATTGTGGTCTTGTATGTTTTGCTGTCCTCCTTCAATAAAGTCATAATTGCCTGCTCTGTGAAATGGTGTTGGCCCATTTCACCATGTATGCAAAGGTGTTTGAGGCAGAATAACAAACCACTGCCAGTGTGTCCAGAAGCTGCAGCGTTTTGGCAGAAAAAACTCATAAATGAATCTTAACCACTTAAGCCCCGGACCTTTAGGCAGCTAAATGCCCAGGCCAGGTTTTGCGATTCGGCACTGCGTCGCTTTAACAGACAATTGCGCGGTCGTGCGACATGGCTCCCAAACAAAATTGGCGTCCTTTTTTTCCCCACAAATAGAGCTTTCTTTTGGTGGTATTTAATCACCTCTGCGGTTTTTTATTTTTTTGCGCTTTAAACAAAAAAAAAGCAACAATTTTGAAAAAAAAAAATATTTTTTACTTTTTGCTGTAATAAATGTCCCCCAAAAACATATATAACATTTTTTTTTTCCTCAGTTTAGGCCGATACGTATTCTTCTACCTATTTTTGGTAAAAAAAATCGCAATAAGCGTTTATCGATTGGTTTGCGCAAAATTTATAGGATATTTTTATTGCATTTTTATTTATTTATTTTACTACTAATGGCGGCGATCAGCTATTTTTTTTTTTTTTGTGACTGCGACATTATGGCGGACACTTTGGACAATTTTGACACATTTTTAGGACCATTGTCATTTTCACAGCAAAAAATGCATTTAAAGTGGAGTTCCACCCATAAATATAACATCAGTAGTTTTAAAAAAATGTCATTAGTCCTTTAAGAAATTTTTTTTTTTTTTTAGATGCCTTCAAAGTGTTGTTGCTAGGCAGAATAGTTAATCTTCCCACTTCCTGCACCTAGGTGCTTAAGCTTCCTAACCTACACCGCACAGACTCCTGGGAATGTAGTGGGTGTAACTTTCCAGGAGTCTGTGCACTCCCCAGTCTCAAAGAATCATGTGACTTGGACAGTACAGGTGCTGAAACCTGATCTGAAACCCATTACACTGCTTATGTGAGATCTGCAAGGCTGAAATCCAGGAAGTCATACAGTCTGGCTTCATGATGCCCACACTTAAGATGGCCCCAGTCAATTTCTATTTTATAAAGTGTCTAAATGCTGTAACAACCTAACAAAACGGACCTTAGTTTACAGACTAACTGTAGTAGAATACATTAAGCTTGTGTATTACAGGGGTATTTATATATAAAAAGTGAAATTGTGTCCGGAACTCCGCTTTAAATTGCGTTCTTTATTGTGAAAATGACAGTTGCAGTTTAAGAGTTAACCACGGGGCGCTGAACGTGTTAGGCTTCACCTAGTGTGTGTTTTATAACAGCAGGGGGGTGTGGCTGTAGGTCTGATGTCATCGATTGTGTCTCCCCTATAAAGGGGATGACACGATCGATGCGCCGCCACAGTGAAGCACGGGGAAGCGATCGGAGCGATCGCGACGGAGCGGCTATAAACGAATAGCCGCGCCGTCGTACCGGATCGCTCCCCGAGGGAATCCGCACGCAGAGGGGGGGGGGGGTCTCGATCAGACCCCCCACCCGCTAGAAGGCAAGGACGTATATATATACGCCCATCTGCCTGTCTGTGCCATTTTGCGGACGTAAATAGTCGTGCGGCGGGCGTTAAGTGGTTATAGGGTCACTAAAGTATTTTTTATTTTTTTTTAGCTAAATAGCGTCCTTTACTGCAGTCCTGGTTTCATGTCCTCATTGTTCGTTTTTGCTCTGATGTTGCTGTAATTCTGCTCTGTTCTGGACACTTCCTGGTTGTCTGTTTCCTGATGACCACAGTACTGGGAGCTTCTAGTTTCATTTTCCAAACTATCACTTCTCTATGGCTCTATACAGCACAGAGGCAGGATAACATGCAAATCGAAACTGAAACCAAAGGTACATTATATGATTGTTTTTTATCTATTTTTAAAAGGAATCCGTTAACTATTATGTCTCTATACCCTGTAAACAGTCATTTGAGCAAAAAAAAGTTTACAACTCCTTTAACTGGGGTTAACACTAGGAGCCTCAAGTGCTTGAGCGTTCATTGATTTCAGTGGCCAGAAAATTATTCTTGCCAATGAAATTAATGCCGAAGTGCATCAATTGTTTTTTTTTCGACGAAACTGCTTCTGCTAGGAGCAAAGAGGTTTAGGAGAGCTGGGCACATGCCCCGAGGGCAATATCATTTGTTTACATGTATATAAATCTTGGATTCTGACCTGTCCTTTCAGCCCCAATTCCAATCTCTGCACAAAAATTGTAGACGTAACCTCACCAAAATATGCCTTTTTTTTTTTTTTTTTTTTTTTTTTGAAACCACTAAGCGACTTATTCACTCCCTTGTGATTTCTTGACTTTAACTCCCTCCTCTTAGGCCTCCCTCCTCTTAGGCCTACCTCTTCAGACTGTCCCCTCTTCAGTCTGTCATTGCTGCTGCCAGGAAGAGGGGTGGCAGATATCAGTTAGTAAGGTAGAGGACCTACCTTACTGATGTCTGCCACCCCTCTTCCTCAATCCTTCCACTGGCTTTCTATTGCCCAACAAATAAAGTTAAAAAAACAGAACATACAAAGACATTTACAACTCTGCCCCAAGCTACATCACTAATCTTGTCTCCAAATATCACCCAATTCATTCCTCCCTAGACCTCCTGTTCCCTTGTCTCTTCCCATGCTTGTCTCCAGGACTTCTCCAAAGCGTCTCCCTTCCTTTGACACTCCCTACCCCAATCTGTCCAGCTATCTCCTACTCTGTCCACTTTTAGGCGATCCTTGAACGTTCTTGTTCTTCTTGTTCTTCTTGTTCTTCTTGTTCTTCTTGTTCTTCTTGTTCTTCTTGTTCTTCTCGTTCTTCTCGTTCTTCTCGTTCTTCTCGTTCTTCTCGTTCTTCTCGTTCTTCTCGTTCTTCTTGTTCTTCTTTTTCCACCAGCCCCTCCCTATTAGACTAAGCTCTCAGGAGCAGGGCCCTCCTAACCCAGTTGTATTGTCTCCCTTTTTATATTGTAAAGTGCTGTGTAAACTGTTGGTGCTATATAAATTCTGTTTAATAATATATTGTATGTGGCATGGGTCATCGGAGCACAAAATTGAGTCCAATAAGCACGTATTTGATTATTTTTGCAGGTTCCAGTCATCTTTCCTGTCGAACAATGTTCTGCCTCTGTTGGTCAGCTGTGGGTTGACCTGTTAAGATTTTATGCTTTGGAGTTCAATATGGGTGACTTTGTCATCAGTGTTCGTGTTAAGGAGAAAATATCTAGGGAACTGAAAGACTGGCCCAAAAAACGTATTGCTGTGGAAGGTAATATTGCTTTTATTTTTTTAAACACCCAATATATGTTGTAAATAGCCTAATAATGTTCATTTTTAAATGTAGATCCATACTCTGTTAAGAGGAATGTTGCAAGATCCTTGAACAGTCAAATAGTGTTTGAGTTCATGCTTCACTGTTTGAAGGCTACATACAAATATTTTGCCATGCCACAAAATAAGTCTAAGAAACTCACAAAGAAGAAGCCCACCAATTCCACTTTAAAAGGCATACAAAGGAAGACTGATGGTGAAAGTGAACCACAATCCAACCCTGTTCTTGATGCAAGTCAAAAACTGGAGCGTTTGGCTATAGACAACACATTGAACGCTTCTTCAGTTGACATAAACCATAAAGCAGTAAATAAAAAGCTAGTGTTTGACACACTTCCTGATCTTGCTATTGAAGATTATTGTAGAACAGAAGAAACTCTGGCAAACCCTAAATATGCCATCAAGAGCTGTGAAGAGCTAGATGGTGCTCGTGAAGGGTCTGATGGTGACCACCCTGTACCAAAGAAAGAGAGACAAAGTGATTACATATTGATTGGCCATGGCTTTGATGATGATTGTGAGAGCGGTGAGGCTCATGTGGCAGGAAATGAAGAAACGGACAGCCTTTCTGACTTTGAAGGGGGAGCTGAAGGTCATGACTTTAGTTTGGAGAGTACCAACATGTATGCTGGAAAGGTGGACTTGGATGAAGAAAGCACAGAGGGAACTGATGAACTAGAGGAGATTGCACATGATTTTGAGGCCCAAAGGTTTGATCTGGCAGATGCGAATAATTCCGATGAGGATGACGACGATGATGAGGAAAATAGCTTGCTTTTAAATCGCAGAGAGCATTTGGATAGTCTTACAGCAGATGAAGAGCTGGAGAATACATATACTGGTTCAGCAGATGATTTGTTGTCTGAAGATGACCAGCAGACAGAACCTGTGTCTAAGATTTTACAAGACCATGAAAAAGGCAATACAGAACTTCGTGATACTTTAGAAGATGAGGATCCCAAGCAATTAGCCACTGAAAGCTGCGGCACTGAGGATGCTGTTCTATTTTATGAATTTAACAAGCCTACTTTCACCAGAGGCAAGGTATGAATAAATGCTATTTTTATTGTATGGGATAAAGACCGAATTAATTTAATTGGGGTATTGGATCTTCGTATATTCTTGATGCAGATTGTTGGTTTAGATCTGCTCTGTCAGCAAAAGACATTGGTGAATCTGTAATATTCAGACCACCAAATTTTCACCATTCATCTCCTGAGGTTGTCAGTCCCCCCCCCCCCCCCCCCCATACATAACGTACATCTAAAAAGTTGTGTGACATTTAAAAGTGGTCCCCAAATCTAGTTATTGTGATGCAAAAGCCTCATAAAATCATTTGGGGAAGTGGAGATGGTAGGAATGCTGAATTTCATGCTAGCTTCTTGTATTCAAGGACATTAGTCACTAGACCTCCTGCTATCATTCCGTAACCTCTTTAACCCTATGGTCAAATTCAATTAAATACAAGGGTTTGCATTTAGTGTAGGGCCACATCTAATAAAATTCCAGAAATTTTAAACATATTTTGGTTAACATAGTAATTGTATCACTGATAAAAGGAAGTACTACACTGTAAATTGATGTAAAGCCCTATAACATTTATAAATTGGAATACAGCTGAGGCCTCTTTAAGGTATATTTTTAGGTCTCCTTTACATGGCCATTTAGCCACATACACCAGATTCCAGCAGCAAGAATCGGCATATTCTTGCCTCTGGAATGACAAGGGCATGTGAAAAGTATTGACAGGCTGACAGCAGGCGCCGTCCTTTAACATGTAGCTTAAAGTTGTTACCTGCATCCAGGCTCAGACACCTGTCCAGAACTGCAGGTAACTGCTTGGTGCATGGCTACATGGGAGCAGCTATCAGCCTGCCAATAGGCCCACTGCTGCTATTCACATGCACCTGTTTTTCCAGCTGACAGAATCTGTTGATTCTTGCTGTTGGAATATGTCAAGGACGCCTAAAAAATGGCCAAAGGCTGCAAAGTTGTGATTGGGTTGCATGCAGCCTCAAAAAATTTGGTTTGATAGGCCAGCCCTCTGAAATTCTTAATGTGTACAATGTGTGTTTTTGGAACCTAGCTGCCTACGGTCGTGTGCAACTTGTGTAAGAAAGAGGGACATCTTAAAAAAGATTGCCCAGAAGACTTTAAAAAAATTGAACTGGAACCCTTGCCACCTTTAACAGCCAAGTTTTCCCAAATTTTGGATCAAGTTTGTATGCAGTGTTACAGTAAGTAGACTCATAAGTGTGTGTGTGTGTGTGTGTGTGTGTGTAGATAGAGATAAAACTTTTATTATGACAGATGTCTATATATCCAAGTGTATATTGATTTGCGCAAAAGTTGTAGCGTCTACAACATGGTGAAAAGATTTATGGCATTATTATATTACAGCAGAAAGACCGGATCTGTGTGATCTTCTCTGTCAGAACGGAGATTTGTCTTGTTTACTTGAGCAAATCCCTGTTCTGTCACTGCGGAGCATGATCGCGGGTGGCTTGGCTCCCCCTCCGGTTGCGCGTGCACACAGTTCCTGAGCTGACGTACGACGGCCATTTGTGGGAACAAGCCGACCTGCCACAGTACAATGACGGCGGCTGGTTGGCACGTGAATAAAGTGTGCATTTTCTCCCAAAAAATTGCTTTTGCGATAACCGCTGCGCATTCCCTAGGGTCTCTGCTAAAAAAAAATAGTTTTTTAGGCGTTATAAGTAAATTTACAGATTTAAACTTGAAAACAAAGTGGCAGAAAAAGCCTGGTCTGCAAGTGGTTAAGGAAAACATATGTCAGACAATTTATTGTGTGAGTGTACATTTTTAGATGTTACTGAATGTGACCAATTTTTCTGTGCATGAAATAAACATTTTGCAGTGGTGATTATTCATCCAAAGAAGGTGTTGGAGTGGAAAATCTATTTGACCACCCCCATACTATCCTTTGACAAAAATAAAGGGCATGTTCATTTAGATTTTTGGCTATATTTTTGTCTGCGCAACTCTGCTGAAGATATGGTCACCAGGCAGTTCGGTAATGTTGTTGGTTCTACTCCATTATATATTCCTTGAAGCATACAGTTGTGCTCATAAGTTTACATACCTTGACAGAATTGGATTTCTTAACCATTTTTCAGAGAATATGAATGAGACAAACTTTTATTTCACTTTCATGGTTAGACTTTGGCTAAAGCCATTTATTATCAATACACTGTTTACTCTTTTTAAATCATAATTGCAACAGAAACTACCCAAATGACCCTGATCAAAAGTTTGCATACCCTGGTGATTTTGGCCTGATAACATGCACACAAGTTGTCGCAAAGTGTTTGAGTGGCTATTAAAGGCAACAATCCTCCCCTGTGATTTGTTTGCTTGTAATTGTTGTGCGTGAATAAAAGGTCAGTGAGTTTCTGGACTCCTGACAGACCCTTGCATCTTTCATCCAGTGCTGCATTGAGGTTTCTGGATTCTGAGTCATGGGGAAAGCAAAAGAATGGGTAAAGGATCTGCGGGAAAAGGTAGTTGAACTGTATAAAACCAGGAAAGGGATCTAAAAAGATATTCAGGCAATTAAGAATGCCAATCAGCAGTGTTAAAACTCTAATCAAAAGGTAGAAAATGAGGGGTTCTGTTGAAACCAAACCACGGTCAGGTAGCCCAACTAAAATTTCAGCCACAACTGCCATGAAAATTGTTTGGGATGCAAAGAAAACCCACAAATAACTTCAGATGAAATACAGGACTCTATAAAAACATGTGGTGTGGCTGTTTCATGATGCACAATAAGGAGGCACGTGAAGAAAGATATTGGCTACATGGCTGAGTCGCCAGAAGGGAGCTATTACTACGCAAATGCCACAAAGTATCCTGCTTGCAATACACCAAACGGCACAGAGACGAGCCTCAAACCTTCTGGCATAGTCACTTGGGGTGATGACACCAAAATTGAGCTTTTTGGCCACAACCATAAACGCTACATTTGAAGATCAACAAGGCCTATGATAAAAGGTACGGAGGTGGATCGCTGATGTTTTGGGGATGTGTGAGCTACAAAGGCACAGGAAATGTAGTCAAAATTGTTGGCAAAATGAATGCAGTATGGAGGAACATTTGCATTCATCAGCCAGGAAGCTGCACATGGGACGTACTTGGATCTAACACGACAATGATCCAAAACAAGTCAGGCCAAGTCAACCTGTCATTGGCTACAGCAGAATAAAGTGAAGGTTCTAGAGTGGCTATCTCAGTCTCCGGACCTCAATATCATTGAGCCACCCTGGGGAAATCTTAACCATGCAGTTCATGCAAGACAGCCCAAGAATTTACAGGAACTGGAGGCCTTTTGCCAAGAGGAATGGACAGCTTTACTATCTGACAAGATAAAGCGCCTCACCCACAAGACTTTAAGCTGTTATTGATGTTAAAGGGGGCAATGCACGGTATTAAGAACGGGGGTATGGAAACTTTCGATCAGGGTCATTTGGGTAGTTTCTTTTGCCATTATGATTTAAAGAATAAACACAGTTGGTTGATAATAAATGGCTTCAGCCAAACACGAACCATGAGTGAAAAAAGTTTTTGTTATTCATATTCTCTGAAAAATGGCCAAAAAAATCGTACCGTATTTGCCGGCGTATAAGGCGGCTGGGCACATAAGACAACCCCCTAATCAGTTTAAAGCTGTGGTTTTGTGCTCTACTCGCCATATAAGACGACCTGACCCCCTTGTGCGGTAATACCGTTCAAAAACAAAGAGGCGGGTGCTCTTTATATAGCTGTATGTACTTCAGTATATGCGCTGCTCAGCCAAGCCTGGCAGGCGATGCAATCTGTTGATGACTACAGAGCCTGCTCGGATTGGAGTGACAACCTCTGTCAATCCGAGCAGGCTACATAACGTAGCCTGCTCAGATTAGCAGAGGTTGTTGCTCCACTCCGAGCAGGCTTAGCAGGCTCTAGTCCAACAGATTGCATCGCCCGATGGGATTGGCTGAGCGGCGCATATGCTAAATTACATACAGCTTTACAGAGCACCCGGCGGGCTGATATCCATTGGGCAGCTGCTTCACCCGGCATATAAGACGACCCCCGGTTTTTGTGTAAACGGTCATCTTGTATGCCGGAAAATATGGTAACTTCTGCCAGTGTATGTAAACTTATGAGCTCAACTGTACTTATGATGGCAGGTTATTTATCAACTTGAATGTACTGAATCACGCAAGTTGGCAACCGTTTTTTGTTAAAAGTGAACTGTTTAAATATATACTTGCCTTTATTACCATTACTCCTCTTGTCCCATAGCGGATTTTTCTCCATCGGCACTAGAGGGTAAAGCCAGGGAACATATACGGCAGGATCTGGAAGATTTTATAAGACGTGATTTTCATGGTAAATATGCAGATAGTACAACCTCGGCACATGCCGTACATCGGCTTAAATAATAACCTGTACTGAGAAATCTATCAGGGCTGCATTTGTCAAATTTTTCTGTTCAAATTTTTTTTTTTTTTTTTTTAAGAAAATCTGATTACATCAACAAGTAATCTTAGTTGGAACCATAAAACACATCTCACGGTACATCTTGGATGAGGTTAATGTGATCATAACAGAACCTTCTAAACATAGACAGCGTTCCATACGGAACAGAGTATGGTGGTGGTAACAACTGCAAACACATTAAATATCAGAGAATGCGTACAGTAAGGAGGGGAATGGCTCCAACCCAATAATGGTGTAAATCATAAACTTATACTCTGCAGGTCAGGGGAATAGAGACCGTAGGATAGGTCTAGGCAATAAGCCTTGTCATTGCCGTAGAAATCATAAATAAAACATTTTAGTCAAGGAAAAAAGAGAATACAGGGGGAAAAAGTAAAAGGAAACGTGGAGGGGAAGAAAAGTGTGAGAAGAGATGTCGGCGGGACCGCACGGATCCCAGGAAGGCCATAGTATCAGACAAGGATGTCTTTCTGAGATTTACGGTTGTCAAATTTTTAAATTGCTAATTTCCTAGCTATATCTCGCTTTTTCTCACTAGATCTCAATTTAAGGTACTGACTGACCTGAAACAATCAGGTCTGGCTCAAACCATTGGATCAGCATGAAAAAGACTAGCCTTTGTAGAATGAGGTCAAAGGTTTTCTCTAAAACGGAACGCTGTGAATTCAGCCACTTTCTAAAATATGCTGGCACACTATGAGTTGGGGTCAATAGGTTAAGGGAAAAGGGGGGGGGGTTTATATACAAAACGGATAAATGCCATCACGTTTTTGTCTAGTAAGCAATGAGCCTGGTATATAGCCTAATAGGCAGCAAGAGTCTCACCTGGTTACAGGATCCTTGGTGTAGTGTCGTTGTGTAAGACTGTAACTTGTTGGTCCAAATGGGCTACTGTTTCCCAGTTTTACATGGTCATCACCTGGTGCTTTTAAAGTTGTTGTGAACCCTTGCATATACCCAGTAAAGTGACTGGCCTCAGATGATACACCGAGATTAAACAAATCCTCCTACATTGTTTTACCTGTTTTATCTGCAGTATTCACTTCTCTACATCTGTTGAAAGTGCTGAATTCTAAAGCTTGTTTGATCAGAAAAAGGGGGTGTAGAGCTTAAAATTACTCTGCAGAACTCAGAGCTCATTGGAGGGAAGGGACACACCCACTTCACACAACACATGAACAGAGCTGATTCTGTCTGCTGGAGCTATGTCCCCTGTCACCTTTTTTTCTGTCATTAAAACTTGTCAGAAGAAATTCATGCTGATCAAGGAACAAAGCAGCAGAAATTACACTTGGGGCTCTTGAGACAAGCGCACACTATAGAAGAATATACTTTGTTCATATTTCATGCCTGAGGTTTGCAACCACATTAACATGTGCTCTAAGATCCACCAAGTTGATGTTCTGACTTCATCTGATGCCTGTTTCAGGCAGGCCTAAAGTTCTTCAGGTGGCTGTTTGAGCTGCAGATAGTCTTCAGTTTTCGGTTTTTAGTGGGCATTTTAGTTTGGGTTTGCTGTTGCCCACCCATTAGTTGTATAGTTTTTAGGATACACTTTTTTTTTTTTTTTAAAGAGGCAAAGAAAGGAAAAGGCAAAAAATATACCGTTACAATTTTATCCCCTTGTCCTCCCCCCCCCCCCCCCTATCTCACCTTAAACAATCTCTTGTATCTCTAGTTCTCTCTAACTTTTTCTAGGATAACTTTTTAAATGTCTTCCCTTAACTTTTCCGCGTAACTCCATGATTTCTTAAAGGTTCTCCAGTTGTCCCATTTCGTGCTTTGTAAAATATTGTTGCCCTCTATTCCCTCTTTCAGTTCTTCCATTTTATAGGTTTCTTCAACCGCATCGATCCATTCCCAGATTGGGGGGCACTCCGTCTCTTGCCACCCCCTTGGGATTAATCTCTTTGCGGCGTTCAATAGGTGCGGTACAAGGGTATTCCTATAGTTTTTTATACCTTCTTGCCCTCCGTGGAATAAGACAACCCATGGGTCCATCTCAATCTTTTTCTTTGTGATCTCTTCCACACAGGACAGTATTTTTTCCCAGTACTTCTTTACCTTAGGGCATCCCCACCAAAGGTGGGCCATATTTCCTAGTGATCCACATCCCCTCCAGCAATCTCCTGTTTGCCCTTCTTTAAATTTTCTTAATTTATCTGGTGTCATATACCACCCGGTTATGCATTTAAAGCACATCTCCGCAGTGCGGCTGTCTACCGCAGAGGAATGTGTCAGAGCCAACATTTTCTCTATTGTGACCTTATCTCGCTGTGTCCCAAGTTCCCTTTCCCATTTTTTAATGAATGGAGGTATACTCTGCTCCTCCGTCTTAAGTAGAATCCCATACAGCTTTGAGGTAGTTCCTTTAGAACTTTCCATGGTGCATATTTTTTCCAGTTCTGATAACTGGTCTCCTGACCTCAATGGATGTGGGAGTTCTTGGATGAAATGGTTTAGCTGCCGGTACCTCCATTCATTAATTTCCATTAAATTCTTTTGGAGTCCTAACTCCTGTAGTGTTCTAATGTGACCTTCATTCATTATATCCCTTAATTGTGCCGTGTCCTTTTTAATCCAATTTCCCCCTACTTGTGTTTTACCTGGTGCAAAATAATCATTATTTTTCAGTGCTATAAGAGGTGAGTTATATACCTTCTCAGTTTTCCTGTAGACAGTGTCCCATATTTTAAGTGCATTTTTTGTTATCTTTAGGATACACTTAACGTTAGAAAATATAATATTGTACAAACTGTAAAAATCCTTGAGGACCCCTCTTTACGTGAGCACACATGCGTAAACGCATTGCAATGAAACGTAGAAATATGAAGGGACCCTTAATTTTGTAGCATTACATTTTAACCCAAAGAAGATGTATAAAGATTGTGTGAAATAGGGCTGCAACTAACGATTATTTTCATAATCTATTTGTTGGCCGATTGTTTCGATTAATCGGATAATAGTTTTTAAGGCTAAAATTTGCATTTTTTTTTTTTTTAATTTGTGCCAATTTGTTGTTGGGCAGATTACAAAACACAAATTGCTTCAAAAACACATTACATGCTTTCCTGCAGCTTCTACATTGAAGTATATTGAGCCAAAAAACAAAATAGCACCGTTTTGCATTAAAAAGTCCTTGCCCTTTACAAATACGCGGCAGCTGAAAAAAAGTAATGGATGTGAATGTGTCCCATAGGAAAACATGTGAATGAACTGTAGTGTGTTTCTGCAAAAAGCACCAAAAAAGAGGTGTGAACCCAGGCCTGAGATGTTTAGTAACATAATGGGATTAAAAAAACTAAGTACAAAGAGCAAATCGCTACTGTAAGGGGTTCATTTTTTTACTGTGGGACAGTGAAAGTAATATTTACAGTAGCGATTTGCTTTTTTTGTACTATAAAGGGCTCATTTTAGTTTTTTTAACCCCATTATGTTACTGGCCGATTAATCGATTATGAAAATTGTAATCGATTAATTTTATAATCGATTAGTTGTTTCGGCCCTAGTGTGAAACAATTTTTATATACAGAGAATATCTGGTCAGGGATGTGTACATATTTGACAGATTTATAGATGGCTTTCTCTTTTTGTGTTCTACAGGAGCAAGACTTAACTTGTTTGGTTCCTCAAAAAATGGCTTTGGGTTTATAGAAAGTGACTTGGATATTTGCCTGACATTTGATGGTCTTGAAACAGCTGAGGTATTTTTTTTTTTTCTTATGCATTTTGCCAATTATAGTTTCTATCTTTTTTGTGTTTGTGTATTAGATACAAATATATAGTTGATATAAAGTCTACACATCCCTATAAAGAGGTTTTTGAGATGTAAAAAAATCAGACCAAGTTTTTGCTTCAGAATTTCTTCACTCTTCTTTTTTTTTTTTAGGTGCCCTAATTTGTGCAAATCAATTAAAACTAAACTGATCTCTTTAGCTTGGGTTCACTAGTGCGTGTGGAACACCACATTTTGTATGGCTAAAAAAAACATTGCATTTGCACCAAAATGGTACCGGTCTTCGTGTGTGGGTTTCTTTATTTATTTTTTTCGCGCCTGCAAACTGCATTTTGCAGTCTGTTCTAAGACTGATGCCCATAGCAGATCGCATAGAAGCTATGCGATTGCTCTGCGGTGCAATGCAGGGGAATTGCAGTGAATCTCTGTTTCCAGCATCAATGTGATCCAGGGCTCAAGAGGAGTGGGGGGGGGGGCTATAATATTGTGGCTGCATTAGTGTACACATGCTCTTATAATGAGTGATGTGAATGTGTTCAGAATTAGCCAGTCAGTGAGAAAGATGTTAACCAAGTCAGTACCTGCCATCAATGAAAGTGACAGATTACGCCCACAAAGCTCTACCCGTCAGTACCCAGGATACCTGACCGAGGGGGGGCACGTGTCGTTAAAGGCATTTGGAAGCTAGCAGGCTACTTCCCAGCCACTGGCTCGCTTTCATCTGACAGTCGGCTGTAGCCACCGGGAGTGTGTATAAAACCATGCACTGTTAAGTCGGTACATGTAGACCTGGCAGTAAAAGGGTTAAATATTTGAGAAATTTTAATTGAATTGTACAGGTTGTAGGTCACATTAAAGGTGGAAAAAAATCACATTTAAAAGTAGTTAAACTACATCTCGCAGTGTGTTTTATTTATTTATTATTTTTTAAAGGGTCTGGATTCGATACGAACAATTGAAGAATTGGCAAGACATCTTCGAAAACATCAAGGTATATTTCTACTGGAAATATAAAACTCTGCTGAACATTGACTTCATTTTTCTAGTCCTTTTAGGCTCCATTCACACCTAAGCATAATGATTTACTGGCGTTTTTAAGGCGTTTTTGCAGCTTTTAACAAGCGTTTTATAGCTTCGGGTGCCTTTGTTTAGACAATAGAAAGCACTAGGGGAATGGGAGATCGGGGAGCTGTTTGAGCAGAAAACGAGCAACAAAAGGCTCAAGTCAGGCATTTCTATTGAAGTCTGTGAGGCCGAAAAACGCTTGTAATCGGCCAAAAGTAAGCTTGTGTACTATTTTGAGCTTCGGGCGTTTTGCTTCAGGCGACAGAATGCTCATGTGAACAGGGGACATTGAAATGAATGGGATTTGGTTTGAGCGTTTTTAGAGCTACAAGCTAGCCTGGGCATACATTATACAATTTTTTTATTGTACAATTTTTTTTCGTTTTTCCAAAACCATATTATGACGTCAAAACCAATAAGAATAAGGAATAAGAAAATTGTATTATGAAAATTGTATAATTGGCCAGCCTCTGTCATTAACAGCTTTCTGAGGAAGCTGGCTCGGCTGCACGAATCGCCGTAGGTGTACGTCTGGCTCGGACACGGCTTTCTGTGGGCAAATGCGCTGTTGACCAGTTGGGGAGCCAATCAGTGGGAGGGTCTGCCGGGCACCCGCTATGCAGGAAGACAGATCTTTGTTATCCCAGGCAGCCCATCCCCCATACAGTTCAAAATCACTCCCAGGGCACACTGTTAACCCCTTGATCGCCTCTGTTAACCCCTGTCATTGGTACAATGTTACTGCATATTTTTAGCCTTGATCACTGTAATGTCACTGGTTCCCAAAAAAGAGTAAAAAATGTCAGTTGACCAATCTTTCCACCACAATGTCGCAGTCCTGCTAATCACTGCCATTACTAGTATGTGTGTGTGTGTGTGTGTGATTATATATATATATATATATATATATATATATATATATATATATATATATATATATATATATATATATATATATATATATATATATATATATATTATTATCTGTATGTGTGTGTGTATATGTGTGTGTATATGTATGTGTATATATATATATATATATAATCTCCTATCCCCTATTTTTACCAAAAATATATAGCAGAATACATATTGGCCCAAATTGATGACTTTCTTTTAGGGGGGTGTGATGTTTTTTATAGCAGAAAATAAACATTACTTTTATTTTTTTTCCAACTTTTTTTTTCCTTTTTGTTTATAGCGCAAAACATAAATCTCAGAGGCGATTAAATACCAGCAAAAAGCTTTTTGGAGATTTTTTTTTTTGCTGTACAGCAATTGCCAGTTAAAATAACGGTGCAGTATCGCAAAAAAATAGCTTGTCGTTTAAGGGGGTAAATCCTTCCAGTGGTAAAGAACAACTCCAGCATGGTGAATTTTAAATCTGTACTTTAGTCATGTGTTGTCAGTTAACCACCTGACCTCGGGAAGATAAGATTTACCGCCCTTCATGACAGACCACTTTTTGTGATACGGCACTGTGTTTAACTGACAATTGCGCGGTCATGCAGTGCTGTGCCCAAAAAAAAAAAATTTCCCCACAAATAGAGCAAGTGGTTAACCAAAACCACTGACATGATTTTGATCAAAGTGATACTAAACCCACTTTTTTTTTTTTTTTTATTCGTTTACGTTGTCCCTTTTTTCTATTTCTGTATGTAGATGACGGCACTCATTATTTTATTGGAATTTTTTTTTTTTCTCGATATACAGCTTTCAAATGACCCAGTTCTTTCCCAGCCTGTCTGCAGGGAAATCTAAGCAGGACTTCTAGTCCTCTGCTGCTGGTCGCATGTTCAAAATAAAAACCGCCTTTGGGATACAGAGTAAAAAAGATTAAACTGTTTTAACCACTTAAGACCCGGACCAAAATGCAGCAAAAGGACCTTGCCCCTTTTTTGCGATTCGGCACTGCGTCGCTTTAACTGACAATTGCGCGGTCGTGCGACGTGGCTTCCCAACAAAATTGGCGTCCTTTTTTTCCCACAAATAGAGCTTTCTTTTGGTGGTATTTGATCACCTCTGCGTTTTTTATTTTTTGCGCTATAAACAAAAATAGAGCGACAATTTTGAAAAAAATGCAATATTTTTTACTTTTTGCTATAATAAATATCCCCCAAAAATATATAAAGAAAAAAATGTTTTCCTCAGTTTAGGCTGATACGTATTCTACCTATTTTTGGTAAAAACAAATCGCAATAAGCGTTTATCGGTTGGTTTGCACAAAATTTATAGCGTTTACAAAATAGGGGATAGTTTTATTGCATTTTATTATTATTTTTTTTATTTTTTTTTACTACTAATGGCGGCGATCAGCAATTTTTTTTCGTGACTGCGACGTTATGGCGGACACTTTGGACAATTTTGACACCATTGTCATTTTCACAGCAAAAAATGCATTTACATTGCATTGTTTATTGTGAAAATGACAATTGCAGTTTGGGAGTTAACCACAGGGGGCGCTGATGGGGTTGTGTGACCTGAAGTGTGTTTACAACTGTAGGGGGTGTGGCTGTAGGTGTGACGTCATCGATTGTGTCCCCCTATTAAAGGGATGACACGGTCCATGCTGCCGCCACAGTGAAGAACGGGGAAGCCGTGTTTACACACGGCTCTCCCCGTTCTTCAGCTCCCGAGCGGGTCGCGGGAGCGCGCCCGCGACCCACGGCTGTACGTACTTGTGCCCAGCCAGGCCATTCTGCTGACGTATATGTGCAGGAGGCGGTCCTTAATTGGTTAAACGAACATATTTAAAATCCAATCTTTAATATTTTTTAGCAAGAACATGGTGTGGGTGAATTTCTGACAGTCACAGGGTGTCCAGCCTGTGTTAAAGAACAAGAGGGATGTGAAACCGGTTACTCTACATGTAATATCCCACACCTATTGTGTTTAGGTGGTTAGTGGGCTGTCATTTACCACTGTTTACCACTGTTTATATGCCCACATGCGTGTCTCTATAGTCACATGGACAGCTTGGATTTGATAGGGAGGAAATGCTCAGCATAGAAACTCACTGAAAACTGAACATGTGCAGAGTTGTCACCACAGCTGCAAAATCCCTAGCTGAATTGGAGACATGAACAGAAGGTGGCGATGGAGAGCAGCAGTTTTTTTTTTTTTTTGCAGAAGACAGAAATAAGTATGAACAGCATTTTATTGATATTTTTTAACCACTTAAGGACCTGCTCATGTACATATACGTCGTTTTTTTAAAGATGGATATCTCTGTAATGGCAGCAGCTGCTGCCACAACCGAGGTATCCATCTTTAGCATGAGCGGTCCTGTAAACGATAACTGGTCTCCGCAGCGGATTTGCTGCGAGATTACCGTTATCGGTGGCGGGAGAGGCTCCTCCGCCGCTTACCGGAGCCGTCGGTAGCGGCGGAGGCGATCGGGTCCTTCAGCCTGCTGTGTGGGGATGCGAATGAGGGCAAGATGGCCTCCACCCGTCCCCATAGCAGGGCGGAAGTGACATAAAAACGTCAGTCCCGCCCATGCGTCTTAAAGGCACATTTTTTAGTTATTTTTTTCAAATGACAAAATTTCCATTTTTTTTTTTTTTTCTGTATTGAAGTCTAAATATGAGATCTGAGGTCTTTTTGACCCCAGATCTCATATTTAAAGCGGGAGTTCACCCATTTTTAAAAAAAAAAAAAATCTCCCCTTAGCTTCCTGCTCGTTCGGTCTAGGGGAATCTGCTATTTATATTAAAATATGTGCAGTACTTACCCGTTTTCGAGCTGCATCTTCTTCCGTCGCTTCCGGGTATGGGTCTTCGGGAGCGGGCGTTCCTTCTTGATTGACATTCTTCCGAGAGGCTTCCGACGGTCGCATCCATCGCGTCACTCGTAGCCGAAAGTCGGTGCGGCTCTATACTGCGCCTGCGCACCGACGTTCGGCTTCTTTCGGAAAATCGTGACGCGATGGATGCGACCGTCGGAAGCCTCTCGGAAGCCTGTCAATCAAGAAGGAACGCCCATTCCCGAAGCCCATACCCGGAAGCGACGGAGAGGATGCGTCTCGTAAACGGGTAAGTACTGCACATATTTTAAAATAAATAGCCGATTCCCCTAGTAATAACGAGCAGGAATCTAAGGGGGAAAAGTGCCCTCTAAGGGTGAACCCCCGCTTTAAGAGGACCTGTCATGTTTTTTTCTATTACAAGGGATGTTTACATTCCTTGTAATAGGAAAAAAAGTGATCACTTTTTTTTTTTTTTTTTTTCGTGTAAAAAAATAAGAAAAAAAATAAAAGTAGATAAGAGAACAAAACAAATTTTTTAAAGCGCCCGTCCCGACGAGCTCGTGCGCAGAAGCGAACGCATACGTGAGTAGTGCCCGCATATGAAAACTGTCTTCAAACCACACAAATGAGATCACCGCGATCGTTGGAGCAAGAGCAATAATTCTAGCCCTAGACCTCTGTAGCTCAAAAGATGCAACCTATAGAATTTTTTAAACATCGCCTATTGAGATTTTTAAGGGTAAAAGTTTGACGCCATGCCAGGGAGCGGGTGCAATTTTTAAGCGTGACATGTTGGGCATCATTTTACTCGGCGTAACATTATCTTTCACAATATATAAAAAAATTGGGCCAAATTTATTGTCTTATTTTTTAATTAAAAGTGAATTTTTTCCAAAAGTGCGCTTGTAAGACCGGTGCGCAAATACGGTGTGACAAAGTATTGCGATGACTGCCATTTTATTATTTAGGGTGTTAGAAAAAAAATATATAATGTTTGGGGATTTTAAGTAATTTTCGAGCAAAAAAACTGTTTTAGTCTTGTAAACACCAAATCTGAAAAAACACCCAAGGTCCTTAAGTGGTTAATGATGCAAGTTTAGTGACTTTATTATTGTACACTTTGTCGAAAACTCGCTGTTTTAATATCTGTGGTCATCATTTTCCACTGCATTATCGAGCTCCGGGAGGAGATCTCTGAGAAGCGGGACATCGCTTCCTGTTAGTGTTTTGTCACTGCTCGCTGAGGCTACACGTCGCATAATGCCCTGAGATTTAGAGTGTGTGGGTTGGATTAAAGTGCTACTCATAGGCTTCTGACTCTGCCCACCCACATTGCTGTGCTTTTCTCGCCCTCATATTTGCCAGGACATTGTTAATCGTGCAATATTTAATGTGATGGGGGGGCGCTTGATATGTGGCGTTCACACATTGAGCTGTCAGTGAAAGTGTGAGGTCATAGGTGGCGGGACAGGAGTGTGCTTGACCATCAATTTTAACTACACGGCACAGTTGTTGGATCAGTCCGGGAGTTTAAAGGGGTTGTTAAGGTAAAAAATGTTTTCCCTAAATGGCTTTTACCTTGGTGCAGTCCTCCTTCCCTTGCCTCATCCTTTGATTTTGCTTTTAAATGTCCTTATTTCTTCTGAGAAATCCTCACTTCCTGTTCTTCTGCCTGTAACTCCACACAGTAATGTGAGGCTTTCTCCCAGGTGTGGAGAAAGCCTCTTGAGGGGGAGGGGCCAGCAGGGGTCCACCCACTGCAGCGAGGAGCAACATGATTATGTAGCCCCTGTCTTTACAAAGAACTACAGGGGATTGTACACGATTGGTGGTCCAGGGGATAGAGGACATAATGACCACCAGGGTATGAGGGGGCAGAGGGCTTTTCACTCAACAAAGGCATTGGGACTGTGCTCTGTCAAACCAACAATTTTAAAGGTACAGAAGCACCTGTATACATACGGTATATCATACGTTTCTCCTGGAGTTCAGCTTTAAAGTGTGTGTCCAGGTATACCCCATTTACACCAAATCTAATTTTGCTTCAGCGCATGTCCCAGAATTATTTTTTTTTTCACTTATTACTGTAGTGAGAAAACTGTTTCATTAACCCATGTGTCAACATCACCAGACTTGTAAAATTCTAGCAGGGGCAACAGGGAGGTCTGTTCCTGTTGACATATAAACGCCTCCAAGAGCTATTCCCTACATATAGTAATTGGTGGTTTACTAAAGAAGTAGAGCACGTTGGAAGACAAATTTTCACTTGGCTTAATGAGTGCGGAGAAGATTGGTTTGCCCTTCACGGGTCTTGATACTTGTTTTTGCAAAGATTAGTACAAAGCTTCTTCCTTTTTTATTTTTTTTTTTATTTAGGGCTGAGGAATATCCTTCCTATTACCACAGCAAAAGTGCCAATTGTAAAATTCTACCATGTAAGAAGTGGCCTTGAAGGAGACATCAGTTTATATAACACGCTGGTGAGTATACATTTTTTTTTTTTTTTTTTTTTTTTATATGCACCTTGTAAAGCATGTCCTAAATTTGAGGTTGGAATAAATGGGAAATGTTTTATTTTTTTCCTCTTCTAGGCTCTTCATAACACTAGGCTTTTGGCATCTTATGCTGCTATAGATCCTAGAGTAAAATACCTTTGTTACATCATGAAGGTGTTCACTAAGGTACGCCCATAATTTCAACTGCATATACTATACATAACGTGGTTATTGTATAATCACCATTATTCTTGTTCTCTAAAGGTGTGTGACATTGGAGATGCTTCCAGAGGCAGTCTGTCTTCATATGCGTATACTCTTATGGTGCTATACTTCCTTCAACAGAGGGATCCACCTGTTATCCCTGTTCTCCAAGAGGTAAGGCAGCTTGCATAATTATATAGCAATGCCTCGTTTCCAAAAGTGCAGCCCATGGCAACTCCTTGCAAATGGATTTTTACGAATATGGAATTTGACATTTACCATGCTGAGTTAGTGTAATATAAGTGCAAAAATAAAAATCACGATATGATGCAGTCTGTCCCTAGCAGTAATGAGCACTTTTTTAATTGCTGACCGCCTACCGCATGTAAACCAGGCAGATCGTCATTCTGGCAGGGGAGAAGATGGAGATCTTGTGTTCCTGCTAACAGTGCATATTTTTAGTACTGATCACTGTATTCGTGTCACTGGTCCCCAAAAAAGTGTTGGGTGTCCGATTTGTTGCAGTTCCACTAAATATCACTGACCGCCCCCATTACTGGTGAGGGGGGAGGGGGGGGTCACAAAAATATCCTATTGTTTGTAGACGCTATAACATTTGCGCATCCAAGTGATTCCCTACACCAGGGATATGCAATTAGCGGACCTCCAGCTGTTGCAGAACTACAAGTCCCATGAGGCATAGCAAGACTGACAGCCACAAGCATGATACCCAGTGGCAGAGGCATTCAAAAAACCTGCGCCAGCTCGACTTGGAAGCGGAGATCGGTTTATTTATTTTTTTATTTCAGGCTTCCCAGCCTATAGGTGAAATGTGGGGGTCTCCAAACTTTCTAAACAAAGGACCAGTTTTTTTTTGCAGTTTCAAACACAAATACAAAAAAATTTATATAATGTATATAAAATATACACATGCATAATCGGGCATTTTAGCTCTTACAGAAAGAAAAAAACAACTCAAACAATCGGCAAATAATTTAAATATTAATATCTCTGCTTATAGAGCTATTTTTTATTTATAACAAAACAAAAGCAAAAACAAGAAGAAAAAAAGAGGGATAAATGCCAATGCGCTGCGTTTTATTCCAGACTTGGGGTTCTAAATAACCAGCGTATTAAACTTCTATTGCATCATATCTATCCAAGTATTATATATTATATCATCTGACGACTTAATTGTCAAAGTATTATAATATAACTATAAGTTGTTTTAAAATCAAACCAACATACCCAAGTGTTTGTCAATCATGCCCTTGACATAATTCAGTTTGATCCTTGGGTTATTCTATTTCACCCTACCTCACAACTAATATCCAGATATAAAAACTCAATAACCCCGCATCTGCTAAACACGGCAAAATCCTTAATACTGATGTACTGGAAGCAAAAGTCTATACCAAACTTGGCTCAATGGTTACGTAAAATAGATGATATACGTTGCAAAGAAGAATTTAGGTACAATAACGAAGGACCAGTTTACTGCTTTTCAGTCTTCAGGGGGTGCTGAACTGTGGCCAAAATGTATCAGGCTTGGTGGTCAGTGAGTTAAAAAAAATGTGGTCACTAGGAGGAGGAATAACCTGCTCCCAGAAAAACAAACTAATTTTGGTTAGAAAGGGGAGGGGAAAAGGATAAGTGGAACTTTCACTTTCAAGTAAAGGTCTGTTAATTTGACATTTTGTGTAAAGGCTAATGGGGTGTGTTTGTTTGTTTTTTTGTTTTTTTTATATGTATTCTAGATTTACTTGGATTCCCATAAGCCTGAAAAACTTGTTGATGGCTGGAATGTTTACTTCTTTGACAAATTGGATGAGTTGGTAAGAGTTGAAGTCAGTAAACTGTGCGTTAATCTATATTAAAAATGAGTGTTAATTAGTTTTGTAAATTGTTCAAGCCTGCATATGCTTTGTGATTTTGTGCACTTTTTTTTTTTCCTCCCCCAACAGACTTTAGTTTTATTTACATAGCCATGAACTTATTGCTTGTAAATACGTGCCAGTTTAATTTTGGTGTTTTGCAAGGTGTAATTTTTCAGCAAACTAATTGGGAGGGAATGAGCAGAAACTGAATGGAGAACAAAGCTTGTGCAGAGAAGGAAAGGATGGCAAAAACGGAAAAATTGTTACCAGGGAGAAGGACGGGAGTGGGCACAGAATGAAATTAAGAATGACGACTGAAGAGCAAGTGTAGAGTAGCAGTAGAGTAAGTGGCTGCAGATGAGGGACTAGCTCATGGCTTCAGAGGGATTAAAATAGATGAAAGTGGAAAAGTAGGTACCCCTCTCCCCAAGTTGGAGGATGCTACAGGTCTTGGAGTGGCCAAATCGGGAATAGTGTGTCAGTGGGGAAATCTGCCTGGAGTGTATAAAGAGTTGGAGACGAGACATTTCTGGCAGCTACAGTTCTTACCATTTACTGCTGAGAGAGAGAGAAGAGGATTCTTAGATTTTACAAAGTGCCACACCATCTTAAGTGGACTTGTTCCCTTTGTGCTAGTTAGTTTGCTAGTGTTGTCCTCTCTAAACTGGAGGTGGTTGCACTTTGCATGCATGGGGTCACTAATTCTCTTAGGACACCTTCTCTACCCCCGCTTAGGGATAGTGGAAGGGTGCTATGAACAACTAACCTTCTATCCATTCTACAGAATTTATTTTTAAATGGTGTTAATCCTTCCTTTTTATTTATTTTCTTAAGGCAAAGTACTGGCCAGATTATGGAAAAAATAAGGAGTCTCCTGGTGAACTGTGGCTGGGCCTTCTTCGTTTTTATACTGAAGATTTTGATTTTAAAGAACATGTCATTTCTATCAGAAGAAAAAGCTTGCTAACAACTTTTAAAAAGCAGTGGACTTCCAAATACATAGTCATTGAAGGTAAAAACTAAAATGTTAACTTGCATAGGGTTTTTAGCTTAACAAATGTGTGTGTGTGTGTGTGTGTGTGTGTGTGTGTGTGTGTGTGTGTGTGTGCTTTCTACGTTTTTTTATATTTATAAAGGCTGGAGGACCTCTGTCTCGGGCCTATTATGTGCATGATACCCTTTACTGTGGCTTCCTTGACTTTCCTGGCAAGTGAAGCTGCAAAGGAACACTGCAATTGCAGCTGAAAGTTGTAATAAAACAGATGCTGTAGCAAGAGTGTGAGCCCTCTGTTATAAAAGGGTGAATATGTTATGAGACAAATTAACCACAAGGCAACCCAAGCAAGGAGTCATGGGCCCGGACGGTGTTCTTGAACTCTGGCTACAGACTCATGTTGCACACCATTGGAATAGCGCCATTTGTTAAAGCTAGGAACCTGTTTGTCACTTCACAAGGAAAAGATGCATTGGTAGGCAGTTGGTGTTGGATTGGGCCATGTCGGTACACAGTGGAAATGGGACGCCCTTAGTTACAGTTCCTATCAATATTTTACCCCCCCCCCCCCAATGGGCAGGAGCATTATACACCCCACTCTTTCACCATTTTCAAAGATGCGGCTAGCAGGACTTTTTTTTCAGGGCTTTTACACTGAAGACACGGCAGCGGCTGTTTAGGGTTGGTTTGCAGGCCCTACTTTTAGTGCAGTACCTCCTGCAAAACTACCCAGTGTGAAAGGGGTCTAAGGGAGAGGGTAGCCAACCTCCCACTCCATTCTACCTTGGTTCTTTACCAAAACGGTGCCTGTAGATGACAATAAATCTACATATTTGCCTAAAGTTGGCTACTGCCCATGCTATATGTGTAGTTAATTTGCATACCTCCTGAAGCCAAGCTGGAAAGACTCCGATATGGCATCCTGTCCTGACATGTTGCTAAGACACACTCGGACGTTGCTGCTCACCCTCACCATCAAAAAGGCAAGCTCTGAAACCCCTGCGCATGCAAGGTCTACAAACTCCTCTTCATCAGAGCGTCTGAGCTCAAAGCTACGGAGACAGGCATGAGCACATACGAGGGGGTTTGGATCAGCTGGGAGTGTCCTAACAAGGCAAGATGGCATGAAGCCTTCCCTGACATTTTTGTGGCCAGATTTGTAGTGGTATGTGAACTGCCTACACTTATAGCAAGAGCATTATTTAATGTTGGTCAAAGCTGCTTGGTTTTTTATCTGCAGGCACCCTTGCCTGCATAGACAGTTTTTTGGTAAGGGTGAACTTAAAGTCTTAAACTCAAAGTAAATTTTTAAATGATTTCCCTCTATCCAAAACAGGTTTTGGAAGGTATTCCATTTTAAATTTAATTTTAAAAAGGCCTTTGTACAACTGTACTAACTTTTTTTTCTGTTTTTTTGAATATAGATCCTTTTGACCTAAATCACAATCTGGGTGCTGGATTGTCACGAAAGAGTAAGTATCCGTAAAACATGTATAGTGTATTCTACTAATAAGCTTTTTCCTTGTAAAGGAACTATAAAATGTATATTGACAACTGTGATGAACTTGTATTAAAAAAATTAATAACAATCTAGGATTTATAGTTTGATACCACCTGTGATTGTCCTAACCCTTTCCCATCCCAGTGTAAACGAATACTGCATTAGGAATGCCAACATTGACCACTGATGGGGTGATGTGTATATACCCTTTAGCAACTTTATCACATGGTTGGAATCTTGTATTTTCCAATGAAGTCTTATAACGTTTCTTATAACTTATTAATGTTGATACTTATTTCCATCACGGACAGTGCTTTACTTGTATACATGCTACATTATTTGTTAATCCTATTTTGGTTGTGTCTTTCTTTCACTTTTTTTTATAGCACTGTGATCTTATCCAAACAGCTGTGTTTGTATACTGTACATCTATTGACTTTGTGGAATTGTGATACTCAGAAATGTCAATGGTTTTTAGACTTGACCAAGTAATTTTTTTGGTCTGTTCCTTTTTGCAGTGACTAATTTTATAATGAAAGGTTTTATCAATGGAAGGCGGTTATTTGGCACCCCAATGAAAATTTTTCCAAAAGAATATCGCTCTACAGTGGTAAATATATTTGACTTTGTGACCATGTTAGTAAAGACTTGCACAGTGTATTCTACCCCATAAGTTGGCTTATTACCATGGTAGCTTGAAGAGGTTAGGTTGCTGCAAGAATACAGTTGGGATATAATGCTGAAGAAATGTTACCTAAGACTTCTTACTTTGAAAGTCGGCTCAAAAACACAGGGCTCACCATTCCTCCTGATGTAGGCTTTAGAAGAATGGAAAAGGAGGGAATGTAAAACCATATTTTCATATGCTTTTCTTTTGCAGCATATTTGCTACAAAATGATAGATGCTTTTAGACCCTTTTCGCACTGAGGCGGTTTTCAGGCATTTTAGCTCTAGAAATGGTGCCTGAAAACCGCCTCCCATTCATTTCAATGTGACTTTTCACACGGAGATGCCCCTGGGAAAAGTCCTGCAAGAAGCATCTTTGGAAGCGCTGTATTTAGCGCTCCCAAAATGCCCTGCCCATTGAAATTAATGGGAAGCGCTGCAACACGGGCACTTTTAACCCCTTTGGAGGGAAAAGCGCTGCTTAAAACGCGCTAAAGCAAGCAGTGCTTTAGTGCCAATGTGGCCCCAGTTTGAAAGGGGTCTTATCTGTTGTATTTACCATGCTTGTCCCTCAGGATAGCACATAATGTTTTTTAAACCATGTTTTTTTCCCCCCCCCCATAGGAGTATTTCTTTGATTCAGATGTACTGACTGAAGGTGAACTTGCTCCCAATGACAGATGTTGTAGAATCTGTGGCAAAATTGGACACTTTATGAAAGACTGCCCTATGAGAAGAAAGTAAGTCGCCTAGCTGCACAGTGCTTGCATAGTGGGGGATTAAATATGTGTATTTTAAATGGGTTGGGTACTAAAATTAATAGTGTGTGTGTGTGTGTGTGTGTGTGTGTGTGTGTGTGTGTGTAATAAATAAATAAATATATATATATATATATATTCTCGTATTTGCCGGTGTATAAGGCGACCAGGCTTATAAGACGACCCCCTAATTTTAAATTTTTTACGATTTTTTTGCCTGTACTCACCGTATAAGACGACCCCCCTTCTAAAGCTTCTGATGCTTCATATTTCTTCCTTCTGGAGCCATATTCTTCTTCATTCTTGCTGGAGCCAATCACGGCGAGCAATGTATTCTATTAATGAATACAAAACCTGCTTGGATTGGCAGAGGCTGTAACATCATCAGCCCACGCCTCTGACTCTCAAAGCCAATCCGAGCAGGCTACTGTATGTAGCCTGCTCGGATTGGCAGAGGTTGTTACTCCAATCCGAGCAGGCTCTGTATTTATTTGAATACATTGCTCACCGGGATTGGCTAAGCGGTATATACCCGAAGCTACATACATTATTACCGCACATCCAGCAGGTATCCGAGCAGTTGACCCGGTGTGTAAGACGACCCCTGCTTTTTGGCCAGTTTTTTTTTTAAGTGTAAAGGGTAGTCTAGCTGCTGCTGCCATAACGATATTCCTCTTTAATGTACCGTATGACGTGGTCCGTAAGTTAATGACCAGTGCGTTTTTTGCAATTCGGCACTGTCTCTTTAACTGACAATTGCGCGGTCGTGCGACGTTCTTCCCAAAAAAGAATTCCCCAGAAATAGAGCTTTCTTTATCGTTTTTTAATCTGGTTTTCTTGTTTTTTTAATGGTTATGAAGTTCAACCTGCCACAGCCAATCTGACAACAGCTTTGAGATAAAAACGTGAAAATATAAAAGGTTACGCTGTCTCATAAACAAAGAACTTTTATTAAAAAGTATCGACTGGTAATAAGTTTAATAAACAAGTGTTCATATGTATCAAATGTATTCCACTAGCTGGATGTGTTCTCCTCCGTTCCCAGTGATAATAAAGTATAACAATGAATGAAATTGGCCTCTTGCCAACTCCTGATGATTTCTAGATATAATCATATCCTCAAACATATGGGGTAAGTAAATGCTTGATGCCTGGCCACATCCTCCGTGTGGCTCCCGACCTCCAAGATGGATGAATTGATGGATCTGACAGCTCCCGACTTGGCTTCCCCACAGCACTCACTTTGGACTCCACACTGAAAGTATACTCCACAGCCTCCCAGCACAGATTGCCTCACTCGGGATGATCACTGTGCTTCACTCAGGTGTGTGTGCAGGATAAGGGGACACAGAAAGAAGGCTCATCACATAGTATGTAAAAACAGGGTGTTTATTTAAGCTAAAATATGCACTTGCACTTACAACAGAGATAATTTTAGGCAGTAGAGAGGATGATCCAGCATGGAGATCACCCACAAATCTGGATGCTGTGACATGAGCATCCAGATTTGTTGGTGATCTTCATGCTGGATCATCCTCTCTACTGCGTAATGTGTGGGGCACACTTTCAGTGTGGAGTCAGTCCAGAGTGAGCTGCGTGGGGATGCTAAGCCAGGAGCTGTCGGATTCATCCATCTTGGAGGTTGGGAGACAGAGAATATGGCCAGGCATCGGGCATTTACTTACCTAGTGTTTGATCTCTGCTATGCTAGAGATCATCGGAAGTTGGTAAGAGGCCAATTTACTTTTCATTTGGATTGCTATACTTTATCACTGGGACTGGTGGATAGCACATCCAGTTGGTGGAATACCAATGGAATATCTTTTTGATGCACATGGATACTTGATGAACTCTCTATCACTAGTGTGTGTGTGTGTGTGTGTGTGTGTGTGTGTGTGTGTGTGTGTGTGTGTGTGTGTGTGTGTGTGTGTGTGTGTATATGTATGTATGTTTTTTTTTGAGACCGCGCACATTTATTTTCCCATTCTCTACTTGTATCCAAGGAGTGATAAAAGTGCAGTAGTCTACACTTCTAATTGGCATGAGATTTTCACACATTGCCATTTTTTTATATGGAAATGACTGATTCATATGTGCAGCTTGTCTCTCCTGTGAACACTTTCCACAGACAAGCAGCAGGAATTGGAATGGAGAATATGAAACCTTCCCTCCCCATTACTCTTGATGCTGCTTGTCTGTGAAAAGTGGTCACAGCTGAGAAAGCTGCGCTAATGAATCGGCAGTCTCCTTCAAAGCTTTTCTTGGATTGGTGGCTGCAAGAGGGGAGGGGCAAGTTGGACCTCATAATTATGGTTGGATAGATATTGGTAGCATGGGAGCCAAAGTACTACCTGCACTTTCACAGAACTGTACAGAAAATGTAATTTAACCACTTACCCCCCGGACCATATTGCTGCCCAAAGACCAGAGTACTTTTTGCGATTCGGGACTGCGTCGCTTTAACAGACAATTGCGCGGTCGTGCGACGTGGCTCCCAAACAAAATTGGCATCCTTTTTTTTCCACAAATAGAGCTTTCTTTTGGTGGTATTTGATCACCTCTGCGGTTTTTAGTTTTTGCGCTATAAACAAAAATAGAGCAACAATTTTGAAAAAAATGAATATTTTTTACATTTTGCTGTAATAAATATCCCCCAAAAATATATAAAAAAAACATTTTTTTTCCTCAGTTTAGGCCGATACGTTTTCTTCATTTTTGTAAAAAAATCGCAATAAGCGTTTGATTGGTTTGCGCAAAAGTTATAGCGTTTACAAAATTGGGGGTATTTTTATGTCATTTTTATTATATTTTTTTTTTACTAGTAATGACGGCGATCAGCGTTTTTTTTTTTTTTCCGTTACTGCAACATTATGGCGGACACTTCGGACACTTTTGACACATTTTTGGGACCATTGGCATTTTTATAGCGATCAGTGCTATAAAAATGCATTGGATTACTATAAAAATGCCACTGGCAGTGAAGGGGTTAACACTAGGGGGCGGGGAAGGGGTTAAGTATGCCTGGGTGTGTTCTTACTGTGGGGGGGGGGTGGCCTCACTAGGGGAAACACTGATCCTCGGTTCATACATTGTATGAACCGAAGATCAGCATTTCCCCTGCTGACAGGACCGAAAGCTGTGTGTTTACACACACAGCTCCCGGTCCCCGCTTTGTACCGAGCGATCGCGTGTGCCCGGCGGCGATCGCCGGGCACGGGAGTCGGGGGCGAGCGGGGGGCTAGTGGCGGCTGGAAGAGAGGACGTCATATTACGTGCTCTCGCCCAGCAGAGCCACCTTGTGGACGTATAACTGCGGTGCGCGGTCGGCAAGTGGTTAAAGATCTATAATCATTTTTGTTTGAAATATTTTTAGGCTGAAAAATGAAAGCTAATGCGGCCAAATCAGTTGACTGCTGCATTATGTTGCATTTTTGTTCATGGGTTTTAAATATACTTCAGTTTTGCATGTTGGGCTAAATTTGACATCTCACATGGCTCCCTACTTTTTTTTTTTTTTATAATATATATATACTAGAGTTAGAAGGCGTAATCCTGAAAATGCTGCAAACCAAAGATACCAAGACAAGAGGCCGCAAAGAATTGAGGACAAGGAAATGAGTATGCAGGGAGGTGGTGTGAGCATAGATGGAAGAGAGCTACATACAACTCCACGAAAAGCACAAGGACCATGGGGCAACAATGAGCCTGGCAAAGATAGGACACCACCTAGATCTGGCTCTGAAAAGTGGAGAAGACAAGACGACCGAGAGCCTAGGGAAAAACGCTGTTTCATTTGTGGACGGGAGGGCCACATCAAGAAAGAATGCCCTCAGTATAAAGGGGCAGCAGGTGAGTGACTCATTGTGGCAAAGACCTAGCTTTGCCCTCCCACCTCACTTTACTAAATGGCATGGCTGATTTCACTGCTACTTTTCTGCCAGAATTACACTTTTGTGGCATTCATCTGCACTACTTGGACAAGATAGAAAACTTGGCTTTTTACAATGCAAAACCCTTGATTTGTCTTCAAAAATCTCCAGACAGTTTGGGGCATAACCTGGCAGTAAATGGTAAACTATCGAAAACCGGAAGTTATGCCTTTTTAAATACATTTTTATATATTTTTATAAAAAATATTGCTTGTTAACAGTGGACTTGTTCTTTGCCATCTACTTTAAGTGTAAGCTCCAAGAATGAGAAGATTGCATGTAAGGTGGCAATACTAATGCATTTAGGGCTTTTTAGAGTGGTCTTTCTTGGCCTGTGTGTAGCTGACTTTGCCATTGCCATATGTGCTGATAGCCCAAATTGACTGTACATTCACCACCTATGTTCTAGATCAGTGATATGCAATTAGCGGACCTCCAGCTGTTGCAAAACTACAAGTCCCATCATGCCTCTGCCTCTGGGTGTCATGCTTGTGGCTGTGAGAGTCTTGCTATGCCTCATGGAACTTGTAGTTTTGCAACAGCTGGAGGTCCGCTAATTGCCTATCCCTGGTCTAGATATTGGTAGGATCAAGGGAAACTGTAAAGCAAACCACATGTACTAATATTCCTTGTATAACCATATCCATGGACTTTAATGTCCATATGTTTGTAGTTCTCAATTGTGAGGGATGACTTAAACATGCATCTGTTATCAGCAGACAGTGTTAGGCCCAGTCACACTAGCAATTCTGTCACTGGCAGTTACTCTTCAGCATCAACATTTGGTAAAAGCAGGGATCGACAAATCCCAGGCGCCAGGTCGCCATGGCGACTAGAAAGTGTCCTGGCGACTTGGCTTGGAAGGTGGGCCAAAAAAAAAAAAAAAAATTTTTTTGTGAGCTGGTTCCATCTGGTGGTGAGCCGTTGGTATTACAAGTTATTACCACCAGATGTGAGCTGACGCCATCTGGTGGTGGCCGTTGGTATTACAAGTTAAGCATTACAAGTTAAACAGCAATTCTAATGAAATTTGTACTATTTTCACTGCCATCTTCTTCCCTCTAATTAGAACCCCCAAACATTATATATATTTTTTATCCTAACACCATAGAGAATAAAATGGCGATCGTTGCAATACTTTCTGTCACGCCGTATTTGCGCAGCGGTCTTACAAGCGCACTTTTTTGGGAAAAAATTGCACTTTTTTTAATTAAATAAGACAACAGTAAAGTTATCCCCATTTTTTTTAATATTATGAAAGATAATGTTACGCCGAGTAAATTCATACCCAACATGTCACGCTTCAAAATTGTGTCCGCTTGTGGAATGCCGACAAACTTTTTTTACCCTTTAAAATCTTCATAGGCGATGTTTAAAAAAATCTACAGGTTGCATGTTTTAAGTTAGAGGAGCTAGAATTATTGCTCTCTCTACCAATCGCGGCGATACCTCACATGTGTGGTTTGTACACCGTTTACGTATGCGGGCGCTGCTCACGTATGTGTTCGCTTCTGCGCGCAAGCTCGTCGGGACGGGGTGCGTTTTCTGGCTCCTAACTTTTTTAGCTGGCTCCTAGATTCCAAGCAAATTTGTCAAACCCTGACTTACACCAGTGCTGGTGGTAATAATGCGCTCGCTGACACCAGTGCTGGTGGTAATAATGCGCTCGCTGACACCAGTGCTGGGGGTTAATAATGTGTTCGCTGACACCAGTACTGTTGTTTTTGAAGTTTGAAAGTTTGCATGCGGCCCCCCATGGCATATGAAAACTTGTCTTGTGGCCCTCAGGTAATTTGAGTTTGAGACCCCTGCTATAAAGGCTACCCTTCTCTGAAACGTTCATAAATGACATGAAGCCTATTGAAGGGACAACTAAGCTGCCACTCTACTACTGTGTTGAGGGGTGTCAGTTTTTTTTCTTTGTTACAGTAATGATTACTGTAACAGCAATGTTTTGAACTCATGAACTGGTCTTATTCATAACAGTTGTGATCTGTGATTGGCCCACAGCTGGTACATGGTGTTGTGATTGGCCCAGGTTCCATGTGATGGCTGTGGGCCAATTGCAGCATCTCAATACGAAGCACAGCTGTTATGAATGAAACACATTCTTAACAATTGCGTTTACATTGTGATCATGTGATTGCATAGCGGTGTGCCAGGGAACATGTGACAGGTGACTGTATAGATAAGTGGTTAAGCATTCTACCTTTTCGGACTTCTGTGCATTTATTTTCAAATACAGGGAGCCCCAAGTCTGATATCTTGTATGGATCACCATCTGCAGCCAGTCCTCAGAAACCACAGACACGATTTATCCCGGTAAGTGGGGAATCTGCTGAAATTGTAGCTCCTTGCCCAGCCCCGGCATCCTTTTTTAATAGGGTCTGCATGTATAGGGGGCAGGAACAATCAGCTATCATGTGACCACTGTAATTGGCTGTCAGTGGTCTTGTGATTAAAAGCCAGTCCCGCCAGCTACAGTTTATTGGTGAAATCTGACAGCTCGGTCTCTATGCTGTAAACGGTGTAGACACAAACATTGTGTATCACAAATACTGAAATATAACAAGAATGCCTAAAGATGCTGTTTCGCAGCTTGGCCATTTTGATTAGATGCATGCATGATAGCAAGATCTGAGGATGAGACTGTTTCAAGTTATAACTGTAGTATATAGACTTGGGTGTAAGGAATGGCCAACTGTCATTGCAAGCAAAATGACATGCAAAGGAAGGAAAATATGGACAGCCGCACTCCAAAGTCTTAAAGACGTGCCCTTTATTGGGTAAAGGAAAAATGCACTACAGGTACCAGCATACAGTGGGAAAAACACCTGACGCGTTTCGCATTGAGCTTCAATGCTTAGTCATAGCTAACAAGTGATTACCCTAGGTGTGCTCACCTGGAGCGGCAGCTTCCCTACCTGCAAGCAAAATGACCTTTTTAAGGATCTGGTCAGTTTGTACAGTAGTAACATTCCTTTTGGTATGAGTCGGCGATGATCTCCAGGATATTAAAAGCTTTCTTATATATTTGTGAAGCAACTAGACAACCTATAATAAGGAAATATGCAATTTCTCCATCACCCAGTGATGCATATATGCAGTGTCTGGGTGGTAAAGCATACCCCTTTTGCTGCTGCACTTACTGTATGCATATATTGCTGCCGCACATATGTATGTGTTATGCGGACAGCAACAGATTAAACATACATCTGCGTACTAAAAATAAAGTTAAAAGGCAAATTGTGTTTTTATATTGGAAATTGAGCCAAAACATTTTTGTTTTTAGGTTTCCATCCATTAATGAGAGGTTATAAACCTTTGCCAGGTTTTTCCAAACTGTGTACAAGTTGGAAAAATTTCCCTTTTTTACTTTCTGCTTTTGGTGACTGGAATATAGAGAGAATCTGCCTAATAGGTACAGAGATCTCAAAAACCAGACCGCGGAGTTAATCCCGACTTAAAAAGGTTTGTTCGTTTTGTTTTGTTTTTTTCCCTAAATAGCTTCCTTTACCTTAGTGCAGTCCTCCTTCATTTACCTCATCCTTCAATTTTGCTTTTAAATGTCCTTATTTCTTCTGAGAAATCCTCACTTCATGTTCTGTCTGTAACTCCACACCGTAATGCAAGGCTTTCTCCCTGGTGTGGAGTGTCGTGCTCGCCCCCTCCCTTGGATTACCGGAGAGTCAGGACGCCCACTAACGCACAGTTCCTTTTTCTATGTGCAACGTAGAGAGCGTCCTGACTCTCCTGCACTAAGGTAAAGGAAGCTATTTAGGGGGAAAAAAATTGTACCTTTACAACCCCTTTAAACACTATACAACATTTTTGGCTTGTGACAACTTGGTAACCTCTTGCCGCCCAAGTAACATGTATTTGCAGTGAGGAATGGGGCATGTTTTCTTGCCAACAAGCTACACACGTGAATCCAGGGCTGCCAGTGGTTTTTATGCCAAGAGCAGATAGATGTTTAGATTTGTATTCATCAATTGTGTAGATGTTACAGAATAATGTATTTCTTGCATTTCAGGTAGTACCATCACAAGATGATAGGAAAAAACAAAAAATGTCTCTCACTCCTCAGTTAGGTAAGTTGAGACTATGCTTATCCCAAAAATGACACAATGCTTTAGCTGCATATAAGCAACTATGAACTATAATTATATGCAGTTTTAAAAGTAATTTTCAGAAGTTGCTGACAGCCGCAGTGTTTTTCAATGCTATATAATGGTGTTGTATCAAATTTATGCCTCTTAACTTGGACTTGAATATAACCAAATTGTCAGGTGTTCGTTTAACCACTTAACCCCCGGACCATATTGCTGCCCAAAGACCAGAGCACTTTTTGCGATTCGGCACTGCGTCGCTTTAACTGACAATTGCGCGGTCGCGTGACGTGGCTCCCAAACAAAATTGGCGTCCTTTTTGTCCCACAAATAGAGCTTTCTTTTGGTGGTATTTGATCACCTCTGCGGTTTTTAGTTTTTGCACTATAATCAAAAATAGAGCGACAATTTTGATAAAAATTTATATTTTTAACTTCTTGCTATAATATCCCCCAAAAATATATAAAAAAAAATAGTTTTCCTCAGTTTAGGCCGATACGTATTCTACACATTTTTCTAAAAAAAAAAAAAAATCGCAATAAGCGTTTGGTTTGCGCAAAAGTTATAGCGTTTACAAAATAGGGGGTACTGCGACATTATGGCAGACACTTTTGACACATTTTTGGGACCATTGACATTTTTATAGCGATCAATGCTATAAAATGCATTGGATTGCTATAAAAATGCCACTGGCAGTGAATGGGTTAACACTAGGGGGTGGGGAAGGGGTTAAGTATGTTCCCTGGGTGTGTTCTAACTGTAGGGGGGTGGCCTGACTAGGGGAAATGACTGATCTCCTGTTCATACATTGTATCAGCATTTCTCTCCCTGAAAGGACCGGGAGCTGTGTTAACGTGAGAGCCAACGTTATATTACGTGCTCTCGCGCAGGGGAGCCGACTTGCCGCCGTAAAACGATGGCGGCTGGTCGGCATGTGGTTAAAGAAGTCCAGCCAAAGCTTGTTTGGCTGAACTTCTCCTATAGATAACTTCTCCTATAGATAACAGGAGTGTGGTTAGTGTTGCACTCCTGTGACCCATTTCAGCAGAGAACAGTCTGAAGTCCGCTCTCTGCTGACGTCACGGATTTCAGTCCAGGCACCGCATCATCCCGCCAATGAAAGCTTGGATCCGCCAGATGCCTCGACTGACACCCGGGCGGCTGCCCTCCCACAGTAAATGTATGTGGAGTAGCTGCTAAACTGATAAAGGGAAAACTAGAAAAAAAAATCATTGCTGGGAGAAATGTGCAACCTAATACTATGTTCATTTTGGAAAATGAAAGGTTCCCCCCCCCCCCCCCCAACTAAAAAAAAAAAAAAACTAATCATTTAGTGCATAGTAATATTTTGCATTCAATCAATACAGTGGATCATGGAGAACAAAAAAGTTCTCAGGACAAATCCAGACACAGTGAAAGAGTAATAAGATGTGCAATGACAAGTAATCGTTGTTTGTGCTCCACCATCACTCGTGTGAGAAATACAAACTCTCCAGATATCTAAATTGAGCCTTGTAACAACCAACTTTCTTCGTTTATCCTTATGTATATGAAGATTATCCTCGGCTCAAGAAATACCTCCTTAGATTAATACAGGGTTCGACAAAATCTGGGCGCCCGGTTGCAATTGCGACTGGAATTAGCGACCTGTCGCCCGGGGAAGCTTAGGCCTGCAGATGGCGCCAGATCACAGAAGGAAGCTTAGGCCTGCAGAAGGCCGCAAAGCCGGGGCCTCAATTACCGGCCGGCGCGGCCCGATCGCGCGACGGGAGAAGTGGGCGGGCCGTGCCGGCCGGTAATTGAGGCTGCGGCTTTTCGGCCTTCTGCAGGTCTAAGCTTTTTTTCTGTGATCAGGTGCCATCTTGTGGTGGCCGTTGGCAGGACAAGAAAACCAGCAGTTCTATTGGAGCTTCCCCAGTGTTTTCACTGCCATCTCCCTCTCTCTAATTAGAGCCCCCAAACATTTATTTATATTGTGTGTGTGTGTGTGTGTGTGTGTGTGTGTGTATATATAATTTTATTCTAACACCCTAGAAAATAAAATGGTGGTCGTTGCAATACTTTGTCACACCGTATTTGCACAGCGGTCTTGCAAGCGCACTTTTTTATATTCAAAAATAGAACGGTAAAGTTGGCCCAATTTTTTTTTTTTTTTTACATTGTGAAAGATAATGTTGCGCCAAGTAAATTGATACTAGAGCTGCACGATTAATCGTCAAGAATTGTTATCCCGATCTTTTTCCGGTAGCTATTCTTGACACAGGGTTTCACAATCTTTGACATGAACAAAATAATTTTCTCTCTGCACTTTGATATGCAAAGAATTTCCTCTCAGCCAAAAGTCAGTCTGGGCAATCTGCCAAGTCTGGGCAGCCTGCCAAGTTTTGAAAACATTCTATATCAGTGGAAAGTTAAGTCTAAACATTGTATTACATTGACTTTTACATCAAAGGAATAAACTTCTGTATGTAAATTAGGAACGTTTAACCATTTAAACGCCAAACCTTTTTCTGACAGCTCTTTTAAAGTTAAAATCATTTATTTTTTTTGCTAGAAAATTACTTGGAACCCCCAAACATTATATAATTTAGTAGAGACCCTAGAGAATAAAATGGCGGTTGTTGCAATATTTTATGTTGCACTGTATTTGCGCAGCAGTCATTTTTAAATGCAATTTATTTGGAAAAAATTACTTTAACCACTTAAGCCCCGGACCAATATGCTGGCTAAAGACCCAAGGGGTTTTTACAGTTCGGGACTGCGTCGCTTTAACAGACAATTGCGCGGTCGTGCGACGTGGCTCCCAAACAAAATTGGCGTGTTTTTTTCCCCACAAATAGAGCTTTCTTTTGGTGGTATTTGATCACCTCTGCGGTTTTTATTTTTTGCGCTATAAACAAAAATGGAGCGACAATTTTGAAAAAAATTCAATATTTTTTACTTTTTGCTGTAATAAATATCCCCCAAAAACATATATACATTTTTTTTCCCTCAGTTTAGGCCGATACGTATTCTTCTACCTATTTTTGGTAAAAAAAAAATTTATAGCGTTTACAAAATAGGGGATAGTTTTTTTGCATTTTTATTTTTTTTACTAGTAATGGTGGCGATCAGCGATTTTTTTTCGTGACTGCGACATTATGGCGGACACTTCGGACAATTTTGACACTTTTGGGACCATTGTCATTTTCACAGCAAAAAATGCATTTAAATTGCATTGTTTATTGTGAAAATTACAGTTGCAGTTTGGGAGTTAAACACAAGGGGGCGCTGTAACATTTAGGGATCACTGTGTATGTGTTTACTAGTGTAGGGGGGTGTGGCTGTAGGATTGACAACATCAATCGAGTCTCCCCTATAAAAGGGATCACACGATCAATGCGCCGCCACAGTGAAGCACGGGGAAGCCGTGTTTACACACGGCTCTCCCCGTTCTTCAGCTCCGGGGAGCGATCGCGACGGAGCGGCTAAAAACAAATAGCCGCGCCGTCCCGGATCGCTCCCCGAGCGGACCCGACCTCCGCATGTACCGGGGGGGGTCCTGATCGGACCCCCCACCCACGTCTAGGCAGGCACGTACAGGTACGTTGATGTGCCTGTCCGTGCCATTCTGCCGACGTAAATGTACATGAGGAGGTCGGGAAGTGGTTAAGGAATTTAAAAAAAAATAGCCCTTTTTTTTTTTTTTTTGTATAAATGTAAACGATTTTACGCCGTGAGAGAATCGTGATCTTCATTCTAAGCAAAAAAATCGTGATTCTCATTTTGGCCAGAATCGTGCAGCTCTAATTGATACCAAACATGCCACGCTTCAAAATCTCCATAGGCGACATTTAAATTCTACAGGTTGCATGTTTGTGTTAGAGGAGGTCTAGGGCTAGAATTATTGCTCTCGCTCTACCATGTGTGGCTTGAATACCGTTTATATATGCGTTTGCTACTGCGCGCAAGCTCGGCGGGGCGCGTTTTCTGGCTCCTAACTTTTTTTTAGCTGTCTCCTAGATTCCAAGCAAATTTGTCAAACCCTGGATTAATATACCAAAGAAGCTTGGGAGAAGCAGACTGTATATCATGGCTGAATACGTTTTTATTGCAACAGGTATCGCAGCATATAAATAGTAAATTCCCACTTGCGTTCTTAGGTGCTATTCAGTTTCTCCAAATTGCAGCGGTGGAACATGGATAACGATTACTTGTCATTGCACATCTTCCTCTACCACTGTCTGAATTTTTCCTGATGATTGTATTGATCAAATGTGGAATATTACTATGTGCTAGATATATATTTTTTGGAGTTGTATGATGTGTATATTCACTTGAAAAGGGGCAGCTGAACTTGCATTGTTTTGCACATAACCCATTTACTTGTTTGGCGCCACTACTTGTTAAATTATACACTAAATACTAAGTGTGTGAGAGCAGCATTGTACAGCGGTCTGACAGCCCCCCTTTCTTTCCGTTGTTTTTATGGTTTTGCACTTGGCAGAGAGAACAGATACTCTGCTGATTGTAGTCCACAGGTCATAAGGTGTTGCTGGCTACAAAAAAAGGTTAAAAAAAAAAATATTTCTCGTCGTCCATGGACGCACATCAATTCTTGACAAGTGGGTTATGTTCCCTGTTTACAGGAGAGGACTAGGCAGAAACATGTTAGATATTCATATACATGTCATTTAAACAGAGGGCGGTCCCTCCGGACATAACCCACCTCCTTGCAGCCTTTGGGCCCAGCGCCCTGAGGAAAAGATTTTTTTATTTTATTTTTGTCTTTTTGACTTCTATCAACTGTTGGCTGAGAGACGCTGGATATTATAGATCCTTGTCTTCTCAGTTCGGCCAGCGAACGTGAGCACACCTTTGCAAAGCGGCTGGGTCTGCCACGATATGCCCCATGACTCCTGGGGTGGCCAGTGAGCTTTGCTCCGAGGTCCGCACATGACTGGGCTGTGGTCTTGTCTCACTCACAGTGGACCGGGCCGTCGGCTACCGCCATTGCGGTTGTACGCCTGTCTGGAATGAGTCAGTAAGTCGTCACGTGAACGGGTAAGTACAGTCCCTCCCTCTTAAATGGGGTGGTATAACTGAGCATTCCTGGGGTTTGGGTATCCTCCCTTCCCTGCTTCCTTTTTCCCTCTGCTGTTTTACATTGCTGTCAGGTGGGGGGGCACCTGGTTGAGGAGACTGTGCGTCTGGCTTATGTGTGTTTTAATGCTGGGGTCCGCTTTTCTGGAGGTTTTGTGGTGCTCTGCAGCCTTTTTAGGCTTTAATCATTTTTAAATTGCTGTGTTTTAGAAAAAAATTTGGGTGATTTTCCGTTTCTATTAATAATCCCATTGGCGGCCATTTTGTTGTAGATGCGCCATGATACAGCATAATTTTGCTCTTGGGCATTTTCCTGTGGCCGCGTTCCGGCTCCATATGCTGCGCTCGTCGGCCATCTTGCCCGAAACCTCGGCCTCTAGTGCGGATTCCTGCGGCGCCAAGATCCTCACGCAGCACCCCACAGCTTACCTCGCGGCTTTCTCCTCACACACACAGTGGTGTGCTGAAACGGGCAGCGGCGCTGAGCAGTCTCCTCCGGTGTGGCGAGTCCCCTGGGTAACCCCCTCCCCCCGGTCAGCGCAGCAGGAGTGGTGGGTTTTTTGTTCGGTCTGAACTGGGCCCTGGGAGTTTTCCTTAATTGAGTCAGTATCTGGTCCTTCTTCCCCAAACATGACATAGGCGGCAGCTGGTACTTTTGCACCTGCACTTACAATAGACTTTGTCGGCAGTCCTGGAAACATTTGTTGCCAGGGTGGAAGCGTCGTGCGGAGGTAAGGGGGGTGAAAAGCGCCCCCTCCCTCCGCTATCCCCTGGGGAATGCTCGGATTCAGACCAGGACCCGGCTGCGGCTCAGGTACCTGGTTCTGTTTTTTTTCTGAAGACGTGGACCAGAACCTTTCTTATGAGGAAGACACTTTAACTGGGTCGGGGCATGATAAGGCTACTTAGACTATCTTCTTCTGAGAGGATGTGTCTATAACCAGCCAGACCCTGGAAAAATTGCAGACGCTCCATCAGGGGGGAACTCGGAGCTCGGCTGCAGCGTCCGATGTCGCTCACATCCTAAGGTGGGTGGAAAGAAGCGTGTTGGCTGTCTACATTCCAGGCGTGGAGAACTGGCAGGCAGACTACCTGAGTCGACAGATGCTGGACCAGGGAGAATGGTCATTGCATCCGGAGGTGTTTCAACTCCTTTGCAGGAGATGGGGGAACACCGGATGTGGATCTCCTGGCCTCCCGTCTCATCCACAAGGTGTCGAGGTTCATGGCCAGGTCCAGGGATCCCTGGGCGGACGCGTTGGTAGCCCCGTGGGGTCAGTAACGATTAATTTTATGCCTTTCCACCATTGAAGTTGCTTCCTTGGCTGCTCCGCAGAGTGGAGGCCGAGGGGGGATCCCGATGATTCTAATCGCTCCGGATTGGCCCTGGCGTCCTTGGTACGCCGATCTCATCTCATGCGCCTAGTGGTGGATGCGCCTTGGCGGCTGCCAATGCGGGAGGACCTGTCTCAAGGTTCTATACGCCATCCTGCTTTACAGTCGTTGGCTTTAACGGCATGGCAATGAAAGCCAGGTTCTAAGGGACCGAGGTCTTTCTGACTCTGTCATTCCAACTATGTTGAGGGCATGGAAGTCTTCTAGGAAGATTTGCCATCGCACCTGGAAGCCTACATCTCTATGTGCGAAGAGATGGGTTGGCATCCACGGATGTATTCAGGATCCTGCTGTTTTTACCATTAAAGGTCAGATTTCAGCCTTGGCTGTGTTCTTTTGGCGGCCCATTCTCTGGCGGGTACCTTTGTGCAGGGGGTTCGTCATGTACTTCCCCCCTCTTAGACCACCTCTTCCCCCATAGGATTTGAATCTGGTGCTCTCGGTTCTTCAGAAACCTCCCTTCGAGGACATCAGAGATTCCTCGACGCTTTCTCAGAAGGTGGCCTTTTTGGTGGCCATTATGTCTGTCAGAAGGGTTTCTGAATTGGCGGCCTTGTCCTGCAAGTCGCCATACTTGGTCCTCCATAAGGATAAGGCGGTGTTACGCGACCTTCCTTTCTTCCGAAGGTGGTTTCGTCTTTTCACCTTAACGAGGACATTGTGCTTCCATCCTTGTGTCCTCGGCCGGCGCATGCTAAGGAGGTACGTGCTCTGCGGGTGTACCTGTTGGCTACGGCTCCGTTTCGGAGGTCTGACTCACTTTTTGTGTTGGTATCTGGTCCACAAAAGGGCCTGGGGGTCTAGTCAGCCACCATTTCTCGTGGATCAGACAGACTGTCATACAGGCCTATGCTCTTAGGGGGCGGTCGCCCCCTTTTCCGGTAACGGCACATTCCACCAGGGCAATTGGTGCTTCCTAGGCTTTCCGACATCAAGCATCTGTCTCACAGGTGTGTAAAGCGGCGACTTGGTCGTCCGTTCAAACTTTCTCCAAATTTTATAAGGTTGATGCGAGTGCATCTTCGGATGCTTCCTTCGGTCGCAAGGTTTTGCAGGCGGCTGTTTAAAGTTGCACTCCTCCGTTGAGGAGCTCTGCCTGTTTGGGGACGACAAGAGAAAATAGGATTTTTTGTACGCACCGTAAAATCCTTTTCTCTGTCGTCCATGGACAGATGCAGCCCCCACCCCTTCTTTTAAGCTTGTTACGAACTGAGGCTGCATGCTGCAGGGAGGTGGGTTATGTCCAGAGGGACTGTTCAACTCTGTTTAAATGACATATGAATATCTAACATGTTTCTGCCTAGTCCTCTCCTGTAAACAGGGAACCTAACCCACTTGTCAAGAATTGAAGAGGCTGGACGCCAGAGAAAAATTTTACGGTGAGTACAAAAAAATCCTATTTTTGCTGTTGAAGACGGTGATTTCGCTTTGTGTATGATCTACATCCATATTTCCTCCACCATCATTGCTATAAAACCGCATCTAGACACGTTTTTTCTATTTTCCCTAGGCAGCCTTTTGAATAAATACGTTTCTCAGGGAAAAGCCTCTCAGAAGAGGACACAACAAGAATAAAGGTGATGGCACACTGCCACAGATGGGGATTTAAGCCGTCCAGGTGTATGCCTTCTACTTGGAATGAAGTTTACGTCAAGATCAACTCTAGTCATCATGAAACGGCAGCAATGAAATAACATTGGACACAAAAAAAATGGTTACTTTATTTTAACCTCAGTATGACAAAGATAAAATGTAATAGCGTGTTTTAATTCTCTTATTACGGGCACCTTTTTTCTTAATTTATTTTTAATATTTTAACTGACTGTCACAGTTGAACAGTTGCGCTATTCTGTATAGAACGATGGTGCCCATTTCCGCCCATGCCATTTTAATTGCAGTGCAGCGCTACATATCCTATATATGGCTTACCAATTGACTGAAATTCCTCATTTTCTTTACAGAAAAGAAATATTTTTGAAAAGTGAATATTTATTGTGTCAGGAATTGTGTAAAACTGTTTAAAACATTTGTGGACAGCTGCTGTAATTACAAACATGATTTTATTATAATTACTGTGGATAGCATAAATGAGGCATCTTTTTATGTAAATACCTCATTGCATGTAATGTTTGTATTTTTGCTTAACCTTTATTCGGTTTTCAGAAGTTTCCTTTATCAGTCGTCATGCAAAACATCTCAGTCCAGTGTTTTTTTTTTTTTTTTTTTTTTTAAGTGGATTCTTCTCATTTTGCTTTTTAGAATATGTAAAGGTGTTTTTAAATCAAAAAAAATTCATGAGGGTGTGTTATGTTTTTAGTTTTTTAATACTTTGTGTTTTTAAGTCCTGTATTCTGCTGTAAGGTTTCAGAATGCTGTACACTCATCCCTGGATTGGGACTTGTTCTACATTTTATATAGCCCAAAGTACATAAGACAGTTGTAAAGTAATTTTGAATGGCAAATGCAGCTTAGCCATGGTGCAGTATATATTTCAACTATTTTTGTGATATCCTATGTTTGGAGCATCATAACCACGTGTACGTCATGTTGTCTAGACATTAAAAGTTGATCTTCAGCTTTTAGTGAAGTTGTATAGTTTATTTGGACCAAGCTTGTCCAAATGAACCATTTACTTCAGGAAGATATGCAACATATCTCAGTACTGTATGGCAGTGTTTCCCAACTCCAGTCCTCAAGGCACACCAACAGGTCATGTTTTCAAGATTTCCCTCAGATGAAACGGCTATGGTAATTACTAAGGCAGTGAAACTGATCAAATCGCCTGTGCAAAATAATGGAAAGCCTGAAAACATGACCTGTTGGTGTCCCTTGAGGACTGGAGTTGGGAAACACTGCTGTATGGCATATATGTAGCCCTAGCTACTTACAGTAATACAATGCTGTTTTCCGGCAGTGGACTGGGGACTTCCTGTCACACACTCGGAACAAAATGATGTCTGAATGTTTCTTAGTCATTCACAGGGAGATTTGTATGTTCCAAATAACACATAGCTTCCTCTAGCCAAGGCTTGGAGGCAAGTGGATGAAGTCACGCTCTTGGACTCGACCAATCAGAGGAAGCTTTGTGTTCATTCAGAATATACAAGGCTGCCTGTGAATAGTTGAGCAGCGTTCACTGCGCATGTACTTTGAATTTTGTTTCAGTTGTAGGATGGCAAGTTTTCATCCTACTGCCAGAACATAGTACTGTATGTAGTTGAGGCTACATACAGGCCTGAGCAGCTGCATGTCTTGGTGATTTAAATGGTGAATTTTCGATCAAGCTGGTCCAAACCATTTATAGTTCATGCTTGGCATTCTATGGCATGTAGAGTCTTTACCATGCAAATAATGCATCAGCCTTGCCACGAGAAACCCATCTCGTGGTGTGACTTTGATGCATTTTTTGTTAAGGTAAAGACTCTACATGCTATAAAATGCTAAGCGGGTCATCATACAAATCTGTATATAACCTTTGCAGTATATAGTCTACAGAATGGAAACTCTAAGGATAATGTAGAACTTTGTGAGCCTGTGATGGAGAGAAGAAAATGTGTACAAAAAATAAATGTTCTAATCCTTATCAGTACTACCATCATTGCAGCAGATCACACTTTCAAAAAAATGGTTGGTATCTTTTAGCATTTGACAATGGATGGAAGGCCCTGAGACACTAGTTCTCAGTAGGAAGAAACCGGCATCCTATATATCTTGGCATGTCTGTTTCTGAGAGATCCTAGGGGCAGCTATAGAGTATCTGCTTCTAATGAAGGAGATAACTTATTGGAACTGTACCTTACTATTGTACGTTTTCTTCCCTTATTTTCCTTCTCGTGGTCTCTTTAAAGAGCATGGGAAATGTAAGTTCCATCTTGGGCCAAAAGTAACATAACTGGGCCTTTTCACACCTCTGAATATTTGTTGAAAATGATCAAACCGACAGTGACAGGTTTTATGAAATGTAGGGAGTTTTCACTTTCCTATTTTGAGCCTTTGTATAAACTATACAGTTTTGCAGGCAGTCTGTGATTAAAATACAAGAAAGCACCTAGCTGTTATGCAGTGACAGACTGGCCCAGTAGTGCTTGCAAACCTTAAGACCCGGTTCACACTGGGGCAACACGACAGGCGGCTCAGCCGCCTGACGTGTCGCGTCCCATTCAATGCAATGGAACTGTTCTAATAGGAGCGACTCAAGTCGCTCCGACTTAGAAAAAGGTGCCTGTACGACTTCAGGGGCGGCTCGGGGTGACCTGCATTGACTTCTATACAGAAGTCGTTTTGCAAATCGCCTCTGAAGTCGTCCTCAGGACGACTTGCAGAGTCGCCCCCGAAGTCGTGCCACTGCTGTGTGAACCGACTCTTGGCCCAATGTTGCTATTTCATTTTTGTTTTGTTTTGTTTGTAATTTTTATCAAATAGTCAACTTGTATAAAACTGTTTACAATGAAAACGTAAAATACAGGCTCAACTTTTTTTGAACATTAATTTTGTGTGGCCTAAAAAAGGCAAAAATTCTATCCCTTGAAACATTGGTGCTTTTAGTGACCTGCATACAGAGATGTAGATCATGTTTACAAAACTGACCAAGTGATTTTGTAAAGTGTTTCTTAGAACCTGTCTGCTTGGTATTCTTTATAGCCATCTGCTTGACCCCTGGAAATTACATGGTTTTTATTCAGTATGGAAGTGAAGTAATTGATAAACCTTCCCAGACCATTTTAGTGGTCAGATCAATGAAAAAAAGTGAAAAAATAAATAAAAGGAGTGTTCTTCAGTTTAATTTTGTTTACTACAAATGCACATTGTTCTTGTAAAAAAAAAAAAACCTTACTGCCCCTCTTCCCTCCTAGAAAAGTGTATTACAGTAATCACCAGTGGCCTTAAAAGATGATTACACGACACCCAGAATTTTTTTTTCCCCGTTTTTTGGAAGTAAGCCACAATTTACATTTTTATTTTTTCCTGTTTTTATTTGTTTTAACCAAATGTAAATCAATTTTTGCAATATTTGTGCAGTATGTCATTACATAGACTGAAAAGCAATTTGAACTATGTCTGGGTATCAAAAAAAACAATAAAAAATCTTTGTGCTTCCTTGTAAACCTTTCTAATTTCGTACTTTTTCTGGTGCATTTTGTATATCCTCATACACATTTACAAAGTTTGTATTGTCCTTCTAAAATATTCTTAATTTTTAATAGTTTTCCATTAGGGTAAGAGGGTCTCATTTGGAAACTTCAGAGGCTACTATTACTCATGTGTTCTGAAAAAGTTAGTTACCTATCTTTCAAGTTCATGCTGTGCCTTCAGTACTTAACCCAAACACCTAAACTAGAATTGTTGCACATGTTCCTGTGGGGGTTCAAAATGTAAAGTCCTCTGTAGCTAGAAAACTACTTGGAACCCCTAAACATAATAAATGAAAACGTTAGATTTATTTATACAAGTTTCCATGCCTTGTTATATTTAACCACTTCAGTCCCTGGATCATTTGGCTGCCCAAAGACCAGAGCATTTTTGCGATTAGCACTGTGTCGCTTTAACTGACCATTGCGCCGTCTTGCGACATGGCTCCCAAACAAATCGACGTTTTTTTCCCCACAAATAGAGCTTTCTTTCTGTGGTATTTGATCACCTCTGCGGTTTTTATTTTTTGCGCTATAAACAAAAAAGCGTACATTTTGAAAAAAAAGCAATATTTTTTGCTATAATAAATATCCCCAAAAAAATATAATATAGTTATAGCGTCTACAAAATAGGGGATAGTTTTCTTTATCGTACATCACGGGACACAGAGCGGCATATTCATTACTATATGGGTTATATGGAGTACCTTCAGGTGATGGACACTGGCAATCTCAAAAACAGGAAGTGCCCCTCCCTATATAACCCCCTCCCATAGGAGGAGTACCTCAGTTTTTACGCCAGTGTCTTAGGTGTTGGTCATGGTTTATCTTGCCTCCACATCCTTGGGATTAAGGTGGGCTAACCGGTTCTGTCCAAAGGCCTCAGTGCTAAAGTGGTCAGCAACCGGACCCCAAACCATTGGGGTATAGCCCATAATGCTTTCTGTCACAGAGAGCTGGACTCTGGGCCCAGAACTTAGAAACCTTTGGGGGCCTAATGTTTCTGTTGCCAGGGTGCTATATGGGCCCAGGACAGTGGATCCTTCATAGGAACCCAGGGCCTGAAGGTCTAGACGCCCCACGGAGATGGGGGAAGATTGGACCTCTTGCTGTGCAAAGTCCTGCGGCATGGAGCAGGTAAGTGAAGGGGAAACTTGCGGAACTTGGTTCGCAGCAGGTTTGTTCTGGGGGAAGGTCACAGTGGGACATGCCTATGGTTTATGCGCTGCATCTGGCAAGGTGAGTCACATATCTTAGGATAGGATGACTCTATATGTATATATTCCCCATAATTGTGACCTCCCTGGTAGTATTGCAACTGGTGCTAGAAAGCATTGAAAAGGGCCTGTGTGTATAGTGACAATTCTCTCTAAGAGAAGCCCCTGGGAAGCTATTGAGGTTTCTTATGTAAAGGGAGTGAATGCTCTTACCTGCAAGCCTGCTCAGAGAGGTCCAGGCGGTTGCTGCAGAAAAATGCCGCTCTGTGGATCCTGGCCTGGACGGCAGGATCAGCCTCTGACCTCCTCGTGTGTGGCCCCCCCCCCCCCCCCCCCGCCGGCGGGCGCGCGCGCGTCCCCGTGATATGAGCGCAATTTCGCGCCGTTTTGCTGAAGGGGAAGGGCGGGCCCGTAGGTAAAAGGAAGGGGCGGCCCTTCCAAAAAGTTCCCAGCTCAGTGATGTGTTGGAACTGAGAGAGGAAGGACCAGAGCGGCAGAGTGGGGCGCCGAGGACACGCAGTGGCCAAAGAAGAGTATTACAGTCTTCAAAAAGACTGTCTTTTACCCTAGAGATAGGGTTTCTTTTTCTTTTCAGCAGTTTTTATTGGCAAATACTACTAAAGGGGGACAGAATGGTTTTTCTTTCTTTGGTTTAAAAAAAAAAAAAAAGAAACAAACCAAGATTAATAAGAGAAGGCATTTTTTTCCCCAGAAAGGGTTTTTGGGCAACAACTATTTATTTTCCCAAACACCATTAAGTAGCGGGCGTACCTCGGTATTGTACCATGGCATCTGGTTCGGAGGGTACAAAAGGTGGGGATTCCCCCAGAGGGTCCGAGGTCTCGGACAAAGTCTTACCGCTACTTTCCCCTGAAGGAGCCTTGGTGAGACCATCGGGATCTGGAGCTGGCAAGGGTCGGTCCAACCCTAGGGTGGTCACGGACGAGGTACTGTCCACCTCCTTAAAGGAGATGGAAAAAAGAATGGAAAAGATGATAGCCAAGGCTATGCGGGGCAGAAAACGGAATAGATCTCCGTCGCCCGAGCGTGAACCCTCAGATGAGGAGGTCCCTTCCGCAGGGGAATGGGAAGACCTCTTGGACAAGGACCAAGTAGGTTCAGGGATCGAGGATCCGGGTACGGAGGAGTCTGGCGCAGCCTCCCAAGGGGAGAGCTGGTGGGTTCAAGTTTTAACAGACTTGGTCCATAGGACGTTCAACTTGCCAGTACCAGATCTCCAAGTATCAACGGTCTCAGCTTTGGGCTCACTAAGAGCGCCTCAAACCAATGCGGTTTTTCCGATCCATCCTCTACTAGAGGAAGTTATGTTCCAAGATTGGGCCAAGCCAGATAGAATCTTTGTACCACCAAAGAGATTCTCTGCCTTATATCCTATGGAAGAGAAATTTTCCAAGAGATGGGCAGCCCCGGCTGTAGACGCAGCCATCTCATGTGTTAACAAATCTTTAACATGCCCTGTAGAAAACATACAGGTGTTCAAGGATCCGGTTGATAAACGCTTGGAAACGCTACTTAAAACCTCCTTCACTACTGCAAGGGCAGTAGTGCAGCCAGCTGTGGCTGCAATTGGGGTTGCACAAGCATTATCGGATCAAGCTAAGCAGATGCTTAAACTTATTCCTGCCCAGCAGGCGGAAGAATTTTCGGACGTCCCTAGGGCCATACGCTTTACGGTAGATGCGATTAAGGATTCGATCCAGCAAGCGTCACGTCTATCGTTATCCCTTATCCATATGAGAAGACTCTTATGGTTAAAGAGCTGGGAGGCAGAGCCCCCATGCAAAAAGCTCCTGGTAGGGTTCCCCTTCCATGGAGGACGACTCTTCGGAGAAGACCTGGACAAATACATCCAGACCATTTCAAGCGGAAAAAGTACTCTTTTGCCCACCAAGAAGAAGTTTCGGGGGCCTGCGTTTAAACGACAGTACTCCCCTGGGCAGGGGCCCTCCAATACCAAACCGTATCGACGGCCTCCTGCAAGATCAAATTTTAACAAGTCGCAGGGACAGGCCGGCGCAGGCAAAAAGCAGTGGTTTCGCAAGCCAGCAAAGCCAGCCCCCAAGCCGGCCTTATGAAGGGGCGCCCCCACCCTCGAAGGTGGGGGGGAAGACTGCGTCTCTTTGCAGAGGTTTGGGAGGCCAGCATTCCCGACAAATGGGTACGGTCCTCCGTGGCTACAGGCTACAAACTAGACTTCCTAAAGTTTCCTCCTCCTCATTTTCAGGAGTCAAGAGTACCAAACGATCCGAAGAAGGGAGCTGCATTAATAGCGGCATTGAATCATCTACTCTCTCAGGAGGTAATAGTAGAGGTACCAGTCCAAGAACAAGGGCTAGGTTTCTACTCCAACCTATTCATTATCCCAAAGCCCAACGGCGATGTCAGGCCAATTTTGGACTTAAAAATGGTAAATGCATACCTAAAGGTCTGCTCATTTCGGATGGAATCCGTGCGGTCAGCAGTTGCCGCACTTCAGAAGAACGATTTTATGGCATCCATAGACATAAAGGATGCTTACCTTCATGTTCCAGTTTACCAGCCACATCAAAGATTTCTACGCTTCTCGGTGGCTCTACGTCATTTCCAATTCATGGCGCTTCCCTTCGGGTTGGCTACAGCCCCCCGGGTGTTCACGAAGGTCCTAGCCAATCTAAGGATTCAAGGGGTCACGAATCTAGCATACCTGGACGACCTCCTAGTCATAGATCACTCGTCTCCTGGCTTGGAACGAGCAGTGGCCCTCGCAGTTCAGTACCTCGAGAGGTTCGGCTGGGTCCTAAATCGAGAAAAATCAGCATTCCAGCCCACAAGGCAGTTGGAATATCTCGGCATGAGATTAGACACAGAACAACAGAGGGTGTTTCTGCCTCTGATAAAAGTCAAAGCCATCAAGGAATTAATTCTACTGGTTCTAAGCAAGAAGGAACCAACTGTTCGCCTATGTATGCGGTTACTAGGCAAGATGGTGGCCACATTCGAGGCGGTACCGTACGCCCAGAGCCACACTCGCATCCTGCAGGCAGCCATCCTGTCAGCATGGAGCAGGAGGCCACAGGCCTTAGATATCCCTTTGCCGCTCTCATCAAGAGTCCGACAAAGTCTGTGTTGGTGGTTAGACCCTCAGAAGCTACTGAAGGGGAAGTCTTTCAGCCCAGTGGCTTGGAAGATAGTAACCACAGACGCCAGCCTAACAGGCTGGGGAGCAATTTTGGATGGTTGCACTCGCCAAGGCACTTGGGCAAAGCCAGAGAAGCAGTTGCCCATCAACATCTTGGAGCTCAGAGCTGCTCGACTAGCCCTCAGGGCTTGGACGTCCAAGTTGCAGGGGTTCCCGGTGAGAATTCAATCGGACAATGCCACGGCAGTGGCATACATAAATCACCAAGGGGGAACCAAGAGTCAAGCCGCTCAGAGAGAGGTGAGCTTGATTCTCCTATGGGCAGAAGCTCATGTGCCCTGCATATCGGCAATATTCATTCCAGGGGTGGACAACCTTCAGGCGGACTTTTTAAGTCGCCAGACTCTATTGCCGGGGGAATGGTCTCTACATCCACAGGTCTTTCAGACACTCTGCCAGAGATGGGGAGTGCCGGACGTGGACGTCATGGCATCAAGACTCAACAAGAAGCTAGACAGGTTCATATCCCGCTCAAGGGATCCGATGGCCTGCGGAACCGATGCGCTGGTTTGCCCTTGGCATCAGTTCAAACTACTTTATGCTTTTCCCCCGCTCCAGTTACTACCCCGCCTACTACGCAGGATCAGGGTGGAGCACATACCAGTCATCCTGGTAGCTCCATCATGGCCCAGAAGGGCATGGTATTCACTAATCCTAAAGATGGTAGTGGGAGACCCTTGGACTCTTCCTCTACGGCCAGACCTGCTATCGCAAGGTCCGATCCTCCACCCTGCCTTACGGCATCTAAATTTGACGGCCTGGAAGCTGAATCCCTGATTCTCAGGGGTAGAGGTCTGTCTCAGAAAGTAATCTCTACCCTAATCAGAGCCAGGAAACCGGTCTCTAGGGTGATTTATTACAGGGTCTGGAAGGCCTATGTAGGCTGGTGTGAGTCCAAGCGATGGCTTTCTCGCAAGTTTACCATCGATAGAGTATTAAGTTTTCTCCAGCTAGGAGTGGATAAAGGACTGGCATTAAGCACAATCAAAGGACAGATTTCAGCTTTGTCAGTGTGGTTTCAGCGGCCGCTGGCCACCCACTCGCTAGTTAAGACCTTCCTTCAAGGGGTCTTGCGTATTAATCCTCCAGTTAAATCCCCGCTTTGTCCGTGGGATTTAAATCTTGTTCTGTCAAGTTTACAGAAACAACCGTTTGAGCCGTTGGCTGAAATTCCTTTGGTTTTACTGACAAGGAAGTTAGTATTTTTGGTCGCCATAGTTTCCTCCAGAAGAGTATCGGAACTGGCAGCCTTATCCTGTAAGGAACCATATCTTATTTTTCATAAGGACAAGGTCGTTCTCCGCCCTCATCCTTCCTTCCTACCGAAGGTTATATCCAGTTTTCATCTAAACCAGGATTTGGTATTACCATCCTTCTTTCCTAAACCTACTTCCAGACAGGAAGGGTTGCTGCATACCTTGGATATTGTCAGGGCCATGAAGGCCTATCTTAAAGCTACAGAGAAGATCCGGAAAACAGATGTGTTGTTCATTTTACCGGATGGGCCCAAGAAGGGGCAGGCAGCTGCAAAATCCACCATCTCGAGGTGGATTAAACAGTTAATCACTCAGGCCTACGGCTTGAAAGGGTTGCCTCCTCCGTTATCATTAAAGGCTCATTCTACTAGGGCCATGGGCGCCTCCTGGGCAGCACACCACCAGATCTCTATGGCTCAAGTTTGCAAAGCGGCAACCTGGTCTTCTGTCCACACGTTTACAAAATTCTACCAGTTGGACGTAAGAAGGAATACTGATACAGCCTTTGGGCAGGCAGTGCTGCAGGCTGCAGTTTGAGACCCTCGGATTCCGGGGGGCTCCCTTTTGAGTTAAATTTAAAATTTAAAATTATTTTTTCTCAACTAAGTTGGATTTATTATGATTTGAGTATATCTCTAAATTAAATCCTTTTGTCTTAGGAAGATGTTCTCCCTCCCCTCATTGTAAGCATTGCTTTGGGACATCCCACATAGTAATGAATATGCTGCTCTGTGTCCCGTGATGTACGATAAAGATTTTTAATACAGCTTACCTGTAAAATCTTTTTCTTGGAGTACATCACGGGACACAGAGCTCCCACCCCTCTTTTGGGGACCATTTTGGGAGGCATACTGCTTGCTACAAAACTGAGGTACTCCTCCTATGGGAGGGGGACTTCCTGTTTTTGAGATTGCCAGTGTCCATCACCTGAAGGTACTCCATATAACCCATATAGTAATGAATATGCCGCTCTGTGTCCCGTGATGTACTCCAAGAAAAAGATTTTACAGGTAAGCTGTATTAAAAATCTCTTTTTTTTTTTCCTTCCTAGTAATGGTGATCAGCTTTTTATTTATTTTTTAAACCGTGACTGCGACGTTATGGCAGACGCAACAGACACTTGACGCCATTTTGGGACAATTGTATTTTACAGCGATCAGTGCTATAAAAATGCATTGATTACTGTGTAAATTGCACTGGCAGTGAAGGGGTTAACCAGTAGGTGGTGCTGAAGGGGTTAAGTGTGTCCTAGGGAGTGATTTTTAACTGTAGGGGGGTGGGCTACGTGTGACACGACACTGATCAGCTCTGATTACAGGGAGCTGTGATCAGTGTCCTTGTCACTAGGCAGAATGGGGAAATCTGCTGGCGTCACGCGCCCACAATGCTGCTTCTTAAAGGGACGTACCTGTATGCCCAGCCAAGCCATTGTGGCAACGTATATAGTCGTGCGCTGGTTGGCAAGTGATTAAAAAAAGTGCAAAAACTTTTTGAAGACATGTATACTTCCCCCCCCCCCCCAAGAGGCCCTAGAGAATAAAAGGGAGGGTATTGCATATTTTTGTCGCACAGTATGTGCATTATAGGTTTTCATATGCAGTCTTTTTGGACTTTAATGCAAAGAAACAGAATACCCAGTTGTTTGGTATCCAGTTACTTGGTGTAACATTGTTTATATTTTACCAAACATTATCACAATTTAAAAACTTGTAATGGGATAGTTTTCCAGAATGGCCCTTATTTCCATTCACGTGCAGAATCTTGTGACTCAAAGGGGGTTATTTACGAAAGGTAAATCTACTTTGCACTACAAGTGCGAAGTGCAGTCGCTGTAGATCCAAGCGGGGACATACAAGGAAAAAAAAAAAGCATTTTAGCTTGCACATGATTGGATGATAAAATCAGCAGTTTCCCCTTATTTCAAATCTACCCCTCAGATTTACAGCGTCTGCAATTTTAAGTGCACTTTGCACTTGTAGTGCAAAGTGGATTTGCCTTTCGTAAATAACCCCCAAAGCCTGGTCTAAGCTGCCTGCAGAAAGTGCCTTGTGTGCACTTTCAACGCAGATGTCTTTTCGGGGAGGCACCTAACCAGTCATCAAAGATGTTGCAGAAGGGAATGTTTTACATTTCACAGCAGATTCTAAAACCCCCTCTTCAAGAGCCTCTACCTCCTAAAAAAAAAAAAAAAAAAAAAAAAAAAAAAAAAAATATGCAGAGCACCTAACTGCTGTACCCAGGCCTCAACTTCAAAACCCAAGTTCAGCACTTGCTTTTGGGCCACACAGCCCCCTAAGTCTTCACCAAAGTTCTCTTCACAATGAAGGAGAGCCCTCACTCCTAAGAGTAAAGTGTCTGTTTTGCCTGAGTGGGTCACCGACATCCTAGACCTGTGGGTTTAGTTGTTTTTAAAAAGGGTAAAAATGAGGGCTGTTACTGATCAAAATTTTTCTGTTCGATTAATTTCAATTTAATTATAACGCACATACAGATCCAACTACTTTTAGCTGATCTCCTTGCAGGCTGATTCCCAGTGCAGCTACCAACCACTGCAAAAATGGATAGCAGGATACAAAAATGCACACAAAGGCAGCGCTCGATGGGAATAGCATTAAAACTTTTATAGTCTTCAAGTAGGTAACCAAATTAATATAGCACTGGAGATAAAATCGATGTAGCTACATAAACTGTAAAAATGGTGCGAGTAATACCAAATGGTACCAAAAGCAGTCATAAAAACATGTAGCTGGGTATGATACTGGTATAAAAATGTGTACAACAATACCACTGCTGAATCCAGATGAGGAGAGGTTAACATCAGTCTGCCGGCATGTAGATGTCCCATGAAGGGAACTATCACAACTCCCAGTGGATGGTTGTAGAATCCCAGGTTGATAGAGGGAAGTGTAACAGCCCTTGCGTGTGGCAGATAGTAAGGTCCCGCTGGCATGCAGATATGAAGTCACAGCAAAGGACCCTTTAGATGGACAAGGCAAGCCCCACCTGTGTCTGTGACGTTACCGTTACCTGAAGGCCCAGAAGCCGGCGGAGAGGTGAGTACCAATCAAAATAATTTTAATCGATCAAAGAAATTTAAGATTAAAAGATTAATTAAAAGTTAATTTGCACAGCCCTAGTAAAAATGTGTTCAAAATTCTACCCCTTCGCCTCTTTCTTCTCTCAAATCAACCAAGGACAGTCAGATTTGAAGCATTCTATTCAACCCTATTAGAGGGGGGGGTTTGTCCTATTTCAGACTTAAAATCCTTTGACAAAATTCACCAGAATGAAACGTGTTCCAAAAGTTGAACTTATCCTTAAGGCTGGGTTCACACTATTGCGTCTCACAGCAAGGGGTTCAGTGCATCCCCGTTCACCAATTCAGGTTGAATTTGGACCTGAAATGGACCAAAACATGCACAGGACCGCTGTGCTAATTTGCAGTGGAGCCATGTGAACTGTCTCCATGGAGAGCCGGTCACAATCTTCTACTATCCAATTCCCATAGGTGTGAACCCAGCCTTAAGAGCCAGAGGCATCTGTCCTCACCTTTCTGGAATCAAGAAAAGCCATTTTCAGAAAGATCTACTATTGTATCTGGAAATTCTTTTCTTGGTGTGAGCACATGCAATTTAATTTTCTTAAAGCTCATTCTGACTTACTATAATTAGGTGTCCATTCTTTTTCAAAGACCTCTAGCGTTGCTCTGCCTTGCAAAATTAAAAGACCCCCTTGCAGCAACCCTGCGCTTTCTTGGGTTAAAGGGTGATTTTCTGCGAGGTAGAGAGAACCATTGCAAGTTGAGATCTATTCAGAGATGTTCCCTTAGATGGCTGCTCCAGCAAAGTGGACCAAAATTATATTTTCTTCCTAAGGTGGTATCAGTCTTCCACCTTAGTGAGGACATAGTCTGACCATCCTTCTGCCCTGCTCCAAAGCATCAAAAGGAAAGATCTATTTTCATTGCCTAGACATGGTCAGAGCCATTAGAGCAGGGGTGGGCAATTATTTTTTCGATGGGGCCACATGAGAAACTAAAAATATTTTGGAGGGCCAGGCCAAAAGGCTAAACTCAATACTGCATAAAATCAATTGTATTTCTTTATAAAAAGCAGTAAATATCATTGTTGGACAACTGGTACGAGTACTTGTTATAGACATGGCACAGGAGGGGGACAGAGGCTGGGGACATGGCACAGGAGGGGGACAGAGGCTGGGGACATGGCACAGGAGGGGGACAGAGGCTGGGGACATGGCACAGGAGGGGGACAGAGGCTGGGGACATGGCACAGGAGGGGGACAGAGGCTGGGGACATGGCACAGGAGGGGGACAGAGGCTGGGGACATGGCACAGGAGGGGGACAGAGGCTGGGGACATGGCACAGGAGGGGGACAGACGCTGGGGACATGACACAGGAGGGGGACAGACGCTGGGGACATGACACAGGAGGGGGACAGACGCTGGGGACATGACACAGGAGGGGGAAAGACGCTGGGGACATGACACAGGAGGGGGACAGACGCTGGGGACATGACACAGGAGGGGGACAGAGGCTGGGGACATGACACAGAGGCTGCAAATAAATTATCATATCACTTCTTCACATCATCAGTATGCTGTGTCTTCCTCCTGTGCCCCTTTCACCTCTCCACAGATCTGACCTGTGGAGAGGTGAAAGGGGCACAGGAGGAGGACACAGCATACTGATGATGTCTAGGTAGGATAGCACTTCACACTCTGCTGCTGGACTGAGGAGGACTCACCAGACAAGGCCAGGGCAGTGGCACTGAGGGCAGGCAGCAGGCGGAGACCAGGGTCCACTCCAGGTCCGGGCACCAGCATGGCGGCTGGCTGACTGCTACAGTCAGTCGGGCGGGCAGAGCAGGCAGGCAGGCAGGCTCACTGGTCGGTCTCCGTCTGCCTTTACTCAGTCCACTCCGTCACAGTGGGGGTGCGTCTGCAGTGTGTCCACTACATCTGCTGCTGTGTGCTATCCCACCGGTGCCGCTCTCCACAGAGTCCACACATTCTACGATGTTCCTCAGTTTCCCCGCGCTGCTCTTTTGAATAGGCTGGCAGCAGTGTTGTTGGCGCGAAAATGCGCTTTGATAATTGGCTGCGCGGCGGGTGGTGGTGGGCTGGGCGGTCAGAGAGGGCGAGGCTATGCATAATGTAGGAGGACTAGACGCTGCCTGCGCTGCGGCTCACATTCGGATCTTTTTACGGGCACATTTCCCTTATTACGGACTTTTACGAACAGGGAAAAAGTGCCTTCTACGGACGGTTGGCAACACTGCCCGGGGGCCGGATTAAAAGGTCCGCCGGGCCGTATACGGCCCGCGGGCCGTAGTTTGCCCAGGTCTGCATTAGAGTCTACCTCAAACCAACATCTTTGAACAGGATTCCCCATTTGTCCTGTCCTCAGGCCATCTCAAGGGACACCTTGATTCCAAGTCCACCATCACTTGATGGATAAGAGGTCTGATCGCTAAAGCTTACACTCTCAAGGACAAATCTCCTTGTGCTTTTATGGGTCCCTTTCACCAGATCAGCAAGAGTTTCCTGGGCTTTCTAGCACCAGGCCTCTGTAGCCTAGCTTTGTAAGGCCACCATCAAATCCTGCTCATATCTTTTTGGAACTGGCAAATCAATTGACAAGTCGCAATGGTGTGAACCAGGGCTTAGGTGGAGTTGCGCTTTAATTTGTCTTCTATGTAAAGGCCATTTTAAACCACCCCTGAGTGTACAGATTTTGCTAGGTGATTGGGGAAAGAGTCTTTCAATTGACACTACTTTCAATATCTGCCTGCTTCTTGCCTTATAGCTCACTAAAGGTTTATGGCTCAGTTACCCTCGATTTACATCTTGGGAATGTATTAGGACCAAGCTGTGTGGGGCTGGCTGGTAATGTTTGCTGCGGGCACTGGATCCTGCGCTCAATGCTTATTTTGGTAAGTGGTGCAACAAGCGAGGTAGCTGAAGGGTGTTATACAGTTCCAGGGCTGTGGTCAATTCCGTTGGTGTCCAGAGTCAGACCCTGAGGATTCCTTTGAGCTATGCCAACCATGATGGGTAATGTGGACAAGACAGGGTCTTCCAATACTTTTTACAGGGCGGTTCCAGGCTACACATCTTGGGGTTATTACCTGGATATGTATTGGATACTACAATATATATTTTTATCCTACTGGACATACTGCAATGCCAATCACAGAAATGGTTTTGAAGGCAGAGGTTGTGGGGTAATTTGCAGTACATTTTGAATGTTTGTACCCTGACTATTAATGTCTTGCTTATTTACCCTTATAGTGGTTATAAAGCCTAAACATTTTTTACCTTGATGCATTAAAAAAAATGTTTAGGCATTTAGTATCCCCATTTTACTTCATTCGATCAAGCGATGTGCCTGTCTCTCTCCCCTCATTTCCTGGTCTCACTAGCTCTGCTGAGGCAGCGAGTGCCAATGGCTCCCACTGCTGTCAATCAAAGCCAATGACAAGGGAACAGAGGGAGGGGGTGGAGTTGAGTCCTGCTGTTTGTATCAATAGACACAGAGAACGAGACTTGGGAGCAAGCTGATCAGTTGTGGTTTCACCTGTTGTCTGATACTTTTAAAGTCACAGCCATAGGATCTTGGTTAGCACCTGGGTTATTGGGAATCCTTCATACTGGACCTGCTGAATCCATGCAATCTGCCTGCATTCTATGAGTACCCCACAGGGGAAAATCCTTACTTGGCAATTGCAGATTACAGGTGCTCAGGAGCACATAGGACAAACAGCCAAATTCTGCTACAGGCCCTGAGGAAACTCCAAATTCCTCTGTTTATTTATTTTTTTACAGTTTCCTGCCAATGCTTTGGCAGCCTAAAATCAGGCTCCCTCATAGACAAGTAACATATGGCCCATCCAGCCGAAGTAGAATTGTTTTCCAATGTTTGATCTATTCCAAAAGCTATTGCCATTTTTCTAATTGACAGTAACAATTTTCAACTCTTCTGTGCCCCCCCCCCCCCCCCAAAAAAATATTCTCAGATGTTACAACCTAAACTGCTTAGTGCATTTCCAATTACAACAGAGGCTTCAGAAGAATTTTCCCCACCAGAAGTTTTTCTGAGCATGAAAGGGGTTATTTCTTGAAAGCCTGTTCTTGAATAAGCCTGTTTGGGCCTTATATAATTGGCCTAAGTCAGGTTATTCTCTTCTGATAATTTTGATGCTTTATACGGAGTGATGTATTTAGGTTTTGTGTTGCCCTAGGCCTGACTAAACTTGTGCACCCCCTAATTTAAATAGAACTCACCACTTCCTGTCAAGGCCACACCCCTTTCTGCTATAGCTGCTAACAGTAATCACTGTGTTTTCCATACCTATGCAAGTCTATTGGAATGCAAAATCTGCATGAAGCCCAGGTAAATGTAGGTCAGAAGGAGGTTTACAGTAAGCGCACCTGTCAATGAATTCTGAATGATCACTGAAACATCTCAAACTGTCTGAACAAATGCCAGTAGTGGAAGTGCTCACCTGGTAAAGTACCCCTAAATAACATCACATTGGGCCAGCAGATAAGGTTGGGCTAAATCGATATTTGTGGATTAAACATACAATTAGCGCTCAAAGTATGACCCACAAGGAAATAATATGATTTTTTGTACTCATCGTAAATTCCTTTTCTTTGTCGTCCATAGACTGACACAGCTCCTTAAATCTTGACATTTGGGTTATGTTCCTGTTCATAGGAGAGGACTAGGCAGAATATGTTTGTTAAAGTTACATGTTTTAATATATAGTTGAACAGCCCCGCCCAGGGGGCGGTCCCTCCAGTTATAACCCCTCACCCTGCAGCATGCAGCTCAGTTCATTAAAAAGCAGTACAAACTTAAAAAGGAGGGGAAGGTGCTGTGTCCGTCCATGGACGACAAAGAAACGGATTTTACGGTGAGTACAAAAAATCCTATTTTCTCTTATCCATGGACGGACACAGCTCCTTAAATCTTGACATTTGGGACGTCCCAAGCAGTGTCAGAAAAACGAGTGGTGGGAACAGCAATCAAAAACCAACTTTACCCCAAACAAGCAGAGCTCCTCAACGGAGGAGTTGCAAACTAAACAGCCGCCTGCAAAACCTTGCGGCCGAAGGAAGCAGCCAAAGATGCACTCACATCAACCTTGTAAAATTTGGGAAAAGTGTGAATGGACGACCAAGTCGCCACTTTACAAACCTTGATGTCGGAAAGCCCAGGAAGCACCAATGGCCATGGTCGAATGCGCCGTGACAAGGAAAGGAGGCGCCCACCCCTTAAGGGCGTAGGCCTGGATGACGGTCTGCCTGATACACCGAGAAATATTGGCTGGCGAGACCACCAGGCCCTTCTGCGGACCAGACACCGCCACAAACAGTGAGTCCGACCTCCGGACCAAAGCTGTGGTAGACAGGTAAACCCACAGAGCACGTACCACATCCAAGGTATGTAGCGCAGCCTCTTTGGGATGCGACGGTTGAGGACGGAAGTACAATGTCCTCATTCAGGTGAAAAGCTGAAACTTCGGAAGAAAGGAAGGCTGAGGGCGTAGCACCGCTTTATCCTTGTGGAGGACCAAGTAAGGAGACTTGCAAGACAAGGCCGCCAACTCAGAAACACGTCTGACAGATGTAATGGCTACTAGAAAAGCCACTTTTTTAAGAGAGCATCAAGAGAGGAATATCTCTGATGTTCTCAAAAGGGGGCTACTGAAGAGCCGAGAGCACCAGATTAAAATCCCATGGAGGAAGCGGTGGTCTAATGGGGGGAAGCACATGTTGAACCCCCTGCACAAAAGTGCCTACCAGCAAGTGGGTCGCCAAGGGTCGTTGGAAAAAAAAAAAAAAAAAAAGGCTGAAATCTGTACCTTGATGTTGCTTAAGGCAAGTTTCTGATTCACTCCACGTCGTAAAAACAGCAGGACCCTGGAAACTGAATACGTCCGTGGACGCCACTCCATCTCCTCGCACATGGAGATGTAGGCCTTCCAAGTGTGATGGTAGATCTTCCGCAAAGACTTCCGTGCCCTCAGCATGGTTCAAAATGACCGAATCCGACAGACCTCGGCCCCTTAGTACCTGGCTTTCAATAGCCATGCCGTTAAAGCCAGCGACTGTAAAGCAGGATTAAGTATGGGACCTTGAGACAGAAGGTCCTCTCTCATTGGCAGCCGCCAGGGTGCATCCGCCACCAGGAGCACAAGGTCGGCGTACCAGGGACGCCGGGGCCAATCCGGAGTGATTAGGATCACCTCGGCCTCTACTCTGCGGAGCAGACGAGGAAGCAACTTCAGTGGGGGAAAGGCATAAATTAGCCGATACTGACCCCACGGGGCCATCAACACGTCTGCCCAGGGATCTCTGGACCTGGCCACGAACCTTGACACCTTGCAATTGAATCGAGATCTACATCCCCACCTCCGGCAAAGGAGTTGAAATGCCTCCAGAGGTAACGATCATTCCCCCTGATCCAGCATCTCCAGTTTTCTACAACCGGAATGTAAACGGCTGACAGAGCTGGCCCGCTCCTTTTCGCCCACCGCAGGATGTGAGCGACCTCTGATGCCGCAGCCAAGCTCCTTGTTGCCCCCTGATAGTTGACATAAGCCACCGCCGTGGCATTGTCTGACTGGATCCTGATCGGACAATCCTGTAGCCTCTGCGACCACAAGGAGAGGCATAGCCTGATCGCTCGAAGTTCCAGTACTTTGGCAGGTGGGATTCGACCCTGGGCCAACTGGACCCCCCAGACTCCCCCCCCTCAACCTGTGAGGCTGGCGTCCATCGTGATCACAGTCCAATTGAAAGGAAGGAACAACCTCCCAGACAGAAGAGCCGGGGATCTCAGCCACCAACTCAGGGAAGCCCTGACCAGGTGACTTACCTGAATCTGATGATCCAGAGACAATGGAGATTTGTTCCATTTGGACAGGATCTCCTTCTGCAATTCTCAAGTGTGGAATTGGGCATACGGAACTGCCTCGAAGGAGGCCATCATGAGGCCCAGAACTCGCATGCAAAAACGGAGAGCCGACCATTTGCGGGATGCTAACAATTTCACCACCGACTGGAGTGTCTGCAACTTCTCCAAAGGAAGGAAGACCTTCGCCTCCGAGGAGTCAAGGATCAACCCTAGGTACTCCAGACGCTGAGTCGGCACCAACACTGACTTCTGGATGTTCAGTACCCAACCAAATTCCCGAAGGGTCTGACTGGCTATAGACACATCCTCCTCTAATTCTGAGCCAGAAGCATCTCTCAGAAGATCGTCTAGGTAGCCCACGATAGCAATGCCTCGCTGTCTCAGCAAAGCCAGAATTGAGGCGAGCACCTTGGTAAACACTCTTGGTGCTGACGCTAGGCCAAAGGGAAGAGCCACAAATTGATAGTGGTCTTCGCCGATCGCAAAGAGATTCGAATAGAATCCCTGAAACCTTTCTGGCAGGGGCACAGGTAAAATTACTCCTGCACCTGAGCAAGTCTTGAACTGCTCCAATCAAATCGGAAGAAGAGGAAGATTTGAGGGAAAGAATCTGTTTGGCCGACAAGAAATAAACTCGATCTTGTACCCCGAAGTGACCACCTCGCAGACCCACTGGTCAGAGAGCAGGGAGGTCCACCGAGCTGCAAACTCACGAAGCTGTCCCCCCCACCCTTTAGTTGGGCTGGGGCAAAACTTCATGCGGTAGCAGGCTTGTTAGGCTTACGCACTCAGGGACGCTTCTGTCCACCAGCTGGAGCCTTGTCAGTCTGGGAAGATCTGCCAGCTGACCCTGACCGACGAAAATACAGCTTCTGCGCGCAATAGGAGGGCCCCGGCTTACAGCGCGGCTCCTTTCCCTTAGAGGACAGCGGGAGAAGTGTGCTCTTACCTCCAGTGACATCCTAATAATGTTGTCCAGCGAGGTACCAAAAAGCCTCCCACCTTTTTGAAGGGCAAATCTGCAAGAGCTTTTTTGGATGCTTGGTCAGCGGACCAGCATTTCAGCCAAATCAGGCGGCGCAGTGCCACTGCAGATACAGAGGCTCTGGAGATCAAGGGGGCCACATCCAGAGTGGCATCACGGACAAACACAAGGCCCTGTACCAATTGGTCAGCCAGCCTTACGCATTCTGGAGGAACCTGATGCTCCTCTACTGTCTGTTGCAAAATCTTTGCCCATTCAGTGAGTGTCTGAGACACCAAAGTCGCAGCAAATACAGGTCGCAACACTGACCCCCCAGCATGGTGAACATGGATCGGGTCACCGCTTCGGATCTCCTATCAGTAGGGTCCTTAAAGGCAGGGGTCTCCTCTACCGGGAGAGTGGTTACCTTATTTAGCCGAGAGACCGGGGATCCACGACCGGAGGAGAGGCCCATTTATCCAAAAGGCTCTACTCAAAAGGATAACGGACTGCCATGCGCTGAGGGACCACAAAGGACTTCTGTGGCCGTTCCCATTCCTTATCTATGAACTTATCAAAAGAAAGTAACATAAGGAAAAACTTTCACAGAGAGGTTAGATTTGTGTGACCCAAAGGAGACAGACCCCTCTTTGGAAGTTCCAGCTGAATCTTCCAGCTTGAGAGAGTCCCTCACAGCATCAATAAGTGCACTCACAAGTGCCCTGTCTTGCACTGACCCGGATGAGGGGTCCTCCTCACCGGGGAGGTCCTAGTCCGCATCCTCTGACATACCAGAACTGGGATCCTGAGCCGCAGCCAGGCCCGAATCTGAGTCAGAGTATTCCCCAGAAGATGGGGGGGAGGGGGCACTTTTTACCCCCCTTACGATGCTTCTACCCTGGCAACAAATGATTCCAGGACTGCCAACAGCGTATCCATGGGAACCGCAGGGGCAGGGGCACCGTTTGCTGCCTCTGGCAATTTAGGGGAAGAAAGGCCAGATACTGACTCTATTATCACCCACTTACAGCCCTTAGGGACTAAGTGAAAAACACTTAAGTTCACCCTCCTTGCTGCACCGACCGGGGGGGTTTACCCAGGGGACTCACCACCCAGAGGGAGACCGCTCAGCACCGCTGCTTGTATACTCAGCGTGTGTGTGAGGAAAAAGTGCGGTAAAAACTATGAGGATAATGAGCTGTGCTCCGTTCAGAAAGCCAGTGCTAGAGGTCAAAACCCACTCCAAAATGGACAGTCATATGTGGACCCCGGAGCATATGCTCACCGGCCACCCCTGGAGCCATAGGGGAATGTCGTGGCCGACCCATCGCTTAACTAAGGACTGCTCACGCTCGATGGCCAGACTAGGGAGACTACAAGGATCTATAATATCCAGCCTGTCACCCAGGCAGCAGTTAATAGAAGAATCAAAAAAATAAATAAAATTTTTAATTTCTTTAGGACTCTGGGCCCAAAGGGAGCCACGTCCTTCTCCTCTGCTAGGCAGAAAAACTGAGCTGCGTGCTGCATGGTGAGGGGTTATGACCGGAGGGACCGCCCCCTGGGCGGGGCTGTTCAACTCTGTTAAAGTTACATGTTTTAAGATGACTAACATGTTCTGCCTAGTCCTCTCCTATGAACAGGAACATAACCCAAATGTCAAGATTTAAGGACCTGTGTCCATCCATGGACAATAAGAGAAAATCCTGTAATCACTTTAATTATCTCCTCAAAGTTATCAAGCAGGAAGGAAACCACCTAAATGCCTTCTTCAGAGTTGTCCGTGAGAATGCAAAGAAAAAAAAACCTCTGCTGCCATACCTGGGGGCTTCTCTCCTCTCTTCTACTTGCTGTTGACACAGAGAGCCCTGGGAGGAAGATACATTACATATCGTAACTTCCTCCCAACGATGAAGTAGCATTAGGCTGCTAAGACCTGGCAGTACTACACTTACTAGTATTGGCAGCCGCCGGTCTGGATCATACTGGCAGCAGTGTGGCAGCTTTATGGGGGCGCCAGACCGCTTTTCTCCTAGACCCTGCCCCCGGTCTAGTCCGCCCTATAAGACTGGTGATGCACTAAAAGTGTTTTTGTGCCGGAGCCAGGAGGAGGCAGTTTTTTCCCGGTGCGGGGGTGACTTTTTTTGCCACGCCTCTTCAAAGTGCCGCCCAAGACCAAGGTACAGCGTTGTTTATACCCTATGGCAGTTTTTCTCAACTCCAGTCCTCAAGGCGCCCCAACAGGTCATGTTTTCCATTATTTTGCACAGGTGATTTGATCAGTTTCACTGCCTTAGTAATTACCACAGTTGTTTCATCTGAGGGAAATCCTGAAAACATGACCTGTTGGGGGCGCCTTGAGGACTGGAGTTGAGAAACACTGCCCTATGGTACAGATTATTCTTGCACTAAATAATCAGTCCCTTGAAGAATTCAGGTGATAATCGAGTGTTCTGAGACACTTTTGAAGCTCACTTTTGCCTTACCTTGCAAGATGTTTATCCGCATGCCTTTCCTTACACTGAGCAGAGGAGAGAGAAATAACTGGCTTGTGTAAAAGGGACATCTACACTGATAATCAGGGCACTGATTATCAGTGCAGTCCCAACAGTGCCCACCAGTGCTACCAATCAGTGCCTCCTCATCAGTGCCCACCAGTACCTCCTCATCAGTGCACATGAGCAAAGGAGAAAAATTACCTGTTTGCAAAATTTCATAACAAACTATAAAAAAAAAATTAATTCAAACTTTTCAGTCTTTTTTCATTTATTTAGCAAAAAATAAAAATCTATTGGTGATTACATACCACGAAAAGAAAGCTCCATTTGTGTGAAAAAAATATATAACATTTCCATTTGGGTACAGTGTTGCATGACTGCGCAATTGTCATTCAAAGTATGGCAGCGCTGAAAGGTGAAAATCGGTCTGGGCAGGCAGGGCTGCCATCAGGGGGGTACACACAGTACACCTGTAAGGGGCCCGTAGGTCCCCAGGGGCCCGGATGGCAACCCCCTTTAAAAAAAATAATCTTTTTTTTTTTTAGGGGTCCGGAGGTATTTTTTTTAATATATTTTTATTTTATTTTTTATTAAAGGTCCAATTTTTGTCCAATTTTTTTTGTTTGTTTTTTAGAGGTCCGGAGGTCCCCAGGGGCCCGGAGGCCCCCCAGGGCCCCAGATGGCAACCCCCCTTTTTTTTTTATAAAAAAATATATATTGTTTTTAATATATTTTTATTTTATTTTTTATTAAAGGGCCAACTTTTTTTTTTTTTTTTTAGGGGTCCGGAGATCCCCAGGGCCCCGGATGACAACCCCCTTTTTTTTTTATTAAAAAAAAAAAAAATTATATATATATTTTTTTTTATATATATATATATATTTTATATATATTATTATTTTTATTAAAAGGGCTCAGAGGTCCCCAGGGCCCCATGTGGCAAACCCCCTTTTTTTTATTTTTGTTTATATATTTTTATTTATTTTTTATTAAAGGGCCCAGAGGTCCCTCCTTTTTTTTATATAAATGTTTATTTTTATTTGTTATATATTATTATTATTATTATTATTATTATACAGGATTTATATAGCGCCAACAGTTTGCGCAGCGCTTAACATCAGGGAAGACAGTACAGTCACAATACAAATCAATACAGGAGTGATCAGAGGGCCCTGCTCATTAGAACTTACAATCTAGATATATTTTTTTCATTTATTTATTTTTCATTATAGGGCCCAGAGGTTTATTTATTTATTTTATTATTAAAGGGCCCAGGGCCCCAGATGGCAACCCCCCTTTTTAAAAAGAAATACATTTAAATATATATTTTTTTCTTTTTATTAAAGGGCCCAGAGGTCCCCCTTTTTTTTTATATTTTTCTTTATTTCTTATTTTTTTTGTAAAGGCCCCCCCCCCCTTCTCAATTCAGACGGCAGTACCCCCCCCCCCCCCCCCCGGGTTCTCTGCTCCAGGGGGGCCCATGCCTGAAGCTGTGTAAGAGGCCCCATAATTCCTGACGGGCAGGAAGGGGGTAAAAGTGCCCAGCAGGCAAGTGCTTATGTGACACCCATAGCAGATTGTATGAACAAAGTGCGATTGCTCTGCTGTGCAAGAAAAGCATCAGTGTGAACCAGGGCTAAAGGTCGCTAAAACCTGAAGTTTGGCTTGAAAAAAGAAATTGCTTGTGTCATATCTGTAATATTACTGAACCACCACTAGATGTCGACCAATCTCTCTTGTTACATAGGATCAAATAATGTTACCACACCTGGATGCTAAAATACATTCCATTATGAATAAGGTCTCACCAATGCAGCATATTAAGGCACTTTTTCTTGTCCCTGCATTGGGCCTGTGTTTGAGTTTTTGTGTGTAACATATTTTTCTCGGTACACATTTGCCCAAATTAAAGTGTTCCCAATACACCATAAAATATCCTACCAGGTTCGTACAATTCTAAATATATGCATTATGTCATGTAGAGGGAGCCTTCCACAAAACCTTTTAAGGGCCAGTTCACACAACATGCAGCCCAGTGCAGTTTTTTTTTCTACATCAAAAACGCATGGAAAGTAGGTTATATGGCCTCTAGTAGCATAGTTCACACCAGTGCTTGCAGTTCCAGAAAAAAAAAAGTAGAACATGCTGCATTTTTCCTGCACTGGAACGCTGTAAAAAGCATCAAAACGCACTGGAACGCATCAAAAATGCGTCAAAAAACACGCATGCAGAAAAGCATCTGGAACACATCCAGGCTGCGTTTCTATGGTGTGAACTGGCCCTGAATCTGGATCTTGGTTCAACCAACACACTTCATCTCCCTTTATATAAGCACTGGTTAGAATTACCAGTTAGGCCTCGTACACACGGATGGACTGTCCGATGAAAACGGTCCGCCGGACCGTTTTCATCGGACATGTCCGCTGCCGGATTTTGGTCTGATGGCTGTACACACCATCAGACCAAATTCCCCGCGGACAGCGAATGCGGTGACGTGGCCGCACCATCGCCGCGACGACGTGCGTGACCCTGGAAGGTCAATGCTTCCACGCATGCGTCGAATCACTTTGATGCATCCGAGGGCTTTCGGCCGAGCGGACATGTCCGGTGAGTCGTACAGACAACTGAACATGTCCGACGGACAGGCTTCTAGCGGACATGTTTCATAGCATGCTATGAAACATTTGTCCGCTGGAAACCTGTCCGCTAGGCCGGGAATCCTGTCCGCTAGGCCGGGAATCTGGTCCGGCGGCCGTACACACAACCGAACATGTCTGCTGAAACTGGTCCGCGGACCAGTTTCAGCAGACATGTTCGGTCGTGTGTACAAGGCCTAAGGCTGCATTCACACCTAGGCGACAGAACGCCCGACGCTTGATACGCTGGAGGTGCGAATTTCCATTGCTATCTATGAGATGGTTCACACCTCACGCCGAATGCCGAAACGCCGTACGCCTGCCGCCTGAAAACAAGTCCCGGACCCTTGTTTTCAGGCGGCATTGGCGTTCGGCCATAGACAGCAATGTTAATTCTTTGTAAAAAAAAAAAGAAAAGTAAACTAAATCGCAGCAAAATACGCCGCGGACGCGGCGTTACAATGTGAATGCAGCCTTAGAGAGTTGCTATTAGATGTTGTTCCAAAATCCTTTATTGATATTTTCCGAAAACATATCACAAACAAATAATAAATGACAGTTAAAAGACTCCACCCCTCATGTCCCCACACAATGTGAATATCCCTTGTGTGGACCAATTATATATATATATATATATATATATACATATATACATCTATAACCAGACCAACCAGCATCATTGTGGGTATGTTTCCAGATACAGCAGAACTCTAGTAAGTAGGCTGCACAGAATGGCAGTGGTGGATTCGCCAAGGTGTTTTACCCCCTTCACGACCAAGCAATTTTTTGTGATGCGGCACTGCGTTACTTTAACTGCGCAGTCGTGCGACACTGTGTTTGTTCTTTTTGTTTCCCCACAAATAGAGCTTTCTTTTGGAGGTATCTGATCGCGTCTGCGTTTTTTTGCGCTATAAACAAAAAACCGTCAATTTTGAAAAAAAAATGTTTTACTTTCTGCTATAAAACATTACCAATCAATTTTTTTTTAAGAAAATCGAATTTCTTCATCAATTTGCTACATATTTTTGAAAAAAAAATCCCAATAAACGTATATTGATTGGTTCGCGCATAAGTTAAAGTGTCTACAAACGTAATTATTTTTTTTTTTTACTAGTAATGGTGCCTATCAAATCGGACACCAAGTGACACTTTCTTGGGAACTAGTGACACTAATACAGTGATCAGTGCTAAAAAATATGCACTGTCACTATACTAATGACACTGGCAGGGAAGGGGTTAACATCAGGGGAGATCAAAGGGTTAAATGTTTCCATAGGGAGTGCTTTCTAACAGAGTGTGTGTGTGGGGGGGGGGTGTGCTTGTACCGTTGGAAAGCAGAGATCCATGTTCCTGATTAGCAGAAACACAGGATCTCTGTCTTTCCTTGTCACAGAACAATGATCTACCTAGTTTACATAGCCATATCCTCCTGCTCCCCCACTGCCGGGATGACGGGACCATTCAGAAAGCACTGCGCAGTAGGAAGCCTGAAGTCTCCACTTCTGGTCTCCCGATGGATTGGCCTGGGGGGGGGTCAGACATCGCAGGCTCGCTGGACAGGTAAGTGTCCTTATTAAAAGTCAGCAGCTACAGTGTTTGTAGCTGCTGAATTAAAAAAAAATTGGGGCTGGAACACCACTTTAACTACTTTTGGCATACCAAATGGGGAGATGCCATAACCATGCCCGTATGGAATACCCCTGATGTGAATAGTGAAAAATGATAAAAATATATATATATATATATATATATATATATATATATATATATATATATATATATATATATATATATATATATATTAGGGCTGTTACTGATCAAAATTTTTCTGTTCGATTAATCAGGGTTTTTTTTAATCGATTAATCGACTAATTTCGATTAATTATAACGCACATACAGATCCAACTACTTTTAGCTGATCTCCTTGCAGGCTGATTCCCAGTGCATCTACCAACCACTGGAAAAATGGATAGCCGGATACAAAAAACACACAAAGGCAGCACTCGATGGAAATAGCATTAAAACTTTTATAGTCTTCAAGTAGGTAACCAAATAAATATTGCACTGGAGATAAAATCGCTGTAGCTACATAAACTGTAAAAATGGTGCGAGTAATACCAAACGGTACCAAAAGCAGTCATAAAAACATGTAGCCAAGTATGATACTGGTATAAAAATGTGTACAACGATACCACTGCTGAATCCAGATGAGGAGGGGTTAACATCAGTCCGTCGGCATGTAGATGTCCCATGAAGGGAACTATCACAACTCCCAGTGGATGGCTGTAGAATCCCAGGTTGATAGAGAGAAGTGATAGAGGGAAGTGTAACAGCCCTTGCGACTGGCAGATAGTAAGGTCCCGCCGGCATGCAGATATGAAGGCACAACAAAGGAGCCCTTCAGATGGACACGGCAAGCCACGCCGGTGTCCGTGACGTTACTGGATCTCCGACGGAACTCCCTGAAGGCCCAGAAGCCGGCGGAGAGGTGAGAACCAATCAAAAGAATTTTAATCAATCAAAAAGATTTTGATCGATCAAGAAAATTAAAGATTAATCGATTAATTAAAAGTTAATTTGCACAGCCCTAATATATATATATATATATATATATATATATATATATATATATATATATATATATATATATATATTTTATTTTATTAAAAATGGTAGAATAAAATTAATTAAGAAATTAATTAATTAATTCAGCAAAAAATGGGGATTACATAATATAAAGAGACTCTCCCCATGCTGTGTGACTGCTGGAGAAGGGCAGAGCAGAGAGCGGCGAATGACACTCATTGATCTCTGCAGACCGAGAACTGAGTGATCAACGGTCATGTGAAGGGTCTTAGTGCCAGCGTGGGACAGCTGCACCACCACGTATAGATGTATGTTTTTTTGTTTTTTTTTCAAGTCCATATTTCTCCTTTAAAACCCCTATCCGATTATTATGTTTTCCCTTTACTTCCTGTCCTGGTTATGCAAGGAAATCCCTTTAAACTGAACAGAACTGCCGCCTCAGACAGAGCAAGTGTCCCTATTGGGTGATCTTCCATCTCTGCTGACAGCTGTAAAATTGGGGATTTCCCATCAGTCTCAGTGACAATGACCACCAGGTAAAGTGAAGGGTGGAAAAACAGCAATAAAAACCTGACAGGGTGTCTGTTTTCACACTGTATCCAAAACAAAATGTATTTCACAATAAGCACTGAGGTTGTGGCAGCAGCCTGTGTCTAATACAAGTTGGTGTATGTACAATGGATGTGGATGTATAAATCCAAGCTGCTTCTTCCAGTTTATAATAGATGGCACAGCTCACACGCTGCCAATGTGGCTGGCTGCCCACTGACAGGGACAGTCTGTCCTTGTCCTTAGGGCTCCTTCTGCGCATGCGCCAGCCTCGTCCCTACACAATAACATACCGCGTGTGAGAGGCTGATAACCACCGCAACCAATCAGCGGCGCCGCTGGGGGTGGAGCGTCGGTGCAGTTGCTAGAGCTAAAACTTGCTGTCGTCACTTCTCATCCTTTCCTGCTATATTTCTAGAGTGGCTTTTATCATATTCCTATGGGCGAAGGGGCGAAAACCTCAAGAACAACAACATGTCCGCCTCGCTGGTGAGGGCTACCATCAGGGCGGTCAGCAAAAGGAAGCTGCAAGCGTCCCGGGCGGCGCTCACTCTGGTAAGTGCGACCTAGTGCGTGACGTTCACAGGCAGGGCCTGACAGGAGGCGGCCTTCCTATCTCACTCACCTTATCAGTACAGTACAGTTACCAGGAACTCGTGTGTGTGAGTGCACTGTGGAGGGACTGCATTTCTCGGGGTACATTGCGAGGCCTGCTCACATGTTGGAACTATAGGGTCACCCTGGCTGTGACCTACTGGGACTGGAAGTTAGGTTGAAGTTTATGTAATGCAGTCATAAGAGACGTTTGTTATGTTTAGTTGTCCTGACTTCTACAATGCATGGCTTCTGTCTAGGGGAGTTGTCCCATAGGAACAGTGTGCCCCCACTAGCTTATGCATGTGATAAGCACAGGGCAAATCCTCACTGTCCACACAGAGGGTCAGTAATCCTGCAGTCTCATAGGCAGTGGCAGCAATAGGGTTAATGTCACCTGGTGTTGTAAAACATGCGCCCCCCCCCATATAACACTGCATATCATGGCAATAGTAGTACCATTAACTATAAAGCAACTAGTAAATTTAACCACTTCCCACCCGGCCTATAGCAAAATGATGGCCAGGCGGTGGTTCAGTTATCCTGACTGGACGTCCAGCAGGATAACAGCCGCTGGGCACCCGTGGGGGGTGCGCATCGCGGTGATCGTTGGTGCGGTGTGTCAGTCTGACACACCGATCTCGGTAAAGAGCCTCCAACGACTACTCTTTACCACGTGATCAGCCGTGTCCAAATACGGCTGATCACAATGTAGACAGGATAGCCGTTGATCGACTTTTCCTCACTCGCGTCTGACAGACGCGAGGAGAGATGATCGGCTGCTCTCCCGACAAATCGGAGGGGGGGGGGTATGTGCTGATAGTTTATCAGTGCCACCCAGGACCACCAGGTATGCCCCTGGACCACCAGGGAAATGCCAATCTGTGCCAAGGCAGCTGCCAACCAGTGCCCACCCAAAATTCCCACCAGGGATACATATCAGTGTTGCCCATCAGTGCCACCTCATTGGTGCTGCCTTATCGGTGCTGCCTAAGAGCCGGTTCACACACAGGCGGCATGACTTTGGGGGCGACTCGGCAAGGCGATCTCAAGACGATTTGAGAGGCAACTTGCAAAATGACTTCTGTATTGAAGTCCATGCAAGTCGCCCCCAAAGTCGTACAAGAACCTTTTTCTAAGTCGGGGCGACTTGCGTCGCTCCTATTAGAACGGTTCCATTGAATACAGCGGACCGTGACTTGTCTGGCGGCCGAGTCACCTGACAGGTCGCCCCTGTGTGAACCGGCTCTTATCAGTGAAGGAGAAAACTTACTTATTTACAACATTTTATAACAGAAAAAAAAGAAAAACTTGATTTTTTTTTCAAAATTTTCGGTATTTTTTTTTATTTGTATAGCAAAAAATAAAAACCGCAGAGGTGATCAAATACCACCAAAAAAAGCTCTATTTGTGGGAACAAAATGATACAAATTCTTTTTGGGTACAGTGTAGCATGACCGCGCAATTGTTATTTAAACAGCGTCAGCGCTGAAAGTTGGCTTGGGCAGGAAGGGGGTGTAAGTGCCTGGTACTGAAGTGGTTAAATAACAATATGATATGGAAAAAATAGACTTCCCCAGGATCAGTGCCCATTTATTCACTAACAATCACCAGCATTACTGTCAGTTTCAGCAATAATAACCGCCAGCATTGGTGCCAGTTTCTGCAATGGACTCCCCAGCATAGATGGTCAGTGGCATTATGCTATTTTAAAACTACACAGCATGAAGGAACTAATTAACACTGACATTGGCCACTAATTGAGCTCAAGGGGTTAATTAACACTGCTATTAATCACTAATGCAGTAGTGGCCAGTGGCAGTGTTAAAGTGGTTGTTAACCCACATAAAAAAAAAACACCTGCAAGACAAGGCATAATAAGCTAGTATGTATAGCATACTAGCTCATTATGTAATACTCACCTCAGATCGAAGCCCCCGCATCCGTCCTCGTACACCACTCGGGCGGCCGATATCTCTCCCAGTCATTAGTTCTGGGTATTGCAGCTCCGATGCTGTGATTGGCTGGAGCCACAATGATGTCACTCCTGCGCATGTGTGCGGGAGCCGCCACTCATGGCACAGCCTCCTTTTAGGAACGGCACGATCGCCTTTTTCTAAAGTGCGCTGTGGAGGTTCAGGAGATATTTCGAGCACATACAGGTAAGCCTTAATCTAGGCTTACCTGGAGGTCAAAGTGGTTGTAAAGGGTTTACATTCATTTTAATTAACCCCCTTGTGCTGTATTCACACTGGGGCTACACGACAGGCGGCTCAGCCGCCTGACGTGTCGCTTCCCATTCAATGCAATGGAACCGTTCTAATAGGAGCGACGCAAGTCGCTCCGACTTAGAAAAGGGTTCCTGTACGACTTGGGGGGGGGGGGGGGGGGGGCGGTTTGGGGCGACCTGCATTGACTTCTATACAGAAGTCATTTTGCAAATCGCCTCTGAAGTCGTCCTCAGGACGCCTTGCCGAGTCGCCCCCGAAGTCGTGCCGCTGCTGTGTGAACCGACTCTTAGTGTTTGGCTGAAGCCATTTATTAATCAACTGTGTTTACTCCTTTTTTTTTTTTTTTATCATAATGGCAACAGAACCTACCCAAATGACCCTGATCAAACGTTTACATACCCCAGTTCTTAATGCCATGTATTGCCCACTTAACATCAATGACAGCTTGATGTCTTTTGTGGTATTTGTGGATGAGGCTCTTTATCTTCTCAGATGGTAAAGCTGCCCATTCCTCTTGGGGGGGGGGGGGGGAGAAGCCTCCAGGCCCTGTAAGTTCTTTGGCTGTCTTGCACGAACTGCACGTTTTGAGATCTCCCCAGAGTGGTTCAATGATATTGAGGTCAGGAGACTGAGATGGCCACTCCAGAATCTTCACTTTATTCTGCTGTAGCCAATGACAGGTTGACTTGGCCTTGTTTTTTGGATTTTTGCCATGTTGGAATGTCTCATGTGCAGCTTCCTGGCTGATAAATGCAAATGTTTCTCCAATATTTTTTGATAACATACATTCATCTTGCCATCAATTTTGACCAAATTTCCTGTGCGTTTGTAGCGCACACATCCCCCAAAACATCAACAGTCCACCTCCGTGTTTCACAGTAGGGATGGGGGTGTACCTTTCATCATAGGCCTTGTTGGTTGTGGCCAAAAAGCTACATTTTGGTCTTGTCACTCCAAATGACTTTGTGCCAGAAGGTTTGAGGCTTGTCTCTGTGCTGTTTGGCGTATTGTAAGCGCTATACTTTGTGGCATTTGCATAGTAACATACCAAGATGGCCACCGCTCCGGAGCTAGGCCGAAGCCGTGGCCTTTACAATGTAGCTCAATTCGTGGATCGCGTGGTGTCCTGATCCGAACATGGTGACCCGTTCAGATCAATGGCGATCCATTTCACCACTACCTGTCACTGTGGTCAATTTGACCCCACTAAAAATTAGAAAATCAACAAACGTGTTTTTTTTCTGTGATCTCCTGATCGCACAGTCTTGTTCAGCGCCTCTTGCCCTTATCTGGGGATGTGTCCCCTTACCGGGCAGGCAGTATACTATGTCACTCCCACACAAAGTACCTTTCCGTTCTGTGTGAGATGTGTTTCAGAAGAGCGTCCCTTCTGTGATTCGTGCAGCTGCAAAACAAAGGCTGTGACTTGCTAGTGGTTTTCAGCCACTTTCACAGTCAGCTGCAGTGGAAGGCGCGTCGGCTAAACCGGCCACTGGAGGTACAGGCACATTGTTCTGTATTGCCTAGAACAGGGGTCCTTTTTTATAAGCCTTTAGCGGGACCGGACTGTGGCCACTGGGAATAGCTGTTGTCACCACCGTTGGTGTCAGTGGATGGGGTTGTGTCCCATCGTTGATGTCGGTGAATAAAATGTTGCCCCAAGGGCCACAGTTTGGAGGCCACTGTCCTAGAAGGATGCACTGATATGAAACATGATGTGCTTCTATGCTTGGGGTGGTCAGTTTGCAAAGGGATGTGAAGGGACTGGCAGGATCACCAGAGTACTAAGAGAACAAAGCGGAACAGAGAAATAGACACATGTAAAAGATACTGCTTTAAAGTATGTTATCTTAAAATTGTATTAAACTAAAAATATAATTTATTGTATATTGCCAGTCATTAGATGTGGCTGCATTTGTTTTCATCTGGTGATTCAGCTGGTGAGTTTAAGATGAAAGGGAGCTGCAGGGAAGTGATGGCATGGGGGGGGTCACATTTAGGGCCCTTTCACACTAGGGGACCGTATGTCCGCATTTTCATTCGTCCGTTTGCGGATGAAAACGGGACATACATGGGTCCCTATGTGATTACGGGTGTCAGCGGATGAACATCCGCTGACACCCGTAATTTGTCCGCCTCCGCAAAGATCCGCATTTGCAGACGGAAGAAATCCTATTTTTTCTTCCGTCTGACGGATCGGATGAACACGGACATACGGTCCGTGTTCGTCCGATCCCCCAATAGTGTGCGGGGACCGCCCTGTCAGCTGCCAGCTCAGCGGGGATTTTACGGAAGATCCCCGGTGAGCAAAGCGGACACACGGAGCGGATCATTACTGATCCGCTCTGTGTGAAAGGGCCCTTAGGGTTAATACCTCTGTTCGGTGGGTTGTAATTCACTGATCAGCGTTAAAGAATTGTTCAGCAGAGTCTGCTGAACAATTCTGATATAAGCTTATGGTCATTGAAGTGACCATAAGCTTAAAGGGTTTGTAAAGGATTATTATTATTAAAAAAAAAAAAAAAAATGGCGACGCTATACCGCCAGGATTGCCGTGGGAATCAGCCGCTAGTGGTGCGGTATTAACCCCTGCTAGCGACCGATAAAGGGTTAATACCGCCCGCAATGCACCTCTATAGAGGCGCATTGCAGGCGGTATTGCCACGGTTTCCCATTGCTTTCAATGGGAAGGAGCGGTATACATGCCGCTCCTCTCACCGCTCCAAAGATGCTGCTGACAGGAGATTTTTTGGTCTCCCGCCAGCGCATCGCCTCAGTGTGAAAGCCCTCGGGCTTTCACATTGAGTCTGCAGTGAAGGAGTTTTTTAGGCGGGATAGCAGCGCTATTTTTAGAGCTGTACCGCCTGAAAAAACTCCTCAATGTGAAAGGGGTCTTACTTCAAGGAGGTGTGATTACTGTGTGTCTAAAACCCCAGTTTCATTTTCCAAACCATCACTGCTCTGTGGCTCTGTACAGCAGAGAGGCAGGAAACAACATGCAGAAATGAAACTAGAAACTACAGGTACATTATATGATTGATTTTTATCTATGTTTAAAAGGAATCTGTTAACTATTATGTCTCTATACCCTGTAAACAGTCATTTCAGCATACATTTTTTTTATTTTTATTTACAACTCCTTTAAAGTGGATGTAAAGCCGAGTCATGAAATTTGAGCTGGGCACATATATCTGCAGTATTTTGTCATCTCTTTTTTAATGAGCAAAGTCTTATAGCTCTCTTCTGAACGGTTCCTCTGTTTCCTCTGTTATCAGCCTGAGAACTCCTGACAAATTCTCTGACTTTTTAGACAAAAGCAGACTGAATCTTTAGTCAGAAGATTTTGCTAAAATAGATTAGCAGAGAGCAAGTCCTATTACAAAGTACCTCCTGAGGCCGCGTACACACGGTCGATCCATCCGATGAGAATGGTCCGACGGACCGTTTTCATCGGTTCACCACTGAAGCAGTCTGATGTGCGTACACACTATCGTTCCAAAAACCGATCGGGTCAGAACGCGGTGACGTAAAACACACGATGTGCTGAAAAAGTTCAATGCTTCCAAGCATGCGTCGACTTGATTCTGAGCATGCGTGGGTTTTGAACCGATGCTTTTGTGTACTAACCATCGGTTTGGACCTATCGGTCAGCGGTCCATCGGTTTGATTTTAAGGCAAGTTCTCACATTTTTGTCCGAAGGACAAAAGACCGATGGGGCGTACACACGGATGGTTTGTACCGATGGTGTGTACGCGGCCTGAGAGTCTCTGCCTATGATGAGAAGGGTGTGTGTCTTTCCTCCAATAAGCAACGTTAGCTATCTTGGCTGAATGCCCAGGCATCACACATCTGTGTTAACCAGGAAGAGAAAATCTCCTAACAAAATCTGAACTATCTGAACTTTCTAAACGGTATATAAATGTGAAGACAGCAGATATACATATAAAATGTATATATGGAGATTTGGTGCATCTCTGTGTATCATCTGAGGCTGTTCAGAGGCACTGGGTGTATGGAGGGTTTACATTTAAAGGAGTGGGAGAAATAAGGTCTGCCCAGCATCCTCAGACCTCTGTTGGAGGTGCCAGAGCAGTAGGGGCACCCTCCTGCACATATTTTGGTCATACCCCCGAGTAAGGGACTTTTGGGAGGGCATCCGTCGAGTTGCCCAAAGGTTCACGGATTGAACAATTCTAGACGATCCACCCTTTTTTCTCCTACATGCGACTGAAACACCGGCACGAGTGTATAAAAAGTCAGTTATCCGTCATCTCCTGGACACAGCCAAACTCTGCATACCACTCAAATGGAAGTTACCGCACCCACCATCCATAGCCTCATGGCTCCAGAAGGTTGATGACATCAGCCAACTGGAGGATCTTATCCTCGCTGGCCAAAAGTGACGAAAGGCCTACTCAGAAACCTGGCAACTCTGGAATATATTTAAATACTTGACAGAGGGCCAAAACCTCAGAGGAAACGACACGCCAACCTGACAGTTCACGCTACAACACTACGTGGCTGATACGAACCCTAACGTTTGACCACTTGAGATAAGTGGGAGAACACTGTCCTAATGGACAAGCACCTGAATCCATGTTCGCAAATCCCCCCTCCTCTTCCCACCCTCCTACTTACATTCCCACCCCTCAATTATCTTCTCTCAGCTAGGGCATTGCCCACTCCCCTGTCTTGGCTGTATTTCACTCTCCTCTTATGATAAAAAGGAAAAAACACGAAGGGAGACTGAGCCCGCGGGGCTAAGGAATCCCATCATCTTCACTTCTCAACAAGCTGACCACTCTATACACAGATGGGCATACCATTACCACAAATGGGGTACATATCTATGCAGTAACCTACATATGGGCATCAGCAATCATCACCAGTGTATGATCTGCCATTACGTATTTTTTGTAATATTGATGCAACATGCTGTATGTATGTACCTTTCTCTCATCACCTTCCAGGACGGCACCCGAGAGATGATGGCTCCTCCCCACAGGAAACACAATCACTTAACAATTTAAAAGTCCCCACCCTTCCCCTTGATCCTCAGTATTGATTGTGTTTCTCCGAACACATCGTCACGTTTGTTTTGTTTGAAAACCTAGAGACCGGGGAGGGTCGAAGGTACCCCTGTTGAGACAGGTCTTAGGGAGGCCGGGGAGGGCTGACCTAACCTGTAGGCCTTCGGGTCTAACTCACAGGTCGCCCCAGGCGTGCACCAGCGCTCTGAGCTGCGGGGAGGCTTGCCATCGCTAGGGTGCAGAAGAAACGCCGCCATTTGAAGAGCTCTCTCTTCCCGGGTACTGCTTCCTACTTTTGGAAACATGGCGCTCCAAGCCTCTCTGAGTGAAGGTGGGCTTTTGCCTCACAGCGCAACCCGGAAGGGACGCCGGAGAGAAGCATGGCGGTGGAAGGGTCGGCTTGCGGATAGCCCTTACAAGAGGTACCGACAGCCGGGGACCCAGCCAAACCTCCTCATGGACAGGAGGAGATGAAGGCAAATGTGACTGCAGGCAGATCCAGGTCGGGGCGCAGTGAGTACATTCCCCCTTGGAAAGGGAGGAGGAAAGGGAGTGAGAGTCCTGGTCTTCAGGGTCTGAGTCTCTGGGGCCAGCCAGCCAGCCAGCACAGGACTGGTTTTCACTTCTCACCCTTTCACCTCCCCAGTACAAACCTGCAGTCCTGGGGGAGGACAAAGTAATATTATGCATATATGTATATCTCTTGTCTTGCAAAAACCCCCCAGCGGATCCCAGGAGACCCCAAATAAACAGTCTCCTACCGCTACAGGGCATAGCTCCTCATAACTTGGCAGAGAAAGGAAAAACTTTCCATGAAGCCGCCAGGCAGTCCGTAACTTAAGGTCTGACATAGAGGAGCTTATCCCTAGAGAAGACATATCCTCCCAAGAAGGCCTCGTCCGAACGGAACCTAGTGCCCTTCCCCCGCCCTCACAGTCATTCCCTCTAGTCCAGGTAGAGGAAGCTTAAGGAGGACAGGGAGGATATGGTAAGCCAAGCTAAACAGGAGCCATTCACCCTAGAGCAGGGATATGCAATTAGCGGACCTCCAGCTGTTGCAGAACTACAAGTCCCATGAGGCATAGCAAGGCTCTGACAGCCACAAGCATGACACCCAGAGGCAGAGGCATGATGGGAATTGTAGTTTTGCAACATCTGGAGGTCCGCTAATTGCATATCCCTGCCCTAGAGGGTCTGGTTGGACTCCTGCAGGCAAATACAGGCCTCTGAGGAGATTATAAAATCCCTAGAATAATCTCATAAAAGGGGGCTGAGCAAGGCTCAATCCAGTTAGGGCCAGCCTGCCATGAATCTGACAGGCAGATCACAAGGGTGCAGTTAGGTTTTTTAGCCAAAAAACTGACCTCCTAAACTCTTAGGATAGGCCCAACAGGGGGCATACTAGTGGGTTTATTACCCTTGTGGGGGTTGTTTATTGGTTACAATATCTCCCAAGTTCCAACCGATCACTTCCTCCTTACACTGCTGGTATATCTGTCAGTGTGTTAGAGTTAATCTAAACCTCTTGTGGCTCAGGCAACAAACCATTTAGGTGGTGTGAGAAGCATAAAATGCTAGCCTGCAACCCTTAATTGGGAGTTTCTCTGGTACAAACCCCTGTGTTAAAGCTATGAAAATCAGCCATACAGGTGTCTGATTGCCTCCAGCCTGAGACTATGGTCACCTCTTCATGAGAGACCTAATTGATTTCTGAGTCTGTGCTCATTAAGACCTTAAAAGCTTGGACTAGCTCCCACCTGTGTGTGGACCAGCTACACCTACTCAGACCTTTGCAATAGCAGAATAGCAGCTACCACTATTGTGGTATAGTCACACACCTCGGATTTCCAGTATTTGGAACTACCATGTTCCTTCACTGGGATGAAGGATCAATATCTGAAACTCAGGTTATGCTAGGATAGAGCGTTGGTCTGTCCGCACATCAGAAATGCACAACATGGGTTTATCTTGGGTCATTTCTGAGATATATGTGTGTGTGTGTATGTATATATATATATTTGTGTGTATATATGTAGACTGATGATCAAGGGATATCTTATGACTCACCAGAAATGCCTAAAATTGATTAGATAACGGTACTCTGTTCCTTATCAAACGCATAACACTGAATGGTGGTGACGCCTCTATGCTATATTCGCACACTATTGTTATTCAGAAACATACCACATTGAGTTACTGTCGGTGTAATTTCTGTCGGATACAGGAATGTATATTATTGCTTATCAGAGAAGCATGACATTGATTTGTCGGTGACACCTCTATTATATAAACCGCACACTATGGTTATTCAGAAACATACCACACTGAGTTACTGTTGGTAAAAATTTCTGGAGGTTACATGTTGGTACACTATTACTTATCAGAAACGCATGATGCTGAGTTACTGATAGCGACACTTCTGCTGGTTATATGACTATGCAATTTTGCTGATTAGAAACGCATAGCATTGTATTATTGTTAAGGATATTTATAAATTCAGATATGCACTGCTTTAAGGGTCCTTTTTTGCTAGTGACATTTCTGTTGATTAGATGACCCGACAAGGTTGCATTAAGTAACACATTGGGTTGCTGACAACATGCTGTTGGTCATATAAACTTTCCAAGTTTTTTTTCTAATCAAAATAATGCACAACTGGTATTGTGGGTTCATGACGGTATACTGTTACTATCCAGAAACGCACAGCATTGAGTGTTCTTGCTAGTGACGTTTCTATCAGGTATATGACTGTGGGTGTTGGAATACACAATGTTACTGTCTGTAACATTTCGGTCCCTTGTCCTATACCCTATTGTTTATCTGAAGTATGCTAATACCACTCTCTGCTAGTTATGACTGCAGGGAGTATAACACCAGCAATACACGGTTGAGGCCGCATATGTCCTTTTGGTCATACTGGCCATGCGACTGTTTGTTTTTTTCTATGATCATCAGAGATATACTATAGGTGCTAGTATTATTTTCTGTTGATTGGAAGACCGTACTGCGGTCAGTCAGGAATAGACAACACTATAGTGGTTCTTGTCCTCCTGTCCTGAATCTATTACCTTGGGTCGCTGCACATAAATAAAACACAGCAGTAGAAGGTGTCTGTGTCCTCTGCGTTGTTTATTACTCAGAAAAAAAAAAAAAAAAAAACTCCAGATTGGCTAGTGGCCTCTCTGTTGGATACAGGACCTATAAACCTATTAAGCATCAGAAGCTCACACTTGGCGCTTCTGTCCTTTCTCTGGGCTTAGGTTATATGGTATCTTACTACATATGAGAAATACACACCTAAGGTTGGTTGTGTCTTCTCTATTCTACAGGTGTCTGTATATCAGAAAACACAGCAGTGGAGGCTGGGGGTGTCTATCTGTCTTTCCATATTAAGTCTGAGCTTGCTGTCCTTCGGAAATACAAGATCTAGGACCTGTATATCTGGGACATTTTGGTCACTTCATTTCGGTCACTTTATTTCAGACCTTATTTTCCATTCACATGGAACAGGATTTCTGATTGCGGGCCTTTACTTCTAGGCATGCCAGAGACATTCCCTAGACCTGAACCCAGTAGGGTTATAGGACACTAGAAGGAGGTCATAAAATCACCTAGTAGGTTCTTTTTAGTAGGAAAGGGGTTACGCTGTTAGGGGCTGTTTGCCTAAAAAATTCAGCATCAGGATTCTTTCTGACTGGTTCTTCCGATCCGAGCTTTATAGTTCAGTGTATGTCCTTCATGTCACCCCCTCGGACGAACTGGATATGAATAACCAATATTCATCTTTTACTCCTACTATGGCATTGGTCCCTTGTGGTAGGGATCTGCTTAACTTAACACTCCTTGGTGCGTGGAGTGGATCATGACCTCAAACACTGGATTTTTACAGAATACTGTATTCTGTTGGCGTGTGGCACTCATGGGTTTACCCTGAGATTATAGGGTAAAATGTATCTGCATATTATACGCGGGGGGCGGTGAAAAGTTTTCTTTCCCCGACACCTTTGTTCTTTTCTGTTATACACCAATGAATGCAGTGGTTACTCGCAATTTCGTAACAGGCTCCTTTCTGCGTAGTTTAATGATCGACTCGCAGGGTTATAAGGAGCCTAGGGTATATAGAACAATCTCACATCTGACATGTCGGTATTCAGATGGGAAGGAACCCAGAAATGGGGAATGACCAGGATGGGACCTGCTTGTCAACCGGCTTGCAGAGCAGCTGTTTTTGTCCGGTCTAGCAGTGTATGTTGGAGACAGGAGTCTGTCCACGCGTATTGGCGGACGCACGCACGAACGAGCCACGCCAAGGTATCCTGTGGTCCAGACACTGACCAATAAGTGTCCTCGCTATAAAGTCACATGCATTCCAATGAATGGAGGTGGACAGGTGGACTGAAGGGAGTGCAGGAGCACACCAAACGCCCTGCTTGGTCACATACCTGTCCAGTCATTTGAGTGAAGGGAATAGACTTCCCTTAATCTAGTATCCTTGAGTGGGTTTATTTCCTTGTTTCACCAGGACTTTGGCAAACAAAAAAGGGGGACCCACAAGGATTGTACGTCGGGAGACCCTGTTTCTTTCTAAACCATTCTCCTGTACAGACTAGTGGCTTAAAACCACATGTTGTTTTTTTCTTTTTTTCTGGGTTGATCAAAGTAGGTCTTTGTTTCACAGAACAAATCTCTGACTAAACTTTGGATGGTCTTATGCAGCTTTGCAGACACTATCAACCACGATGGCTAGAATATTGGCGCAGCCAACCTTTCTATCCTAAAGAATACTCAAGCTCTCAGAATTTTTTTCTTTAAGAGCACGTGCCACCTAGACTCTGCATCCAAAGAGGAGACAGGAGCATAGGTGGAGCAGACCTGCAGGTCATTTTCATGATCCAGCTAGGATACCCTCATCACACACTAGGAAGTGAAAGTGGTGAAATAAAATCAGATTCCGACATCTAGCAAAAGACCTTGCAGGCAAGGGTCCCACCCTAAAGTAGGCCTGTTGGTTACTCGTCTATCCTCTCGGGTGCCGTCCTGGAAGGTGATGAGAGAAAACGGACGTTACTTACCGGTAACGGTGTTTCTATGAACCTTCCAGGACGGCAGGCCTACTTCCCGCCCTATGTGGAGGGAAAAGATAAGCTAAACGCTAGGTGGTAAGTACCTATACGGAACAATGTCCCTTGTGAACCAGTTCAGGACTACTCTAATTCATACTGAGGATCAAGGGGAAGGGTGGGGACTTTTAAATTGTTAAGTGATTGTGTTTCCTGTGGGGAGGAGCCATCATCTCTCGGGTGCCGTCCTGGAAGGTTCATAGAAACACCGTTACCGGTAAGTAACGTCCGTTTTTTTACCTGTAGCACTGTTAAATTAATGTTCCTACTGATGTAGTCCTTACGGACCAGTTTCTCTGACATAAATAATAAAAAAAAAAAAAGAAATGAGGTCTGTACGGACTTGGCCACTAGCAGGCACTTCTGTTTATCTGTACAGCCTTGTCAGTGAAAAGGATAAAGTGTAACTAAATGAAATTCATTTTTTTTTTTGTGGATAGAGTTAGGGAGGGTTACAGTGCCTTGAAAAAGTATTCATATCCCTTGAAATTTTCCACATTTTTGTCATGTTGCAACCAAACAATTGAAATTTTATGTGATAGACCAGCACAAAGTGACAAATGGTTTTCACCAGACTCTTAACGGGTTTTCTTCTAAGATTCCCCTGTATTTGGCTCCATCCACCTTCCCTGTCCCTGCTAAAGAAAAGCATGCCTGCGAAACATGATGCTGCTGCCACCATGTTTCACAGTTGGGATGGTGTGTTCAGGGTGATGTGCCATGTTTGTTTTACACCACACATAGTGTGTTGCTTTTAGGCCAATAAGTTGCATTTTGGTGTCCTCTGACCAGAGCACCTTCTTCCACATGTTTGCTGTGTCCTCCTCATGGCTTCTTGCAAACTGCAAATGGGACTACTTGCGGCTTTTTTTTTTTCTTTCAACAACAATGGCTTGCCACTCTTTCATAAAGGCCAGATTTGTGGAGTGTGCGACTAATAGTTGTCCTGTGGACAGTCTCCCACCTGAGCTGTGGATCTCTGCAGCTCCTCAAGAGTTACAATTGGCCTCCTTGGCTGCTTCTCTGATTTAATGCTTTTGATAGAGAGCTTGGTCTGTTGAAAATTAACAGACTTTCTGGCAGGATCACCAGGTGACCATAAAGGAATGCTTAAATTCCTAGAGGTAATTGTACATTAATAGTCATTTATTAATTTCTCAGTATAGTCCTTGCATCTTTTTCATTCCTGAAGGCCAAGAAACGCATATAGTCTCCAATAAAGGGTGTCAAGATAAACTGGTTCTTATGATGAATTTAAAATTTCTAATATCATGTTTTGACTTCTATTGGATGTATGTTGTCTTTCTGCATTTAATCTATTAACTATGGTTTTTGCCATTTCGTATTCTTATCAATTGTTTACCTGTATCAAATATTTCATGATCATTGATATGTTAATTATTAAATATTAGGATATTTTATTATCTTTATGAATTGGTTTTATAATTGTGTCTATCAGTCATGTATTTCAAGGGGTTGTGACCTTTAATTTGAATTGAAGTATATCATATGAAGTTGGTGTGTTTGTATGTATATACAGGGGGAAAAATAACTAAAAATGGCCTAGCTTCCTAAAACAGTATCCATACTGGAAAGGAATTTAACCATATAACTTTTTTTTTTTTTCTCCTCTCTTTAGACGCCCTCTGCTGTAAGTAAAGTAAAACAACTTCTAGCAGATAAACCAGATCATGTGAGTATTACAAAACTATTAATTCTCTGGATTTTTTTTATCTGTTTTACCTAAAAGGGCAGTTTAAAAAAATAAAAAAATCTTTCTATGCTGGAACTTTACCTGGCTGTGATGTTCATACCTCCTGTTTTCAGTCTTACCAGGATAGTCAAATTTTATTTTATTAAAAGGGTTAAGTAATATAGAGCTGTTTGCTGAATACATTTTGGCAAAATGTGCCCTTTTTTTTAACTTGTTAAAATAAGTTGTATTGATTTAAAATAAATAAAAAAATCGGCTTTATAGATATGCTAAATAGCCTAGGGCAGAACGGGTGATTACATCTTTATACTGCTAAGGCCAGCCATAGGCTGTTCGAATCTTGGCCGGTTCAGTAGAGACCAGCTGAGATTCAAACCATGTATGGGCAGGCTGTATGTACCAAATTGATTTTGATCAACTTTGGTACAACTAGCTTGTCGGCTTTACTTGTGATTATCGCTGCTATAGCCTCCCTATCAATAATCAATGTCTGAGAATACAACGGCGACAGATTTCCCCTGTCAGCGCCATCTGTGGTGGGGTGGATTGTGCGAATTTTTCCTGCAACCTAGAGTTACAGGAATGAAATTCACACAGTGTATGACCTGACTAGGAGGTTTACTTGTAGATGGTAATCTCATTAGTAACACGTTCATTATGGTACAATGCAAACAAGGCTAATGCCAACCAGCATTTATCTCTTGGTAGCAAATCTATTTAATTAACACTAGTTTTGGCCTATTGTGTGTGTGTGTGTGTGTGTGTGTGTGTGTGTGTGTGTGTGTGTGTGTGTTTTTGTTTTTTTTTTTTTTTTTTTAGCAGTAATGTATTTCTTTACTATGGAGCAAGGCTCAAGCGAAAACGTACACAAATCGCAGACCTTTTGCAATTCAAAGCCAAAGCAATGCAGATCTGCTGGAAAGTTTCATGAGTCTGGTAATAAATGTGACAGAATGTTAGCTAGATCCCTGAGGGAACAGAAACTGGCAACCTGTGTGCTTTCATGCGGACCAAAGGTCACAAAGCCTCATGTAGTAGCGATGGAATTTTAAAACTCATTATACAATCTGATGACCAAACCCCCTCAGGAACACATAGATTCCTACTTATCCTCCTCACATATGCCCCAACTATCGACTGCAGACAAGGAAAGCTTAGACTTCATCACCATAGAGGAACTTACTACCCTCACTCGCCCCATTCATTGTCAAACTGTTTAGTGCACTAGGCTCTACCGCACAGGCCCATATATCCGTGCTCCCTAAGGAGGGAAAAGATCCAGCTTCCTGTGGCAGCTATTGGCCGATTTCATTGCTCAAACTCTCTCTTCACAAACTCTGGAAAACAGATTTTATTTTTATATATATATATATATATATATATATATATATATATATATATATATATATATATATATATATATATATATATATATATATATATATATATATATATATATATATATATATATATAATCTCTATATCCTGTTTTCCAGAGTTTGTGAAGAGAGAGTTTGAGCAATGGAAAAAAAAAAAAATTTGAAACAAATTTTTTTCAAATGACAAAAAAAAAAAAAATGTTGCTTTAAGACGCTGGGCGGGACTGACGTTTTGACGTCACTTCCGCCCAGCAGAGCTATGGGGACGGGTGAAGGAGATTTTTCCTTCACTCGCAACCCCGCACAGCTGCCGAACAGTCCCGATCTCCTCCGCCGCTACGGTAAGCGGCGGAGGGGGTGGCCCCCTCTCCCGCCACCGATAACGGCGATCTTGCGGCGAATCCGCCGCGGAGACCACCGTTATCGGTGACAGGACCGCCCACTGAAGAGATGAATATCTCTGTTGTGGCAGCAGCTGCTGCCGTTACCGAGATATTCATCTTCAAAGTGATGACGTATAACGACGGTTAACACACAGCCAACCCCCCCCCCCCCTGCTGTCAGAGCAGCCGATCGGCTCTCTTCTGCTTGCGTCTGTCTACACTGATCAGCCGTGATTGGAAACGGCTGATCACGTGGTAAAGAGCCTCCGCCTGAGACTTTTTTCCAAGATCGGTGTGTCAGAATAACACACTGAATCACCGATAACAGCCGATGCGTGCAGTGATCTTGAAAGACATCTCATGACATCCATTCAGCATAACAGAACCGCCGTCCAGCCAACATTTTGCTATAGGCGGTGCAAAAAGTGGTTGAGCATTTGCGGTTTAATAACCTTTTTGGGATGTGACCAGTAACTGTATAAAAGCTTCCTTTACCACTGAGTGCTTATAAAAGGTCTTGAGCAGCTTAGGAGTCATCTTGTAGCCCATACCACCAGCACGAAAAATGGTATCCAAGTGTTGGAGAGGATTAGTATACCCCCAGAGGGCACTGGGTCACACCTATGCGGATGGCCATAGCCCTGGTCCTGTATAGTACAATGTGCCGAATGCAGGCTTCAGTGCCTGAAGCAACTTTACAGGCCAGTCCTGCGTCTTACATCATTTGTGGCAGGGTACGGGTCTGGATGTAGCCAAGTTGGAGCAAAAAAAAATAAAAATCTCTCTAATCCACTGTGCAATCGCTATAGATCTGAGGGGTAGCTCTGCTTGTTTTTATGATTCAATTGTGTGCAAGCAAAAAATGGTGTGTGTGTGTTTGTGTGTGTTCCCCCCCCCCCCCTCAGATCTACAGCAATTGCACAGTGGATTTGCCTTTAGTAAATAAATCCCTGTCTGTCAGTGGAGGGAGGGTTGTATAAGAGTCCTTACAATTCTGTTTACCAGTGTCCAATTACCTGAACGTAGCAACATGCTGAAAGATATATCCAGCTTTTAAAGCGGCTTTTTTGAGATGTGTTTCTGCTATCGATTTCATAATTACAGTATTTTTCTAATTTTAAACATTTTTCATAAGTTTTCTATTGCAAGTAAAATATGGGTTTCAGATTTGCAAATCGTTGCATTCTGTTTTTTATGTAGGTTTTACACCACTTCCTAACCTTTTTGGAATTGGGGTATTGATTAAAAATAACTCCTACTATGCATCTTAACTGATGTAACCAAAGTGGCATTTCAGAAGTACCATAACCCTTTTGTGAGAAAAGCACACTTGTGAAGAAATTAATGTTGCAAGCTGTCTGTGGTGCAGGCAGGCCCAAACAAGTGTGTGTGTGTGTGTGTGTTGCCTCTAGGAGATCAGGTAATTACCATATGACTAGCTTCAGAAACCAGCCACTGAAAAAAGCCAGTTCCTTTAGCGTAGCCCCCGTTCATTCTTGAAAATCTTGGCCCTCCTTTTGGGAGTGTAAAAATTGAGATTTTCCTAGCATGTGAAGGAAAATATTAGTTATATGAAGACAGGAGGCGAGTATCTTATGCATATCTTTCTTTACTAAAGCTCATAGCAGAAATACATAAAAACTTTATGGTAATCTAAAAATAAAACATTCAAAGGACTACCAATCCCAGCAGTCCCTGGGGCAACGTAGCCCCTCCCAGGCCTCAGCCTATATAAGGGACTGTCTGAGGTAACCACGTCCTCTTTCTTTGTGCGAATCCTTGTAATCAGGAAATGTAAGTTCGATCCTCTCTCCTTGTGAAGGTCAGGGATTTCCATACTGGAACACGTTATCCGCATCTGACTGGAACGGCAGGGGGTGCCCAACTGGATCGTTTCATACGAACTGACTTCATCCCAACGGGGATCAAGGGAAAACCGGATCCTTTGGACCGACTGGGGTGCCGCCTTCAGGTAAAACATACCAACTGCAATCCAACAGGGATTGTGAACAACTCAGGCTCTCCGCCTTCCAGGATGAGTACTGTACTGTTCAATAACCTGCAAGGAGAAGAGAATAATCGTAATAGGGATGGGAAGGGAGGGAAGATACTCGCCTCCTGTCTTCATATAACTAATATTTTCCTTCACATGCTAGGAAAATCTCAATTTATATATCAGACAGGAGGCTTCGTATCTTATGCAAGTTCAAAGCAAACAATAGAATTAACAATGTATACATGCAGATAAACCTCATAAAATTGACATGGACACATGGGCCTCCGGTCTGAAATAAAAATTACGGAAGGTGGACTCTGAGGACCAATCGGCTGCTCTAAGTAGGTCAGAAAGTGAGCCTCCGGAGGAGACGATCTTCGTAGCCATAGCGCCCCTAGTGGAATGAGCTCCAAACAGGGAGATGTCTATGCCCGCCATCTCCATGGTGGAACGTACCCACCGTGCCAAGGTAGCGGAAGAGACTGGATGATGGGGTTTTACGTATGAGACTAGGAGTTGGGAGAAATTCGGTGGTCGAAGAACAGACGTGTGTGCCTCATAAGATTGTAAACAGCGCACTACGCACAGTCGCGGATGAGTGGGGAAAAAAGGGATAGAAGACAGATTGAATACCTGTCTTTGTCCTACGGACCACCGAAAATCTGACCCCTTGAGGCGAAAATTGGCGCCTGGAAATGTCTAACGCTCTCACGTCCGAGACGCGCTTGACCGAGACCAAGCAGAGTAACACTGTGAGTTTGAAAGACAGTAATCTTAGGGATAGTTCATCATTGTCTTCCCATGAAACAAACATGTCAAGCAGCTTGGAGACGTCCCAAGTTGTCTGATACCTAGGTCTAGGGGGGCGTTGGAATTTTATACCCCGCAGAAGTCTACAGACCAAAGGGTGTTTGCCTACGGCTAAAGAGTTAACTGGACAGTGGTATGCTGATATAGCCGAGCGGTATATGTTGATGGAGCTGTAAGATTTGCCGGAATCAAAAGATTCCGCCAAATAATTCACCACTACAGATACAGGGGCATGTATGGGATCAACCTGTTGTTGAGCACACCAACGAACCCAAAGTCGCCAAGCATGCCGGTATGTTGATCTAGTCCCGGGGGCCCAGGCCACGTCGAGGAGATCCCTAGCTGACCCTGAAAGGTCGATATCCGCTTCGGAGATCCTGAAATCAGCCATGCTAGGAGGTGGAGGTTGCCCTCCACTATTAGTGGATGGGGTTCCCCGGATGGGTTGGTCAGCAGTAATGGGAACAGAGGGAGCAGTCTGGGGTAATCCACGACCATCCCTAAGAGGAGAGGGAACCAGGGTTGTGTCGGCCACCAGGGTGTGATCAGCACAATAGTTGCCTGTTGATTCGAGGCGTGGAGGAGAACTCTGGGAATCATCTGGAATGGGGGAAACGCGTAATGAGTTCCCTCTGGCCAGATGTGACGGAAAGCGTCCACTGCGGATGCTTCTGGGTCGGGCCTCCAGCTGAAGAACTGGGGTAGCTGGTGGTTGAGGCGCGAGGCGAACAAATCCATGTTCAACGGGCCCCAAAGACGTTCCAATAGGTGGAACACAGGACGATCCAGTCGCCAGTCGCTGGAATCGACAAGGTGGCGAGAGTACCAGTCGGCTACCGTGTTGGAGACTCCAGGGATATATTCCGCGATAGCGACAATGTTGCGGGCCAAGCAGAAGTGCCAGAACTCCTTCGCCAGTTCTGCAAGGGTCCTGGACCTGGTGCCACCTAAGCGGTTGACGTATTGAACCGCGGCCACATTGTCCATGCGGAATAGTACACAGCAATCGGAAGCCTGTGGGATGAAGCTCTTGACGGCGAAGAATGCCGCTAGCAATTCCAAAGCATTGATGTGCAGTTCCGATTCGGAGGCAGACCAAGTCCCCCCTGTGGAAGCTGCCCCGCATCGGGCGCCCCAGCCGTGGCGACTGGCGTCCGACTCTATGATGATGTCGGGACCTGAATTGAATATGGTCTTGCCGTTCCACTCGATTGCGTGGCGAAGCCACCATTGTAATTCCTCTATTGCTTCCGAACAGAGAGGGATCTCGTCCGCATATCTGAGGCCCTGGCGAAGGTGCAAAATTTTGAGTCTCTGAAGGGCTCTGTAATGAAGTGGGGCCGGAAAGATGGCCTGTATGGATGAAGCTAAAAGTCCCACCAAGCGGGCCAGAACCCTTAAGGATAAGGAGCCTTTGCGAAGCACTGCCCTGATTTCTTTGCGAATTAGGGCTAGTTTTGGTTTTGGGAGTCGGAGGACCGCTTGTTTGGTGTCCACTAGGAAACCCAAGAATTCCAACACCTGGGCCGGATTTAGAACCGATTTTTCGTGGTTGATTAGGAAACCCAGCGTTTGAAGCAGGGAGACCGTCCATGTCATGTGAAGGGAAACTAGGGCCCTTGAGCGGGCCATGATTAGGATATCGTCCAGATAGATAATTAGACGAACCCCTCTGCTTCGAAGCAAAGCTACCACTGGTTTCATCAACTTTGTGAAACACCATGGTGCCGACGATAGCCCGAATGGAAGGCAGGTGAACTGCCATATCTGGTTTTCCCAGCGGAACCGGAGTAGGTGTTGTGACTCCGTGTGAATAGGGACGGTGAGATAGGCGTCCTTCAAATCTATTTTCCCTAACCAGTCCCCCGGTTGTAGGAGGTCTCGGAGGCAGTGAATGCCCTCCATCTTGAAGTGTCTGTAGCAGACATGTTGGTTCAGATCTCTTAGGTTTATTACGGGCCGGAACCCGCCCCCTTTCTTCTTGACAAGGAAAAGGTTGCTTGTGAAACCCGGGGAAAAATCCTCTACTTTTAAAATCGCCTGTTTGGACCAGAGGTCCTGTATTTCGTTCTCGATGAGAGTAACGTTCTGGCGTGTGAATTTGATAGGGTGAGGGACCACATTTAATGTCGGTGACGACAGAAGTTCTATTTGAAAACCCTCTACCGTCTGCAATATCCATGGGTCTGCCGTAATCGCAGACCAGGCGTGGATAAAATACCTCAGGCGTCCCCCCACTGGAATGTGTGGTTGTGGAGTGTAAGGTATACTCACCGAATGGAGGTCGGGTTCGGGTGTATCCGCGTCCGCCGCGTCCGCGCCATGGTCTGCCCCGGGGTGGGAAGAACGGTGCTGGTTGCGCCACTGGAACGGGGTAGGTGGAAGGAGCCTGCTGGTACTGGTATTGGGGGTTTGGTCTGTTTTGTGGCCTATAGGTGGACCCACGGCCGGCAGATCGGCCTCTACTTCTGCCGGCCCTGTTGAAAACTCTCACAGCCCCTGACTTTCTGAGAGATGTTTGGGCTTTATCAAGTCCTGAAAACAAACCCACAAATTTGTTGATGTCTTTGAGGAGGTTATCCCCAAAGAGCATACCGACTGCCGCCGGACCGGGTTCGGTCTCGGCCAGGTGGGAAAGTTGGGGGTCTAACCGCATTAAGATGGAGCGGCGTCTCTCCACCGAGCAGGAGGTGTTAGCCGTGCCTACTAGGCAGATAGCCCTCTGCGCCCAGCCGCGTAGTTGCATTAAATCTACCGGTTGACCCGAAGCGGCTGCCTGTTCTGATAAATTCAGAATTTTGGTTAGGGGTCCCATTAGATCTAAGATGCGTTCCTGGATAGATTTAAAGGAACGCTCAATTCCTTTTTTGGGAAGTTTCCCCGATTTTGCCAAATATTTGGCCAGCATGGGATCCACCTCAGGTGTGGTTACCACCTTGTTGGGGATAGAGGGTCTAGGGCATTCGGCCCGCAGTTTGTTGCGGGCGTGCCTGTCCAGGGATTTCCTGGCCCAGAGCTCCACGTACTGAGATACGTGAGGTAAGGGGGACCAATCGCCGGATCGCGGGTGAGCGATGGCATCTGGGTGAAAAAATGGTTCCCCCAAGGCATCTAAAATGCTTTCTCCCTGTGCATCAGGGTTGGCATTGGTGTGAAATGCCGTATCCTCAGCATCCTGTCTATCATCGTCAGACCCATAGTCATCAGACTCGCTTTTCCCTGAAGCACCTGGTGAATCCTCGTCCAAGGAATCAACATAGGAGTCAGGTTTGGTCCTTCTAGTGGACCGAAGCCTCTTAGTGTGTAACTCCCTGAGGCCCAGGGGTCGGTCAGAGTCTGTTGGATGCTGTGGTTGGCAGGCCGGGGAGGGAACTGCCTGAAACAAATTATTCTCTTCCCCTGTCGGGGAGTCAGGTGCTGCTAGAATGTGTTTCTGTTTAAAAGAAACTTTGCCTTTCTTGTGTGGCGGTTCGCCTGTTTGAGGCGGATTAATCGTAGCAGGCTTTGAGGGATGTGTTCCAGTGGACGGGATGGCCGAGGCCAGAGCCGTTTGGACAGAGATATTGATCAGATCTTGGATCTGAGCCGCCGTCATGAACTGAGTGGTATCCAGGGTAAAAGCCTCCCCTGCAAGGGGGACAGTATAATTCTCCTCAGACATGCTTTTTTAAAATTGCCGGCGTTTTAAAACTCACTGGTCCCTCTTTAAATCAATATATATATATCTGTTATTTAGATCCGTTAGTCACCAGTCTAGACTGTAATGTATAGTGAAGTGTATCCTTACAGTTATTCAAGCCTAGAACTATTTATGTGGATCAACTCTATCCTTACAGTTATGTAAGCATAGAAACAAATTTGGGTTGTTTAGGGGGTTTTTGTGGATAACAAGTATCCACAAATGTAGGTAATAGGGGGAATAGGTCAGCAGGCTTCCTCACCTCAGTACCGCTCGTCTTGCACTGGCAGCGGTGTGAGGGAGAAAACCCGCGTTACTTTCGCGCTCTGGGCGAAGTCTCGCGAGACTACGCTACCAGAGCGCTGATTGGCTGGTTGCCGCCGAGTCCCGCACCTCCTCAGTGAAAGAACGTGAGGAGAAGGGAGAAGATGGCGCTGCCTGTCACGCTGCGAACGCTGACAGGCAAGCGGTGGGGGCGGGCGGGGGGACACCACTCCGTGCAGTGTGCAAGTGAGGGGACAGCGTCCGCACCTCACGATCAGCGGGTGTAGATGGAGTACACAGGAGAAAAGGGCACATAAACCCGGAACCGTCAGGAAGAGGAGAAACTTTAAATTGTTGTTATAGAATAAATAACAGTGAATAAAGCGTACATAGCATACATAAGGGAATATGAATGAATAACAGCTGTGGAAACAAACGGGAAAAAAACCGCAGGGGGGGGGTACCCCACTGTCACTCAAAACAGCTGTCTATCAATGTCAATCAAATACTTATCTGAATCCTGCGATGAGCAGAAAGAAAGAGGACGTGGTTACCTCAGACAGTCCCTTATATAGGCTGAGGCCTGGGAGGGGCTACGTTGCCCCAGGGACTGCTGGGATTGGTAGTCCTTTGAATGTTTTATTTTTAGATTACCATAAAGTTTTTATGTATTTCTGCTATGAGCTTTAGTAAAGAAAGATATGCATAAGATACGAAGCCTCCTGTCTGATATATAATTACTGTTTGTGCTGGCCCAGCATCTCTGCCCCTCCCCACATAATTTCTATGTAGTTGACAGGGGAGAAGCAAAGGGGAGTACTATAGAGCAGTGATGGTGAACTTTGGCACCCCAGATGTTGGAACTACATTTCCCATGATGCTCATGCACTCTGCAGTGTAGTTGAGCATCGTGAGAAATGTAGTTCTAAAACCATTTGAGGTGCCAAGGTTCCCCATCACTGCTATAGAGCAGTGGTCCTCCAGTTGTTCAGGAACTACATTTCCCATCATTCCTGTGAATGTTGGTTTTACAATGCCTCATGGGACGTGTAGTTACTCAACAGCTGGAGGGCTGTAGTTTGAAGATCCCCGCTATAGTGTCACTAGAGTGACAGTTCTGGGGCTGCTAACATCACACCTAAGATGCTGCAGATAAATGCCTTGCTTCTCGCAAGATGGTTAACCTCCTGCTCCATCCTTCATAAAAACCTGCTCTTTTCTCTGTCAATGCATTTTTCTCTCAAGTTCTTTCACAGGAAGAATGTTAAATGGTCTGGTGATAGGGTCTATTTAACCCTTTTAATATCTGCAATATGTGGATCATTGTTCCTTGGTGAATCTACATATTTTTGAATGAGCAGCGCACATTCCTGGTCTCAGTAAATGCGGTTCTTGATCATGTGATCAATATGTTAGCTACTGTATTTATTGGCGTATAACATTCACTTTTTTACCCTGAAAATAGAGGGTAAACTGTGCCTGCGTGTTATACGCATGGGGCTGTGGAAAGTTTTTTTTCCTGAAATCTCCCTCTTAAAGTTAGGGTGTGTGTTATATGCCTGTGCGTGTTATACGCCGATAAATACGGTATATGGTGATGCCATAACTGTTCAATGTGTAATGCAAAAAATAAATCGGGTGTGTGTATAAGTACGTAAGCATCAAACTTTTTTTTATTTTTTTAATTAAAGTCTGTAAAAACTGGTTTGTAACTCATGTGTGTTTTTTTTTATTAATTTTTTTATAACAGATTGGCTTAAAAGTAGGAGTTCGTACAAGGGGCTGCAATGGGTTGACTTATTACTTAGACTATGCAAAGTGTAAGGGTGTATCAGATGAAGAAGTAATGCAAGATGGTAAGTTTTCTGGCAAGATTGTCTTTCTACACTCAACCAAAGTTGTCAGTCTTGGCATGGTTTTAGTTTTCCCAAGAGAATAGTTTTGATATGATTTTCAAGTACAGTCGGTCTGCGCTCCTATATATTTTTTAATTCAAGATTGCATGGCTGTTAGCGCAGCTGCGCTGAGGGTTGTGCAATCCCTCTTTAAAATCCACGCATATGCTACTCTTTATACAGATTCTGCCTAATTGCATGCAAGGATTTGCTGCATTTTTTACAAGTTGTGTTCAGTCAGCACATCAGGATCAGCTTTCTTTACATATCACAACAACCTGTTATTTCCATAAACTGCTTCCTGTTTGGACACACAACTGGGTTTTATTAAAGATGGACTTCATAATACAGTTTAGGCCGACATGTAATATATATATATATATATATATATATATATATATATATATATATATATATATATATATATATATATATATATATATATATATATATATATATATATATATATATATATATATATATATATATATATATATATATATATATATATATATATATATATATATATATATAATTAATTTTTTTTTTTTTTTTTTTTTTCCCAATAAGCGCATATTGATTGGTTTGTGCAAAAGTTATAGCGCCTACAAAATAGGTTGATTTATGGCATTTTTAGAGTGGAGATTAGAGCACTTATTAGGTTTTATTGCTGTCTCTGCAGGGAAATCCCCCTCCCAGGCACAGTACAGGTGCCACTGGGCAGAGCTTGGTTCCATCCCTGCATTGTACACGGCCAGAATACATGCAGAGCTCCTGCTCCCCACACAGCACACAATGGGACTGAAATATAATTCCCTTACCGCTACAATGTGTATAGCTAGCTAGCTACTGGTTGCAGTTCCGACCTGTGAAAGTCCATGGTAGAAACAGCAATTGGTGGCAGTAGCTAGCCATATACTATGCACATGGTAGCTGAAAGGGAATGGGAGGAGGCACTCTTGGTGCTGTTCTCAAATGGGAGACTGCTGTAAAGTGTCAGGGGTGGTAGAGAGCTTAGAGGGGGGGGGGGGGGGTTCGCTTATCTCGCAAAAAATTTAAAACCGAGTCCTGAATAAATGCCACCAAAAGAAATCTCTATTTGTGTGAAGAAAATTATAAAAATTTAATTTGGGTACATCATAGCATGACCGCGCAACTGTGTCATTGAAAGTGTGAGAGTGCTGAAAATCGGTCTGGGAAGGAAGGGGGAGAAAGGCCCAGTATTGATGTGGGCAAAGAGCCTCCATCAAAGATCACATGATCAGCTGTGTCCAATCGCAGTGTAAACAGGAAAAGCTCAGATGCAAGTAGAGGGAAGCCAATCGACTGCTCTAACGGGGGGTCTGCACTGATTATCTGTTTAGTGCCCACCCATGACCACCTCTGCTCCAGTGCTGCCTAACAGTGCCACCTTGCAGTGCCAATCAGTACTGCCTTATCAGTGAAGGAGAAAACGTACTTATTTACAGTTTTTAGCAAAAAATACACAAAGATCTTTGTATGTATTTTTTTGTTTTGTAGCGTAAAATAATAAAAACCCCAGAGGTGTTCAAATACCACCAAAAAAATATAAAAATTTTGTTTGGGTACAGCATCGCATGATCGTGCAAGTGTCATTCAAAATGTGAGAACATTGAAACCTGAAAATTGGTCTGGGCAGAAAGGTGTATAAGTGCCCTGTATTGAAGTGGTTAAACTGGTTGTAAACCCTTACAGACTACTTGGATCTACAGGTAAGCCTAGATTAAGGCTTACCTGTAGGTGCAAGAATTATCTCCTAAATCTACACCTACACGGCTTGGGAGCCATTTCCAAAATGCATGCGTGGGAGTGACGTCATCGTGGCTCTGGCCAGTCACGGCGCCGGCATCGAGGAAGACACTCAGGGAAAGACGGAGGCGACCGCTGCGGGGGCTTCAATCTCAGGTAAGTAATACATAATGAGATAGTATGCTATGCATACTAACTCATTATGCCTTCTTTCTTGCAGGTTTTTTTGTATTTTAACCACTTAAGGACCCCTTCACGCCGATATACGTCGGCAGAATGGCACGGCTGGGCACATCAACGTGTGTGTATATATACACGTTGTCCTTTAAGCCCAGCTCCGTGACCGCTGGACCAGCGGACCCAATCGCCGCTGGAGACCCGCGATCGGTCCCCAGAGCTGAAGAACGGGGAGAGCCGTGTGTAAACACTGCTTCCCCGTTCTTCATTTTGGCGGCGTCATCGATCAGGTGATACCTTTTATAGGGGAACAGAATCGTTGACATCACACCTACAGCCACACCCCTCTACAGTTGTAAACACACTTGAGGTCACACATAACCCCATCAGCGCCCCCTGTGGTTAACTCCCAAACTGCAATTGTCATTTTCACAATAAACAATGCATTTTAAATGCATTTTTTGCTGTGAAAATGACAATGGTCCAAAAAATGTGTCGAAAGTGTCCGCCATAATGTCAGTCACGAAAAAAATCGCTGATCGCCGCCATTAGTAGTAAAAAAAAAGTAATAAAAATGCAATAAAACTATCCCCTATTTTGTAAACGCTATAAATTTTGCGCAAACCAACCGATAAACGCTTATTGCGATTTAATTTTTTTTTTTTAGATTACCAAAAATGGGTAGAAGAATACGTATCGGCCTAAACTGAGGAAAAAATATTTTTTATATATTTTTGGGGGGATATGTATTATAGCAAAAGGTAAAAAATATTTATTTATTTTTTTTTCCAAAATTGTCGCTCTATTTTTGTTTATAGCGCAAAAAATAAAAACCGCAGAGGTGATCAAATACCACCAAAAGAAAGCTCTATTTGTGGGGGAAAAAAAGAAACGCCAATTTTGTTTGGGAGCCGCGTCGCACGACCGCGCAATTGTCAGTTAAAGCGACACAGTGCCGAATCGCAAAAAGGAGCAAGGTCCTTTAGCTGCATTTTGGTCCGGGTCTTAAGTGGGTTTACTTCCTCTTTAAAAGTGCAGGTTCCAGTTCTTTCATCCTGATCTGGGCTAAATAATCTAATAGCTAACTTGAAAAACAGACTTGTATTCTAGACTTTGCTGGTAACATGCTATGACTCGCTAAGCAGTTTAGCCCAGAGCATGGAGCCTTCACCTTTTTAAAAAAAAAAGTGATCAAAGGCCGCTTAAATACTTTTGTTGAAATGGTTTCTGTAAAGGTCAGTAACGTGTGTGTGTGTGTGTGTGTGTGTGTGTGTGTGTGTATATGTATATATATAATTTGTGTGTGCCTTGCGAAAGTATTCGGCCCCCTTGAACTTTGCGACCTTTTGCCACATTTCAGGCTTCAAACATAAAGATATAAAACTTTTTTTTTTTTTTTTTGAAGAATCAACAAATGGGACACAATCATGAAGTGGAACGAAATTTATTGTGTATTTCAAACTTTTTTTTAACAAATAAAAAAACAGAAAAATTGGGCGTGCAAAATTATTCAGCCCCTTTACTTTCAGTGCAGCAAACTCTCTCCAGAAGTTCAGTGAGGATCACTGAATGATCCAAAGTTGACCTAAATGATTAATGATAATAAATAGAATCCACCTGTGTGTAATCAAGTCTCCGTATAAATGCACCTGCACTGTGATAGTCTCAGAGGTCCGTTTTAAAGCGCAGAGAGCATCATGAAGAACAAGGAACACACCAGGCAGGTCCGAGATACTGTTGTGGAGAAGTTTAAAGCCGGATTTGGATACAAAAAGATTTCCCAAGCTTTAAACATCCCAAGGAGCACTGTGCAAGTGATAATATTGAAATGGAAGGAGTATCAGACCACTGCAAATCTACAAAGACCTGGCCGTCCCTCTAAACTTTCAGCTCATACAAGGAGAAGACTGATCAGAGATGCAGCCAAGAGGCCCATGATCACTCTGGATGAACTGCAGAGATCTACAGCTGAGGTGGGAGACTCTGTCCATAGGACAACAATCAGTCGTACACAAATCTGGCCTTTATGGAAGAGTGGCAATAGAAAGCCATTCTTTAAAGATATCCATAAAAAGTGTCGTTTAAAGTTTGCCACAAGCCACCTGAGAGACACACCAAACATGTGGAAGAAGGCGCTCTGGTCAGATGAAACCACAATCAAACTTTTTGGCAACAATGCAAAACTTTATGTTTGGCGTAAAAGCAACACAGCTCATCACCCTGAACACACCATCCCCACTGTCAAACATGGTGGTGGCAGCATCATGGTTTGGGCCTGCTTTTCTTCAGCAGGGACAGGGAAGATGGTTAAAATTGATGGGAAGACCATTTTGGAAGAAAACCTGATGGAGTCTGCAAAAGACCTGAGACTAGGACGGAGATTTGTCTTCCAACAAGACAATGATCCAAAACATAAAGCAAAATCTACAATGGAATGGTTCACAAATAAATATATCCAGGTGTTAGAATGGCCAAGTCAAAGTCCAGACCTGAATCCAATCGAGAATCTGTGGAAAGAACTGAAAACTGCTGTTCACAAACGCTCTCCATCCAACCTCACTGAGCTTGAGCTGTTTTGCAAGGAGGAATGGGCAAAAATGTCAGTCTCTCGATGTGCAAAACTGATAGAGACTTACCCCAAGCGACTTACAGCTGTAATCGCAGCAAAAGGTGGCGCTACAAAGTATTAACTTAAAGGGGCTGAATAATTTTGCACGCCCAATTTTTCAGTTTTTTATTTGTTAAAGTTTGAAATATCCAATTAATTTCGTTCCACTTCATGATTGTGTCCCACTTGTTGATTCTTCAAAAAAAAAAAAATACAATTTTATATCTTTGTTTGAAGCCTGAAATGTGGCAAAAGGTCGCAAAGTTCAAGGGGGCCAAATACTTTCGCAAGGCGTGTGTGTGTGTGTGATATATAAAATATTGTATATATTTTCTAGCGCTGCTTTTTTAACATTTTTAAGAGCAATTTTAGTTTTTGAAAATGCACTTTGTTTTTTTTTTCGCAGGAGTGAGAGTATTCATAGAGAAGAAAGCACAGCTGACTTTATTAGGAACTGAAATGGACTATGTAGAAGATAAACTCACCAGTGAGTTCATTTTTAATAACCCCAACATCAAAGGAACTTGTGGCTGTGGTGAAAGCTTCAACATTTGATACAAAAGGCTGCAGCTTGCTTTTAAGCTACAAATGGGTTTTCTATCAAAATCTTTCATTGCAAAGCACTTTTTCTCAGGCTTTTAAATTTTCCTAATTTTATTTGACCTAAAAAAATGTTTAATTTTGTTTTGGGAGCAATCTTTCATCCTTGTATCACTGGAGTCATTGAAACAGGACACTTACATCCAGGCGTTTCCAAAATGTTTTTCATGCCATTATTGGTCCTTTTAATAAAGTGTGTCTTTTGACAGTTGCAGTCATAAATGCAAGAATTATTATTATGCAGTTATTATACTGGGCTTCCTGTGCCAGTTCCACTTATTGCTGTAGAAACCTCCCTAACAATGGTTGTATTTTGCAGCTCTGGTCCCTAGGCTAATTTATTTGTATGCATTATCGACAATCCATCGGGAGAGTAGGATGCCACACTTTGTCTTAGTACTGTCCAAATGCTGTAGCCATTAAAAACTGTTCTGGTGGGGATATCTTGCAACTTGATTCCCATAGAGATCCAATAAGCCAGCATGTGATAGATATAGATAGAGAGATTATATACATACATACATACATACATACATACATACATTTCTACCATCTATAAACTAGAATAGAATGAGCTTTTGGTGGAGTTTTACTTTTAAAACAAACACCCAACTTTTAATTGGATTTGGATCACTAATTGATGAGTTGCTTCAGAATCCATTAAAAAAAGACCAATGGCTCCTAACATGAAGGTGAAAATTGTCCTATAGAATTGTTAATTTCTTGCAGCATGAAACAGGCAGTAAGCAATTCATTAAAAATTGCTCTTCTCAATATTTTCTTTTACAACTTGCACAGTGTTTATTTCATTGTACTAACAGATCCCTAAAGACAGTCTCTTTTTTTTTTTTTGCCCATGTTAAGCCCATCTGACAAGAGTGCAGGAGTTCCTCAGATATGCGAATAAGTAACTTCTCCATGGAACAAAGTGGTGATTGCCACACTCTTAGGCTGTTTTCACACCTATTCATTTTTAGAGCTTTTTGCATTTTGCAGATTTGCACTACAGTCCATTTAACATGGAACATGTTCTGTAGTGCAAATATGCAAAAAGCATGAAGACTGCGTAGGTGTGAATCCATGGTTTCGTTTTTTAGTTCACGAACAAAGTCAGTACCTTGGTACAGACAGACAAATATGGAGGAATAAACTTCAGGAGCCTGTGCACCATGATCCACTGATTGTGGTTGCAATACTTTGCAGGCTCATTTTACATAATAAATGCTAATTATTTTCTGCAAATATGGGTGCATTTGTTATTTTTTATTTATTTAAAGGTGTAGTTGGCCTTTTAATGTACTCCAATATTTTATTAATCTATTCCTAACTCCGTATAATGGATTTCCTTCTGGAAAATATGACATCATTTTAGGGGAGAGTACTTAAACCTCTCAGCTATATCCAACATAAAATGGCATGGGTAGATTGCCAAGATGCAGTTTTTGTAGGCATAATACATACGTGATACAGATATGAATGGCTAACTGCTGTGGATGTAGTGGAGTTTGTATTCTGTGCAGAAACAACCACATTCTGCTGTATTGATTGATAAATCCTACACATCAAATGCATAAAGCAAAGTATCATGCTTGGCATCCCTGTTCTATTCAACATTAAATCTGTAATATGCAGCTTTGGGGGATGACCACAAATGTGTTCCCTAAAGTAGGACAGGTTTCCCATCAACTATATGATTATTTTTTTTTTTAACCAGTAATTTTGAGTTCGAGCAGTCTTGAATCTGATTGGTGGCTGAGGGTAAATGTGTTCAATCCTGGTGACTGCTTATGCATTCGAGCTAAGATCTCTTAAAGCCCAATTCAAGTTTCTAATAAAATAAGGTAAATTTATTGAAAGTGCAGTAAAAAGGTACATTTCTTGCCATATCCCTAATCCCCACTACTACACATCCTCTCCAACAACCCCCCCCGATGCTGTCTTACTGTTCTATATCTATAATTGATCACTACAGAGTATAGACCTTCCTTCCTCTGTTAGCAAGGACCTAGAGAAGGGGCCCTTGTGCTCAATGTAACAGCACATTTTCTGCAGTGGTTTGACCCCTTTCCCTCATGGCAAGAGCTCTCCTATTAGCAGGAAGCTTGAGCTGTATGCAGAGAGCATGTTGGGTCATTGCAGAGTCCACTGGTTCCACACAAAGAGCAGGGGGTCCCTTTCTGGAGCCTACAGATGAGGGTGGTAGCAAGGAAAGCTAAACCATAAAATAGTATGACCATTGCTGTATACTTTGGTATATTGTTAACCCACAGGGTACAAGTTACACTATCCTCTTGATTGATGAATCGCATCACTTCAGCTATCCTTCTTCTTTTTTTTGTTTTATTCTTTTTTTTTTTATTTATTCTACCGGCCTGTTGCATTTGGAGATGAGAGGTTACCAATGTTTACTTCTGGCCCATTTTTGACTTCTGTGTCAGGTGAAGGAGTTGTCATTGCCTTATGAAAGGCTGATATTTAGTTTCACACTCCTTGTGGATGTAGGATAACTCCATTCTAGAATACTGACACAGTTGCCTCTGACCCTATCTTTTCATAATTCTCTTCAATTAATATGTTGCCACTGTAGGCTGTAATATGGTTTTTGTGAATCTTAATTGTCAGCTGCACCCATAATTGATATTTCAGTTTTGTGCAGTTGCTGGCAAATTGAGTGACATGCTTGCTTCAGGACCCCAGTGAAGGAGTGCCACCAAAATTCATAGTTCTGTCCATCCACTTTGTCATTATGTCCATTTACAAAGACAAATTATGGTGCATGCTGTCTCAGTTTTCAATAATCTATAAACTAGACAACTGGGGGAGTCTACCTCTGAAAATGACACTGGAATCTGAGATGCCAGAAACGAACAGGTTGTCCATCCAACAGGTCTCTGCCCAAAACTGAAGAATCAGTTTTAAGTTTGGCTTGGTATGTAACATCCTGAGAAGTAACGTTAAGGATTATTTCAGAATTGCAAGCTACCTATATTTTTCTGTCTTTGTCCCGCTATTTATTAAGGGATTTGTTTTGGTATGAATGTTTGTGTATGTACTATAATTTGTGTGTGTGTGTTTTTTTTTTTTTTTTGTTTTTTTTTTAACTCTTGAAACGCACAAGAAAATCCTTTTGCCTTGAGCATACTAATGTACAACTGTATGTAAAAATGAATAGTGTGCTCTGTGTCAGGTTTTTTATTATATGAGAAATAAACATTAAGTTGTACAGTGTTTTGAATTGTGTGATGTGTTTTTTATTAGTTTTTGTTCCTCTTCCGATGAACACTCCACTACTCAAATACACATTCATAGGAGTGGAAATAAGTACAATATTTTGTTTTGCACTTCATAAAGCTGAACTACAGGAAGATATAAAAGACATATTAAAGCAGCTGTATTTATTAATACATCCTTTAAAAGGGTTGTAAAGGAATTTTTTTTTTTTTTCATAAGCATCCTTTACCTGCAGACTTTCCTCCTTTTCTTGTACAAAAGGATTTATTGAGAACACACATCAGTAGAAACGTACACAACAGTGGTGGACACATCAAAGAGTAACAAGTACAGAGCTACAGAGATCAGAATGATTAATCCTGAGACTTGAATTTAGAACACATCTCCAGAAGTCCAAGGGTGGGGTGTAGCTGATCAACAAAAGGAAGTCCATACCTTGCATGGCCTGGCAATGATTTGTTATGCTGATGTAGAGGACCCACTGTCTCGCCGGATTATAAGTAAAACAAAACAAAAAAAAGCTTAAAACCAGATGTCAAAATTATAATAGTTAGTAAAAAAAAAAAAAGGATTATATAAAAGAAGGTTAAATTCACCACTTTTCAGCATAAACAGTAGCTCAACATGTGTCCAAGCCTCACAGAGCCAAGCATGTGGGCCAGAGCAGCAGAGAGAAGAATGGGAGAAGAGGTAAAGAGAAGGAACCAGAATGAAGAGGAGAAAAAAAAAAAATAGAGAATGGGGTGGCCCGCGGGGTGTGGGGAACAGAAGCTCATCAAAGGGAAAGCAACGCCGGGTCAAATCGAGTAGGGTGGTTGTGGGCCGTCCAAGGTTGCTATGGTCAACTTAGTTGCAGTTAAAATATGCGCCGCTAACTGGCGTTCAGGGCGAAGAAGCTCAGTAATTGGTTTCCACAAAAGGGTCCCTTCTTAGGTTGGTGTTGAAGAGATTACGGAGCAACGCATAAACTCTAATCCACAATCTGCATACCCTGGGGCAGGTCCACCAGATGTGCGCCATCGTGCCCTCCCGAGAGCACCCACGAATGCACAAAGGGGAGTAGGATGGAATAAAACTTGCCAATCTGGTTGGGGTGTAATACCACCTATAGAACACCTTTGTAAGCGTTTTCCAAAAAGAGGACATTCTTGTAGCATTTGGACAATGCTATGGTCATGGTCTGCCAGTCCTCCGGATCAAGTTGTTTCCCAAACTGGGCCTCCCATTGGAGGTGATAAGGTCTCAGTGGTGGTTTCTAAGAACTAATGATAGCAGTATAAATCAAAGATATGAGCCCCGAGGACTGAGGACGCGATCTACATAAACCTTCTAAGAGGGTCATAGTATAGGGCGTGGGTTGGAATCTTATAAGTTGTTGGAGAAAATGTCGGAGTTGCAGATACCTATAATGCTCCCTAAGGGGAATGTCATGGGAGGAACGAGGGGCGGGAGATTAATAGACATTGCTTTAGATTTTGTCGGATTAACTGATAAACCAGACAACGAGGTAAAAATATCCAAAAGAGACAACAAATTGGGGAGGGAAACTCCCCACAGTATGATGCTGCCACCACCATGTTTCACTGTGGGGATGGTGTTCTTTGGGTCTTGTGATGTGTTGGGTTTGCGCCAGACAAAGCGTTTTCTTTGATGGCCAAAAAGTTAGATTTTAGTCTCATCAGACCAGAGCACCTTCCTCCATACATTTTGGGTGTCTTCCACATGCCCTTTTTGCAAACTCAAATTGTGCCATTTTGTTTTTTGCTGAAAGTAATGGCTTTCTTCTGGCTACTCTGCCATATAGTCAAACTCTATGCAGAGTATGGCTTATTGTCGTCCTATGTACAGATACTCCAGTCTCTGCTGTGGAACTCTGCAGCTCGTCCAGGGTTACTTTAGGTCTACTTGCTGCCTCTCTGATTAATGCCCTCCTTGCCCAGTCCGTGAGTTTTGGTGTGCGGCCGTCTCTTGGCAGGTTTGCTGTTGTGCCATGTTCTTTCCATTTGGTTATGATAGATTTGATGGTGCTCCTAGGAATCACAAAGATTTTTTTTTTTAATAATCTAACCCTGACTTTACTTTTCAACAACATTCGAAAAAAGAAGGGAAATCCCCTAATAGACTTTGACGGCACCAAAGTATAAACAGTAATTACAAAAAGAAAATTCAAAAAAGAAAATATGTTCTGTATAAGTATAATTTATTATGCGTGTACAAAAAGATTTTTGTTTTAAAATTGAATCATACATGAAATGATTACAGAGCAGTTTGAGAACAGTAACCCAATGAAACAATCACATGTATGGGAAATGGTTGTCCAAACAGAAACCCGACATTTCGGAGAATTGTCTCTCTTCCTTCAGGGGTAAATGGACGACTCAGCCCATTGTCTATAGGGTGTACAATACTGCATTAGCATATAATTAGATGAAATATAATGAAACAACTTGGTAATTGTTCTGCATATATATAATTCCATATAGTGTGTTTAAAAGCAAAGAAATAAGCAATGTAGCGCCCTGGAGTTGCTGATACATCCAAAAATGGGTCAATGTAGCTGAATTTGCGCTAAAGGCCTGCTAATGTTCCCATATACACCAATGCTGGTGTCGACACAGCTAGACCCTGTAATTTAATAGAGTAGATTTAATGTATAATTCCCCACCTTTCTAGTGGGAATATTGAGTTTAAGGGGATATTAGCCGCAATTGAAGAACATTAAAAATGTATTTCTAGCAAATACCCACTGCACCTAAAAACAACATACGGTGCAGGGGTTTGCTGCATACCACAAAGAGTGTATCATGGAGAGCTGAAACCTTGAAAGAGTGTCGGGGCAATTATAAGACATTATTGGAAATCATTAGATGATTGCAATATAGGGGTTTATTATTTATATATATATATATATATATATATATATATATATATATATATATATATATATATATATATATATATATATATATAAAATAGAGAGAGAGAGAGAGAGAGAGAGAGAGATATCCAGAAAAACTTGGCTATAGGCTGACTGGAATAAAGCCTATAACACAGAATCTTAGAATATATAACCTAAATGGAGAGGTGATATAACTAAAAGAATCTGGTGTCTATTTCTGTATATTTACTAGATGGCCATTAGGTGGCAGCAAAATGCTGAACTTACCAGATCTATATAAAAAAACTTCTTAATAGCCATGCATTAAGAAGGAAATTGCCCTGTAAGTTGTCTCCGACAGTCTATATTTGGTTAAGACAATACATGGATACACTGAGGGTCTGGCGGATTGATTCTATCCCCTTATCGTGTGTGTAGTCGTTCTAAAGCTTGAGGGATCCGCAGCAAAGTCCAGACTAACTGCTGGAATTCCACGTTGTCCCTCTGTGTTCACCTTAAATACTTCCCCCAGCCATTCAGCGAGCACAGCGCAAGTAACAACATTGACCCTTATTTTTGTGAATAGAATTCAGTCGGGAGTCCATCTATCCCCAGCGTCTTACCACCCTGCAACCCCCCGATAGCCCCCTGCACCTCTACTAAAATAATATCCTTCTCCAAGTCAGCCCTAGCATCTGCTGTCAGAGCAGGGAAGTCCACCGAGTCCAAAAAGTCAGAAAGGGGAAATTGGGCCCTCGAGGAGTAAACCTCCTGGAAAAATTGGGAGAACCTAGCATTAATGTTTTCCAGGGAAATAAGCAACAACATTGACCCTTAATTGTTTGGAGAGTTCCTTGGTCTTCATGGCAGTGTTTGGTTAGTGGTGTCTCTTGCTTAGGTGTTACAGGCTCTGGGGCCTTTCAAAAAGGTGTGTATATGTAATGACAGATCATATGACACTTAGATTGCACACAGGTGGACATCATTTCACTAATTATGTGACTTCTGAAGGTAATTGGTTGCACCAGAGCTTTTTATGGGCTTTATAACAAAGGGGGTGAATACATACGCACATGCCAATTATCATTTTTTTATTTCCGAAAAATTGTTTTATGTATACATTTTTAAAATTTTACTTCACCAAATTAGACTTGTGTTCTGATCCATCACATATAATTCAGATAAAAAAAACATGGGAAGGGAAAAGGAGTAGCCATTTAGGCTCTCCTTTCCTTATGGGACCACGGCAGGGGCAGCTAGTTTTTTTAATAAAAATGGGCTATTTGGAGGTCAGTGGCAGGTCAGAAGGGTATGGCAGTTCAGCACCTTTAATTAAGCAGGCAGAAAACAGCTGGGTTAGGATTTCTGGAAGGTAGCAAATTTGGGACAGGGATTGGTCAGTGGGAATCAGGTGCAAGGCTATTTAAGGCCCGGTCCCGGGTGGGCCTGCGTCCGTTTTCAACCAAAATCCCAGCTGAAGGAGCTCCCCACCCTACCGCCCCCCCCCCCCCCCCCCCCGTCGTGGCCGATTCATGTGGTGGCTCCCTCAGGTAAGTCGCCTGAGGGGAGAGTTAAGAAATTCTCAAGCATGTTGGTAAATCAGCTCGAGTCTCAGTGGCTGGGTTGAGGATGGTTATGGAAAAGTTAATCAGTGAATTTATTTACATTTATAAGCTATGAGTTTGAGTTATATTCCAGTTGTGATTTATTAAACCAATGAATCAGGCCGTGGCCGAAATTAATTCCAAACGTAATACTATATGTTGTGTCAGAAGTGTTAATACATTTTTGGAAAGAAATTGTTGTCCGCTGTGTTATTCCTCTTTGCATGTTTCCTGGGGGTTTGCATAATGCCTGTGGTCCCATTGAACTATAGGCTGTAATGTAACAAAATAGTTAAGAAGCCAGGGGGGTGAATACTTTTGCCAGGCCTGCACCGTGGCTGTGCTCTTGCCTCGGTCCCCCTTTGGGGGTTTTCCTGTCTCAGCCCCGGTTTAAACCACTTACACCAAACCACCGTCAAACCCCACCTTTGGAGCTGATTTCAACCTATGGGTTACTTTGTAAGTAGTAAAGAAATCACCCCTTCTTCATCTCTAGAGTAGAGCGTATAGCCAGCTATTAAACTCATAACTTTTTTTATTGTTTTGTAGTTCAACCGATGCATCCAACTCCTGACGATTGGCAACAGGCCATGAAATGCATTGAGTGTTCATCCAGGGATGCCAAGCTAAGCTTGCTCCAATAGCCGTAACCATAATTGTATATACCTAGTTATTTTTATGACTTTCATAGTTTGTCACTAATCATGTCTAGTAATAAACCATGTATCATAAATGTATTATTATTATGTCAATTATGTTGACTTTTTATGATTATATTTCTTATATCATAAATGTTTTATTCCACTGTTCAATCATGTTTACTAGTATTACTACCATGAACTACCTCTAGGGGATTGTGACAATCTATTTATATCTAATATATATACACATACATACATCTGCATGCCTCATGTAAAGTCCCAAACCCACCCCCCAATTCTTTACATGTGTCCCATAACACCTCTCCTAATCTAAATTACCCTCAATACATACTTGCCAACTGTCCCGTTTTTTAAGGGACAGTCCCGTCAAATAGGACCTAGTCCCAGCTAATTTAGCCTTCCGGGACTTGTCCCGGCTATTGGGGAAGGCAGGTGCGGCTTCTGGGTCTCGGCAGGGACCTGAGCCTGCGGTGTGTGCTTGGGATGCAAAGCTCCTTTCTGTCCCCTCCCCTCCCTCCAGTCTCGTGCTGTGCGGATCCTTGTTATCTCTGACTCAGCCTCCCCCTCCAATCAGCAGCGCGGTGTGCTGTGAGACCTGGGAGGCGGAGCTCACTGTAGCTCCTGTCGGCTGGCCAGAGGAAGGGAGGAGGTGAGTGAGCTGAACTTTTCTGGGAGAAGTTTCCTAGGGTGGATAGTAGTACACACTTTCAAGGAGATTTTTTCTTAGGAGAAGAATCGGGGGAGATAGTGAGTTTGAGTGTGGGGGGAGGGGGGCAGGGTGAGGTCTGCAGCCCAAACACATTTTGTCAAATCACTTCTAAGCATGAACAGTCTGTGCAAACATCATCCAATCCAATTGCTCAGACTAGATAATGTGGAGTCATTTATAGCCATTCATGTAACCTGTGTGTGTATGTGGTGAGTTCACACTTCTCATTGTACAGACTTAGAACCTGTATACATGTACAATCAGAAGTGTGAACTCACCACATACACACACAGGTTACATGAATGGCTATAAATGACTCCACATTATCTCCTCTGAGCAATTGGATTGGATACAGAGTGCTATAAACTGGATTACATAGATCTGTACTTACTATCTGTCTGTTTGTACTTACATCTAGTACTGTTGTAGGATTCATTGTTTTAAATGTTTTTAGTGGATGAGTTTTTTTTTTTTATTATATCTGACCATTATCGCTATCTGACCACTTCTCAGTCCCCCTCTCCTGTACATACTGCCCCCAGGTTGCATCACCCCCAGATCACATCATACAGACATCACTCCAAGCTGCTTCCTACCCCCCCCCCCAGCTGAGGGACATCATTCCATGGTCACTTTCCTTCCCTTATCTTCCCAACATCACTTCCTGATTACCCCATAGACACCACAAGAAATCCCTCCCCATACTGCCACCGCCATACCCTCCAACCTCCTCTCCTGTACTAACTGTGCCCATCATACCCTCTGCACTCCTCCTCTCCTGTACATACTGCCCCAGCATACCCTCTGCACTCCTCCTCCTCTCCTGTACATACTGCCCCAGCATACCCTCTGCACTCCTCCTCCTCCTCTCCTGTACATACTGCCCCATCATACCCTCTGCACTCCTCCTCTCCTGTACATACTGCCCCAGCATACCCTCTGAACTCCTCCTCCTCTCCTGTACATACTGCCCCAGCATACCCTCTGCACTCCTCCTCCTCTCCTGTACATACTGCCCCAGCATACCCTCTGCACTCCTCCTCCTCCTCTCCTGTACATACTGCCCCATCATACCCTCTGCACTCCTCCTCTCCTGTACATACTGCCCCAGCATACCCTCTGCACTCCTCCTCCTCTCCTGTACATACTGCCCCAGCATACCCTCTGCACTCCTCCTCCTCTTCTGTACATACTGCCCCCATCATACCCTCTGCACTCCTCCTCCTCTCCTGTACATATTGCCCCCATCATACCCTCTGCACTCCTCCTCCTCTCCTGTACATAGTGCCCCCAGCATACCCTCTGCACTCCTCCTCCTCTCCTGTACATACTGCCCCAGCATACCCTCTGCACTCCTCCTCCTCTCCTGTACATACTGCCCCCATCATACCCTCTGCACTCCTCCTCCTCTCCTGTACATACTGCCCCCATCATACCCTCTGCACTCCTCCTCCTCTCCTGTACATACTGCCCCCATCATACCCTCTGCACTCCTCCTCCTCTCCTGTACATACTGCCCCCATCATACCCTCTGCACTCCTCCTCCTTTCCTGTACATACTGCCCCCATCATACCCTCTGCACTCCTCCTCCTCTCCTGTACATACTGCCCCCATCATACCCTCTGCACTCCTCCTCCTCTCCTGTACATACTGCCCCCATCATACCCTCTGCACTCCTCCTCCTCTCCTGTACATACTGTCCCCATCATACCCTCTGCACTCCTCCTCCTCTCCTGTACATACTGCCCCCATCATACCCTCTGCACTCCTCCTCTCCTGTACATACTGCGGAGTGGGTGGAGCTTCGGGGAAGTGAGTGTGGTAATTAATTAATAGCTGTGCTGCAAAGTGTCCCTGGAATTTTTTTTCAAATGTTGGCAACTATGTCAATATGCTGCATATACTTCGACCTATGCAGGCTAATACAAGCATTAAACATTGATCACTTCTACTACTCATCTCCTGCCTCACCACTTATTACAAAACAAATGTATTTACATTGTAAGAAAATTCATCATATCATAGTACAAAATTCCATTCGACACTGTGGGCCAGATTCACGTAGCTCAGCGCATTATTAGGCGGGCATAGCGCAACGCAGATACACTACACCGTCGAAACTTAGAGAGGCAAGCAGCCTATTCAGCAAGCAAATGCGCGCTGCGATGCGCCATCGTAACGTAATTTTGACGGCGTAACCCGACGTAATTCGAAGTGGGAAGGAGGTGGGCGTGATCCATTTAAATGAAGCGTGACCCCATGCAAATTAAGGTCCGAACGAACGGCGAATGCGCCGTCACGTGATCGCATGCCCCGCGTCCCACTGCGCATGCGCCCCAATTCGCCTATCGTATTCCCCCACGATAACCCAGCCCACCGTTTCCGCCCAGGGCATAAATCCGCCCAGACATGCGCCAGTCAAGTGCAAAAGTACACCTGCTGGTTTTGGTCATTTGGTGTGGCTACTTTTGCTTTGTTCATATCCAAAAAGATGTCTGAGGCTGCGTCGAAAGATAGGAGGGATAAAAACTTTAGTAATGAGGAGAAGGCGGTCATTATTGATGCCATGACTAAATATAATAAGTTCCTCCACGGCAAGGAAAGTGGCTCGACCAGCAAGGTCCGTAAGGATCAAATCTTGGCACAGATTGCAGCGGAGGTGAGTGCCCTTGGCTATGCCAACCGGACCCCAGACAAGATCGCCAAGAAGATCAACGACCTGCGGCGTCTTGTGAAGGAGAAGGTGGCCAAGATCAAGAAACACAGAAGGGGCACCGGAGGTGGACCAGCCCTGAAGATAAGACTGACACCTGATGAGGAGGTCATTGCCAGGTGCCTGGAGAAGGAGCAGGTGGAGGGCCTGGAGGGCTTCGAGTCAGTTGATCAGCCCTTGAGGACAGGTGAGTGTGTTTTATCTTTTATCTGGTGTCTAGCATGTGGGGGGGGGGGGGAGTGAATATGTGACAAGTGTGTGGGTCCACCAACATGTGAATGTTTTGTGTCATCCACAGATGTGCAGGATGAAGCGGGCCCATCCTCGGCTGCTGGGCAACCAACCCCATCCCAGGATACCAGTGTCCACACCTCTCCATTAGAGGAAGTGGAGGAGGATCACGGGCATCTGGATGATGGCATATATCTGGACCCTCCCATACCTCCACCTCCATTGGGGATACCCCCCCAAGGGACTCAAACTTCATGGGAACCCCCCCAAGGCCCTCAAATGTGGGATCCCCCCCAAGGGCCTCCACCCTTTTGGGAAGCCCCCTAAGGGCCTCCGACCTTTTGGGAAGCCCATCCTCCCTAAGGGAAGTGCCCTCAGGGGCCTCCCCATACATTCGTCCCCAAGCCTCACCTGCACCCAGGAAGGCAACTAGGAAGACGAGGGGTGATCCTGACGCCTTAGAAGCCACTTTGGCTATGGACCTGGCCAGGCAGACCCACCATGTGGGTTCTGTGGCATGTGATATGCGCCGGGTGGCAGCCAGCCTGGCCTCCATGCAGCAGACCCAGGCTGCTTTCACTGCCACCATCACCGAAAATGTGCAGGAGGTCAGTGCCAACAGCACTGCGTTGGTGACCTGCGTTAGGGACCTGGATGACACTAATTCAGGCCTTGTGGCAGAGGTCAGGAGCCTGGGAGTGGCCATACAGGCCAATACAGCAGCCATTGAGGCGGTGGGGAATCAGACCACTGCGGTCCTCACCCGCATAGCCCTGGCTTTAGAGGGTATCCAGGCAGCCAGGGAGAGACCGGGGGATGTTCCTCCTCCCAATGACCCACCCCCCCCACCCGCTGCTGCCCCTAGGCAACAGAGGGCACGGAGCCTTGGCACTAGGCGTAGTCCACGTCGGGCCAGATGAGTGCCAGTTAGATTATTTTATTTTTATATTCGATATGATTTTTGGTTATTAATTGATACTCATGATATGAGTGATATTCTGTTATTATGATACTCGATTGGAGTTGTATTTATTTTATTATTATTCTGGATATATTTATTGAAAATTATTTTCAGAGAAAGATACAGCAACATAATTGGAGCCTTGACGTGGCGTTGCTGCTCCCAAGTACCGCACGGTGTACTTCGGTCTAATCCAATTTATTGTGGTTTGGGGGGGGGGGTGTGTTAGGGACCACATTGGTGTGCATGCGTGCATTATCATTGTGACATGTTTCATGTGCGTGTTGCATGTGAAAATAAGCCTATCACGAGGCATCTCCTGACTGCTGTTCCCTCAGCAGACGGGGGACCCTCGGTTGGGGGGGGAATTTCTGGTTCTGGGCTCAGGTCATGACGGACTTCAACCTGCAGGCCCCTTCTCATGGCGAAATTGTGCAGAATGCAACATGCACCGATAATCTGGCACACAAAGTCTGGGGCATACAACAGTGTACCCCCAGACCTATCTAGGCATCGGAACCGTGACTTCAGGAGGCCAAACGTGCGCTCCACCACTCCCCGGGTACGTATATGAGCCTCGTTGTAGCTTCTTTCTCCTGGTGTTTGTGGGTTCCGGAATGGGGTCATCAGGTGGGGTCCCAGGGCATATCCAGAGTCACCTGGAAGGGAAAAGACAGGAGGAGGTTAGTCATGCATGTGTCCCTCGTGATGTCTGCATCATTGGGGGGGGGGACAGTCATACCTGACACCCATGTCACTCACCAACCAGCCAGCTGTCCCCATACACGTTCTCTTCAAATTGTCTTGGGATGTCGCTTTGCCGGTAGATAAAGCTGTCATGGGTGGCCCCGGGGTGTTTAGCACAGACGTGCCATATGAGGCCTTGAGCATCGGTTATTACTTGTACATTAATTGAATGCCAATTCCTCCTGTTACGGTACATATGCTCAGCGTCACGGGGGGGCTGGAGTGCCACATGAGAACAATCAATGGCCCCCACAGTGCGTGGAAATCTGGCTATTTTATAGAAATCGGTTCTTGCCTTTGCCTGCTGGACCTCCTGGGTGGGTCTCACAATGTGGTGGGACATCCGTCTCAGGATAGCGAGTACAACCTGGTGCACGCACCTACTCATTGTGGATTGGGACATCCCAGTCAAATTTCCACTGGTTCTTTGAAATGATCCACTGGCTAAAAAATGCAGGGTTGCCATGACCTTGAGCAGTGGCGGCACTGCTTGTGATCGATGTGTTGGGCTGGTGAGGTCATCCTGCAGGGATCGTACTATTTCCATGGTGGCTTCAGTGTCAAATCTCAACAAGCGAAACACCTCCGATTCAACCATGCCAAAGAGGTCCATGCGATCTCGGGGTACCCTCTCCTGTGCCCTCCTCCTCCTCCTGCGTGCTTGTAGACGCCGTAGTAGTATGACCACGGCTGCCCCTGACATGTTGGCACACAGATGTGTTGTCCTGCAAGTGTTGTTGCTCAGCTCCTCTGTCACGCTGCTGCTGTTGCTGCTCTCCAGCTGACCTGTGCAAGTCCGTTGCAAAGTTACCCCTGCTTTTATGAAGGGTAACTTTAGATCGGGCGAGCAGCTTACGAGCACCGCGCGTAGCCTACGACGGACAATCGTACGCATGTGAATCGGCATTTCTCCCTCATTTGCATAATTGAATAGCAAATCAATGGGAACGAAGAATACGTCTAGCCTAAATATGCGCCTAAGTTTCGCCGGCGGAGGACAGTTGCGTTGGACGGGTGAAGCCTAATTTTGCGTGTATGTGCTTCTGTGGGTACGGCGCATCGATACGACGGCGCACATCTACACTTACGCCGCGTATCTCGAGATACACCGTCGTATCTCTTTGTGAATCTGGCCCTGTATATTTCCATGGCTCATCTCCAAATGCATTCAATTTCTCGACATCTTCACTGTAGCTGTGGAATTGCATGGAAAGGGCAATCTCACCTCCTGTTTATATCTACTCATAGCTACCTTCTTCTCTTCCTCCTGTAATTTCCTAAATTCCTGTGAAATTATATTCTTGGGATATTACCGCTCCCTAACTTTTTGCCACATCTCTTCGAGCCATCTTTCTTTCATGGCCTTGTCACTAACAATTCGTTTAACCCTACAGAGTTGACTCTGTACGATAGCTTTTACCACCCCATGTATTTAAATTTATCAAATAGCAGCAATTGATTTCTGTCAGTAGGTTTGGTAAATAAATCGAATTCTATCATATTATGATTGATATAAATCCTAGTGTCTAAAAATGGAACCGACATACCACCCACGTATATCTTAAATTGGATCTCCGGATAATAATCATTAAGCATTTCATCAAATATTTTCAAAGATTGTACGTTGCCCCGCCATATGGAAAAAATATCAATGAAGCGCCACTAGGTGGCGCAATGCGTTTGAAATAAATAATTTGGATAAATATACTTCTGTTTAATGCATTCATAAATGCACAAGCAAATGGCGGTGCAACGTTTGAGTCCATGGCAACTCCATTGAGCTGTACAAAAAACTGATCCTTGAATAAAAAATAGTTATTAGACAGAATAACCTGAAACTATTTTTTAAACATTAATATTTGCAAATCTGAGTAATTATTACTTCCCTTAATCAATACCAGCTTGATGCGGGATGGATGTGTATAAGCTGTTAACATCCCAGGTCACCAGTATCTCATCTCCCTGGCATTGTGATATACTCCTGAGCTTTTGTAAAAAATAATTAGTGTCTTTAATATAGGATTTGTGTTTTACCAAGGGTTGACAGGATTTTCTCCAAAAACTGTGCTGTAGCAACAAAAATCAAGTCTCTCCGAAGTGTCAAATGGACCAACCATGTGGCCCAACTTGGCCTTCTTAGCCAACTTCACCGACACAACCCCCGGATGAGCCATTGGCAACCTCTAATTGTCCACAAGATGGCTATAAGGAATCCGGAATCCCTCTGCGAATCCAGAAGCCAGCAGGTCCGCCAACTCGCGATTTGGATACCTACCTAGAAACGGACGCCTCCTTGTTATGTTCACCAGAGTCGTGCCCTTTTACCGCAAGCTCCCCAGGTCTCCCCTTCCCTTTCTGTGCACATCGATTAAAAGAGTGGGAGCCCCCGCAGCCGGAGCACTCATGCTTGAATTTGCACACCGTTCCAAACTTGCATGTTCCCTCGTTGAACGACCTCTTGTTGGCCGACTGTCCAGAGGAGAAAGATCCGCCAGCCCCGATGGAAATAAACAAAGTCCCAGCACGCGCCGATGTCATGAGCCACAGACACGATAAGCTTCCCCTATAGTGTCCAAGTAACAAAAAAGCGCAGAACAATTTTCTGGCGCCCGCTCCCTGATAACACTGGCTAAAATCACAAAAGCCTGTAGCCAAATGGTGAATGACCGGGGAATGAGTCTATACTGCCTCTTCTCCTCCTCCTCCTTCTTGCTGTCATCCAACTTACCTCTATCCAGGTGAAATTTTTCTAGCGGAAGCAGGGAAAAAATTGCGACTTACTCACCCTTCCAAATCTTTTCACGCACTTATGACTTGAGGTGTGCCCCTAATGGCCCCTCAAAACAAACGTACAACTCACATTTAGCAGAATCCACCAAGCGCACGCGGTCTATCTCTTCGTCCTGCGCCTTACTTTGTCCTCTGTCCGTTCCACTACTGTCCCCGGCCGCCGGAACCTGGCAAGTGACCTGTCAGAGGAGGACGAAACCCCTGGAGTCACCATTGGGGGAACCGATAAAGGCCCTGCCCCCCCCCGTAACTGCACCACCGGTCACCCCAAAGTCCCCATGCCCCCCCGGAACCAGCTGGAGGAACCCATGTCGACGTGGGCAACCCTGCACCAGAGTGAGAGTCCAGGCGCCCCAAAATGTCGTTCAGCTGTATCAGACCCAGACACAGCAGCCCCCCAATCATGCAAAGCCACCCAATAAATAGGTACACTCATGCAAGCAGAAGAGGAAAGGCCCAAAGGCCGCCCATCAGGCTGCCGCGGACCTTCACCAGCCGACACAGGGATTTCCACCGCTGCATGCTCCTCTGCCTGCTCCAAGTCACTCTTCTCTTCCAACTACCCTGACACAAGGGAGCGTCCTCCACGACAGATGCCCTGCCCCGGCCCACAGTATCCATAGCCTGCCACGCACCTGCACGGCCGCCCGTGACGTCATCCACCGCCATCACACCGGAGGGGCCAGGCCATTCTTCATCTCTGATCAGCTGGACAACACCCGCTATGTCAGTCAGACTCACGCTGCTATGCTGTTGGAACCTCACTGCTCCTCATCTACAGGCTGCGCAGGGATGATGGCCATGCTAGGTAACAGGCCGGTTCCCGTCGCTTGATCACTCCCTCGTCGAGTGGCCATGGAACCACTCGCGGTCACCGCAACCAGCTCTGAAACAGCAGCAGGGGGGACGGGCTGTACTAGATGTTGAAGCCCAATCGGGTCTTGCCAAGGAACAGGATTCCTCACGGGCCGCACCGACACCACAACTGACCGTCGCTTTGGTGCGGGGACAGGAAGGTCCCTGAAGGTAGACTCTGTGGGGCTCCTATGGCAGCGCTGAACCCTGGGAGCCATATCAGGGCTAAGGCCTTCCGGAGGCCTAGACCTCTAAGCATGTGGCGGGGCAGGGGAGTGCAAGACTGGAACCCCCCTGCCCAGTTTCCTACAACAGCCCACTAACCTGTACACGCAGCCTGTCCGTGCGATACACATCAGCAACAGCCCGCAGCTGAGACAAAAGGGCATCCAATTCGGCCATTTTTAGGCAGTACAGCAATAGTAAGTAGCTGTGTGTCAGCGTGTTGGAAGCTGTTCCACGCTGTTGCTCCTACTTAAGACCTTCCCCATTCGGTCTCCTCACCACTCCCCCAACGCTCCACCCAGCCCAGACCATGCCAAGTCAGCCTGTTCCTGGCCGTATCCTACAGCAACCTGCTCCTTATTTACCTCTCCCAAGCCCCTTTAACCCAAGTAATGCTGGCTCTCCGTTTATGGCCTTTGGGTTTTACTCCGGGCCTTTTTTTTATGTAGTGGCAAACTTATATAAACTTTAAAGTGCAATGATTCAAATCCAAATGTATTTGCAAATGTGTGCAACTAAACCCCTTTTTTAACACATACTGTTAGATGGGTTAATTTGGTTGGTCTCAGGTTGGTTGGTAAGTTGAGCTTGGAAATTCTTTGGCTTTATTTGACATGTGTTTGCCCTTCCAGTGCTCTTTGCTGTGAAGTTAGAGGGGGGGGGGGGGGCAGTGACCTTTTTAACATTGTAAGAAACTGATTGTGTACAAAATTGTACAAAGGTATTTAAATAAACTTCTTAAAGCGGAGGTTCACCTGCACATTACACTTTTTCCCCATAAGTGGATTCTCGTTTTGTCTAGGGGAATCGGCTAGTTGTTTTAAAATATGAGCCGTACTTACCGTTTACGAGATGCATCTTCTCCGCCACTTCCGGGTATGGGCTGCGGGACTGGGCGTTCCTATGTGTGATTGACAGTCTTCCGAGAGGCTTCCGACGGTCGCATCCATCGCGTCACGATTTTCCGAAAGAAGCCGAACGTCGGTGCGTAGGCGCAGTATAGAGCCGCACCGACGTTCGGCTTCTTTCGGCTACTAGTGACGTGATGGATGCGACCGTCGGAAGCCTCTCGGAAGACTGTCAATCAAGAAGGAACGCCCGCTCCCGAAGACCCATACCCCGGAAGCGACGGAGAAGATGCATCTCGAAAACGGTAAGTACGGCTCATATTTTAAAACAACTAGCCGATTCCCCTAGACAAAACGAGCATCAATCTAAGGGGAAAAGAGAAAAAAATAAATAAATGGGTGAACTCCCACTTTAATAAACTCAGAGACCTAGCAGAAGTCCACAGCGTAATTTTTTTAGCTCTAAATAAAAATAAGTATGTGATTTGTACTACAGCATCTTCACAGTGTATGGAAGCACTTATACCATTCTTAACAGTATTCTTATTCATTAAATTTTACTAATGATGCTTTTAATGCCCCACATAATAGGTGAAGTGGGTATGAAGTATTTTAGGTTGTTCTGTGAGCCTTGCCACTTGAGAGGAATGCATAGCTGAATGAATATGTACTAGGTAATCGCTCATGAATTAGAGCCAACAGTTGAATGAGAACTTTATTATCAATACTCAGTGTACTTTGCGGTTAAGTGTATTGTTTGCTCCACAAAAGCAGTCTGATTTCACATGATTCGTTTCTGTAATGAGACCTCTGAAAGGTGCACTGGCTCCAAATTAGACTTAGTAACAATATTTTAAAGGAAGCTCCACTCCACCTATATTAAGCCCCCACCATGAATAAAATTAGTATTGGAAATATGTATATATAATTCTGTTGCGTTGCCTCATTTCTTTTAATATTCCCACATTCAAGTGCTTGGTTCCACCCTCGCACCCACACTACCATTTGAAAAGTAGACATCATCAGCTAGCTTCTTCTACTGTTCTGCCTATGATGTCAGCACCAGATCATGCATCATGTTAGATCCGGCTTTGTTGTCTCATCTTTGCAAAAAAAAGGAAGATCTCACAGTTTGAATACAGGAAGCCACTGGAAGGCAAGGTGTAGACAACGGCGCGCAGGCGCACTAAAAATAGCCGAGCTAAACTCGGCAATGCTGTGTTTGACGGCTCCCGCGCGCATGCGCGGGAATGACGTCATCGCCGTTCCGGCCAATTACAGAGCCGGAGCGGAGATTACAGGAAGAAGATAGCCGGAGACATGGCGGCGGCGACGGAGGGCACAGAGGAGAACTTCGGGGGCTTCGTTCTTAGGTAAGTCGATCATAATGAGCTAGTATGCTGTGTAAAAGGGTTTACTTCCTCTTTAATGTGGTCGTATAATGGAAAAAAAAATCATATACTGGCCTAAATTGTTTATCCAATGTTTGATCCATGTAAGTGCGCTTTCCAGTCAAATTTGAAAACGAACACAGTATTAAACACAAGACCAAAATTGTAATATATTGCATCTTACCTATCATTAGATGTGTTGACTGCATCTTTTTTTAGGATGTTTTCACATGTTGATTTGGCCAGTAACATACCTCCTGTTTTATGGGGCTTACACTCTGGGTGAAAGTGCAACATAGACACGTTTGGACAGCAGAATTGTCAGTCTGGGTAGAGGGTTGTGTTAGATTTAGATACAGATTTAGATACATTAGCAAATTGAAGGTGAACTTCAACTAACACTTTTTAAGTTTTGTTCCTTTTTGGGATAAAGTTTTACATAAATAGTTTATATTTATTATATATTATATTTTAAATAAATAAAAGCTTACTGATGTAAGCACCTCTGTCAAAAAATAAATAAAAAATGGGTTGTCCCAATTAGTGCTGGGACAAGGTCACCCAGTGCCCAGGGCAAAGATGGCAAACTGTACTCCCCCTCCCCCATTCTCAAATAAAATGTCTCACAGACACATAAAAACCTCAGCACAATAACTAAGTAAAAAAAAAAAAAAACGCCATTGCATATGTTTTTTTACACAATGAAATAAGCAGAGCTAACACTTTGTCTGAGCCTACCTTGAAAAAACACCTCAATTAATTGGGACTGCTTAGCAACCAGCAACTGTTATGACAATAAACACTTTGGTGAGAAGTATGTAATGTATAATATAGTATGTCGAGTGCAGGGGTCAAGGGGTATATACTGGAATAGAAAACACAGAGTGCAGGGGTCAGGAATGCGTGAAAGAGGAGGATTTTCTTTCACCTTGAAACTCCTCTGAGGAACATTTTTTTCCGCCCTAGAAGGCTATTAATTTTTATATCTTTCACATTATTTAGCAGATTTTTTTTATATTTTTCTATATTTTTTTATATTTCAATATATAATTTCACAATATTAAGATATCCCCTGTTTTGGTGAATAACACTACCCATCTTATTTGTATTTCTAATTATCTGGAATTAAAATATTTAGAGGTTATTAACCACTTCAATACAGGGCATTAATATACCTTTCCTGCCCAGACCAATTTTCAGCTTTCAGTGCTCTCATAATTTGAATGACAATTACTCAGTCATGCTACATTGTATCCAATATATTTTTTTTATCATTTTGTTCTCACAAACAGAGCTTTCTTTTGGTGGAATTTAATCGCAGCTGGGTTTTTTATTTTTTGCAATATAAGCAAAAAAAGAGAGAACATTTTGAAAAAAAAACACTTTTTTTTAGTTTCTATCTTAAAATTTTGCAAAGAATTAATTTTTCTTCAGAAATTTGGGCCAAAATGTATACTGCTTCATATCTTTGATAAAAATAACCCACAATAGTGGATATTATTTGGTCTCTGTGAACGTCATAGAGTCTACAAGCTATGGTGCAAATCATTGAAAAATTATCACATCTGATCACAGCTGATGTACTGACGTCCTATCATTTCTTGAGACCCTAAGAAGCCAGGAAAGTACAAATACCCCCCAAATGACCCCTTTTTGGAAAGTAGACATTCCAAGGTATTTAGTAAAAGGCATGGTGAATTTTTTGAAGTTGTAATTTTTTCCCACAAAAAATTGGGAAAATTAAGATTTTTTTCTTACAATGACACCCCAAAATACATTCTGCTACTCCTCCTGAGTATGGCGATACCACATGTGTTGGACTTTTACACAGCCTGGCCACATGCAGAAGCCGAACATTGAAATAGCACCTTCAGGCGTTCTAGGAGCATAAATTACACATCTAATCTCTCAACTAGGGATGAGCCGAACATACCCGGGTTTGGTTCGCACCAGAACGTTCGAACAGACCGACCGTTCACGCGAACATTTAGAACCCCATTGAAGGAGTATCCGGAGCCATCCCCGTCGGTAGCTATCGTGGAACCAGAAGTCCGGGACCCTGAGATAATCTCAGTATCGTCCACCTTGACCCTGCCCTCGGCTGCCTCGCCACCTCGCTCATTGGAGGTAAGCCCTGTGGACGGCCCGGACACAGAAGGTGACCCATCCAGCGTGACCAGTTCAATTGAAGTGACTTGCACACAGGCCGAAACCACGTCGGAGACAACCACTTCTACAGCGTCCCTTCATTTGGTGTGCCTCCTTAGGAGCAGGGTCTGCTCCAACCTCCCGCAGCCGCGGTTGAAGCCTACCTATTCAACGCTCTTTGTCGGATTGGCAGAGAGACTCTACAATAGCCAAACCCTGTGGTTACCTGCCAGCAGAAGAGTTACAATTGTCGGACTTTGACCCTTTATCAGATGACCTTCCTGATTGCCTCTTTGAGTCCCAGTTCCATGAGTCGCAGGGCCCCGGAGGATCCCGTGCCTTCCATGGTACTCGGAGGAGGAAGAAACGCTCCGGCCGAAGCGCATCGCGTGGGTCCCAGCAGCCGTCCATGGACGTTCCGTGTCTAACCTGGGGAGTCGGTGAGTTAAATGTTGTTCCTGTCACGCTCACCACCCCTGTGCCCCTTGTTGCTCCCCCACTAAAGAGGGCACCGGATGCAATAGTGCTACCAGGACGCGGGGACCTACGTACTTTGCCAAGTTTGGCCAGGCTGCAGTGCTTGGTAAATCAACGAGTTGCTGCCCAGCATGGGTACAAATACCCGTACGTGCCACCTTCCCTTCTGTTGCAAATTGATCGGGAAGGAGAAACTTGGTGCCAGGAGGCCATATGGACACACCTAAAAGTACCACGCATTATAGTGGGTGCGGAATCCCAGGCTCTCTTGTTTAAAATTTAAATTTGAACGTTGCCACCGCAACTGGAGTTGGGGCCGCCATATTTACAGCGATCAAGTCGTGCTTAAGTCGCCTGGAAGAGAAGACCAGGTGTTTTCTACCACCACAACCACTGCTAATGGCACCATCATCATCTTGCCTGATCCCCAATTTTATAGTGAAATACATGTAGGCTTTGCATAGCTTGCTAAAAAAAAAAAGAAGTTCTGGACACATTGTTTTTTCCCAGTTTTTTCCCTTCCCCCCTGCTCCTCCAGATCCACATTGACATTTTGTGAAGAACTCTTTGGAGGGGTTGGGTTCAGTCAGTAAGAGGGGGGGGGGGGTCCTTGCCAACTTCTCCATAGCAGTCCAGGAAGATACAGCAAGAAAAATAACTATTTCACCTTTTTCACTTCCCTTTTGCTGCTACTTTTTTTTTTTTGCACTTGAACTGGACTGCCGCAGTACCAGCGCACTGACCGCTAGGGGCAGTGTTCTGCAACGTTTACATTGCAGGACAGAAATGCTATTTCTTTTATGGTTTATATTCTTGCAAACGGAGTAATATGCTCAAGCACTTACATTTAGGACTCTTCGGGAGGAATGGAAACTTTGCGTTCAGACGTGAGCGTGCAGTTTCAATTCTGACCTTGGAGGTTGTATATAGAAAATGATATTGATACATCAGGATGTATATTGTGTATTTTTGTATACTCTTTTATATCTTTCCTATACAGGTTTTTCTGGACCCACCTACTATCAACACTGCGGAGAATGGGCAGCTAGATAGATAGGGTTGTGTGTGTTTGTATGTCTCCTGTTATTTAACTAATGTCAATATTATAATGCAATGTTTTACATTCTGTCCTTTCTTCTTTTCCTCCCTTCCCTGTACTGTTTAGCAGGTATCAGGCTGGCATTCAGGCTTGAATGCCTTAGGACACTGGGGACAGTGTCATTTCAAGTGGGGGGAGTATGTAGCGCCCCCTTACTTTCAGTATGGGCACTACGCTAAAGTTAGTGGGGAATGGGAGAGTTATTTTGCTCCCATTCACAATTTGTTAAATTGTGGGCTGCTGTCATTCCTGAACTATCCTGTAGGTCAGTCTGCGCTCCAGGGGTGTTGTTTCCACCCCTGGGCAACAGGTAGCGCTAGAGGGGTTCTGGCAGAGCCACTTTTCCCCAGCAGCCAATTGGAGGAGTTTTTCCCTCGTGGGGCATGCTGGGGAGGGGTATATCTGTGGCAGACGCCATTTTTGTTAGTTCCTCCCGCGGGTTCCAGGTGCGGCATCCACCTTTAGGGTGTGCGCATCCAACAGACCCCGGCGATGGCCTTCCAGGTCGGGGTCGCATGCTATGCGGAGCTCCATATGGCTGAGAGGGGCCCCAGTGACTTACTGGGTCCCCCGCTTTACTGAGAAGATCCCAGGCTCGGTGCCGCTCGATTGGGGGGTCGGCTTGAGGAGAACCCGGAGGCAGGTTGTCCAACAGGGCTTGAACGAACCATCGGGGATCTGGTGACCGGAATGCTGACAGGTACTCTTTGCTGTCATCCGGTGACCTATGTTCAATCTACTGGGAGGATTCGCTCAATTCGTTCATTTAGCTCATTCAAGTAATTGGCCTGTGGCAGAGGCCCGAGAGCCAGGTCTGTGGCTGAGGCCTGTTCCTCCCAGCAATTTAAAGTGACACTTCAGCTGCCAGGCTCGTGGCAGGAGTCTGTCCGGGGGCACTTCACCCACTCTGGCTAGAGTGGCGACGAACTGTAACTACTATTATTGTGCTGCTGAGAGCAAGATTGCTCTGTTCATATTCAGGCCTGATACCGCAAGTTCTCTATCGCTTCATCAACCTTTTCCTTCCTACTGCATGTTGATGTTGGGCCTGAAATAAAGCATTTGAAAACCTTCCTTCATGTACTGGACATTCGCTCACTGCTTTATTCATCGGCTACACCCCTAGACAACATTGAGGTAACTTAATATGCCAATCCCAACAACAAACCAGCGGCTCCTGCGGGGGTAGCGCTACATATATATACAACACCTGGGATGCATATTTATCCTCTACACACTGTAACTTTAACTGACCAGCCTGCCTGCCTGCCTGCTCTATCTAACTCCAAAAAATGACACTCTCTCTCTCTCTGTCAACCACCAACACACTACACAAGGCCGACTTCCAGGCAGCATTATATAGTGTGGGGCATGTACTAAACCCCCTGAGCCATAATTGGCCAAAGCCACCCTGGCTTTGGCCAATTATGGCTCACCATTTTTGCGCGCTGTGATTGGCCAAGCATGCGGGTCATAGTGCATGCTTGGCCAATCATCAGCCAGCAATGCACTGCAATGCCGCAGTGAATTATGGGCTGAGACACTCCACTCGAATTTGGCGCGAACGGCCCAAAATGTTCGTAATTCGACGAACGATCGAACATACGATGTTCGAGTGAGGATTGCCTGCGTGAGGATGCCCATGTGCATCCCTGTGTGGGTAAACACAGCCCATCATGGGCATATAATTTAGTGGGCAATTTCTTTCACCGCTCCAGGTGAGTCTCGTAGATCATCAAGGGTAGTTTGAACCACCAGGGTGCCGGCAATGCTGATTGTAGCAAAAACGAAAAGAACTCTGGACAGCCGCACTCCAAAATGACTTAAAATAAAGTTGGTCTTTTAATGTAAAAAGTACATACAGGCACTGCAAACAACAGATACAGATTGGCCGACGCGTTTCACGCTGCAATTCAGCGCTTAGTCATGGCTAACATAGGTTCACACTGAAAATACATATATACCCATACCACCATCATGTGAGAAAACATTCGCCTATGGCGAGACTGGATCAATTAAACAATTAGATAGTTAATTGCATGCATATTAAAACCAATTTATATGGAACAGGTGATGTAGCATATCTTGCAATTAACATGTTAAAGTGAAGAAAAAAAGAAACAAAAACAAAATAAGACCATACATATGCCTAGGACATGTGGATAGACAAACCGCACCTATATATATCTTGGGGTTTCCAAATAGGCAAGATAACCATTGTAACTAGTGTATGACTCCACTTAGAGTTAGTAAAAATAATAATATAAAATAAAATAAAATGAAAATAAAATAAAATAAAATTTCGTTTATTGTGTTTTGTGAAAGACACAACTATTATAAAAATATGTATGTGAACACTCCTGTGTAAAATAGTGAATATACCCATCGAACTATGTCCTGGGGGTGAATATTGAAGTGCTTCTAAATCTTTTATATTTTATTTTATTTTTTATTTTTTATTTTTTATTTTTTATTTGTGTCATATTTTCTAGACTATAATTGTCTTTTATTATTAAATTTTTTTTAGGTTTTTTAAAGGTTTTTTAGAATCAATTATCTAGTGTTTTACTATATGTGTTATTCTAAACAAAGAATGAAAAATAAAGTGTTAAATATAGAAGATTATCGTAATCGCAATTGCAATTGAAAAGATAAACTTCTGTGTATTAGTGTTAATACCAATATTTTAAATTTCATTGATATTCTTATATATAATATATCAACTGTGACTTAGTGTTAATAAGCACATAGTGGAAGTCAAGATGTAATCCATCTATTTTATACGGTAAACCCGAGAAGATTGCCTCAGGTCATGTATATCAGACCAAAAAATGTATATATATGGAGATTGCTAATGTCAAAGCCTCTATGTGTCTAGTTACGAGTTGAAGACATAGTACTCTTATAGTATGAAGATTAATTGTCGGGAGACAAATACAGGCTCTCCAATACAGTAATCAATATCTAGAACACAGAGGCATGACTCTCCAAAAGGCTATACCGATGTATATGGAGTAAATATCTTTCTCATGGACAGAGAATAAGTATGGAACAAGCTCAAAGAGTTTGCCGTAAAAAGCGGGAAGGAAAAGAACATCCCCTGTACATAAGGGTTAACAGTAATATATGGCTAATGGTTTAACATGATCATAACTGGGTCAAGATTACGTTCTGGTGTGTATGGACATTAAGTCAACAGTGATATAACACTGTGTTAGACACGATAGAAAATCGATATGTCATAGGGACCCTGATCATGACTCTCCAGAAGGCCGGAATGTAAAACCGTTAAGGGCAATAATGCTTGATGTGCATTATCCAGCATATGTGGAACTAAGCTGAAAAATAGATCATGGATTTGAGAAAGATGTGGTTATGATGTATGTTATAGAGGAGGACACATGGTCCCCAAAAAAAGAAAGAAAGAAAAAAGAAAAAAGAAGAAAAAGAAAAAAAGGGAGAAAAGAAGAAAAAATGGTGATGGATATAATGTTCCGTAAAATTGGGCTTCAAAGAAGCACCGTTGGAACCGAAAGGGGGGGAGAGAGGGGGGGGGGGATTTAAATCTTTAGTATCAAGACACAAATGAGAAATGTTCCCATGTTGTGTGAAATGTTATGAAATGAAATATGTGGAAATAAAGATTGAATGTCAATGAACAAAAATATGGTAGACAAAGCAACACAGACACTGTAATGATAACTATGTGTCTGGCCGGCTAGACTGAGTGAAAGTCCATAGTAAGTGTATCAATTGAAATGAAATTGACATTCAAAATGAAATGGCCATAACTGTGAATACTCTAAACACAGATATGTGCCAATCCGTCCCCTCTCCCCTCCTAGCAGAACCCCTCTGCATCTCAAGACATTTAATGAGTAACCCGATTGATGATTGGTCTAAATAAAAGTGAAGTGCAGCAAAATGATGCATGTATATCGGACCCGCATGGAGACTGGTCCGTCTATGTTCCAATATGTACCTGTGTTGTGCAGTGTCATTGACACCGCACAATACATGTATTTTAGGCCTAGTGTACTAAGGCAGTATTGTAAATAGATAAAAAACAGTCACTATGTGTGAAATAATATAATATAGGCATGTGGAATGAGGAAAAAGGAAAAAAGGAGAAGAATAGATAATATATGATATAATATGACTGGAGGAATGTGGGAAGAATAAATTAGGAGAGGGCATGTATCTCCACGAGAGGAGGGAATGAGACAGAGGCGGGGAAGGAAGGCGATGTTCAGTCATGATAATGAGAGACATCCCAGTCAAAGTTGAGTCCCCGCGGCTGTCTGCAGTCAAGATGGAAAATCCAAAAAACTTCCCGTTTACAGAGAAGCTTGAACTTATCTCCTCCTCTGGGTGGACACACTACCCTCTCCATACCCTGTATGGATAAACTGGAAATATTTTTGTTGTGTAAATTATTCCAGTGTTTGGCCACGTTTGTGTTATGATTCTTCTCAATGTCGTATAAATGATCACTAAGTCTATCCCTTAATCTCCTTATAGTTCTTCCAACATACTGAACATGACAAATACTACACGAGATGACATAAACTACAAATTTTGTGTTGCAGTTGACATACTGTTTAATTTTAAAATCTCTGCCGTTGGAACATGACTGAACCGTGTTGCCAATGCCTATTAAAGGACAGTATCTGCACCCATGAGTGCCACATCTAAAAGTACCAACAAAATCAAGCCATGTGGGGGAGGCAGATTGTGAGACGTATAGGCTGGGTGAAAGGACACCCCCTAAAGTGGGGGCTCTACGGCTCACTGATTTGATACCCTCAGACAGAATAGACGCATAAGTACTGTCACTATAGAGGACAGGTAGATACTTATTAACGATGTGTTTAATCTTATGGTACTCTGTACTGTAGGCTGTGGAAAAAAGGGGGGCAAATCTGTGAGCCGAGGATCCAGTCTGGATGTCCTTTACTCGTTTTTTGGCCAATAATGAATCTCTAGATATAGTGTTAACCCTACGTAGGGCGTTGTTAATGACAGTTGCTGAGTAGCCTCTGTCCCTAAATCTAAGCGCCATTTGATCTGCCTCTTTTAGAAAATCATTGGGAGAAGTGCATAGCCTCTTCAAACGTAAAAACTGTCCATATGGGATGCTATTGATGGTATGTATCGGGTGGGATGAGTCAGCTCGCAGCAAAGCATTGCCAGCTGTACTTTTCCTGTAGAGTCCCGTGGAAATGCTGCCATTAGCTCCTGTGAGCGTTACATCCAGGAACTCTATGGTGGTGGTTTGTAGATTACCCGTGAATTGCAGGTTCAGCTTGTTGTCATTGAGATATTTCAGCCATTCGTTTAAATCTGCAAATTCATCAGATACGATAAGTAGCAGGTCGTCTATGTAACGACAATATAGAATAGTATCTAGGCGGCGGGGGCTGGTATCTCCAAATATGCGGGACTTTTCCCACCATCCCATGTACAAATTGGCCAGGGATGGTGAGAACTTGGCCCCCATCGAAGCCCCGCATCTCTGGAGGTAGCAGACCCCGTCAAACATAAAAAAATTATGTGTAAGCAGATAACGTAAGGCTGAAATAATGAACTCTTGTAGGGCAAGCGAATGGCAACCCGATTGCTGTAAAAAATAGGACACCGCCTGCAATCCCAGATGGTGTGGGATGCTGGAATAAAGGCTGCACACGTCAAAGCTCATCCACCTGTATCCATGCCCCCAGGGAACCCCCGTTAACTTGCATAGAAGATGCTTGGTGTCCCTAAGGTACCCCGGGAGGACGGATACTAGTGGCTGCAGCTGGCCATCCACCCACTCACCGAGTCGCTCGTTGAGCGATCCGATGCCGGCCACAATCGGTCTGCCGGTCAGGGGTGTAAACCCCTTGTGTACTTTGGGCAGATAATGAAAAACAGGTAAAATAGGATGTGGGGGAACAAAAAGTTTGCTGTCAGACTCTGAAAAGATACCGGCAGATACGCCCCTATCCAAGAGACAAATTAGATCTTGTGTGAACTTAGCAGTGGGATTATTGTTAAGGCATTCATATGTGGAAACGTCCAACAATTGTCTCATGGCCTCAGCCTTATACATACAAGAGTCCAGAACTACTACCGCACCCCCTTTGTCAGCATTTCTTATGACAATGTCCCGGTTAGAACTTAATGCTGTCAAGGCTTCTCTCTCGGAGTGTGTCAAATTAGAGGGGTGCGGAACACCATGACATCTGTGTGCCAGGTGAGTAAGATCTCTCTCCACTAATTTTTGATATAAATCAAGCTCGCTGCCCCTGGAACCCAGCGGATAGAACCGAGATAGTACATTAAAAGATATTGGGGTAGGGGCATCCGCAGGATCTAAAAGGCAGGGATCCGATTCTATGAGTAGATCGGTGAGATCTTGCAGACAGCACACGTCTTTAAACAAAGTGGGAGAAGAGACTGACTCACCCGACTCCAGACTGTTAACCGATGCGGTGTCCTCTTCGGTGGATGATGAAAAAAAATGTTTCTTAAGCGTGAGCTTTCTAGCAAACTTGTTGACATCCAGGATAGTCCCAAACAAATTAAAATGATTAGAAGGGCAGAAGTTTAGACCCTTGGATAAAAGATGTAGTTCATCCGTGTTTAAATCTTTCTTAGAGATATTAATAACATTATCGGTCACTTCCTTCTGGTTCCTCGCAAGGCATATGGGGTGTGTGTGGTTTTTGTTCCCCTTGCCTCCCCTTCTAGTCTTTTTATGGTGGGTTTTCTTTTCTTGGTGTCTTTGTTCCCGTGAGGGTGTCCATCCGATTGTGGTTCCTGATCCGGCTGTGAGTTAAGGGTGGTGTTGGGGCGATCTGGAGATGACTCTGACCCTGATGTGGCTAAGGTGTCGTATGCCATATCATACGACACCTTAGCCACATCAGGGTCAGAGTCATCTCCAGATCGCCCCAACACCACCCTTAACTCACAGCCGGATCAGGAACCACAATCGGATGGACACCCTCACGGGAACAAAGACACCAAGAAAAGAAAACCCACCATAAAAAGACTAGAAGGGGAGGCAAGGGGAACAAAAACCACACACACCCCATATGCCTTGCGAGGAACCAGAAGGAAGTGACCGATAATGTTATTAATATCTCTAAGAAAGATTTAAACACGGATGAACTACATCTTTTATCCAAGGGTCTAAACTTCTGCCCTTCTAATCATTTTAATTTGTTTGGGACTATCCTGGATGTCAACAAGTTTGCTAGAAAGCTCACGCTTAAGAAACATTTTTTTTCATCATCCACCGAAGAGGACACCGCATCGGTTAACAGTCTGGAGTCGGGTGAGTCAGTCTCTTCTCCCACTTTGTTTAAAGACGTGTGCTGTCTGCAAGATCTCACCGATCTACTCATAGAATCGGATCCCTGCCTTTTAGATCCTGCGGATGCCCCTACCCCAATATCTTTTAATGTACTATCTCGGTTCTATCCGCTGGGTTCCAGGGGCAGCGAGCTTGATTTATATCAAAAATTAGTGGAGAGAGATCTTACTCACCTGGCACACAGATGTCATGGTGTTCCGCACCCCTCTAATTTGACACACTCCGAGAGAGAAGCCTTGACAGCATTAAGTTCTAACCGGGACATTGTCATAAGAAATGCTGACAAAGGGGGTGCGGTAGTAGTTCTGGACTCTTGTATGTATAAGGCTGAGGCCATGAGACAATTGTTGGACGTTTCCACATATGAATGCCTTAACAATAATCCCACTGCTAAGTTCACACAAGATCTAATTTGTCTCTTGGATAGGGGCGTATCTGCCGGTATCTTTTCAGAGTCTGACAGCAAACTTTTTGTTCCCCCACATCCTATTTTACCTGTTTTTCATTATCTGCCCAAAGTACACAAGGGGTTTACACCCCTGACCGGCAGACCGATTGTGGCCGGCATCGGATCGCTCAACGAGCGACTCGGTGAGTGGGTGGATGGCCAGCTGCAGCCACTAGTATCCGTCCTCCCGGGGTACCTTAGGGACACCAAGCATCTTCTATGCAAGTTAACGGGGGTTCCCTGGGGGCATGGATACAGGTGGATGAGCTTTGACGTGTGCAGCCTTTATTCCAGCATCCCACACCATCTGGGATTGCAGGCGGTGTCCTATTTTTTACAGCAATCGGGTTGCCATTCGCTTGCCCTACAAGAGTTCATTATTTCAGCCTTACGTTATCTGCTTACACATAATTTTTTTATGTTTGACGGGGTCTGCTACCTCCAGAGATGCGGGGCTTCGATGGGGGCCAAGTTCTCACCATCCCTGGCCAATTTGTACATGGGATGGTGGGAAAAGTCCCGCATATTTGGAGATACCAGCCCCCGCCGCCTAGATACTATTCTATATTGTCGTTACATAGACGACCTGCTACTTATCGTATCTGATGAATTTGCAGATTTAAACGAATGGCTGAAATATCTCAATGACAACAAGCTGAACCTGCAATTCACGGGTAATCTACAAACCACCACCATAGAGTTCCTGGATGTAACGCTCACAGGAGCTAATGGCAGCATTTCCACGGGACTCTACAGGAAAAGTACAGCTGGCAATGCTTTGCTGCGAGCTGACTCATCCCACCCGATACATACCATCAATAGCATCCCATATGGACAGTTTTTACGTTTGAAGAGGCTATGCACTTCTCCCAATGATTTTCTAAAAGAGGCAGATCAAATGGCGCTTAGATTTAGGGACAGAGGCTACTCAGCAACTGTCATTAACAACGCCCTACGTAGGGTTAACACTATATCTAGAGATTCATTATTGGCCAAAAAACGAGTAAAGGACATCCAGACTGGATCCTCGGCTCACAGATTTGCCCCCCTTTTTTCCACAGCCTACAGTACAGAGTACCATAAGATTAAACACATCGTTAATAAGTATCTACCTGTCCTCTATAGTGACAGTACTTATGCGTCTATTCTGTCTGAGGGTATCAAATCAGTGAGCCGTAGAGCCCCCACTTTAGGGGGTGTCCTTTCACCCAGCCTATACGTCTCACAATCTGCCTCCCCCACATGGCTTGATTTTGTTGGTACTTTTAGATGTGGCACTCATGGGTGCAGATACTGTCCTTTAATAGGCATTGGCAACACGGTTCAGTCATGTTCCAACGGCAGAGATTTTAAAATTAAACAGTATGTCAACTGCAACACAAAATTTGTAGTTTATGTCATCTCGTGTAGTATTTGTCATGTTCAGTATGTTGGAAGAACTATAAGGAGATTAAGGGATAGACTTAGTGATCATTTATACGACATTGAGAAGAATCATAACACAAACGTGGCCAAACACTGGAATAATTTACACAACAAAAATATTTCCAGTTTATCCATACAGGGTATGGAGAGGGTAGTGTGTCCACCCAGAGGAGGAGATAAGTTCAAGCTTCTCTGTAAACGGGAAGTTTTTTGGATTTTCCATCTTGACTGCAGACAGCCGCGGGGACTCAACTTTGACTGGGATGTCTCTCATTATCATGACTGAACATCGCCTTCCTTCCCCGCCTCTGTCTCATTCCCTCCTCTCGTGGAGATACATGCCCTCTCCTAATTTATTCTTCCCACATTCCTCCAGTCATATTATATCATATATTATCTATTCTTCTCCTTTTTTCCTTTTTCCTCATTCCACATGCCTATATTATATTATTTCACACATAGTGACTGTTTTTTATCTATTTACAATACTGCCTTAGTACACTAGGTCTAAAATACATGTATTGTGCGGTGTCAATGACACTGCACAACACAGGTACATATTGGAACATAGACGGACCAGTCTCCATGCGGGTCCGATATACATGCATCATTTTGCTGCACTTCACTTTTATTTAGACCAATCATCAATCGGGTTACTCATTAAATGTCTTGAGATGCAGAGGGGTTCTGCTAGGAGGGGAGAGGGGACGGATTGGCACATATCTGTGTTTAGAGTATTCACAGTTATGGCCATTTCATTTTGAATGTCAATTTCATTTCAATTGATACACTTACTATGGACTTTCACTCAGTCTAGCCGGCCAGACACATAGTTATCATTACAGTGTCTGTGTTGCTTTGTCTACCATATTTTTGTTCATTGACATTCAATCTTTATTTCCACATATTTCATTTCATAACATTTCACACAACATGGGAACATTTCTCATTTGTGTCTTGATACTAAAGATTTAAATCCCCCCCCCCCTCTCTCCCCCCCTTTCGGTTCCAACGGTGCTTCTTTGAAGCCCAATTTTACGGAACATTATATCCATCACCATTTTTTCTTCTTTTCTCCCTTTTTTTCTTTTTCTTCTTTTTTCTTTTTTCTTTCTTTCTTTTTTTGGGGACCATGTGTCCTCCTCTATAACATACATCATAACCACATCTTTCTCAAATCCATGATCTATTTTTCAGCTTAGTTCCACATATGCTGGATAATGCACATCAAGCATTATTGCCCTTAACGGTTTTACATTCCGGCCTTCTGGAGAGTCATGATCAGGGTCCCTATGACATATCGATTTTCTATCGTGTCTAACACAGTGTTATATCACTGTTGACTTAATGTCCATACACACCAGAACGTAATCTTGACCCAGTTATGATCATGTTAAACCATTAGCCATATATTACTGTTAACCCTTATGTACAGGGGATGTTCTTTTCCTTCCCGCTTTTTACGGCAAACTCTTTGAGCTTGTTCCATACTTATTTTCTGTCCATGAGAAAGATATTTACTCCATATACATCGGTATAGCCTTTTGGAGAGTCATGCCTCTGTGTTCTAGATATTGATTACTGTATTGGAGAGCCTGTATTTGTCTCCCGACAATTAATCTTCATACTATAAGAGTACTATGTCTTCAACTCGTAACTAGACACATAGAGGCTTTGACATTAGCAATCTCCATATATATACATTTTTTGGTCTGATATACATGACCTGAGGCAATCTTCTCGGGTTTACCGTATAAAATAGATGGATTACATCTTGACTTCCACTATGTGCTTATTAACACTAAGTCACAGTTGATATATTATATATAAGAATATCAATGAAATTTAAAATATTGGTATTAACACTAATACACAGAAGTTTATCTTTTCAATTGCAATTGCGATTACGATAATCTTCTATATTTAACACTTTATTTTTCATTCTTTGTTTAGAATAACACATATAGTAAAACACTAGATAATTGATTCTAAAAAACCTTTAAAAAACCTAAAAAAAATTTAATAATAAAAGACAATTATAGTCTAGAAAATATGACACAAATAAAAAATAAAAAATAAAAAATAAAAAATAAAATAAAATATAAAAGATTTAGAAGCACTTCAATATTCACCCCCAGGACATAGTTCGATGGGTATATTCACTATTTTACACAGGAGTGTTCACATACATATTTTTATAATAGTTGTGTCTTTCACAAAACACAATAAACGAAATTTTATTTTATTTTATTTTCATTTTATTTTATTTTATATTATTATTTTTACTAACTCTAAGTGGAGTCATACACTAGTTACAATGGTTATCTTGCCTATTTGGAAACCCCAAGATATATATAGGTGCGGTTTGTCTATCCACATGTCCTAGGCATATGTATGGTCTTATTTTGTTTTTGTTTCTTTTTTTCTTCACTTTAACATGTTAATTGCAAGATATGCTACATCACCTGTTCCATATAAATTGGTTTTAATATGCATGCAATTAACTATCTAATTGTTTAATTGATCCAGTCTCGCCATAGGCGAATGTTTTCTCACATGATGGTGGTATGGGTATATATGTATTTTCAGTGTGAACCTATGTTAGCCATGACTAAGCGCTGAATTGCAGCGTGAAACGCGTCGGCCAATCTGTATCTGTTGTTTGCAGTGCCTGTATGTACTTTTTACATTAAAAGACCAACTTTATTTTAAGTCATTTTGGAGTGCGGCTGTCCAGAGTTCTTTTCGTTTTTGCATATAATTTAGTGCGCTTTGTGTGAACAAGGCCTAACACTTCTAAGTTATGAGACAATTCTGAGGTTACATTTTATTCAGAAATGTTCACAGTTATGTACAAATGAAAAAATAGATGTACCTTCGCTAGTTGGCTCCCCGATGATGCAAAACAAAATCTGTTACTTGCCAGATTCCAGAAGACTAATGCTAATGTTTTTGCATATGGAACACACATTATTTGATACTTAGTTGCAATAATATGTCCTCCACTGTCAGTAATTGTTTGGTTGCTAGTAAAAATAAATAAATAAATAGTTTGCATTTAAAGCGGAGGTCCACCCTAAAAAAAAATACATAAACACGCTCCTTAAAATACATTAAAACACATTTGAAAACTGCCACTTCCTATACCGCGACACTCTTCATTCTTCTCCTCCTCGCGTTGTCTTCTGGGAAATTTGGGCGCACTGTCTTCTGGGCCCTGTGTGTGTCTCAGAAGACAGCCGGCCATTCACAAATCGCTTGCACAGTAGGAAGTGGGCAGTGAAGCCGCAAGGCTTTCCCTTAGTGAGGATGGCGGTGCCGGGACACGATACGATGGACGGATTGGCCTCGGGGTCCGACATTGTGGGCGCCCTGGACAGGTAAGTGTCCTTATTAAAAGTCAGCAGCTACAGTGTTTGTAGCTGCTGACTTTTTAAAAAAATATTATATGGCTGGAACACCGCTTTAAATTATGCATCCAGCTTATTGCTAAATATTTAAGCCTTTTATTTGCAGTAGTGGCACCCTTGAAATGTAAACCTAAACTCCTTGTAAATAGCTAAATATACATATAAAACACATATATAAGAGCAGTTTTACCTGCCAATGTTTTTTTTATTTTGATTATTCAGTTCTAAGGTGTACATTGCTTGGCACAGGGCACAACCCTTACTGACAGGGCAGAAGGACTGTTTTTTGTCTGCAGAATTTAGGTAACACTTCCGGGTATTGTACGGCCCTGAGCCTGTGACTGAACAGAGAAAGAAGCAGTAAACTGATGAGCTCATCTTTTTAACATTTTGCTCTCTCTATCAGCATCTTCCTGGATAGTACATGAACGCTGAAGCACAAATGATTGGACCTTGCCCTTCTTCTCCTTCTCCTAGTCCAAGCTCTGCTGAACAGAGAACTGCTGATACCAAATCATATTTAAGTACTTACACACTGCTGTAAGTATGGTGCTTGGATATTAGTTTTAAAGTCAAAACTATAATTAGTCATACATTTTTATAATTTATAAATGGATTATTAACTATTAATCTAACTACGAGTAGAACAAAATGAGCAAACATCTTTTCTCAGGGAGATGATTGTTGGTATGCGTGGTTTATTGATGTTCCAAGACCTCTAAACCAGTTAATCAGTAAAAAAGAGAACAAAAAAAGCTAAGTACGTAAACTCCTAATTTGTACGGTTTGAGTATTCAGTGCATTAGGGTCCTTAGCATAGCAAAAGGCACTTCAAATTTGAATGTACTAAAAAGTATTATGGTGATGACGAACAATAAATAGATAATTAGGATAGACAGCTGAGCAAGAGGATATGAGCCACCGTGTTCTATCCTGCATAAACAGATTTAAATAGTGTACAATAAAAAATCCAGTACCATTTTATCAAGTAACAAGTTTTTAAAAAACTGCTATTGATTGATTAGGTAAAGAACAACAATTTAAAAATGACAGCATAAATATCTGACTGTACAGTATATATTAAGTTATCATTATTATTATTATTATTATACAGGATTTATATAGTGCCAACAGTTTGCGCAGCACTTAACAAAGTAAAGGCAGACATTACAGTTACATTACAATTTGGTACAAGAGAAATCAGAAGGCCCTGCTTATTAGAGCTTACAGTCTAAAAAGGGAGGGTCAATTGATACAAAAGGTAATAGCTGTGGGGGATGAGCTGATGGAGGAAGTAAAACGGTGTATTAGTTAGAAGCAGGATAGGCTTCTTTAAAGAGAAGAGTTTTCAGGGATCGTTTAAAGATGGATAGATTAGGGGACAGTCTGACAGATTGGGGTAGGGAGTTCCAAAGGATGGGAGGAGCTCTGGAGAAATCCTGTAGGCAAGCATGGGAGGAGGTGACAAGGGAGCTAGAGAGCAAGAGGTTTTGGGATGACGGAAGATAGCGGCTTGATTGGTATTTTGAGACTAGGTTAGTGATGTAGCTGGGGGCAGAGTTGTGGACTGCTTTGTAAATTATTGTTAGTACTTTGAATTCTATTTGTTGGGTGAGTGGAAGCCAGTGGAGGGATTGCCAGAGAGGGGTGGAGGATACTGAATGGTTGGGAAGGTGGATGAGTCTTGCAGCAGCATTCATTATAGACTGAAGGGGGGATAGTCTATGTAAAGGTAATCCAATGAGGAGTGAGTTGCAGTAGTCAAGGCAAGAGACAACCAGGGAGTGAACTAGAAGCTTGGTAGTGTCATTAGTTAAAAAGGGGCGTGTTCTGGAAATGTTGCTGAGGCTAAGGCGGCATGATTTGGACAGGGATTGGATGTGGACCTGAAAGGACAGTTCAGAGCCTAAGGTTAACCCAAGCACCCTAGCATGTGGGGATGGACTGATAGATTTGCCATTGATCTTGACAGAAAAGTCAGGGGAAGGGGCACGTGGGTTAGGAATTATTAAGAGCTTGGTTTTAGATTCAGTTTGAGGAAGGGGCTTGACATCCAGGCTGATATGTCTGTTATTAAATCAGTGATGCGTGATGAGATTGATGGGGTGACCTGAAGGGCAAAGAGATAGATTTGGGTGTCATTAGCATATAAATGGTAGTGGAAGCCATGGGAGGCTATCAGCTGACCGAGGGAGGACGTGTAGATCGAGAATAGTAGGGGTCCTAGGACAGAACATTGGGGGACCCCAACGGTACAAGGAGTTGGAGAGGAGGAAGTGGAGTTGTAAGTGACACTGAAGGTGCGATGAGATAAGTAAGATTCAAACCAACGGAGAGCACAGTCATGGAGACCAAGCAAATAGATTTTTTTGAGTAGGAGGGCGTGGTCAACTGTATCAAAGGCAGCAGAATGCTCCAAGAGTAATGCCCCATACACACCATCACTTTATGTGATGAAAAAAAATGACGTTTTTAAAAACGTCACTTTAATTGACCGTGTGTGGGGGAAAACGTCGTTTTATGTCTTCTAAAAAAACGACCAAAAAAAATTGAAGCATGCTTCAATTTTATGTGTCGTTTTTCAAAACGTCAACTTTTACTTCACAGAAATTGACCGTGTGTAGCAAAAACGTCGTTTAAAACGACGTTTTTTCATCCGCGCATGCCCAGAAGCTAGTTATGAAGCAAGCTTCAATGGAAAAACGTGGTGGAACGTAACCTCGCTTTGCTAGAACATTGTGAGAAAAACGATGGTGTGTAGGCAACTTCGTCTTTGAAAATTGAAGTTTCAAAAGTGTCATTTTTTACTTCACAGAAAATGTCGTTTTTTTTCATCACATAAAGTGATAGTGTGTACGCGGCATAAGAGTGACCATTGGTTTTGGCTGTTAGTAAGTTGTTTGTGAGTTTTAGGAGGGCAGTTTCTGTGGAGTGTGGGGGGTGTATAATAGTAGGTGATAGATAAATTTCAAATTCTAGCTTGAAACAATGTATTAACTATAAGGTCAACAATGCAATAGTGATTTAAAGTGCAAGTGCTTATATAATAACATCAACAAATAGGTGCAAACAGGGCCAAAAAAATGCAGCAATGGTCACTAAATGATAAGCATTGGTAAGTCCATGTATCAAATGGTTGACTTGAGAGTAGACACCATCACCACGGAACAGATATCAAACTGACCACACCCGGTGAGAGGTAGAGGTAAGTGCCTACTTACCAGACCACCATGACCCTTCATTTAAAAAAAAGGATCAGGTGGAGCTTTAGTACAGTTGGTGGCCTAAGATCTGTACTGGTACCTGGATGGGACTGGCCAGGAATGGACTCCAACAGAAGAAATTATCATGGATAAAATGAAGAAAAAAGGGCCATAGTGAAGTTCTGCAATTTATTGTAAAACAGATTAAAAGCAAAAGCCAAATGGCTGCTTACTTGTGCAAGTGCAGAGACCTTGGCACTAAGGAATCAAGCGTGTTACAGCTAGATGTGACGTGGAGCACCAGCTGCACTGTGTCTCACTCGCATGGGTAAGTGTAGCGTGCGTTCCACGCCTCTCTGTGCCAAATCCGGAAGAAGCTGGACGTGACCAGGAACGCCTCCGATGCCGCGTACACACGATCGGTCCATCCGATGAGAACGGACCGATGGACCGTTTTCATCGGTTAACCGATGAAGCTGACTGATGGTCTGTCACGCCTACACACCATCGGTTAAATAACCGATTGTGTCAGAACGCGGACACGTAAACCACGTACGACGGCACTATAAAGGGGAAGGTCAAATCCAATGGCGCCACCCTTGGGGCTGCTTTTGCTGATTCCGTGTTACCGCGTGTTAGTAAAAGTTTGGTTAGAGCCGATTCACGCTTTTCAGTCTCCGTGCTTTGCAGATCGTTTTCTCGGGTTCAGTTTGTGCTTGTGGGTTCGTATCTGTCTTTCAGTGCTTGCAGTCAGGTCGTATCTGTTTTGCAGTGCTTTCCTGTCCGCTCGATTTCTGTTTTTCAGTTCGTTCTTTACAGGCCTTGCTGTACTTGGTTGCTTTCTGTTTTAAGTGTTCTTCCATCATACAAGTGATGCAGAAGGTCTATATTAATGTAAGTTGTCTCCTTTCACATCACAATCTATGTCTTTAATGTATGCTAATGTCTTGTATGTTTTGCATCATTCCCTAATTACCATGATTGTATTATGCTGTGAATGTCCCCTTTGTCCCCATGCATGTTGTAACCTTTGAATGATCCATTTTTGGCCTACATGCATATTTGCCATCACTAACATGCTATCCTACCCAGGGCAGCACAGTGGTGTAGTGAGTAGCACTTTCGCCTAGCAGCAAAAGGGTCGCTGGTTCGAATCCCGACCATGACACCATCTGCCTGGAGTTTGCAAGTTCTCCCTGTGCCTGCGTGGGTTTCCTCCGGGTACTCCGGTTTCCTCCCACACTCCAAAGACATGCTGGTAGGTAAATTGGATCTTGCCCAAATATACTGTATATATGTATATCTGTGTGTATGACTGTGTGTCCCAAGCGTGTCACGATCCTACGGGGTAAAATGACCGCACCAGCCAAGCAGGCACTGGCTGGAAAAAGCACCCAGAGGCGATTCAGTTCGCATGAGTAGCGCTATACAAGTCATTCATTCATTCATTCATTCATCCTAGGCCCAAACACACCTAGCCTAGTCTGTTTTCAACTTGTTTTTTGTCTGCTCTATTGTAGTTCTGCCCCCCCCCCCCTTTAAAATGTTAAATGGCCCATCAGAGGGGTGAGGAGTCTGATAAGTGGGCCTATTTTAGTTTTGGCATGAATTTATCACTCCACTAATAAATGTTATACTGATGTTGGACAAGGATGTCTTTTGTATTGTGATTGCAATGTTTATGTGCTTCCAAATTGACCCAGCGGTGGGACTTCCCTAACTGCGGAGGGGGCAATAGATGGAAAACACGTCCGCATAGTGCCGCCACCCCGGGGTCATACTATTTCAACAACAAAGGTATTCATAGTATTGTGTTGATGGCGGTGTTGTCGGCACAGTACAGTTTTTGTATGTGGATGTGAGGAAGAACGGCCAGATGTCCGACGGCTGAGTATTTGCGCAGACAGAGTTTGCCCAACGTCTCCAGACTGGTGGCCTGGCCCTGCCGCGTGATGAAGACAATGTGGAGGGACTCCCTTTCGTGTTTTTTGTCACGGATGAAGCTTTTGGGCCTGGACCACACCTCATGAGGCCGTTTCCCCAGAGGACCCTCACCCCGGAGAGGAGGGTTTTTAATTTCCGGCTGCCCAGATCCCGAGGGTTGTCGAGAATGCCTTCGGGATAATGGCCAGCTGATTCCGCCTGTTCCAGGCAGCCATACACATGGCAGAATATAAACTGAACACTGTCATTTTTACCTGCTGCATTTTTCATAATTATTTGCGCAGGCGTTCAGACACCTACCTTTCAAACATTGGGCCTGAGGCCAGACAATCATCAGAGAACCTTACTGGCCTGGACACTGGCCGTACTGGATTGGCACCCCGAACTGCTCGAGAGTCCCGTGATATATACGTGGAGTACTTCACGGGTAGGGTGGCCATTGCTATGCCAGACCATATTACTTTTCCGAAAAACAAAAAAAAAAGACTGAGGCGCATGTCCCAGCTGGAGGAGGAGTATCTGCAGGTCATTAGGGAGGGAGCTTCCATCATGGGGGCCCCCCTTAACCCTGTTGAGGACTACGGCACCTACCTTGCTGACCAGCTGCAAAAAATGGATGAGCGACAATGGGCCCTGGCAGAGGATATTTTTATCTGTGATTCAGAGGGGAAGAAGGGGCCTGCTGACTGAAAACACACAACTCAGTGACCCGGCCCAGTCTCCTCCTCCTCCTCCTGCTGCCACATTCTCACCACCTGCAAGGGGCCATGGAGGGAGCCGTGGAAGGAAGGCTATAAGGAAGACCAGAAAGTGTATCCGTGACTTCAAGCTGATCTGCCAGAAAAGGGAGGTTGTTGTTGTAGTACCACAGCTTGGGGTCATGTATGACATCTGCTGCTGCTTCTGATTTCTGGGATTTGGGGACAACATTGTGACCCCAATTAGAGGGACTCCACATGTTATTGATTTTGTTGTTTATCATGGTGGAATGTGCCTTTGGGCTCCAAAGTCTGCATAGATTTGGCTGAGTGCTCAATTGTTACCCTTCATGTTTAATTTTTTGATCCAGAATAAATGGAGATTTAATTTAAGTTAAATACTTGTCTATTGTGTTTTTCGGGTGAATAGCCATAAAACATTTCAGAAATACAATGTGTAATTAACAAAGGACACAACCTCTAACCAAAGAACACCTATTTTTTTAAGTTATTATATAAGCACTTGCACTTTAAATCATTATTGCATTGTTGACCTTATAGTTAATATATTGTTTCAAGCAAGAATTTGGAATTTATCTATCACCTACTATTAGCGCCCCCCTTATTATTTTACACCCCCCACATTGCTAAAGTTGTTTTCACACCACTTTAGGGGAGCAGCTTCTTTAATATATTACCATAACACAGAGTTCTCTATTTTTTCAGTTTCTGTGGAGTGCTGTGGGCGAAATGCAGACTGAAGGGGAAAAGGAGATTATTCTCAGTGGGGTGGTCGCTTAGTCGATTGTAGACTAAACGTTCAAGGAGTTTAGAGGCAAAAGGGAGTAAAGAGATGGGTCTTAGGTTGTTAAGATTGGTGGGGGTCTAGTGAAGCCTTTTTTGGTATGGGAGCGACTAGCGCATGTTTTAGAGGGTTGTGAAGATGCCAGTAGAGAGTCAGAGGTTGAAAATATGAGTTAAAGAGTGTAAGATAGAGCCAGTTGGTGACCGTATTTGAGAAGGAACAGGGTCCAGGGGGCAGAAGGTTTGTGGGAGTTAGAAAAAAGTTTAGTGACTTCCTCTAAAGTAGCTGGGTTAAAAGAGGGAAGTATTGATTGTGCAGGAGGACAAGGAGTGTAAAGTGAGGGAGATATTTGTATAGTGGAGGTGTCGAGACGAATTGTCTCAATTATTTTTGAAGTGATTAGCAATCTCCTGGGCAGTGAGTATCATAATTTATCATAATTTATCATAATTTTGAATATCTCCAATTATTCCTATGAAAAAGTTGTATAGTATGCATCCCAATGGTGGTCAGCTTCTGAGAAGGAAAGGATATTTTTTATAAATATTTTTATAGGCATCCGGAATAAGCTTCCCATCTGGAAGACTGTTAAACTCTTATTAGGATGCACAGTTTAGATCTGGCTGGAGTAGGTACAAGGTAAGTAAAAGATTTTGGGTAGGTGCTGGACCTGGGGGTTTAGATCTGGCTGGAGTGGGTACAAGGTTAGTATACGATTTTGGGTAGGTGCTGGAAGTGGGGGTCAGTTAAAGGATAACTGTAATAAAAGTACACACCCTTTTATTAGGATTCTTAGATTTAGTAAATAACTTGAGTTACCATAACTTTAACTTTTACTTAGAAACCCCAAACATTATATATATTTTAGAAGAGGCCCTAGAGAATAAAATGGTGGGTTTTGCTAATTTCTTTGTCACATGGTATTTGCTCAGCAGTTTTTCAAACAAATTTTTTGGGGAAAAAATTTAATTTAATGAATTTTAGTGCACGCAAACACAATATAATACACTGTTATACCCAATATAATACCACTGTTTTGTCATCATTAATATTAAATTGTGGATTTTATTTCTATATTTATTTTTATTTTTATGTTTGATCCTTTGGCTATAAAAGCAATCCTATGTGGGTATCACTATGGTTTCATTTGTTGCCATTTACTTGGCGTTACCCGCTAACAAGTTTTTTTTCCTCAAATCTCATATATTTATATTTTTCCCATTTTATTTATATTTATTCATTGGGTTATGCTGTCTTAAAGGGGTTGTAAAGGTACATTATTTTCCTAAATAGCTTCCTTTACCTTAGTGCAGTCCTCCTTCACTTACCTCCAGGGGCGGACTGACCATTTGGGCACTGTCCAAGGGCCCCATGCCACTAGGGGGCCCCATCAGGGTTGCCAGCCTCAGTAAAACCAGGGACAGTATGTAAAAATCTGTGTCCCTGAAATGTCCCTTATCGACATCCTTTTGGTCTAAAAATCCCAAGATTATAGCTGCCCCGCCTCTCCAGTACCTTCTCAGTGTGTGTATGTATACTGTTTGTGTGTACTGTGTGTCTGTATGTGTATTCTGTGTGTATGTATACTGTGTGTGTATATTGTGTGTCTATACTGTGTATGTATGTGTGTGTGTATACAGTACTGTGTGGCCCCATAATCTATTGCCTGGGGGCCCCATAATCTCCTATTGTCCGGGGGGGCCCCATAATCTCCTTTTGCCCAGGTGGCCCATAATCTCTTATTAAAAAGGGTGGTACTACTGCGCTACCAAATAAACTAATATAAAGGAAAAATAATCAACAAAAATAATTAAATAATAAAAGCTGCGTATCAAAAAGGTGAACAAAACCAATTAATGAATATGTAAAAAGTGAAGATAGCGCTAATATCAACTAGTGCTGATTTAGTACAATATAGTGAGTGATAATCATATTCAATTCAGTGAATAGTGTAAACATAAATTAGAAAACAACAACACTTATGAATGAATAATAATGAAAAAGCAGTGAGTTCATAATGGGTTAACCGACTAATCCCATATGCAGCACTCAGGCCACTCAGCTGATGTCTCCTTCAGACTGCTTTTCATTAGACAAACGACCCTATGCAGCAATTCAGTCAGAAACACTCCGATCGGAATATGAAAAAGAGAAAAGAGAGAGGACAAGCCTCATAGCACAATACTGTGATGACTAGAGGGATGTACAAGATAATACATCGACGGTGTACCAACTCACACATCCGCCGATACACACAGGCTCAGAGTTAGGAAAAAAGCTGCCGCTCAGTGCGATGGTCTCCTCACAAGGATGTATTCCCGTCACATAGGCTCCTCCCCCACGCGTTACGCCACTCGTCACGTGGCTTAGTCATGGGTCTCCATGTGACTGTGAGAACAGCTGAGCTTTTAACAGAGCCGCTGCGTGTCAATTTCACAGGAAGTGAAACCAAGAAGGGAGCTGACATCAACATCATTGCTGGCAAACAACTCAGGCACTGTGCAAAACACAACTTTAACATGCCCATTTCATATACAATCATATACAGAACCATAGTTTAATATAAAAAGATTAAAAAGGTATATGATACGGTTGCCCATATTAGCTGTATGCCTAATTTGATTAGATCATATGGGCGAACATATACATCTAAAAACATGTTTAAAAACCATATTTTTACAAACATTTCATTTTAAAACCGAGAAAGAACCTATTAACAATATAGCCATTACTTTTTAATTTACATCGCCCTCTTCATGTAGCTCAAAGTACTGCATTAACATATAATGTATTGTTCATATACATCTTGAAGGGGCAATAGCTATATGGTAACAATGGACCAATGTGGAATATAAAATATATATATATACACACTGCTGAAAACTAAAATATGTAAATATAGCAAATATAATAATGATAAAACCATTCATATGATTGTATATATACAAAATCTACATGCTCATATATGGGCATAGAAAATATGTATTAAATATATAACCCATTCAAGATGTGATAGAAAAAAAACCATAAATAAAGAAAGGGGACTGGATCCATCATTTCATCTTTAGAATTTGATTTAAAAATTAAAAATTAAAAATCTGAAATAAAACAATTCAAATCAAATTCTACATTAAGCCCGTTGGGCACTAAGGAACCCATTTCAAATATCCACCTGGATTCACTTTTACTAAGTTCACGAACTTTGTGGCTACCTCTCCAATGAGGATTATACTTCTCAATAGCCCAGAATTTTAAATCCTTAGGGTTTTGATTGTGACACAATGCAAAATGACGTGAAACATTGTGGTCAGGATACCCCTTTTGAATGTTTTGAACGTGTTCTCTTATGCGTTTCCACATTGGTCTTTTAGTGCGTCCTATATACTGCAGTAAACAAGAACACTGCAATACATAGACCACACCCTCTGTGCGACATGTAATGAGATCCTTGATCTCGTATTCTTTTTGAGTTACATTCGACACAAACTTGGAACACTTTTGGCCATTAAGGTTCGTATTCTTGCAAGCGTAGCAACGCTTGCATGGAAAAAATCCTTTTGCCTGATAAAAGGTTAATTGGTTTTGTTTTGTTGGGGGGTCCGGAACATTTTTTGCTATTAGGTCCCTTAAAGTAGGAGCTCTCCTATATACTATCTTCGGGATGCTCGGCAGGATCCCTTGTAGTTGCCTATCGGCTTGTAGTATCGGCCAGTGCGTTCTAAATATCTTTTCCAACTTTTTGTGCTGGACACTATAATTTAAGATAATGGGTAGCTCCATTCCTACCCCTTTATTTTTGATCTTATCTTGTATCAAGGATTCCCTCGGTGTATCATATACTTTTGTGATTTGGGTTTGTATAAAGTCTTCATCATACCCCTTATTCACAAATCGCTTACCCAGCATGTTGGCTTGTTCTACAAAGACATTCACATCAGAGCAAATTTCTGGATTTGGAAATTAATGTGGAACTTCAAAAAATAACTACTAAAACATACTTCAAACCGGTAGAAAGAAACAGCTATATACCTACAGACAGCTGTCATCATGACCCTTGGTTGATTAATATCCCCAAAGGGCAAATGATAAGAATCCGGAGAAATTGCTCTGATGTGAATGTCTTTGTAGAACAAGCCAACATGCTGGGTAAGCGATTTGTGAATAAGGGGTATGATGAAGACTTTATACAAACCCAAATCACAAAAGTATATGATACACCGAGGGAATCCTTGATACAAGATAAGATCAAAAATAAAGGGGTAGGAATGGAGCTACCCATTATCTTAAATTATAGTGTCCAGCACAAAAAGTTGGAAAAGATATTTAGAACGCACTGGCCGATACTACAAGCCGATAGGCAACTACAAGGGATCCTGCCGAGCATCCCGAAGATAGTATATAGGAGAGCTCCTACTTTAAGGGACCTAATAGCAAAAAATGTTCCGGACCCCCCAACAAAACAAAACCAATTAACCTTTTATCAGGCAAAAGGATTTTTTCCATGCAAGCGTTGCTACGCTTGCAAGAATACGAACCTTAATGGCCAAAAGTGTTCCAAGTTTGTGTCGAATGTAACTCAAAAAGAATACGAGATCAAGGATCTCATTACATGTCGCACAGAGGGTGTGGTCTATGTATTGCAGTGTTCTTGTTTACTGCAGTATATAGGACGCACTAAAAGACCAATGTGGAAACGCATAAGAGAACACGTTCAAAACATTCAAAAGGGGTATCCTGACCACAATGTTTCACGTCATTTTGCATTGTGTCACAATCAAAACCCTAAGGATTTAAAATTCTGGGCTATTGAGAAGTATAATCCTCATTGGAGAGGTAGCCACAAAGTTCGTGAACTTAGTAAAAGTGAATCCAGGTGGATATTTGAAATGGGTTCCTTAGTGCCCAACGGGCTTAATGTAGAATTTGATTTGAATTGTTTTATTTCAGATTTTTAATTTTTAATTTTTAAATCAAATTCTAAAGATGAAATGATGGATCCAGTCCCCTTTCTTTATTTATGGGTTTTTTTCTATCACATCTTGAATGGGTTATATATTTAATACATATTTTCTATGCCCATATATGAGCATGTAGATTTTGTATATATACAATCATATGAATGGTTTTATCATTATTATATTTGCTATATTTACATATTTTAGTTTTCAGCAGTGTGTATATATATATATATTTTATATTCCACATTGGTCCATTGTTACCATATAGCTATTGCCCCTTCAAGATGTATATGAACAATACATTATATGTTAATGCAGTACTTTGAGCTACATGAAGAGGGCGATGTAAATTAAAAAGTAATGGCTATATTGTTAATAGGTTCTTTCTCGGTTTTAAAATGAAATGTTTGTAAAAATATGGTTTTTAAACATGTTTTTAGATGTATATGTTCGCCCATATGATCTAATCAAATTAGGCATACAGCTAATATGGGCAACCGTATCATATACCTTTTTAATCTTTTTATATTAAACTATGGTTCTGTATATGATTGTATATGAAATGGGCATGTTAAAGTTGTGTTTTGCATAGTGCCTGAGTTGTTTGCCAGCAATGATGTTGATGTCAGCTCCCTTCTTGGTTTCACTTCCTGTGAAATTGACACGCAGCGGCTCTGTTAAAAGCTCAGCTGTTCTCACAGTCACATGGAGACCCATGACTAAGCCACGTGACGAGTGGCGTAACGCGTGGGGGAGGAGCCTATGTGACGGGAATACATCCTTGTGAGGAGACCATCGCACTGAGCGGCAGCTTTTTTCCTAACTCTGAGCCTGTGTGTATCGGCGGATGTGTGAGTTGGTACACCGTCGATGTATTATCTTGTACATCCCTCTAGTCATCACAGTATTGTGCTATGAGGCTTGTCCTCTCTCTTTTCTCTTTTTCATATTCCGATCGGAGTGTTTCTGACTGAATTGCTGCATAGGGTCGTTTGTCTAATGAAAAGCAGTCTGAAGGAGACATCAGCTGAGTGGCCTGAGTGCTGCATATGGGATTAGTCGGTTAACCCATTATGAACTCACTGCTTTTTCATTATTATTCATTCATAAGTGTTGTTGTTTTCTAATTTATGTTTACACTATTCACTGAATTGAATATGATTATCACTCACTATATTGTACTAAATCAGCACTAGTTGATATTAGCGCTATCTTCACTTTTTACATATTCATTAATTGGTTTTGTTCACCTTTTTGATACGCAGCTTTTATTATTTAATTATTTTTGTTGATTATTTTTCCTTTATATTAGTTTATTTGGTAGCGCAGTAGTACCACCCTTTTTCATATTTTGCACTTACTAATTTATCACTACTAGCAGCAACCATGGATATATTTAACTATATGGAAAATCGTACAGTTGACCTTAAAGATGTTTTTACTACCAAGAATTCTGCAGAAACATGTGACCTAGATACTAATTTTAGAAAATTTGGTCATCTCATGGAGAAAAAAGTCAGTGTGTGGTGGGACCTGACTACTCATGAACAATATGTCAAGGAAGGAATAGTACCTAGAAGGCTTAGATGGGATGTTCCCATTAATGATGGGCTATTGGATAAAGACTCCATTGAAGAATGGTTCAAATTTTTCAATGAGAAAGGTCTGGAAGTTTTGCAGTTTCTAATAAAAAGAAAACAACGTAAAATCACGCATATCACCAAATTAATAGCAGATTGCAAAACTTCCTTAGAAGGATACAAAGATACTCCTTCATTTACCACTCTAACCAATCAACTTAATAAAGTCTTGGAACAGAAGGATGTTGAAATCAAACAACGCAAAAAGAGGAAATATATGAGGGACACGAATGATTACCGATCCCATCAGATATTCAAGTGGCAACTTAATCTCAAAGATGGGAAAATGGGGTCTGTCTCTTCCTCACCAGATAGAGAGGTTCGGGTTATATCTCCTCCAAGGGAATACAGATATAGAACACCTGAACGACCGAGACATGGGGGTGATGAATATGCAAGATCTCAACGAGAATATGCTAATGATCCACCCAGACCTTTTAGGGAGGAACCAAATGGCCCTAGAACACCAAAACCCTGGTGGAGGAATAATAAAAATAACCAAAAACCTCGTACTAAATCCCCTAAAAAACCCGGCTGGAAAAATAAATCTAATCAGAAACCATCAAACCCACCACAAAATCAATCCAGTAATCAGGGGAATTACACATATGGATACCATCAGGACTATAATTACCATAATCAGGATCGAAGGGATCCAAGAGACCATCATCCACCGCAGCATTATCAATACCAAGGAGGACAATATCAAGCCTATCCATCGGGCGGTCCTCCCCATCGGGACTATTATCAACAAGATTCCAGAAGAAGTCCGATACCGACGCATAACTATTATGAGCCATTGGCAAATTATAGAGAGGAACAGGATAGTCGCTCTTTTTTAGATCAACGCAGGAACGAGAGGACACCCCCTCGGTACGAGCAAGGAGCCCACTCCAGAAGTCCAAACGAAAGAGGGGATGCAGAGGGGGACACAAGGCCAAAACGAAGGAAGGTTCAATAGGTCAAGGAATATATAACATCAGTGGGGTTGAACTAACGCAAACACAGATCATGACTCTTGATAAAGGTCTCAAGTTCGCCCCCAAAAGAAATCTCAGTAAATTTGATGCCTACGTAGATATTAAAAAATTCACTAGGAGGTTGAATATTAAAAAATATATGTTAAACCAACCCCAAAAAATTGCAACTGATGGAAGAAATATGTTGGGAAGAGTGACACACAGTCAATTAAGAAATAAATCTCTATTCAATCCCCAAGTAAAGAATAACCAGCATATAGAGGTTTTTAATAAAATGGTCCTTAGAGATTTGGATAAATTGAAAATTTTAAAAATGCCGGATCCGAAAGCAATTCATAAGGGGATAAAAGAACTTGAAGAGAACAAACAAATTATTATCAGGCCGGCAGACAAAGGGGGAGCCATAGTAGTACTATCAAGGAAATACTATTATGAAGAACTGGAGAATCAGCTCAGTGACGTGAATACATACATCAAGCTCAGGGGAAACCCTACAAGGGAATATAAGGAAGAACTCTGGGAACTTATTTATCGAGGAAGAGAAAGAGGTATTTTAAATAAAAAAGAAGAAAAATACCTCATTCCAGAAATTTGTAGGGTCCCGATCATATACACGATACCAAAGATCCACAAGGATCCCACCAGACCACCGGGTAGACCCATTATAAATGGGATACAGTCTATAAATTCCCGACTGGGAGAGTATGTGGACAAGTTCATCCAGCCTTTAGTTCCTCAAACAAGGGCTTATTTAAGAGACACGAAGCACCTTATTCAAATTCTTGATAATATAGTGATAAATGAAGAAGAGAAGTATTTGTTAGCCACAGCTGACGTGGCATCACTCTACACTATAATTAATCATGAAGAAGCAATTGGGGCAACCAAATGGGCACTAAATAAGTATGGTACTTTAATTTCGAAACAGAAACGGTTTATTTTGAGATGCTTGGCCTATGGCCTCCAGCACAATTATTTCTGGTATAAGTCAGACTATTACCGACAATTAAATGGAATAGGGATGGGCGCCAAGTACGCACCAAGTGTCGCAAATGTATATATGTCCGAATGGGAAGAGACGGCTATCTATGCAAATATGCCGCATCACCTAGTTTTGTACAGAAGGTACATTGATGATTGTATCATCATCTGGAAAGGCGATGAGTCCACCCTTACACAATTCCTGGATAAATTGAACGTGAACCAGAAGAATATCAAACTCACGTATGAAATTAGCGACAAATCGATCAAATTTCTGGATTTGGAAATTAATGTGGAACTTCAAAAAATAACTACTAAAACATACTTCAAACCGGTAGAAAGAAACAGCTATATACCTACAGACAGCTGTCATCATGACCCTTGGTTGATTAATATCCCCAAAGGGCAAATGATAAGAATCCGGAGAAATTGCTCTGATGTGAATGTCTTTGTAGAACAAGCCAACATGCTGGGTAAGCGATTTGTGAATAAGGGGTATGATGAAGACTTTATACAAACCCAAATCACAAAAGTATATGATACACCGAGGGAATCCTTGATACAAGATAAGATCAAAAATAAAGGGGTAGGAATGGAGCTACCCATTATCTTAAATTATAGTGTCCAGCACAAAAAGTTGGAAAAGATATTTAGAACGCACTGGCCGATACTACAAGCCGATAGGCAACTACAAGGGATCCTGCCGAGCATCCCGAAGATAGTATATAGGAGAGCTCCTACTTTAAGGGACCTAATAGCAAAAAATGTTCCGGACCCCCCAACAAAACAAAACCAATTAACCTTTTATCAGGCAAAAGGATTTTTTCCATGCAAGCGTTGCTACGCTTGCAAGAATACGAACCTTAATGGCCAAAAGTGTTCCAAGTTTGTGTCGAATGTAACTCAAAAAGAATACGAGATCAAGGATCTCATTACATGTCGCACAGAGGGTGTGGTCTATGTATTGCAGTGTTCTTGTTTACTGCAGTATATAGGACGCACTAAAAGACCAATGTGGAAACGCATAAGAGAACACGTTCAAAACATTCAAAAGGGGTATCCTGACCACAATGTTTCACGTCATTTTGCATTGTGTCACAATCAAAACCCTAAGGATTTAAAATTCTGGGCTATTGAGAAGTATAATCCTCATTGGAGAGGTAGCCACAAAGTTCGTGAACTTAGTAAAAGTGAATCCAGGTGGATATTTGAAATGGGTTCCTTAGTGCCCAACGGGCTTAATGTAGAATTTGATTTGAATTGTTTTATTTCAGATTTTTAATTTTTAATTTTTAAATCAAATTCTAAAGATGAAATGATGGATCCAGTCCCCTTTCTTTATTTATGGTTTTTTTTCTATCACATCTTGAATGGGTTATATATTTAATACATATTTTCTATGCCCATATATGAGCATGTAGATTTTGTATATATACAATCATATGAATGGTTTTATCATTATTATATTTGCTATATTTACATATTTTAGTTTTCAGCAGTGTGTATATATATATATTTTATATTCCACATTGGTCCATTGTTACCATATAGCTATTGCCCCTTCAAGATGTATATGAACAATACATTATATGTTAATGCAGTACTTTGAGCTACATGAAGAGGGCGATGTAAATTAAAAAGTAATGGCTATATTGTTAATAGGTTCTTTCTCGGTTTTAAAATGAAATGTTTGTAAAAATATGGTTTTTAAACATGTTTTTAGATGTATATGTTCGCCCATATGATCTAATCAAATTAGGCATACAGCTAATATGGGCAACCGTATCATATACCTTTTTAATCTTTTTATATTAAACTATGGTTCTGTATATGATTGTATATGAAATGGGCATGTTAAAGTTGTGTTTTGCACAGTGCCTGAGTTGTTTGCCAGCAATGATGTTGATGTCAGCTCCCTTCTTGGTTTCACTTCCTGTGAAATTGACACGCAGCGGCTCTGTTAAAAGCTCAGCTGTTCTCACAGTCACATGGAGACCCATGACTAAGCCACGTGACGAGTGGCGTAACGCGTGGGGGAGGAGCCTATGTGACGGGAATACATCCTTGTGAGGAGACCATCGCACTGAGCGGCAGCTTTTTTCCTAACTCTGAGCCTGTGTGTATCGGCGGATGTGTGAGTTGGTACACCGTCGATGTATTATCTTGTACATCCCTCTAGTCATCACAGTATTGTGCTATGAGGCTTGTCCTCTCTCTTTTCTCTTTTTCATATTCCGATCGGAGTGTTTCTGACTGAATTGCTGCATAGGGTCGTTTGTCTAATGAAAAGCAGTCTGAAGGAGACATCAGCTGAGTGGCCTGAGTGCTGCATATGGGATTAGTCGGTTAACCCATTATGAACTCACTGCTTTTTCATTATTATTCATTCATAAGTGTTGTTGTTTTCTAATTTATGTTTACACTATTCACTGAATTGAATATGATTATCACTCACTATATTGTACTAAATCAGCACTAGTTGATATTAGCGCTATCTTCACTTTTTACATATCCATAATCTCTTATTGCCCGGGGGCCCCATAATCTCATTTTTCCCGGGGGCCCAATCAGTTGTCAGTCCGCCCCTCATTACCTCATCCTTCGATTTTGCTTTTAAATGTCCTTATTTCTTCTGAGAAATCCTCACTTTCTGTTCTTCTGTCTGTAACTCCACACAGTAATGCAAGGCTTTCTCCCTGGTGTGGAGTGTCGTGCTCGCCCCCTCCCTTGAACTACAGGAGAGTCAGGACACTCTCTACTTTGCAGATAGAGAAAGGAGCTGTGTGTTAGTGGGTGTCCCCTCTTTTTTTTTGATACACCATCTTCGCTGTATGCTGCCCTTAACATTGGACCGCTACTTGATACCTATGTATTGCTACTGAAAGGAATATCTATACATCCTGCCAGAGATCCAGTGATTTTACTAAGCCTTGCTTGACCCCCCCTGAACAAGGGGGCGGTCTCAGGTTTTCTGGTAAGCCTTTTATCATATCGAGGTGATGGACAACACAGGTGCTGAACACTATTCCCATATATCTGCACTGGAAGTGACTCTTATTGGATATCAACGTTTATGAACTTCACTTGGACCTTTGCACAGTTTTTTTCTGTTGTATGCATTTTCTATGTGACTTTGGTCCCTTTTGGGGATTATTTTCAGCACAATATTTCACTTTTTCCTTATAACACAGTTGTATATAAAAAAATTCTAAAAATATTTTTTCTTGTATACTAGTCACTGTCATTATAGCACTGCACATTTATATTGTTTGCATATTTTCTCATTTCATGTACGTTTGTATGTAATACCTATCACTGCATTTTTTCTTTAACACAATATAATACACAATTGTTTGTTAGAATATATATAAACAGATACTTAACATGTCGTGGTTTAAAATTGCGTACGCCCGTAGAACGGCATCAAACGATGGTACCTAAAAATCTTCACAGGCAACACTTTAAAAGCCTTTACAGGTTACTAGTTTAGCATTAAACAGGAGGTCTGGTGCTAGAAATATTGCTCTTGATATATTGCTTGTGGCGATACCTCACATGTCTACTGCAAACGCTATTTACTATGCGTGTGCGACCTACATATGCGTTTACATTTGCAGGCGAGCATGGGCGAAACAGGTTCACTTTAAAAAAAAAAAAAATTTTTAAATAATAATTAGAAGGTATCACCACAGAGTGGTGCTGTGGATACCGGAAAAGTCTATCTATGTGCCACTTTCATTTAACTGGAGATAATATTGGAAAAATGTGTACTAGACTTTATAGTCACTGAGGAACACAATGTTATAGATAAAAATAATAATTTTTTATTACAAATTGATTAAAAAAGAAAATAACCAGACAAATACTAGTTAAAAATCTTTGCAAAGTAGAGATTGCCTAGATACTAATACAGCACACAACCCATACACCAAGAAGTATAATCCTGAATGATTATGGCGATGTCCTTGTTGAGGCAACAATTAATGTTCTATCAGCTTTGGTGTGAGTTGATCATAGTGTGCGGTAGCTCGGCTAGCCGAGCTACTGCACAAACCTGATAGAACATTAATTGTTGCCTCAATAAGGACATTGCCATAATCATTCAGGATTATACTTCTTGGTGTATGGGTTGTGTGCTGTATTAGTATCTAGGCAATCTCTACTTTGCAAAAAAAAATTTTGCAAAGTGTTTGTCGGGTTGTTTTCTTTGTAAATCAATTTGTAATAAACATTATTTTAATCTGTAACATTGTGTACCTCAATGCCTATAAAGTCCAGTACCAATTTTTCCAATATTATTTAAAAAAAATATTTTATCATTTTATTTTTACACTATCTCTTATTTTTTTTTTTACATCACTTTTGTTGTTATCACAAGGAATGTAAACAGTAAAGTATTCTTTACTGAGAGATCTAGGGTCTATTAGACCCCAAATCTCTCCTCTGTCCTTAAAAGCATCTGATCACAGCAAGATCTGTGTTATCAGATCCTCTCCCAAGCCAAAAATGGCTTTGTTTACATCCAACGAAACCGGACGTGACAAAATACTTGTCACTTCTGGTTTCTAATACCATAGAGACGTTCGGGTACATTCTGGTCCCCATAGTAAACCATTGCTAGTGCCATCTTCAGCCTTGAGCCCCCCAATCACACGGGAGAGCCCGGGAAGGCAACATAAAGCAGTGGGGGGGGGGGGGGACTTTTCTCGCAGCTTGTAAAAACAATCCAGTGGCTAATTAGCCACAAGGATTGCTTTTACTATACAAAGCATTGCTGGCTTAAAAAAAGATACAGTGGAACCTTGAATTATGAGCATAATCCGTTCCAGGAGAATGCTTGTAATCCAAAGCACTCGCATACCAAAGCGAGTTTCCCCATAGAAGTCAATGGAAACAAAGATAACTCATTCCGCATTGACTTCTATGGCATGCATGTGGTCAGAGGTAGGGGGCGCCGGAAAGCCTCGGAAATACTCGGAAAAACAGCTCGGCTGATCTCAGAAACCCTCGGAAAGGCTCAGACACACTCGGGAATTGAGTATTTCTGAGTGATTCTGAGTACTTCTGAACGGCCCAAACAGCTCTGAACTGTTCCGAGTGTCACCGGTGCCCCCGCACCTCTGGCCAAATGCGGTACTGCACACACTATTAGCTTGAATTCTGCTTGTTTTGCGAGCCAACACTCGCAAACCGAGTCAGGATTTTTTCTAAAAAGTTGCTCGTCTTTCAAAATGCTTGTTAACCGCATTACTCATAAATCAAGATTCCACTGTACCTGTATGATGCCTGTAGCTGCAGGCATCATCCTGGTATCTCCTCTCAAAGTCCAGGACCTTATATGACGTCCTATGAGTGGGAAGTGGTTAATGCAACTCTATCGGTGTAGGTAAAAATTGAAGCCAAACTTAACCCAATGATGTAAATGTTGTCCAGAATAGCTACATTGAAGGCATGTCATGAATGATAACTGTCACAGTTGCTTATGATATCAAACTGTCCAGTCATCAAATGGCTAGTGTCTTAACTGATCACATGTTCAGTACCATGGACAGGACCTCCATTAGAAATCATTGGACCCTCTACAGCCTACTTAAAGGGGTTGTAAAGGTACAATTTTTTTCCTAAATAGCTCCCTTTACTGTAGTGCAGTCCTTTACTGTAGTGCTTTTAAATGTCTTTATTTCTTTTGAGAAATCCTCACTTCCTGTTCTTCTGTCTGAAACTCCACACAGTAATGCAAGGCTTTCTCCCTGGTGTGGAGTGTCATGTTCGCCCCCCCCCCTTGGACTACAGGAGAGTCAGGACGACCACTAACACACAGCTCCTTTCTCTATCTGCAAGGTAGAGAGCGTCCTGACTCTCCTGTAGTCTAAGGGAGGGGGCGAGCATGACACTCCACACCAGGGAGAAAGCCTTGCATTACGGTGTGGAGTTACAGACAGAAGAACAGGAAGTGAGGATTTCTCAGAAGAAATAAGGACATTTAAAAGCAAAATGGAAGGATTAGGTAAGTGAAGGAGGACTGCACTAAGGTAAAGGAAGCTATTTAGGGGGGAAAAAATTGTACCTTTACAACCTCTTTAAGAGGGATCCCCCTGGTTACGCTAACGAACATTGCGTAAAAAAAAAAAAAAAAATCGAATAAAAACGACAGCTTTCACATTAAGTCATATTTTTCTTTCTCCGGCATGTTAAAAAAATTGGTAAAAGGAATACTAGTGCTGGGTACCCAAGTCCCATGCACATAGGCATGCGAAAGGAGTGTGTCCGTTGTGCCTGGGCACACCCTAATCACCATGTATGGTGAAGGTTCCCTCTGTGTAAACCCGCTAATATTTTACCAAAGCCTCCTAATGGGTCTCCTAATTTTTTTTTTAAAAAAACAATAAAATAAATTAAACTGTAAAAATAATAAAAAGTAAAATAATAAAAATAAAAACTACTGACACAATCTACTGCCCTACTGACACCAATCTCTGCCCTACTGACACCATCTATATATATATATATATATATATATATATATATATATATATATATACACATTCACACACAAATACAGTATGTGTTTCAGCTTTGAGGTGCACACCCTAATGAAATAGGCTGCACACACCTATGCTCTTGCACATAGATAGTGGGAGACTAAAAATATGCTGGGTGTTAAATTCCTGCACCTGAAGAGCTGCAGGTGCTGCATACAGTCTCCCATACAAGCAAATGCATGTGTGTGGTGATACTCTTGTTAAACACTTCAGTATGCACATGTGTTGCGAAGTGCAGATACACTGAAGCATTTGTGTTTACAAGAGTATGACCACGTTTACCCATTTACTTGTATTGTAGGATGTACACGGCCACTGCGGTTCTCTGGGTGTGGCAGAAAAACCCAGAGTTTTATGCCCAGTATATTGGTCAAAGGGCCTCTACAGTAGGGTGACCAGACATCCCCAGTTTCAGGGGACAGTCCCCTGATTGAGGACACTGTCCCCGGACCAAGTCTGTCCCTGGTTTTGTCCCCAGATTGGATTTAATATGGGGCAGGGGCAATTTCAAAGACAATCAGTGCAGAATTAAAATAGAAAAATTAGAATTACCCCCCCCCCCTGCTCCGACGTGCTAACTAGCATAGGGGGGTTGTATTTTTCCCATTATCTGTGCCCCTTTCTGATGATCATGTGCTGGTCGGAGCGGAGGGAATATTTCTTCCGTTTCGGGTGAATGCCCATTCAGCTTCGCTCGCATGTTCTTCTGCCTTGGCTCAAGTCCCGGCCAGCCAACTGCCTATCTCCTTGCCTTCCCTGGCGGAGAGTAGTATCCGGGGCCCAAAGAGTAAGACTTGAGAGGCTGTGAGGCGGGCGGCGATGGGCAGCGAGTTGCTGATTGTTGCCGGTGTATTGTCACATTCTGCTGCCTATCGCAGAATGCTGCGGAAGTCACGTGGCGGCCAACTGCGCATGCGCGATGCATTCCAAATGCAAGTGCGATGTGTTCCAATGGATTCACGACAGTGCACACCAGTGAAACCTCGGTCTCCATCCAGGCTCTTTCCTTAACATCCCCATGGATTGGAGGATGTTAAAAAAAGAGCCAGGGGGCCGAGCGAGCGGAGCGAGCCGTCCGAGCGAAGCGAGGACGTGAGGCCGACTGGCCACTTTCCTCTAAATCCACTTCGCCCTGAATGCCGGGTTCGCTGGTGTGTACTGTCGTAAATCTATTGGAACGCATCGCACTTGCGTTTGGAATGCATAGCGCATGTGCAGTTGGCCGCCACGTGACTTCCGCAGCATTCTACGATAGGCAGCAGACTGTGACACTACACCCTTACTAGTAAAGAAAAAATATGTCCCCGGATTTCATTTTAAAAATATGGTCACCTTACTCTACAGGTCAAAAGGTCAGCTACAGGACAGAAACTATTGAGAAAGGAAAAGAAAAAGAAAAAGCTCTAAAATAAGGCATTTCGTGTAGATACTTATTATACAAATAATAACTATTATTATGCCAAATTTATTACACATATTATAAAGTGTATCCCTATGCCAGGGACAGCCTGAGTCAGTGGCCAAAACAATAACTTTTCAGTCTGGAACTGTAGAGTATGTTCATCTGCCCGTGACCAAAATAAGAAAAGAGAGTCCCCACTCCAAAGGACATGGGGCCTGATCCTCAAAAGGGATACGCCGGCGTATCTACTGATACGCCGTCGTATCCCTGTTTCTATCTATGGAACTGATCCACAGAATCAGAATCAGTTTCACATAGATAGGGAGAAGATCCGACATGTGTAAGGGACTTACACTGTCGGATCTTAGGATGCAGTACCGCAGCCGCCGCTGGGGGCATTTCTCGTCGAAATGCCGCTTCGGGTATGCAAATTAGCACTTACGGAGATCCACGAAGCTTTTACGCTTTGTTTTTTCTCCGTAAGTATTAGTTTGCCGTCGCAATATCAGGGCTGCTTTTACAAAGTGTAAAGTTAGTACACCTTGTAAAAGCAGACCCTTCTTTCCCGCGACGCTGTCAAATTTCTTTTTAATTTTTTTTTTCCCGCCGCATCTTTTTTTTTTTTTCGACGCAACTTTTTTTACCCAGCGCGATTGACAAAACTCGGCGTAACGTAAAACCGTGCAAAGCATGTCGGGAAAATGACGTCGGGAGCATGCGCAGTACGTCCGGCGCGGGAGTGCGCCTAATTTAAATGGGACTCGCCCCATTAAATTAAGGAACGCCTTGCGCCGGACGGATTTAAGTTACACCGCTCAAAATTTCTAGGTAAGTGCTTTGTGGATCGGGCACTTAGGTAGAGATTTTGCGGCGGTGTAACTTAAATGGCAAAAGTTACGCTGCGCCGGGTTTTTGTGGATTAGGCCCATGGCGTATATGGCTTCAATTCACACCTAAGCCAAGAAAGCTAAGAACCGTCTTCATAAAAGTCCAATCTACCAGGTCAAATGCCTTCTTGGCATCAGTGGAAAGTAATCAAGTGGAAAGAGACTTAGTATGTGCCCAATGAATCATGTTGATGGCTCGGGTAGCGTTATCTTTAGTGTTTCGTTGGGGTACAAAACCAACTTGGTCTTGGTGTATAAGTTAGGGGGATAGGGGTAAGTAATCTGGTAGCTAAGATTTTGGTAAATAATTTAAGATCTACATTTAACAGGGAAATTGGGTGATCATTGTTACACTGCACTGGGTCTTTACCATCCTTTGGAGTTACCATGATTGTGGCATGGAATGTGTCCTCTGGAAGCAAGGCTCCCTCTAGGATGGAATTCAATCCTTTAGTAAAACCTGTGGATGGGATATATACAAATCATTTATAGTAAAATGACCGAAAAGCCATTTGGGTTGAGAGCCTTATGGGGTTTGGTTTCCTTTATAGCTTGTATCCATTGTTCAATCATAATGGGCACCCCAAATTTAGGACCATCTTCCTCTGACACTGTTGCGAATCCAAATGCCACAAAAAATTGGGTGATTCGGTCCTTATTGGACTGTGAGACCCAAGAGGGTGTTGGAGGTGAGGAATTATACAGATAATTAATGCAAAACTTGGGAAATATGTGGATAAGTTCATGCAGCCTTTGGTACCGCAAACACCAGCCTACTTAAAGGGCACAAAACATCTGATCCAGAAATTAAGTACTATTGAAATTAAGTCAGGTCAAAACTATCTGATAGCAACAGCAGACGTTTCATCGTTGTATATGATTATAGACCATGAGGAGGCCATTCAAGCATCAAGATGGGTAATGGATACATTTAGTAATGTAATATCAAAACAAAAAAGTTAATTTTGAGATGTTTAGCTTTTGGACTACAACATACGGTACCTATTTTTGGTATAATTCGGATTATTACAGACAACTCAATGGAATTGGAATGGTCGCTAAATATGCGCCGAGTGTAGCTAATATTTTATGTCAAAATGGGAAGAAAAAGCAGTGTATTCTAACACTCCCAGTCAACTAGTAATGTACAGAAGATTTATTGATCATTGCATTATAATCTGAAATGGTGATAAAAGTAGTTTGATTCAGTTTTATGGAGTAACTAAATGACAATCGAAAAAATATCAAACTCACATATGAGATCAGTAACAGTAACACATCCCTACATTTCTGGATTTGAAAATATAATTGGTAGAGAATGGAATAACTACAAAAACCTGCTTTAAACCTGTAGAAAGAAATAGCTACATACCTGTTTATAGTTGCCATTTTGATCCATGGTTAATAAACATACCAAAAGGGCAAATGCGCCTGAGAAGAAACTGCACTTACAAATGATAGGGGAGAAATTTATCAACAAAGGATACAATGAACACTTCATAGAAGAAAAGATGAAGGAAGTGTCAAAACTACCAAGGGATTGCTTGATCCAAGATAAAGAAAATAAAATGATACAGTTTCAAGAAGTTCCTATGATACTAAATTACAGTATTCAACATAGGACAGTTGAAGGCATATTTTTTTAAAATATTGCTCACTTCTTTTAGCAGACAGACAACTACAAACTATTTTACCGGACAAACCTTGTTTTATATATAGGAAAGGCACCCACTTTGAGGGATTTTATAGCAAAATATGTCACAGACCCATCAAAAAAATCCCAGGAATTTACTTTTTTCCAAGGAAAGGGATTTTTCCATGTAAAAGATGATATGCCTGTAGAAAAACCAACCAAAATGGTCAAAAATGTGTCATTCTTTTTTTGTACTTGTGTACATAAAGCTATCAAATACAAGATTTTATTTCATGCAGGACAGATATATATTGCAATGTTCTTGTTCATTGCAATATATAGGGAGAACCAAATGCCCGATGTGGAAAAGAATACAAGAACACATACAAAATATTAGGAATGGATTTTCAAAACACAGTGTCTCACGACATTTTGCATTATGTCATAACAAAAATCCTGCTGGTCTTAAATTTTGAGCTATTGAGAAGTATAAACCCCATTGGAGGAGAAGCAACAGGGTAAGGGAATTAAGTAAATGCGAATCCCGCTGGATATTTGTGATGTGTATTCTCTCGCCTATGGGTCTTAACATTGATTTCGACCTTAATTGTTTTATATCAGATTTTTAAATAGAATGTGTTTTAGGTAATTTGATTGCATTTTGTATAATTTGGCTGTAATAAGTTACCTTATTGCATTTTGTATAATTTGGCTGTAGTAAGTTACCTTATTCATGTGCAATATCATCGGTCACCACTGTTCAGGAATTATATTTACTACATGCCATTTCATTCTCAGTTTTAACTTTATTTATTAAAATGTTTTATTATCAAAAAATCACTGTAATTAATGTTATTAATCACACAATTAAGTGTTTAAACGCTATTAGCGGCATTATGATGCAAAAAAACTCCCAGGTCACTATGGCAACCGGCACACTAGCTATGGTATAAATGGTAAGTCCGTTCGTCACATGGCTACACTTGAAAAAATCACGTGACAGGTGATGAGACCAGTCGGGAGGAGCCAGTGACACTACCCATGGTGCTTAAATGTGCTGGATGTGTAGGGAGAGGAATTCTTCTGTTTGCACTGACCGCTCTATAAGCATTACACTGTCAAGCTAAATGTCAGTGTAGCTATCCAAAGCTCTTGTTCTATTGTCACATAGCAAATTTGCATGTAGCGCTCACCCCCGAAGGAGCCGCTGATCAGTTTGGGATCGGCTTACTGAGTTACCTTCTTGACTTGGTCTAGGGGTGATTTCTGTAAGTGTGAATAAAGAGCAAGGGGCAGATCCAGAAAGAATTGCATGGGCGCAGCGTATGTGAGATACGCTACGCCGCTGTAACTTACTTGTTGTAGCTTTGAATCCACAAAGAATTTGCGCCGTAAGTTACGGCGGCGTAGTGTATCTCTCACGGTGTAACAGCGCCTAATTAAAAATGGCGAGTAGGGGGGCGTGTTTCATTTAAATGAAGCGCGTCCCCGCGCCGAATGAACTGCGCATGCACTGCCCCTAAATTTCCCGCCGTGCATTGCATGAAATGACGTCGCAAGGACGTCATTGTTTTGACTTGGACGTAAATTACGTCCATCCCGCGATTCACGGACGACTTACGCAAACAAAAACAAAATTCTAATTAAACGCGGGAACGACGGCCATACTTAACATAGCAGGTTTAACTATACGCCACGAAACAGCAGCTTTAACTATACGCCGGAAAAAGCAGACTAGAGACGACGTAAAAGAATGCGACGACCGCTCGTACGTTCGTGGATCGTCGGAAATAGCTAATTTGCATACTCAACGTGAAAAACGACGTGAACGCCACCCAGCAGACACCGAAAAATTGCATCTTAGATCCGAAGGCGTACAAAGCCGTACGCCTGTCGGATCTAACCCAGATGCCGTCGTATCTTGTTTTGAGGATTCAAAACAAAGATACGACGCAGGAAATTTGAAAGTACGCCGGCGTATCAGTAGATACGCCGGCGTACTCGCTTTGTGGATCTGCCCCCAAGTGTCCAGACTTCAATTCTGTTTTCAATGCTTTATCCCAAGGCCCAACATGGCCAACATCAACATGGCACACGACAGAGAAAGGTTGATGAGCGTAGAGAAACTTTAGTATCAGGCCTTGGATATGAAGAGAGAGCAAGCCTGCTCTCAGCAATGATATAGCTCAATTTGTCGCCACCCCAATCGGGGTGGATAAAGTGCCCCCGGACAGGCGGTTATCTCAGGCCTGGCAGCTGGAGCGTCACTTGCGGATCACTGGGAGGAAACAGACCTCTGCCACAGGCCTGACTCAGGGCCTCTGCCACAGACCGGACAACTTGGGATTTGTGAGATCAATTTGAGCAAATCCCCCTAGTTAGTTCAATCAGTGTCACCCACTGACAGCTTAAGCATACCTGTCATATGGTGTGGTGACCGGATCCCCGATGGTTCGTCTAGGCCTCCTGGACAACCTCTAGTTCTAGGTTCCCCCGAGCCGATCCCCCATCGCACAGCCTCCAGCTTAGGATCCTCTCAACAGAAGGTTGGGACCCAGCAAGTCGCTGGGGCCCCTCTCAATGTTAGGATGAGGCTCTGCATGGTGCACAACCTCAGCGAAGCAGGTCACGGTGGCGGGGCCCATGGATGCGCGTACCCTGAAGGTGGGTACCGCACCTGGAACTCGGGCCCCGCATAGAACAACCCGCCAAAAGCGGCTGCCCCAGATATATCCCCCTCCCAGCATGCCCAACAAAGGAAGAACTCCTCTGATTGGCTGCTGGGAGAAGGTGGGTCCGTCAGAACCCCTCTAGCGCCAACTGCCGCCCAGGGGTGATATCATACCCCTGGAGCGCAGACTGACCTACAGGACCGATTCTGATGTGGGCAGCAGCCTGAGTTTCCATAAATCACGAATGGGAGTAAAACTAACCCTTCCATTCCCCACTAACTTTAGTGTAGCGCCCGCACTGAAAGTAGGGGGGGGGCGCTACATGCACAATGATGATGTCCTAATTTTTCTTTGAGAATCACTGCATTCGGAGAAGTCATGATATATTTATCCACTATATATGAAGATTATCAGTCTCTGATGTGAGCTCCTATCTGAAAAGTACTCCAGGGATTTTTCTCTCAATCAAGATAGATGTGTGTGTTTATTTCTTTCTCTTGGCAACCAACGAATTAACCGTTAGGTGAGAAGTACACCCACTAACTGGTGGTGGTGATTATTTGTTCACATATTGCATGCAGGAGGTCTGGTTCTAAGCCCCCATCCACAGCCCTGACCGTGGAAACTGCAGATCAAACAGAGGCTAAGATGGCAGCTTCCTTTGCTGTAAAGCATAGGAGGGTTCATTTCCACTGTACGCAGAGCATGCTGGCAAGGGTATGCTATCACCTATCTGGGTAGCTACATTTAATTCCATTTACAGCACTGTATTTAGTTTGTAAAAATGCTTAAAATATTGTAGAAGGAAGAAACAACAGTATTCAAATGATGTTGGATTATTTATTTTATGCATGTGTTTTATGCATAATGTTGAAAAACAACAAAAAAATAATAATTACGGAACAGAACATCAAACATCTCATGCAGGAACACGCAGATAATAAGTCACAAAGATAAAAAAAAAAACATATTCCAAATCTGGAGCTGGGAAATAGGTAGATAGATGGATAGGGTAGGCAAAGAAGTAGAAACAAAGGGGGGGGGGGGGGGGTTGAGAGTAGGAAAGACCAAAATAATAAATTGCCTTGGCAAATTATTAAGCAGCTGTAACTAATACATATCCCCTTAAAAAAAACAAAATGATGAATGAGATTGCATTTTCTTTGTACCAGTGTCTAGAAATAATTCTCTCCGGGGATTGATTTTAGACAGGTATGAGACCAGAAGAAAGGGGCCAAGGAAAGGAGAAGATAAATAACGAAAATAACTGACATTTACTATACTGTAAATGCCAGTTTGGTTATAATGAGATCCTCCCTCCATCCATCCATGGTACTATATATATATATATATATATATATATATATATATATATATATATATATATATATATATATATATATATATATATATAAAAGTTATAGTATACTTAACAGATTTCAGGTAATTACATTGGGTTAAGCTAAAACTGATTTGAATTGTATGTCAAGGCATTAAAAACATTTTTTTTTATTTATCTCTGCAATGCAGGCACATACTATCACATTTTATGCCTTCAAAAACAGTGCAAGTACAGAAAAATGCCTGTTGACGTGCTAGGGTTTAAGTGTGCCCCTACCTTCCTCTTTGACATAATAGCAGAGTTTGGGTAATTAATAAAGAATGTCATAGAGTTCCCTCACTCCTCAGCATGAAAAATGTTGGTGCATGCAACATATTCATGTACCAGTCAGGAACAGGAACACAAACCTGTTGCATGGAAGAGTCAGCACTGAGGCTGCAGTGTCCATAGAGCAGACACTCCATCCACAATGGATATTTAGACCCTTGTTAGCTAAGATCCTGTCAGCTCTGCAGCAGAGTCATCAGTTGCTAGAAAGCCGACAGCCTCTGGTGTTCTTGAAACCAGTCAAATTCATGAGAGCTTCCCAGCATATATGCCCAACTCTGAGCACTGATGTCTTTCTGTAAGGCAATTCAGAGTTGGTCCTAATGACTGCAAACTAGTAATTATGTGTGAATCGGTGCAGCCATAGCGACAGGTCCTAAATGTTTTGGTAGAGATCAACCTTAATCTAACGCATATATTGGAATTCCACTGTGTATCTTCAACTCTGATGCCTTGTACACATGATCGGGTTTCTCGGCGGTCAAAAGACCGCCGGGAAACCAGAGGGGAAAACCGAGAACCGCCTCGGTCACACTTTTCCCCGTGTACACGCCGGCCGGTTTTCCCGACAGGAAAACTGTCTGAGAGTTTTGGTCGGGAATACCGACCGTGTGTATGCTCCACAGCAGTGTTTCCCCATAGGAAAACTGCGGGGAAAAACGCTGCGATTTGCGACGAGAAAAAATAGAACATGTTTGGGAAAACTGCTAGGGAGCATACATACGGCTGGTTTTCCCGACCAAAAGAAAACATGACAGTTTTCCCGTCGGGAAAACCGGTCGTGTGTACGAGGTACTGTATTAGTTTCAAAGCAAGTGGTGTCAGCCCTGACTACTTTATTTCTGACGGATTGCAAAGAACATAAACCTTTCCCTGTCTCCTTCTCTCCTCCTTATCTTCATAACCCCTCCTTGTGTCTAGGCAGATAGCTCAGGGAGGTATCAGCTCACAAACTTTCTCTGAAAATCAACATTTTTTTTGCACTTATGAAACAAAAATACTTTCAATTGTATATTTATCAGACCAAATGGGAAACATAAAATAAGTTCATTACTATGGTAGGTAGCAAGGCTTGGGGAGTTTGGTTTAAATGACTTTATAGACCTTTAAAAGGTGGAGGAATCGGAGTGGGAACTAGCCTATTAACAACATCCATATGTATTGCTCCCAACCTAAAGAAATTTCCGTTCAACCATAATGTACAAAATTATCTAAACTACTTTTATTCTTATTCAAACAATGATTTTAATAACATTAAAATACAGATTATGGGCTAGATTCACAGATAATTACACCGGCGTATCAGTAGATACGCCGTCGTAACTCTGAATCTACGCCGTCGTAACTCTGAATCTATGCCGTCGTAACTCTGAATCTACGCCGTCGTAACTCTGAATCTACGCCGTCGTAACTCTGAATCTACGCCGTCGTAACTCTGAATCGACGCCGTCATAAATTTAAGCGTATTCTGGAAACCAGATACGCTTAAGTTAGGCTAAGATACGAGCGGCGTAAGTCTCATACGCCGTCGTATCTTAGGGTGTATATTTACGCTGGCCGCTAGGTGGCGCTTCCGTTGATTTCGGCGTAGAATATGCATATGAGCTAGATACACCGATTCATAAACGTACGTGCGCCCGGCGGATTTTTTTACGTAAGGCTTTTTCCAGCGTAAGGTTACTCCTGCTATATGAGGAGTAACCAATGTTAAGTATGGACGTTGGGACAGCGTCGAATTTTGCGTTGTTTACGTCGTTTGCGTAAGTCGTTCGCAGATAGTAACTTAGGGCGCAGGTTCTTTATGAATCCAGCCCCAGCCTCACTAAGTTACGGCGGCGTAGCGTATCTGAGATACGCTACGCCCGCACAAACTTACAGCGGGCTATATGAATCTAGCCCTATGTTTTTTTGATAATAACGTAGATGAAGACACAGACATTGAGTTGACAGGCAGGGAGGGTGTGAGGAGAATGGAGCAGGGCTGGGGATGATGGAGGGACATAAGCTGACCACTGTAGTCAGGGATCAGCAGCCCTGAGTATTGTGGTCAGCTCACAGAGGGGGACAGAGGAAGTGGCAGGATCAGCCAGGTTTTTTACAGTTTAGAGAGTAGCAGATTAGACAGCACTAGCACTGTGAAATGATTGTCTTTTTATTTATTTGTATTTTTAGGGTCACAAACACTTTAACCCTTGCAATATAGATGGATATGTATTAAGCACAACAAGTTGGTTACAATATGTGCCTAAAAAACTAATAGGGCCGCGGCCGTTATTCATCCAATTCAGTGGTCTGGTTTCAAATTATTCTTGTAATACTCTAGTTATGGTTGCTTACATTCCCATGAATAAATAATGTAGGGTGCTATTGCTGACCTCTCCTTTCAAAAATGTTAGTTCCCTGATGGTGCTTTGCCTTCAATACTGACCTGAAACACATATAGACATAACAAAGTTAGACATTTTTCTGACCCTTGTTTACACTGTGCATGTTTCAGGTTTTAATGCCAGACAAACAACAGCATTTTCTAATGAAGGACACCAATGGCAACCCCATACTTCTTGCATGACAGGTGTACTTTAAATCTTTTTTTTTATTTTTTATTTTTTTTAGGTCCTATTACAATAGCAATTTTTGAACTTAGGCTCTGTTTAATTCTTCGTTACTGTGTGAAATGTTAAAAACAAGATCCTTTACCATACAAAATGTCAGAAAAAAATTGTTTTGCATACCTCATTCACTACTAAAGATACCAAAGATGACATTTATTAATGTCAGTTATTTGCTAACATCATCGCTATATCTTTCAGCAATCAAAGCTTAATTACATCTATACAAACATTTGACTATTTTCAATTATCAATGACATTTACGGTATTTCTCTTTGAAAGTATAGCAACCATGGCAACCTAGCCAAGAGAAATAAACCTTGCAAATACATTCACATCTTTCTTATTATTTCCTATTCAATGAGATCACCTAATGATGGAGTAGCTACTTTCATTGATAACAAGATAATCTACTATGCCGCAGAATATTTCAATGACCTAAGAATGGCATAATATTGGACTGGCTATTTGTGTGTATTATATTGTATATTGTGTATGACACCACAAAGCAACTTTTTCACTCCTTAATTATTTTCCACCTTGACTACTGCAACTCTTTCCTTAATGGTCTACACTTAAAGCGGGAGTTCACCCAATTATGTTTTTTTTTATGTTTCCCCCTTAGATGGATGCTCGTTTTGTCTAGGGGAATCGGCTAGTTGTTTAAAAATATGAGCCGTACTTACCGTTTTCGAGATGCATCTTCTCTGCCGCTTCCGGGTATGGGTCTTCGGGAGCGGGCGTTCCTTCTTGATTGACAGTCTTCCGAGAGGCTTCCGACGGTCGCATCCATCGCGTCACTAGTAGCCGAAAGAAGCCGAACGTCGGTGCGGCTCTATACTGCGCCTGCGCACCGACGTTCGGCTTCTTTCGGAAAATCGTGACGCGATGGATGCGACCGTCGGAAGCCTCTCGAAAGACTGTCAATCAAAATAGGAACGCCCAGTCCCGCAGCCCATACCCGGAAGCGGCGGAGAAGATGCATCTCGTAAACGGTAAGTACGGATCATATTTTAAAACAACTAGCCGATTCCCCTAGACAAAACGAGCATCCATCTAGGGGGAAATAGTGTCATGTGCGGGTGAACCTCCGCTTTAAGCAGGCTATCCCCCCTTCAGTCTATTATGAATTCTGCTGCTAGACTAATACACCTCACTAAGCAATCCATGACTGCTACTCCTCTCTGCCAATCCCTTCACTGGCTTCCCCTACCCCACTGTGTAAAATTAAAATAGATAACCACTTTCTAACCGGGAGCAGTTCCCGGCCATCCCCTTACCTCCACCTTCCACCCTTCACTCTGTATCTCTCTCTCTCTTTCTCTCTCAATCTAAAATTAGAAAACGCGGAGTCGACTGTCCCCTGCGGGCTCTGATACAAGCCTAACTAATTTTCGTGGGTGGCGCTTTAGTTGCACAGGTGCGCGCCCACCGTAGTTCAACATAGTTAGACCCCTGAGGGATCTCAGATATGGTCACGCCTGGCCCGGATATAAGGGGGCGTGCAGTGCAACCCTGTATATGCTTTTGTATGTTTTTGTATATTGCCACCTGTTTTTTCTTCCTATGTATGTATAATTCAATGTTGTTGGGGTCCGTGTGGGCCGGTTTTTCTCTGCTTTAAATAAATAAAAAATAAATAAATAGCTAACCACAAGATACAAGGCCATTCACAACATCACCACCATCTAACCTCATCTGCAAATATCGTCCAAATCGTCCCCTCCGCTCCTCCCAGAACCTCCTGCTCTCTAGCTCCCATGTTACCTCCTCCCATGCTCACCTTCAGGACTTCTCCAGAGCCTCTCCCATCTTCTGAAACTCCCTGCCTCGGTATGTCCGATCAGCCCCTACCCTGTCTACCTTTAGGAGATCACTGAAAACTCATTTATTCAGGGAAGCCTATCCCACACCAACCTAACAACTGTCCCCGAGCCACCCCCATCAAATCATTCTATGTAGCTATTACCTTTTCTACCACCACCCCCTCCTTTTAGAATGTGAGCTCTATGAGCAGGGCCCTCCTGTACCTTCTGGATTGAACTGTACTGTAATTGTGCTATCCCCCTATACATTGTAAAGCGCTGCGTAAACTGTTGGCGCTATATAAATTGTGTATAATAATAATAATATTATACGGTTAATTTATTAAAGGTGTACCACCCTAACCTGTGTTTACATTTAATATTATATATACATGTTCTCTGACTAGTATTTAAAGTGATCACATGCTAAGGTAAAAAACAACAGAATCAAGAATAAAAAGTTTGCAGACTTTACTGATTTGACCATATCCAACCTAATGTATGTGTAAACCAAATCACTAAAATTTTATATAACTTTTACCATGCTCAAGTAATTCTCACCATTTTTTAATCTGTAGCTTTTATTAAAATAATTCCTGGTGATCTTACCATGAAGGTGTTTTAGGTGCTTCCTGTTACCAGGTGACAACACTTTGTCCCTGTCTCGAGTTTCAGCTCTTCTATGTTGTCATTCTGTCACATGATCACCATGGAAGTATACAAGTAGCCAGGGTGATGAAAAATGCATAGGCATAGTACACCATTGTCACCTTCAGCAAACCTGCTCTAATGCCGCGTACACATGACCGTTTTTATTGTCATGGAAAAAACAATGTTTTTCTCGACGTGATTCTTGTCAAGCCTGCCTTGCATACACACGATCGTAAAACAAAAAATGCTCGAGAAAAGCGCGGTGACGTACAACACGTACGACGGCACTATAAAGGGGAAGATCCATTTGGATGGCGCCACCCTTTGGGCTGCTTTTGCTAATTTTGTGTTAGTAAAAGTTCAGTGAGAGACGATTCACACTTTTCAGTCTTCGTGCTTTTCAGTCTGTTACAGCGTGACGAATGTGCTATCTCCATTACAAACAATAGTTTTACCAGAACGAGTGCTCCCATCTCATAACTTACTTCTGAGCATGCACGTTTTTTTCCCATCGTTGAAGCCTACACACGACCGTTTTTCACAACGTGAAAAACAACGACGTGAAAATTTTTAGCATGTTCTAAATTTTTAATGCCCATTTTTTCACAACGAGAAAAATGCTCTGGAGCCTACACACGATCGTTTAACCCCCCTGACGGTAAACCCGAGCGTGACTCGGGGTTGGTTTTACATGTTAGGATCGGTAAACCCGAGTCAAGCTCGGGCTGGACGGGCTTACCTTTCGCTGGATCCACAGGCTTGGTTTACTCACCTTGTCCCTGGATCCAGCGATGCCACCCGCCGTGTGAGCGATTCACAGTCCCTGTGTGACGCCGATCTCCGTTCCCTGCAACGTTACGACTCACAGGGACGGAGAACGGCGCCAAATTCAAAAAAGTAAACAAACACATTACATACAGTATACTGTAATCTTATAGATTACATTACTGTATGTAAAAAATACACACCCCCCTTGTCCCTAGTGGTCTGCCCAGTGCCCTGCATGTACTTTTATATAATAAAAAATGTCATTTCCGCCTAAAAACTGTAGATTGTCCAAAAGTGTCCCTTTATGTCAAAAATGGTTTTAGATCAGCTAGAAAACAGCGATAATAAATTATAATCACTTGCAGAAATGTGCGATAGCGATTTGCGGGGAAATTCGTCATAAAAAAAATAAAATAATGACAGCGACAATTCTGCAACTGCAAATTTCAGTGATTTTGAGTTGATTACATTATTGAATAATTTTTATTATAATTATATTATTATTTGTTATAATTATTTATAATTATTTATTATATTATAATTTATAATTTTGTTTTAAAAAAAAAAATCATACCCGGGATGCCTACAAGACTCTTGCTTGGTCAGATTTAAGTGAGTTATTTCTAAAAATTACAGGCCTACAGTATAAAACGCAAATTTCCTTGCAAAATAAATGTACCGCTTTTGGTACGTAATTCCAGACAGAATCATACCGCCAGGGAGGTTAATGACCAATTTAAAAAATGGCATTTTTCTCGTCATGAAAAACGGTTGTGTGTACGCGGCATGAGAAATACCATGAAGCCAGCATTAGAGTGAATGCATGTAAACAGAAAGAGGCCAAAAAAAAGGCTGAAGGTTTAGCAATGCTGAGGTGCAACAAAGGGTAATAAAAATATACATGGTAGTTATTTATGATCCACATGGGTTTGGAAACCTAAATGTCAATTAGCTAGGGTTAGAGCCGATTCACACAGCCGATTCACACGACTGGCCGCGACTTTCTATACATTAAGACGTCTCTATTCACTTCCATTGATTTTCTCAACAGCGCGACTTGGGGCGACTTCAAGTCGGATCCCAAGTCGCCCCTGTGTGAACCGGCTCTTACATGTACTTTACAATGTGTTTGTAAAGAAGGGGTTGAATTGTAACTTAAAAAAAAAAATCTAAATCTGAGTCATTGGCATTGACTTATTAAATGCACATAGGCTGTCCATTTTACATGGACATTTTCACCTTATCTTAGGGAATGAGATGAAGGTCTGTCAATCCAATCAGATGCAAGAAAAAATATAGTGTTTTTTATTTTCCTTGCACCTGATTAGATATTTTTTTCACAACATTCACTAAGCTCAGGAAAATGCCTATTTGCGTTTAGTAAATCAAACCCATGGATTCTAGTAACAGAATATAGTTTCATATTTAAGAAACCCAACATTTTTTAAAGTCTATTGACTGCACCAGATCACATACCTAGTACGTGATTTGACACTTCTGGGTCTGGCAAATCGCTCCCACTGTGATTCTACACAACGGTTACCCAGCACCGGGTCCCATGGACTCGATATCCACCGGCACCCTCCGAATACACAGGACACAGGCAGAGTGAAAATCTGCCTACTGTATGCAAACCAGGCAGATTGTTGTTCTATCAGAAGGGAAGGCACAGATCCTGTGTTTCTGCTAAGCAGGAACACTAATCTTTGTCTTCCCTAGCTGAAACAACTCCCCCAAAGTGATATATATATATATATATATATATATATATACACACATATATATACAGTTGTGCTTACCCCGGCGGAAATTGTGAAATTTTGGCATTAATATTGAAAATATGACTGATCATGCCAAAAAAAATTATGTTTTTTTAAGGATAGCAATCACATGAAGCCATTTATTATCACGTAGTTTTTTGGATGCTTTTAAAATCATAACGATATCACCCAAATGGCCCTGAAAAAAGTTTACATGCCCTGGAAAATTTGGCCTTGATACAGACACAGAAGGTGGCGCACACACAGGTTAAAATGGCAATTAAAGGTTAATTTCCCACATTTGTGCCTTTTTAAATCACAATTAGTGTCTGTGTATAAATAGTCAATGGGCCAGATTCAGGTAGATCCGCGCAATATTTGCGTGGGCAAAGGGCAACGATTTTTGCTCTGCGCCCACGCAAATATTTTGATATGCCCGCGATTCACGGAGCAGTAGCTCCGTAAATTGCGCGGGCGATATGCTAAATAGCCCGGCGTAAGGGCGCCTAATGTAAATGATCCCGCCGGGGGCGGGAATCATTTAAATTAGGCGCGCTCCCGCGCCGAGCGAACAGCGCATGCTCCGTCGGGAAACTTTCCCGACGTGCATTGCGGCAAATGACGTCGCAAGGACGTCATTTGCTTCTAAGTGAACGTGAATGGCGTCCAGCGCCATTCACGAATCACTTACGTAAACGACGTGAAATTGAAATTTCACGAGCGGGAAGGGCGGCTATACTTTAGCATTGGCTGCCCCTGCTATAGCAGGAGCAACCTTGCGCTAAAGTCGCCGTACGGAAACTCCGTACCTTGCGTGCGCAGGGCCCGCGCAACTTTTGTGAATCGGTGGTAGTATGCAATTTGCATACTATACGCCGATCACAATGGCCGCGCCCCCTAGCGGCCAACGCAAGAATGCAGCCTGAGATATGAAGGCATAAGGAGGCTTATGTCTGTCATATCCTAGGCTGCAGTCCGCGTAGCGATGTTCCTGAATCAGGGGCATTCGCTACGCGGGAGCAAAACAGCTATTGCGCCGCGCAACCTATGGTTGCGCGTGCGCAATAGCTTCTTGAATCTGGGCCAATGAGTTTGTTAGCTGTCACATGAATTCCCAAGCAGCCTAGACACTGAGGCATGAGGAGGTAGAAACGAACAGTCAAAAGACCTGCCTAACAATGTAATGAAACTTTACAAAGATGGAAAAGGATATAAAAAGATATCCAAAGCCTTGAATATGCCAGTCAGTACTGTTTAATCACTCATTAAGAAGTAGAAAATTAGGGGCTCTTTTGATTCCAAGCCAAGGCCAGGTAGACAAAGAAAGATTGCAGCCACAACTGGTGGCTGATTCGAAAGATGACGTATAGCTACGTGATCTCGCGCAGCCGTGCCGACCTGCCGCCCTATAACTGCGGGTGCTGGTCGGCTAGCAGTTAATTGCCTGCTTGGGAATACATGTGGAAATCCTCACTTTCTGTTTTTCTGTCTGTAACTCCACACAGTAATACAAGGCTTTCTCCCTGGTGTGGAGTGTCGAGCTTGCCCCCTCCCATGGAGTACAGGAGAGTCAGGACACTCTCTACGTTGCAGATAGAGAAAGGAGCTGTGTGTTAGTGGGCGTCCTGACTCTCCTGTAGTCCAAGAGAGGGGGCGAGCACAACACTCCACACCAGGGAGAAAGCCTTGCATTACTGTGTGGAGTTACAGACAGAAGAACAGGAAGTGAGGATTTCTCAGAAGAAATAAGGACATTTAAAAGCAAAATGAAAGGATGAGGTAAGTGAAGGAGGACTGCACTAAGGTAAAGGAAGCTATTTAGGGAAAAAAAATTGTACCTTTATAACCCCTTTAAATAAAATTATTTTTCTTGGCACGATCAGTCATATTTTCGTTATTAATGCCAAAATTTCACAATTTCATATATATATATATATATATATATATATATATATATATATATATATATATATATATGTATGTATGTATTGTGTATATATAGCAATTTTTCCTACTTTTCTAACAAACTTGAAAATTGCAGATATGAAGCTACAATAGATGTTTATTCAGCAAAGCAAATATCTATTACTAATATTTGGTTTTCAGTTAACCATAATTGTTATACTTACAAAACTTTTTTTGTAGACATACACATTTTATAGTTTGTGCTTGTTGGTATTTTTTTTAACCATAAATATTTTTTTCATCCCTGACAGGAAACCCTTCCAGTGTAATGATGCACAATTTTTTTTAATATATACAGTATATCTAAAAACATATCATGTTTGATGTTTGCTTTGCATGATTGAAATTTTAATTGTCAACCACAGCATGTCAAAAACTTGGTTGACACTGTCAATATCACCCATTTCAAACAATTGTGATCTGTCAAGATCCTGATGAACAACTGTCAGCCAGATGCAGTCATTGTTCAGGTATTTAGATAGATGCGTACAATAAATGCATGGAGAGGGATGGAGGGGATTCCTCCATCCACACTTTTAATGAGTCTGGAAAAGTTGACTGATTTCTCCAATTTTATCCCACCACATAGCTGCACCTGATACATCATGTATGACAATCTTAATATTCGTTCACCGATTTGAATAATAGTTCATCTTTGTGACCTTTTTCATTTACCAACACTATGTAGGCTGTAATGCCGCATACACATGGTCAGAATTTTTGACAAGAAAAGTTGGATGTGATCTTTTGGTCTGAAATTGTGTGTAGGCCCCATCAGACTTTTTCTGTTGGAATTTCCGACAGCAAAAATTTGAGAGCTGGTTCTCAAATTTTCCGCCGGGAAAAGTTCTTGTCGGAAATTCTGATTGTCTGTATGCAATTCTGACGCGCAAAAAAAACACGCATGCTCGGAATCAAGTCGACACATGCTCGGAATCATTGAACTTCATTTTTCTTGGCTCGTTGTAGTGTTGTACGTCACTGACGGTCGGAATTTTGTGTGACCGTGTGTATGCAACACAAGTTTGAGTCAAAATTCCGTCTGAAAAAATCCTTTTCCGTTTTCTTGTTGGAATTTCCGATCGTGTGTACGCAGCATTACTAAAAACATAGTCAAATTCCCCAGCTCCTCCCAAAACTTAAAATGATTCCCTTTGCTTGTCACTGGAGCATCCTCTTTTGAATTTAGTGTGGCTGTGCATGATCTATGCAGGAGCACCATTTAGTCACAGATCGATGGAATACAGGTTCCATCCTCCACTGTTGCAGTGGGACTTGTCGCTGTCAATTTTTTACAAGTTCCATAACAGTACTTGTATACGTCCATATGAACCTGGGGCTTTGGTAAGATGCTGTGGGTGGCTCTTCATTGTCGCCATGATGCACTGGTCAAGGTTACCATGCTCTGAAATCTCCAATGCAAAACTGAATGCATGTATGTACTTTTAAAATTCATGTGTATGCAATCTGTTCATGTTTTTTTTTTTTTTTAATGGTTGACTATAAATTTAAAAATAGCTTAAAAGAGATTGATTGCAATATTGACCAAGATTCAGATAATATTGCGATCAAATTTACAAGATCGATTTATACTAAACTGATATTAAAGGCAATTATTTATTTTTTATTTTAAATGACAAACATGTCATACTTAAAGGGGTTGTAAAGGTTCATTTTTTATTTTCTAAATTGGTTACTTTAAGCTAGTGCATTGTTGGTTCACTTACCTTTTCCTTCAATTTCCCTTCTAAATGTTTTTTTTCTTTGTTTACTTTGTCTGAATTTCTCACTTCCTGTTCCTCCTCAGTAAGCTGTTCTAAATGACTTTCCACCGCTCGGATGATGGTGGAAAGCTTACTGAGGAGAAACAGGAAGTGAGAAATTCAAACAAAGAAAAACAACATTTAGATGTGAAATCAAAGGAAAGGGTAAGTGAACCAACAATGCACTAGCTTAAAGGAACCAGTTTAGAAAATAAAAGACAAATCTTTACAACCCCTTTAACTGTTCTGTGCAGCGGTTTTGCACAGAGCAGCCCTGATTCTCAGCTTGATCTATAAAATGTTATCAAAGTTGGTTGGTTATTATTATCGATCATACATTGGAATCGAATGTACATACATTTTGAACACCTTAATATGTTTTGTATTTTTCTTTATATTACATTCTTAAACTACCACCCACCATCTTGTCTAGTCCATCACAGCCTATTTGCCTTTAGACTTCTGAATATAGAGGGAGGTAACAACGTAAAAGGGAAAAAACAGGGCAGACTGAAAGCAGCTAACGTCATCTGTACAACATGATACACTGCTCCTTTTGCAGAAAGCTTAAAGTCTTGGGGGCAGATCCACAAAGATCTGCACCGGCGCAGCGTATCTAAGATACGCTATGCCGCCGTAACTTACTCGGCTTTGGTTTGAATCCTCAACGAATTTTCGCCGTAAGTTACGGCGACGTAGTGTATCTCTCGTGGCGTAAGGGCGCGGAATTCAAATGCGGCAGGTAGGGGGCGTGTTTCATTTAAATGAAGCGTGTCCCCGCGCCGAACGAACTGCGCATGCGCCGTCCCTAAAATTTCACGCCGTGCATTGCGCTAAATGACGTCGCAAGGACGTCATTGGTTTTGACGTGAACATAAATGGCGTCCAGCCCCATTCACGGACGACTTACGCAAATGACGTAAAATTTCAAAATTAGACGCGTGAACGACGGCCATACTTAACATTGAGTACGCCACCATATAGCAGCTTTAACTATACGCCGGAAAAAGCCGAACGAAAACGACGTAAAAAAATGCGACGGCCGCTCGTACGTTCGTGGATCGTCGGAAATAGCTAATTTGCATACTTGACGCGGATTACGACGGGAACGACACCTAGCGGACGCCGAAAAATTGCATCTGAGATCCGAAGGCATACGAAGACGTACGCCTCTCAGATCTAGCCGAGATGCCGTCGTATCTTGTTTTGAGGATTTAAAACAAAGATACGATGCAGGAATTTTGAAATTACGCCGGCGTATCAATAGATACGCCGGCGTAATTTCTTTGTGGATCTACCCCTTGGTGTATGCAGAGGGAAGCAGAGAAAAAAAACATCACTTCTCAGCTAACCAGCTAGATTGGGATCAAGACAGAGGTCATAAAGCTTCCAGAGTCCTGTTTTTACACTTTCACACCAACTAGGACACATACATGCAGTCACTGGGAAGACCGTTTTGCAATAGCAAGCCTGCATTGATGCACAATTTTCTTAGGAAATTTGCAATAAATGATTGTACAGAGGGCAATTCTATAGGTCTGCTCTAAGTACACCTAATGTAGAAAGTGCTTATTAAATAGTGGCATTGGTAATCAAGCCAAGAAGTAATTTGCTGTACCTCCAGGTAGATATACAGTAAATCCTATATTTAAACATAGCTCACGGAAAATTACTATAAAACTGAATAAGATATAGAAAACTATTTTACCTTGCTATAAGTATATACACAAACATGAATGCCTTCTGGCTAAACCATATTCAGGAGAAATCAATTATTAGTGTAGTTTCCACTAGAGTTCACAGATGAAATAAAAGGAACAAACTCATATGTCAAAATGTACTAGAGATTAGATTACTGTTGTTGCCATGGCAGCATACGCATACTTTTTATATTTCCCCTTCTTCAAAGCCAGACTCATCCCTTCCACAAAGCTGTAAATTATAGTCCATACCTTTAAGGCTGGGTTCACACTGCCGTACGAAGTGGCTCACAGCAGGGGGTCTGGTGCATCCCTGTTCACTGTTTCAGGTTCGATTTTTGGCTAAATTCGGACCTAAAATTGACCAGAGGATGCACAAGACTCCTCTATAGGAGGATGTGGGCTCTATAGAGAGCCCACATCCAATTCAGCCTGAGGCCTCGTACACACGACCGAACATGTCTGCTGAAACTGGTCAGCGGACCAGTTTCCGCGGACATGTTCGGTCGTCTGTACGGCCGACCGGACCGGATTCCTGGACTAGCGGACAGGTTTCCAGTGGACAAATGTTTCTTAGCATGCTAAGAAACATGTCCGCTGGAAGCCTGTCCGTCGGACATGTCCGCTGGTTTGTACGACTCATCGGACATGTCCGCTGGGCCGAAATCCCTTGCATGCGTCTAAGTGATTCGACGCATGCGTGGTAGCATTGAACTTCCGGGGTCGCGCACGTCGCCGCGTCATCGTCGCCGCTACGTCGCCGCATATTCTGTCCGCGGGGATTTTGGTCTGATGGTGTGTACACACATCAGACCAAAATCACCCAGCAGACATGTCCGATGAAAACGGACCGTTTTCATCGGACATGTCTGCTTGTCTGTACAAGGCCTAAGAGTCTTTTTCTAGTCTCAGGCCCCGTACTCACGACCAAACATGTCTGCTGAAACTGGTCCGCAGACCAGTTTCAACGGACATGTTCGATCGTGTGTAGGCAGTAACGGACAGGATTCCAGCAAACATTTGTCGGCCAGACCGTTTCCCAACGAACAACTGTTTCCTGGTCTTGCTTTAAAACAGTCCGCTGGAATCGTGTCCGCTCGGACATGTTCGGTCGTCTGTACACAAAAGCAGCGTACAAAAATCCCGCGCATGCTCAGTCAAAATGAGGAGACGGGAGCGCTCGTTCAGGTAAAACTCGCGTTTGTTTGGGATATGGCACATTCGTCATTTCAAAGTTTTTATTCTAGCAAGAGAACAATGTCTTAAAACAACGCAATAAACAACAGTTTATTGCCTCGTTTTATTAATTCTTCTCTTGCTAGAATAACCCCGTTCTCTTGCTGATGCAATTTCAACTGAGTTGTCCCATACTGAAATGTGACATTTCTTGCTTGTGATGTAATCATTTAAAAATGTTTTCTAGGCCAGACGTGTGTTTTTGTTGGTGGTCCTCCATATTTTTTAATTTTAATTTTGTAAAGGAATGTTCATCTTCTTATTTTTTTGGGTGTGTTTCTAGTTATGTCACCATTTTGTTCATTTTGTTCTTACATGTTATATATTTTTTTTATAGGGCATCTTTTTTTTTTTTTTTTTTAGAATATTTAACCATGTTGGCACACCAAATGTCCCCCCCCCCCAAGGAGTTTGTGTCCTTTGTAAATGACCCATTGTATTTTTTTTTAAGGTTTGCTGCCTAATAATCCCCACAGTATAACAAACAATAGACAGGTTTTCAAATGAAAGCAAAAAGCCATTTATTTTGGCAAATGTCATCACAAAAAAAAAAAAGAATGGCAGCACTAGAACAGATAGCAAACTATATGCAAACTCGCATTTCCAATATGGTGAAGGATAAACTACCAAACCTCCGGAGGCAAACAAAAAAATCTGAAGCAGCAGCACATAACCAAAGGAACCCAAATTGTGGTAGTCCAAACAATATGTCCTTTGTGTGGAAGGAAATGGAAGGCAGGGAATCACCGTTTCCTCCTCTTTCCAGCCTTCCCTCCAGGCTGCCTTCCAGCGGATCTTACACAGGCTCTTGCAGGTGGGGTCGATGTGGCAGCAGGAGGATGGTGTTCAGCAAGCCGGGCCGGGTCACATAGCCCAGTGTCTGGGGTCAGCAGGCCCTTCTGCATCCACCAAAGGACCTGGTTCATCAGGGCCTTTGCCAGTCTTCTCTGGTCCTCCTCCCCTTCATTTAAATCGTGTGCCAAGGAGGCACTGAAGGCCTCTGTGGGGTTGAGGGGGGCCCTCATGATGGCGCTTGCCTCCTGGATCATGCGGAGGCTTGCCTCCTCCACAGGCCTCAACTGCCTCCTTCGGCCTGATGGCCTCACCTGGGGGGGAGAAGATTTTAGGTTCATTATAACTTGAATAGACTCTCCTTCTGACCCCTGCAGTTGTCATCCCTGACACCTATTTGTCTGGCGACCTTTTTTTTTGGTTTTCCCAGCTTGGCTTTTCTTTTACAATATCAACTCATTAATCCACCAATAATTATTTACGCCAGAAATATAGAGGAAACTACTATACCTCCTCATCGAAGGGTGGCAGATCTGCATCTCTGTCAGCCAGGCCCTCTTCTTCCGACTCTGCAGGGCTGTGGTCATTTTGGGAAGGTCCGCTGGAATGTAGCGTGGAGGGAAGGTTGGAAGCAAGACTAGACATCGATTCCCTGCCCTCCATTTCCTTACGCAAAAAAGACATCTGTTTGTAATACCACAGTTTGGGTTCCTTTGCTTGTGTTGCTGCTGCTCCAGATTTTTTAGATTTATTAGCTTTGTATGCTCTTCTATATGTGCTTCTCAGGTTGGCAAGTTTATCCTTCACCATGTTGACAGTGCATCCTGGCACCCATGTTTGCATATAGTTTGCTAGCTCCTCTAGTGCTGCCGCTCGTACATCTTTATTGCAATATAAAGAGTTTTTTGAATCCCACAGGATGGGCGTGTCTTCAAATTTTTCAAGTAAGGCCTCTATTGCTTCCTTAGTTTGGAGGAGGTCCATTTCCCGGCCTTTTTTTATTATTTGATTTTGGAGTCTAGATTAGCAAAACATAAACCAAATAAAACTAGATATTAAAAAGGATCAGCGTTGACCTTGATATAATATGTGTCTCCAAATTTATGACCTATATATAATTACAAACACAGTCTCTCTTGTTGTAAAAATGATGGCCAGCTCGGCCGCATTGGTTGTACCAAACATTGATTTGCTACATGCAGACCCATTGGTAACATTGCAGTAACTAATTTTAATATTGAAACCTAAACAATTCTTACAAATGAGAGCATTCATCTAGGCACTCTTTCATGTGTAGATCTCCTGCCCCTGAGCATGGATGACATAAAAGACACTTCCTAATGACCTCTGTACAACCAACACTGAACAATACTTTGCCTGATCTGAATACACCATTCAAAAAGATTTAAATGAGGTACAGCATTGTTCACATCTCTATTTTGTGAGGTGTCCAAAAGCATTTGGATACCAAAATAACATTGTGGTACTCAAGAGACAGAATAGCTTAAAAAGGGTGCAACCAACAGACCAAACCCCCATCCCATGGCTCTCCATTTTCTAGGCCTCTGCTGATCCCATTTTGAATTTCCTTACCTTCCTGTCTCTCGCTCCTCGTTTCTCACGCTCGCCTAATTACCGCGTAACCTGCGTAATCACGGCGTGCGCCTTTTATACACTCCGCGTATGTATGAAACGCCGCCCTTGTCAGCTTTTCCATGCCCCTAATCAATGTGTTTCGTAAATATGGCGTTAACTGTGTATGTTCTGGATTCGCTCGAATATTCTCCGCGTAACCTACGTAAACACGTTGTTTGCATTCTCTACACTCGGCGTATGTATGAAACGCCACCCTCGTCTCCGCCCATGGCGGAACATTTCCTCTTTTCCCTGCCCATAATCTCTGTGGGAAAGGAAAGATGGCGATGTCACACGAGCGGGCACGATGCTCTCAGGCCGCAAGTGAAGGGACAGAGGCAGGGACGTCCCGATCCAGGCAAAGAAGATACAAAGCCACTAATATGCGGTTCGAGGAAATGGTGGAGTTAGTTTCCATCATGCGGAGGAAGGACTATGATGGTGAATTAGGGCCATACAAGACCCCTAACCGCCGAAAGGCACATATTATGGACAAGGTGGCGAGGAGAATGCAGAGGATGTTTGGGATAACCAGGTCCAAAGAACAGCTGAGGAAACGCTGGTCCGACTTAAAATTGAGGGAGCCACATCAGATGAGGAAGATACTTAAAATTCTGCGTAAAAGTAAGTTAATTTTTTGGGGGTTGGGGGGGGGGGATTGTCTGCAAGAATGTGTTGACATGTATATTTAGACATCTGCCTCCTTGGCCTGCTTGTACTTTTGTAGACATGTTGACAGTTTTGTTTTTTTACGTAAATACCTACCTATTTACAAATAGTGTTCTTAGTAAACCGTGTAACATCACATCGTTTCTCAGAAATGCAAGGTTATTCCAGGAACAACACACATGGACATGGCTCACTGGCCAAAAACTTGGTTTGCAAACATTGTGTAAAAGCTAGTTTCTAAAAATCTAATTAAGAGAATGTGAAAGGCAAACAGGATTCTTTCTAAAAACAGTGATAATAAAGCAGATGTTTTCCCATCTGCAATGCAGAGCACCTGTGTCTCCAAACAAAATGTAACGTTTTTGGTAGGGTCTCCCAGAAATACAGTTTAGGGGGGACATCCAAGTGTGTCACTTTGCTAAAAAGGGGCAGGATCAGAGCTTGCCATAGAAGTCTGTCAAAAATGTAGGTTTGGTGAAAGATAAAACTAAATAAATGAAAGCCTCTTCTAAGCAATGTATGCGATTTCTGCTCTCCAATATCTGTGTAATGATGAGTATACCTTTTGTTTTGTGTTATTTAGGGGAAAGAAGTCGCCAGCATTTGGAGGAGGCAGAGAGGGCCAGACAAGGCCAAAATCTTCCATCTCGCCATGTGGAGGAGGAGGAGGATGTGGAAGGAGAAGAGGATGTGGAAGGAGAAGAGTATGTGGAAGGAGAGGAGGATGTGGAAGGAGAAGAGGATGTTGAAGGAGAAGAGGATGTGGAAGGAGAAGAGGATGTGGAAGGAGAGGAGGATGTGGAAGGAGAAGAGGATGTTGAAGGAGAGGAGGAAGTGAGAAAGGAGGAAGGAAGAGAGGAGGAAGAAGTAATTTTGGACTTAGAATTTATAGCAGATGAAGGGCAAGTTGCGGCAGAAGAATTTGGCGAATTGAAAGAAGGTGGATTGATGGATGAAGGAGGAGTCGATGATGATGGGGAAGTGGTTGAAGAAGGAGGAGTCGTGGAAGATGATGGGGAGGTGGTGGAAGAAGGAGGAGTCGTGAAAGATGATGG